>NW_023276556.1:2440000-3640000 GCF_013357705.1 Chelonus insularis | reverse complement strand
AAAGAGAAAACCATCTATTAGGAAATGCTTTTAGGCTTGTCTCACACCCTGAATCTTGTAATCAAATTATCAATTGCTCTTTGAGATACCTTTGATTACCACAGTTATCCAACATCACCATTTTCAGTGATGACTTTTTTTTTCATCAGTAATGAATGCTAATTTATTTAGATAAACGTCTAGATTGAATTTCCGCGTCAATCTTGATGAAATCCCTCGAGTTATTTGATTGTATACTTGAAACAATATGCATTAAATATCAATTTTCTGATTTTTCATTAATGATAAGACAGTTTGAAAGAGTTGGAAGGGTGCTAGGGGATACTTTCCCCAATGTTTTTTGTGTTACAGCGGCTTTCAGACACGGTCACGTGCGCATGCAAATGAAGCGTAATTCAATAGGAGCTTTTAGAAAGCCGGTAGAGCAAACTGGATGCTATGTTCGGTTAGTGATCCAAACGAGAGGGACATGACTAGGAGGGGGATAAATAAGCCCCCCGGATTCACCACCCTCGAAGTTAGTATACATCGGCGTAAGGCCGCGAGACAACGGGGAAAGAGATAAATCGAGCGCAGGTGCATTCGCCAAGACATAAATGAGGGTGCAGGGCTTTTGACGCGGACATGTTTTGACTGGTTTCCTTTGCGCCCCGCGGCGGTATAGAATACGAGGGTGGGATTATGGTCAGGATGGAGAGAATCGGAATGCAGAGGAACATAAACCTACGGACGAGATCGATCGTCGAGGTACCGCCGCGTGCGCACGCCAACGATGGAAAGTTATTCAATTCGCACAAGTCGTTTATTCTGTTAGAGTATCCTCTTACATTTGGCGGTAAGACGTGATGGATTCTGAATAGACCAGAGGGGGTTAAGAAGAGGGAAGGGGAGTTATCAATGATGGCAAAGGAGTCTCTATAAAGAGATAACAAGCAGCATAATATGTATAGATAACTGAGGGTCCAAGGTGCGTGCGCACTACCATCAGGATGGTCTTACTGAATATGTAGATTTCCGCAGCGAGCCGAAATTAACTCGGTTACGACAGATTGCCCGTGAATAATTTCATCGCCTATTCAACGCCGCGATAACTTTGTTGGCATACGCTCATTGTTCACCACCCTCTCATTTATACCTGGTCCCATCTCGGCCTAGCTTTACTCTATATTATACTCATACGACGTCACTCTCTTTTATATCATTCTCGAGTGACTGTTTTAAGGCTTGATGAAACAAGAGAGACAGTACTTTTGTGTCATTAAATTCTTCAATTTCCATTTCTTTGATACACACGAAACCTCTTCTATGTTTTTCCCTCTTATACTCACCACCTCTTTACACGTCCTTTTTTCTTGTCCCTTTTTTTGCTCAGTACCCCAAGCTTAATTTATATTTCAAAGCTTGAAAAAGTTTTTACATTTTTTATCGACTTGAAGGTTGTTCGATTTTAAAATTCGATGGTGAGCGTCTGCGCAACATTTGGAAAATCGGAAATCGTTAGGCTTAGTTGGCGATCATCCTCATGAGGAAGAAACTTTCAACAAGTTTGGGTTGGAAGGATAGAGGACAAAAACGAGGATGATGATTATAGATCAAGTGTCAGTAAGAATGAATAAAAAGGTCAAATGTAGCAAAGGGTTAATCAAAAGTATCTTGTGAATGTTGCGTTCGTGGACACCAAGTATATATTGCGTATTGATCGTTCGTTTACTTGTTGCGCAGAGCAAATGCTGGGTTGCTTGCTCCCTGCCTGCTGTGCATGGCTGACTCTGCCGTCGTTGGTTACTCTCTGGAGCCAACCAACGAGCCAGCTAGCAAACTTTTCTCCCTCTTTCTCACCAAGTATATCTCACTACTCAGCTTTTTCGCACATGCACAAAGCCCTTTCACAACTATAATTAATGCCCAAATACTCAGTAAAAAAAAAACGTCAAAGAAAAAAAAGATAAAGCAACACCTAAAAGCGAAAAATTTCATTGGCATTCGGTCATTAATTCCATCAACTTTACCATTCAATTCATCTTTTGAATTTTTCTCCTCTTGTCTCCTTTACACTTTTGATTCGTACTAAAAGCAAAGTTTGAGCATTATCCTCTAGCAGAGATCGTTATATAGGTATGCCCTTTGGCTATTTACACTTGGCTGTCATCTACTAGGAAGTTGAACTAAAACAAATGGAAGTGGAGAATTGGTAAAGGCAAAAGGAACAAGAGGGGATTTGAATCAAAGGGTAAAATACAGTTTTTGTATAGAATCTCATTAAACTTCCGACTGCTCAGCATTTGTCGAGTGACTGGACAATGAAGGGTTCAAGTGGCTTAGTGTAGTAGAACGATCTTTAGCAATGATAAACGTAGTTTCTCTGTCTTCATTTCCTCTCAGTCTCCTTGTCAACTTGGTCCCGTGTTTCTACTCATCCCCCAAGCTTTCATTTCCGCGTCTTCCTCTCTGGCCAATTATCTCATCGGCGTGTGCCCGTTCAAGGGACGACCAACGGAACAATTAACAGTTCTGCTCATTCCACAATGTTTCTGTCTTTATCTGTTTCAGTGTAAAATGTGATGACATGAGAGACTGGCGAGCAGGCCTGCGATGAGTTTGCAATGGCCGGGCGACGTAGATACTAAACATTATCAGTGTGTTGACATATCATGAGTAACGCACTCAATCTACTTGTGAAAATTGTCGTCGTTGTGTCGACGCTTCACTGCTACCTGGCACAGCAGCAGATTAAGAATGCTTCCGGTGAGTAGTATGAATAATCTACGGACACGAGAACGTTGCTCCGGAAATTTGTTCCTTCTTACTCTCAGCTCACGTTATACAGTTAACTGAGTGCCCGGGGGACCTACGTCGAGCGTTGTACGGAGAAGCTACGGGAAACGAGCTCTCGTCCAACTTGATGCCTTTTCATTATTAAACATCGCCACACCAACCCAACCAGCGTTACCTTCTGTGCGATTGTTTCATTCTCTCCTCTTGCACCCCGCATACCTCTTCTATGTTCCCTCTGGTGAATACCCGATGTGTTCACTTTCCTCACTACCTCATCCTAGTTCTATCTGATGAATTACTAATTTATTATATTTTTCAGCCCAATGTGTCCTCCCTTTGGGTATGGAAGAGGGAAAAATTCCCGATGATGCCATTTCTGCGTCTTCTAGTTATGAAACCAAATCTGTTGGCCCTCAGAATGCCAGGTAAATCAATTAAGTTGCTCTGAAATATACCACAAGATTTCATTTAAAATTTATTCACTACTGTTTTGTGATTTATTATTTTTTGGTTTTTCATAATTTTGCATGATTTAATTTCAATAAACGCTTCAACTGTACAAAATATTGTTTGAATATTATTTTTTGCTTGAAAATAGAACAAAATATTGCTATTATCATCTTGGTATCTAGGGTAATCAAACCAGTGGATAAACTTTCATTTATAAATAAAAAATATTCTTTCTTCATAAAAATTGAAACAAATTTTTCTTTATTATAAACTGTAAACTAAGCTTACATTTTTTATATGAGAGCAAATATTGAAATAAATTCAGCAATAATAATTCATTTATTGATCTTGACTGTTCGTCTATTGGTCTTCTTATTCTAGATAAACAACGTTTGGCTGCGAGAGCTAAACTGTTCTGCTATCGCTGCAATATTTTTCCCACGTAATGTTATCTACTTTGTAGTAAATATCGATGGGTTTGAATAGATTGACAGAAATCTTTGTATTGTTATGTGAACTGAAATTATTTAGAGGAACACTGTTCATTTATAATAGTTATTGATATCTATAGATATCTTTTTTTTTTTCAATTTTGCAAGTTTATTAACCTACATCTCGTGAACGAAATCGTTGTGTTGTCATTGCATATCTGGTAACAATAGATAACAATCTGTTTGGAAGATTTATTATCGATTTATTTTAAAAAAATATCTGCCAAGTAATGGCACGTCGCTTCCTCGCTAACAATCATTCTATTGCAACACTCGTATTGACCTTTACTATAGAAAATTGAATACTCTTGGGGGAAAAAAATTTATTCAATTTTCTGTATATCATATGTCATTTTTGAATTATAAAAAAAACATGTTTTTGAAGATTTTTGAAATATTACTCTTTACTTCATCCGACATCGGTGATTTATATATAAAACCATTTACATCCTAGACCCAGTCTACAAAGGATGAATTGTCGAATATGGAATGGAGAAGTGATAACATAAAAGACACAAATCGAGTTTAAAACATTTAAATCACAATAAATCTTTTGAGTATTTTTGTTTTTTTTTTTTTTTAAAGAAACTATTAACCCGATGCTAATTTTAAATGAATGAATAGATTAGATTTAAATTTTCTGCAAGCTTTGGATTAAATTTTTGTTCAGTTTTTAAACTTTAAGAGAAAAATTTTTTGTTTGTGGTTAACATAGCTTTGCGGTCATTACCGAGATAAAATTTGATTTTCTAGTGGGATCGAAATATTTTTATTGCTTCTTTAAAATTATTTAACTAGTGTGATATTTTTTATTTATTTATTTTTTTCTGATATTATAATTCTTGTTATTGACTAAATCAAAAAGTGTGTTAGATGTTCGTATGTTAAAGTATAAAAGAAAGTAATTTAGAAAGTAAAAAGAATAAAGTGTTGAAATGTAAAAAGCATCGCGAAAGTCAAGTTTTGACCTGAATTTGACATTTTTAAAAAATTCCTACTCTAACTGCACATTCAACAAACTTTTTTTTCATGAAGGTACGGGTCAGCTTTTTGATGAATGATAATGAAATAATTTATGAATAGTAATGAGATTTTTAAAGTTTTATTTGTACTAAAAAATTTTAATTAATGATATAAATAAACTTTTAATTTATATATCTAATAACGGATATTGGATTTATTATTAAAAAAAACTTGTAAATTTTGTCTACTAAAATTATTTCAAACAACAAAAGGGAAACAGCATTTAATTTACATGTATTAAAATATAAAATAATTTTAGTTTTGAAAATATATTTAAAAATTCATGTTATCGATTTCCTATCATTTGTCATTATTAATGACATAAGCCAACCGGATTGATGGTCCAGATTTTAATATACTATTTTAAAATAATCAAAAGCCTTTACTTACAAATAAAATGAATTTTTTGTTTGTCTAAATGTCATATAATATTGCATATTACAAGCTCGTTTATTGTTGAAACAGAATACGTCAAGAAAAAAATGGTGGAGCTTGGTGTCCAAAAGCACAGATTAGCAATGACATACGAGAATATTTGGAAATTGATTTAACCAAGGACCACTTGATTACATGGACCGAGACACAAGGACGTTTCGGAAATGGTCAGGGTCAAGAGTACGCAGAAGCATTCTTTCTTGAGTATTGGAGGGATTCAAAGTGGCATCAATACAAGACTTTGAAAGGTGATAGAATTTTACGAGGAAATAGTAACACGTACCTGGTGGAGCGGCAAAAACTAGAGCTGCCTTTTGTAGCAAGTAGGGTACGCTTTGTACCTTATAGCCAGCATCCACGAACCGTATGTATGAGGGTAGAGATATATGGCTGCATTTGGGAACAACGAATTATAAAGTACAAGATACCTAGACCAGCATCGTATGGTCCAGGAGGTTCAAATGTTGAAGATATGTCTTATGATGGTCGAGAAGAAGTGGGTGATGGATATTTGAGTGGTGGTCTAGGTCAATTAATTGATGGAATGCTTGGTGAAGATCCACGTGTATCATCAAGTCTAGCTCATTGGGTAGGATGGAGTGATTTAAATCCAGTTCCAATTGAATTTGAGTTTGCTGAGGAACGAGAGTTCAATGTTTGTGTGATATATGCAGCAAATGCCCCAGTACGTGGCATTGAAGTCTTTAAAAACGTAAAAGTTTGGTTCTCAGAAGATGGAGAAACGTACGAATCATATCCAGTTGAGCTAAGTATTGAAGAAAAATCAACTTATTCACCAGGGATTATTCCAATCATCATTCCTCTACGATCGCGAAGTGGTAGATTCGTCAAACTGGAACTCGAGCCGCGTTCCAAGTGGCTTCTCATCAGTGAGATTTCCTTCGAGAGCCGTAAGTTCATCAGTTAGTAACAGAAAACTCCAAGATAACGAGTTTTAATTCTAATCTATACCAGTTACAGGATCTAGGTCGAGTAATTCGAGCGAGGACTCAAAGCAATTGGATTCTCCTGTTGGCAGAAACGATTCATTACCGGTGGTGGACTCAATCCAACCACGAAACACGAATACCAACTTCAGCAATGTGGAAATCAATACCAACCAAACTCCAGACGCATTTCCGGTTGGTCCACGATGGTCGCAGACGTACATCGGTTTGGTGTCCGGTGCTCTTACAGTTTTGGCTCTACTTCTCACCTGCACGGTCTTTCTGATGAAACTTCGTGGACGAAATAAGGTAGCTCTACTTCAAAAACACACGGCCCTGCTATGTGGTACAAGTGCTCCAGGTATAACAATCAATGTCAAGGACATGAAGCTGCCAACGCCGATAGTTGTCAATGGGACACAATCAAGACCAACTGGAAGCCTAAAATCATCGGGCAAAGGGCGATCTGGGTCAGTATCTAGTTACGACATTGCCACGCTGATGAGAGAGCAGACATCCAATCAACAACATCAAGCCTGTGATGTCAGCAGTGAATATGAACATCGTAGTGTCTACGCCGAGAGCACCTACAAACTTCTCTTTCCAGAGGAGCGCTTCTCAGGATGTAAAACAGACTACGCAGACGTAACAGACTTCACAAGCGAGACAGTAGCAGTGCCTGAGGGTGAGTCAAATGAGCGACCACAACCACAGACTCCCTATGCCCACAGGTCATCCAAGCATCATGGATATTCATCCAAGGGTCATAAGGTCTACGAGGGATACTATGCCGCTACTGATATTCTCACGGTTTGTAGATGTTTTTATAAAATAAAACATTCATTTGCTTTGCTAATACTTTTTTCTGCTTCCAGCAATGTAATTATATTTGTTTGATGTAAAGAGTGCTTTTCAGATTAAAAAAAGGGAGCAGCATACTGGTGCTAGCCTTTTTACGTCGCTTCTTATTCAAGATCGTGATTCGGTTGAGACTTTTGATATTCAACATATATCTAGACATCGATTAAGAATCTTGGATAAGGTTGGCGAGGGGAGCTTTGGATTTGTTCATCTTTGTGAAGCTAAAGGAATTCATAGTCCAGATTTGGGAACTACTCGCAATCGTCAATTGGTTATTGTTCGATCACTTTGGCGTGGAGTTACTGACTCTTTAAAGTAATTTTTTTCTTCAAATTTATTCACTGTCATATTTTTTTTTGTTTGAAATTCATATTACAATTTATGAGGCACAAGATACTATTTCAAATATTATTTTTCAATTACGTCAAATTTAAATATGAATGAGCTTCAGTCTTTTAGAATTCACGTAGTTTCATTTTTTATGGAAAACGTAGAGTCTCGAAAAACACATTCTTTTTACTCGAAGTTATTTTTGTATTCTGTTTTTTTCTTTTTAAACATAGAGTAGCAGAAAAATTTTAATTTCGTTGTTGTACGATATTAGGTAAGTGATACTGAAATTTTTAAGAACTAAAACCAAGTTTTCATGTCCAATAGTTTCTGATAGAAATATATTGAAAACTTTATTATTGATTTTTGAAATGAAATTGTAGAAGTAACTTTAACTGACGATAAAATACAAAAAAAAAAAACATGCATAAGGAAGATGCATCACCGTTCAAAACCTACTGAAATATCTAAACTTTCAAACGCATACATTAATAAATTTTTAAACTTGTATGATACCTCAAAAAACCTTCCACCATGATATTGTTTTTGACATCAAATCAACGAGTTCCAATAAGTCATTCACACATATTTAAAATTGAAAGTTTTCGAATACTCAGAAGTCGTGAAATATCAAGTACTTTAGAAAATAAATTTTAGATCAAGTATCTCCACTAAAATATTAAAGCACATTGACACTTGAAAAGAGAAAAATTTTTTCGTAATGCATATTCTAAATATTTTTTCTGCTCTAAAAAATATTTTTCATCTTTTTCTTTTTAGAAAAGACTTTATGCGAGATATGTACATCTTAGCTCAAATTCGCGATCCAAATCTGACAAGAATTGTTGCTCTTGTGGAAGAGGAACCTTTTGGAGCAGTCTTCGAATATGGGGAACTCGGAGATTTGCCTAATTTTATTCGCAGTAATGCAAAGTCAGACAACGAAACGTTATTAAGGTTTGATTATGAATTTAAATTATTGAAATTATTCAACTTCATATTCATATTAAGCTCTTAAGCTTTATATTATGATAATTGATAGAATAGAAAATGGTAATTCTGAGTAATGTCATTACAATTCAATTATCTTTCTTAATTACAGTTACAATCGATTATTAAAATTTATCACTCATATTGCCTCTGGCATGAGATACTTGGAGAGTTTGAATATAGCTCATTGTGATTTGGCTGCAAGAAATTGCGTGGTGAGTAAGAATCTAACCATAAAGGTGTCAGATCATGCCATGTATTGCAGCAAATATGATGGTGAGTATTACGTGAACGAGTGCTACACTAAGATACCTCTACGATGGATGGCATGGGAGGCAGTATTGCTGGTGAGTTTTTATGCTAATTAACTAGATAAATTGATTAAAGTAAAAACAAAGTTTAGTTATTCTGCTCTTAAATGCCAGATCCAGAATATCTCTTCTCTTAAATTTCCGTAAAGTTCTTTGAATAAAAACTTTAGAATTGTTTAATAGATTTAGCTTACAATATAATCTATCTCAAGTTATTTTCAAGATGTATTGATTGATCACTCAGTTACTAGAATATTATACTTAATAAGATATTGTTAGACCAAGTTCTAATCTTATTCACCCACCAACATCTTGATAAATTATTGACAAGTAATTGAACAGGCTTATTCCTTCAATATAAAACCAGTTATTATTATTTCTTTAATACTGCTGGATAATATAAACTGTCAATATAAAATGAGTAAAAATCTTTTGAAGGGTAAAAGAAGCTGTCAAGCAGACGTTTGGTCTTACGCAACAACAATTTGGGAAATTTTCACGTACTGCGAAGACATGCCATTCTCTGATATGACATCAGAACAAGTGCTAGAAAATTGTGGAAATTGGTATCACTCATCATCACAAGAGAAAACACGCATGTTACCGCAGCCAGCACTTTGCTCCAGAGATCTTTATCGTATGATGACAAAGTGTTGGAGTAAACGCGCCGAAGATCGGCCAAGTTTTGAAGACATTTATGTCTTTCTCAAGCGACTAACACTAAATGAGTAAGCAGATAAGAGTCTTACTTGGCATGTAGCAGGACCAAAATAACTTGACACAATCAGCTATGAAGCATTCACCTCTTTCTACAATTATCCACCCGTCGAGGGATGCTCTGGCCACTAACTTATGCTCAACTAGGTTTATCTTCATCCTGTAAGCATAATCATAAATTAATATTAATTTTAAGCATCTATATAGATAAAAACTTTTTATAATTGATCTCAAATGCTAATTTTCTTCCATCAACAAAAAAAACTCCCCAAATGTGATTTTACATACCAAATGGATTTCAAAATTAAATATTTTATAAGCACCCATTAAAAATTGATAAATAGATTTTGAATATTTAGTTTCAAATATAAAATACATAGGAATAATTTGATATCATTAATAAGCAGTATTGATAGGGAAAGAGGAATTACAAATTGCTATTAAAAATTTATCCAATTAATTGGAATTCTATAAAATAATGAGGATAATTAAGAATCCTAATGTCGTATCAATCTCCTCTCTTCTCTGTGCATCTTCCTATTAGAGTCATTAGAATCAGTCAATATGATAGATAATAATGATAAATAATAATAACATGAAATATAATAATAATATTGGGACGTGGAGTTTATATATAAAATCTCGTTACTTTAATATAATTTAATACAACACATGAATAAGTAATAATAAATGCAACTATCAACAACGATAAATCTAAGATATATCAGCGCTTCTGAGTAAGATATTCAGGTCGCAGTCACATATCCTTTAGTTTCAATTATGAAGAGATAGATAAACAAAAATGTATGGTAAAAATAATCGTGATGATCACATTGAAGAATAATTAATGTTCAATTGATTATACAAAACTTGTTTCTAAGAGTATTTTAAGGCTTTAAGATGTATGTATGTGTGTAGTTGAGTGGAAACTTGTTGTAAATTATATATCTCTCCTCTCTTCTACCCATCAATCTTACTATCAACTTTATCATCATGAAAAATCACGAAACACTGCTCATGTTGACAACAAATTCCTCAAATATTACGTGTTTCCTTTACTATATCCAAGTAAATATTATATTGATTCATTTATGTTACATGGTAATATATACCTACATAAACTGCGATGTTAGGAATCGATTATAATTGTGAAAAGATAAGTTGAATGCTTTTTCACATATAAGTATTGAGATTTTTATGATTAAAAGATAAGTTAATTGAGTAAAGAATTTTCTCAAAGTTACCGTTCCATAATTTTTGGCAAAAAAAATTATAAATGAATAATTGATAATTGATGATGAAAATTTATTTCGCAGTTTATGATGTTGTTATAAAATTATTGAATCAATTATACGTGCATAAATAGGATTTATTAATAATAATTTGTGGTAATCATTGAATCGTGATATATACATGTCATGTAACACAAATGTGCAAATCCTCTTTCGGATTATTCATTTATAATATTTGGATTATATCAATTTAATGGTAACATATAATGAACAGAAAATAATCAATTAAATTTAGTATTACATTTAAAAGTGACACAATGAGAGGAAAAATTATTTTTATCGATAAAGAAAATCCTTCAACAAGCAAATCATTTTTTTTTGGGAAAAAACTCCATAATTACTATTTTATAATCGTACTATTTACAGTTAATATTATCATCATTGTTATTATTAATGTTATTATATTTTTTATAAATGAAAAAACAATATTTTTGCATGAATAATTAGACTTAAAAACTATAAAAATTTCTTAATTATTATGGATTTGTTTGTTAAACAATTTTTCTATTATTTTTAAAAATCATTTTTTCATCTCAAAATTATGAATAATTTATTTATGAGGAATGACAATTTATATGACAATCAATTTTTGGTAGTTACATCACACTGGGTGTAGCGAAAATAGGTAATGCGCTATTAAATAAAAAAAAGTTGTTTGTTATCGCAGTATTTGCTTTGTTATAATAAAGGTAATAAAAGAATAACCTAATTTGTAGTTTGTACATATTTCAATTTCTACAGTATTAACTTTGGTAATATTACAAAAAACTTTAATAATAATTTAACAAGGTTTAATATTAAATGATAATTAATTGTAATACTAACAATAAATTCAAAATAATCTATAGGTTTTATTATAAATAATCAGTAGGTTTACTAATATTATAATGAATAATATTAATATTAATACATAAATATATGATAAATTATAAATAATATATAAATATATATATTGACCGCAATACAAATGAAAAAAATTTTGTAATATGGATGATTATTATCGCACTCCATTGAAAATTATATTCTTAATATTTCCAGTGTTACAATTAATAAAAAAAATTGTTATACTGTGTACTTACTATTGTTTGTGAAAATTATTTTCTCCATCTTCAGCTATGTTTTTTTACTAAATACAAGTGTTTTTCAACTATGATTACACGAGTCGTTGAATCTTCATTTCTTTGTGAAAGTCATCAAGCGGTTGCTCCCAACGTTCTTCAAAGTATATACTCAGTAAAAAGCCAGAATTTTTTCCAATATTTATAGCCCAAGGTAAATGATATTCGTAATATAATTTTCTCTGTCTATAAAAATATTACAACGTTAGTTCAATCAATGAATAGTTCAATTCATTGAATACAGTTTTATATATTAAGAAATTTTTTTCAATAAAAATCAAATTAATGATGCTCATAAACATTTTTAAAATATCCATGATTATTTTGATTACTTTGAACGCAAACGTGCAGCACCAAATAGTGCAGCTCCAATACACATAGGCAACCTGGTTTGAAAAGCTTCGACCCACTTTACAGCTACCTCACCAAGCATCGTCGTCGGCATCAACAGGACAGCATGGAAAATATCATGTACTTCACGATATCGCTGCATAACATAGGCCAGTTCAACATTATCGACAAATTTTACATGGTCCCTGGAGTCTGGGCTAACATCCTGAAAACAAAAAAACATGTTGTCATTAATTAAAACTGATGGAAATGAATTTATCAAACTTTTATTTAATTAAAAAAAAACTTTTCTTCCTTCTAACACATTAAATACTGTGTGTACTCTATGGAATAGCTATAAATTAAATTAAAGAATTTTATCACAATGGCTTTTGATCATCTTTTTATATAGTAATAAATTTTTTATTCGGTTCACAATCAATTTACTCACATTGGCTTTTAAAAAATCGTAATAAATTTTCCCAAGACATCCTTCAGGCATTTGCTCTAATTTCTGTATATCAAGAGTTGATGTATTAATTCGTGGTTGTTCAGCAAGAATTCTCCGTCCTTCTGCTGATGACTGCATTCGTTCGTAACAATATTCCAATGCTCGGTTTCCTGTTGTTTCTCCAAGACATGCAATCATATCTCCTCGGAATGGATCGACAAGTGAAACAATAGCTGAACCCCCCGTGAGAACTAAACGCTGTAAAGGTGTCAGTTCTATGTGATGCTTTTCAAAACTAACAATAAATTCGCTTTTTCTATCATTCTCATCACTTTTCTGAGCTTTTCTAGGTACGCTTGTTGATACATATCTGCGGATTAATATTTTACCTGGAACATAAAAATTTGATATATGTATTCATCTATTGATTTATCAATGCCTTCATTAATTATTCTACGTAAATATTTTAATGATGTCATTAAATTTTAATCAGCGAAAAAATATAAAATTTATGTAGATGTTTCATCGTTATTTTTTTAATTTTTTTTAGTTTTAATTTAAATATAGCATGACATGAAATTCATATTAAGGGCAATAAATGTAAGTTGAAATTACTAATTAGTTAAACAAATATTTATTTCAAGTGCTTACATTGATTACTTTACATAATTATACACTATTTTATGAATTAACTTTATTCCTGAGTACAAAATTATAATTTATCTATGTAATATGTAATACGTTTACTTTGGTTTTAACAAAAATGAAGGATTAAATTCTTCTGAATTATATATTACATGAATGTATGAAAACTTTATTATTTTTGTGATAAAAATTTGGAATAAAAAATTACTTATATATATTTATGAAAATTTTTATTAACAAGTAGATGAATTTTTCCTTCATTTTAAAGTACGAAAATGAATTCTATTATCTATTAATAATTAACTGATATTTAAATCCTATTTATTACAAGGATCTATATATACAAAAATATACATAGTTGAAAGAATGTACATAACTAACGATAAATGGCACGCTCATCGTATTATTCTCGAATCCAGCGAGACATTAAAATTACTGGAGACAATAATATATCACTATCGTAGCAAAAAGATATTAAACATGATTTTAGAGATATTAAAAAAAAAATCATTACTATTTATTTAATTGAAAAAATACTGTTTATAATGAAAAAAATATTATATAACTTCAACTTTAGTTGGTGAAGAAATTAATGGAGAATATTTTGGAGCAACATTATCTTTGGGCATAAATGTAACCCACGTATAAATTAAACTACCTGAAACACTTAAATTAAGTCCAGCAAAATTTAACCATGAAAAAACATAATCTCCACCAACAACCATGCCCAAATAAGTAACTGTGATATTCTTTAAACAACCAATAATTGTAGTTGTAAGTGCTGAATTATAATGTGTACATAAAAGTACACTGTACAATAACACGAAACCCATGATGCACGAGAGAATGAACTGACAAATGAAAAAAAAGTTCGTCCAATTATCATATTCCATTATTTTGTCAATATCACCAGTCCACCAGGCTATTAGAGTTGACGGTATAATCATGATGAGTGAGTTGTAGTACATTAAACCATACTTCCCAAGCTCTTTAGAATTTAATTTTTTCTTCGTATAAACACCATTTGCAGCCGTAAAAATATCATTCAAAAATATAAAGATATAGCCTTGAAGATTGAATGCAAGATCATCAAATGCCGCTATCATTGCACCGAAAACCATTATGTAAACACTCAATTGAACTGATGTTTTTGGTTTTACTCCTAGCATATAATATTCTGCAGCCATTGTCATCAAAATACTAAATCTTCTTAGTGCAGTAAACATGGGTAAACTCAATTGTTTAGTTCCGCCAAGGCCGAAAACCATGTTTCCAATGTAGATCAGTGGTAAAGGAAATATTTTTACAATTGTAGATAAATCTAAGTTGGGGAAGTCGATGTAGTTGATTTTCTTAGCAACATATAAAATAACTATTGTTGCTATCATTTGCCCTATTCCAAGAATTTGGAATGATGGAAATTTGTAAGTAGTTAATACTGTCTTATTAACTACAGTGATTAAAAATGATGATATTCCATAAAAAATTGCTGAAGCAATCCGGAACCACATCGCATTCTGTTCTGTCACTGGCATTTTGAGAACTGAGGTTAGCTTAATGTATTTCCTTGATAATTTATTTGATCATATTTGATAATAAAATCGAATAATAGTGATGTTCTCATATTGATAAAACAGAGAGCACAAAAGAGAAGAATGTCAATGTTAATAGAAATAATGATAAGACAACATACTTGGTAACCTTATCATCTTGCCAACAGTAATTTGATAATTCTTTACGTATTTATGTTATGGCAGTAATATGTTCTATAACTATAAAGTTAGATGATTGATAAATGTTATAGTTTTCCCACTAATATAACTTTGTTTATGTTTTGATAACAATTTTAACTATTATTTAATTACTTTTTGTCATAAACGTCTTTTTATTGTCGGCCTATGGCGGCCATACTGAATTTTCCGCCATATAGCGGCGTTGTTGCTAACTTCTAATTAATTTCTAGCGGGAAAATAAATTAAACACACTTCAATTAAGTAAAAAATGTAAATGTATTTGATATCAAACTAAAAAATTATCTTTTATCCACAACATCACATTCTTAAATAGTAGCATTTCAATTATCACTAAACATTTGACTGAGATTTGTTTCATTTACATGAATAGAATAATCAGCAGCTGAAAGTTTTAAAGATAAAAATCCTCCACTTCCATTGTAGTTCTTATAAAAAATTCCAACTCCACCAATAGGTATTGGTGGATCAGAAAATATTGCTTGTGAATCTATGTAAGGAACTAATGTTTGACTAGCATCTTTATTCCAATCTGTCAACTGGAATTTTACAAACTGTTCTCCAGGTTGACTAACTTCAACATTTACTTTATTTTCCCTGTCTGGAATGTCAGCTTGAACTAACTCAAGTTCAGTTCTACACAAATAAACAATTATGATCAAAATACTTTTTTATAAAAAGTACAAAATAATAATTGAGTAATAAATTAATTACCTGGGTAATTGATTTGGCCAGTACCATTGCATATATGTGGGAGTTATAATTTCTCCTGCTTCATCAAAAATTTGTGTTCCAGCCACTACCAATGTTATTCTATTTCTAAGTAATGCAAATCTAACACCTAGAATAATAAAAATAATTAAAAATATAAGATTACATTTTTAGAAATAAAATAAAACCATTTTCGGTTAGAAACCTGTTACAGCATATCCTGGTGGAAGTACAATATTATCCAAGTTTACTGAACGCATATTATAATTCAGTTGAACAACTTCAGAACCTCTTTGAGGTAAATAGCTAGCATTTGGATTCCACATAACAGTACTTGGATCAATGGATCCATTGACTAGTTTTCCTTCTTGAATTTCTAAATGGATTACTTTGTCAACTACTTTTACACGAATTCCCGTAACAATTCTGATGATAATAACGGATATAACAATTAATATTCAATTGAAAAGTTTCTGTCAGTACAAATGACAAGTAAAATAGAGCATACCTTCCATCGCGGAAATCAGTATATTGTTCTCTAAGACTAAAAGACCGAATGCTTTCAGAATTTGCCCATTCATCACAAGTGCACGCACAAATATTACAAAGTGGGTCATTATTTATAAAATCGAATGCTGAAATTTTTTCTTTGTAACATCTTTCACTCCAAATACCCCTTCGATGGTGTTCATATAAATTAAACAATCCATAATTTTCTGTTAAAGCTTCAAATCGTCGGCCACTACCAGGATTCTATAAATTAATAATAAAAATTATTACCACAATTATACACAAATTAATCATTCATAATATCATTACTTACAGCTAAACATATTTGAGTTACACTAGTTTTCCAGCAGTTATAAGCAGATCCGGTACATTGAAATTGAGAAAGTCTGTTTTTATTTGTAAAAATGCTACCTAATTTTTTATAGCTACTGCAGCTACCGGTACACGAAAAATCAGAACTCATCGAGGTTTGAGTAGTTAAAATAATTGATAAAAAGTTCTTCAAGCTTATATAATTAGAACCTGTTGAATAAAAATAAATTTATGTACATCTAATAATTAAACTATGAAATGATTCTAAGACTTTACTGTTGATATATTTAATTACCTTCTACAAGCTCATTAGGATCACAACGACGGATTTCTTTAGAAGCTTCATTCATTGCTCGACGTGCTATAGGAGCTATCTGCATTAATGCTTCTTTGAATTCATTTACAGCATCATTAATTTCAGAATTCCATGCATCTTTGAAACATATTACAAACAAATTTAATTAAAATGAATTAAATAGCCAGTAAAAAAATGAATATTTTGAAAAAAATTTCATTAATTAAAAATATTACTAGGATTCGGCTGTGCTAGTTGTCGATATTTGTAAGCATGAACTACCATAGTATATCCGCGAACCAGTGTATGAACTGCTAAATTATATACAGCGAATAAGTGTTGATGATGAGAAGATCCTTCATTGCAATCTCGATGATGATTCATCTGAAAATAAATAATAAATGTTGATACATTAGAATTTAAACTAAATTATATAGCTTTTTTTATTTACATTATTCTTTAATTACCTTTATTTTTTGATAATCGAGTAAAATATCAAATAATCTTTTATCAGGAACATGATTTAAATAATTGCGAGGAATAATATAGGAATTGAGTGAATGCAAAATTCTTTGGAAACCAGATTCACTTATTGTTTCATTAATAAAGCTTTGAATTGTTTCCACTTGATAAGAATTGTCTTCCACAAAATATTTTATAAATTTTTTTTCAAATCTTTCATTTATTGAATGCACAACTCTTGTGAAATCGTGAACAGCTTGCATGTCAATTTTGACGGACAACTCTTCAATCACTCTATCAGCTTCTTCTGTTAACAGTGATTCAATTCTCCGAGTGCTGTTAACAATTTCTGCTAATGATTCTGTTACTTTTTGCTTCCACATGCGATCGTTATGAGCTTTCTTCAAATCCATTAATGCTTTTATTCCATCATATCCATATTTAGCAATGTCTTTTGCAGTAGATAGCGTGAAAATAAATGAACATGTCGAAGAAAAATTAAAAACTATTATTGATAAAAGAAAAAAATTTCTCAGGTACCGAAATTTCATGATTAATAATAAACGAGTGATTCTACTCGTTAATCAATAAATATAATGAAAAGTTAAAATGCACTGAAATTCGTAATTATGACTTTTTGTTTTTATAAAGCGGTAATGATTTGTCCAAGTGTTTTTTTGCGAATTAAATGATATTTTTTATTTACAATATAAACAAGTTATAAATTGTCTGACCCTCAAAGATCAATGATAGATAATCAGATTATAATTTTTATAATAAATTACTTTAATGAGTATTTCCTGATATTGGATATCTTCCTGATATGTGTAAAAATTTGATATAGATGAGTTATGACCATAAATATCATTAAAATGACATTCAAGATATTACATAAAATAAATGTAATTATATACTTTCTGACCCCACTTGCCCTACCCCGTCTACACAGTTTCGTACAGGCACGCTTTTTTTAAAAAAAAAAAATTTTTCTTGCAACCAGGACTCGAACCTGGATTCCCCAAAATTTGTGCGTTAGGTGCTTTGCCACTTATCGCTATACATTAATTTCTATTTTCCTATATGTACCCATACTCATCGTGATCTGATGAGAACTCCACCGTCCTCTTACGGCTTTAAATTTAAGTAAATTAAATAAATCGCTAAATTAGCATATAGGGCCTAAGGTCATTAAATATATAATTACCAAAATTAAAATTAAAAAGCCAAAGAAAACAATGATTTAAACGTCAATCGATTATCAATATTTATTGACAAAATAATAAAATTATAATAATTGTAGGTGATTTTACTTTATCTTAATCACACATTTACCAACTGTATCAATAAAATTCATCAATTTTATCCGTAGTGAAATAATAATTGTTTACAATATTTATCTTGTCAATCATGAATGAAAAACCATTGTCTTATTACTAGCAGTCAACGATATGATTCTGTTTTTTTTTTATCAAGTACAATTTCCTATCGTAATTCAATTGCACTGACAATTGTCTGTTTTCCTATCTTTGTAACATTTGTCACGGTAGAAGCTTGCAAATTATTTCAGAATCATACGTAATCACGGGTAACAAGCGGTAAGGACCAAGTGGAGCATCTCTTCAGCATGCGCGATAATTTATTCGCAATTTATAAAAGAAAATAAGGTCAAGTTTGTTAGTAAACTTGAGTTAGTTCTCATCAGAGAATGTAAAATCATGGACTCTGAATTCTATAGATAAACTGTGAAATCTGCTAATGATGTTTATCGTAAAACTATTTTTAATTCTCAGTATATTATTTATTATGATCCACGGTGATTCTTCATATGATTATCAGAATTCACCAGATAATTTTCAATCAATTATTGGTGTTTCAAAAAGTATGAGATCAAATTGTCAAAATGTGTATCTTTGTCACTTGATGAAAGGTTTCAACTACGATTCAATTAACAACATGCCTCATTTTATTTCTCCGGTATCCTCTCTAGGATACCGAAGACAAACGTTAAAAACGACTGCTATGCAGCCACGAAGTTATTACGGCTATGGTACGAATGCTGCTCCAGCATATTATCCGTAAGTAAAAAAACTTTGATTAATTACTTTTAATTAAATGTAATTCAACTTAAAATCTTAGTAACTTACTTTAAAATATTAATTGTCACAACGATGATTTTCAGAACATTTGATCCAATAAGCATACTTGCATCTCTGGCATTTTTAGCATTTCTCTTGCAATCTTTTGTATCTCTATTCGATCGAAGCCGATCAATAATCCCGGCAGTAGTCAGCAGTCGAGATTCCACTTTACAGCATCAAATTCCTGATCCTATACAGCTAATAATGCGTGCAATCGACGAATATGTACGTATTGTATATATTGATATGAGATTCTTCAGAAAATGATGAAATTAATTAATACTTATGAAAAAAAATTTTTCAGGCTACTTTCAATCATTCTATAAAACTTTTGGATGAAACAAATTCTCGAAAAAAATTATCTTGATATTGTTAATGATTAAATAATTATTTAAATAATGTAAAATTTAGATTTAGCTCTAATTATTTTTATTATAATTAAATATAAATTTGTATTCATTAAAATATGACTTATTTTAATTTGCTCTAGCATCTTTTTTTAAATGTAATATATTTTTAACAGCTTCGCGATATTTATTCACTGTAAAATGATCTTCCCCGGTATTAATAAGATCACTCACGGCTATTTTATATTCGGTCACATTAGGAATAGTATCATAATCCAAATCTTCAGGTGGATCTGATGGCCATGCATGAATCTTCACTAAAGTTTCTCTACTTTTATTCCTATCCCATTCATAATATTCCATATCAGCTAATGACTTCGCCGCTTCCCAAGGCTCCACATTCTGAAATAATTTTTTGGTCAGTTATGGATAAAAAAAAATATAGTAACAATAATAAAAATTGTTTAATAAATAAATGATCAATAAAATTTACCCAGGATTCATAAAATACAGCAGTCATCAAATAATTGGCGTAATCTAAGTTTTGTTTTCTTGTAGGACATCTATCAGCTACAATAGTCACTGTATCTGTTTCTGGATTGTATCTGTGTTTTACGAGACGCAAAAATTTATCTTTAGCGTGAGAATCAAGTTTTAAACTTGATAATTTAAAGCTAAGTGTTACAATCCTTGCAAGAGGCTCTCTGATCGTTGGAGATGAATAACAATAATCAGAATAAGAATATGTAATTGGAAAATGTTTCTCACATTTCTCTTCAGTTTCTAATCCTACTGGCCATTCAGTACAAAATTGTTTTAATGCTTCACAGTGTCTTTTTATAGCTGGTGGTGTAAGATGAAGGAAATTTGGAATTTTCATGAGCTCTGCATTACCAAATTTACTTGGAGGAGCTTTCTTTTTTGCGTATCCTTGACGAATAGGTAATGGTACAACAGCTGGATGAAAAGTCCTTGGACCAGGCCAAACTGATGGCCAATCCTGATCTGTAGGCATTTCTTTATATCTTGGAGGTAAAGCCGGACGTTTTCCGTCTGACCGAACTTGCTTGGTCTCAGGTGGAGGACGTATTTGAAGAACTCGGAATTCTTCTACATTAGGTAGCAATAAAGTCAAATGTAAATCGAGACAAAGTGTAAACATCATAAATGAATGATTTAAATGATTAAAAATTACTAACAAATAAAAAAGATGTTTGGGAGGTTATACTACTTACGATCATACTTTGGTGAAGATGTTGATGATGTTGAAGAATATAAAACATTTGGTAATTTGGTCAACGTTGATAATGAGTTATGTTTACCAGAGCGAAATATTAGTGACATTTTGATATTAAATGAATACTATTCTTTTCCAGTTCACGGGTAAATATTCATGCGTATACCATTTTAAAAATTACACAGAAAAATTACACATGTTATGAGATGTTTCACAGTGTTATTAGTGAGCAATGCAACTATGTGAAGCGCTACGGTCTACCCAATTTAAGATATTTGGTGATCACTATTTTATTCGCGTTTGATAAGTTAGTACTGATTAAAAACTACAGTTGGTAAAAAAACACATGTAACCTTACAGCGGATGGATCCTTTCATTTTTTTCTGTACACAACAAAGTCACATGGTTTTGTCAATCGTTTCATTTCTTGTTTATAATATGTACGAATGAAATTGTAAAGTAATTGGAGCTAAAAAAGAGAGTGATTATGAATAGTAATTATTTGAGGTTTTAGTTATCATTTGTTATGATGCAACAATAATAATAATGGACAGTTTAATAAATATCCACTGGTTTCCTTTGACATCTCAAGGGAACGTGTATTCAATGTCAAAATTATGCTCTCCATACAGTACAAATAAAATATTAGTGGCTTCTTTAAAAAGAAAAATATTTTCTTGTGGATACCAAAAAACTAACGATAAAATTCTGAAGCCTATTGTCAAAGAATTACTATTCACGTATATTCCAAGTAAGACTCAATCTCCAAAATTATTTCTTACTCACGTGTTCATTGTTTATTTTTACTATCGAATAAAATAAGGTTAAAAGTCTTAAAAATTTTTAAATATTTAAATTCAATTTAGGTGGTGCAGAGATTATTTCTGTTGATGGCTACAATAAATACCAATTCGACGAAGAATTCGTCATAGGAATAACAATTATTAAGCCAACTAATGAAGGGAGTGTGGAAAGATATTTAAATATTTATTCAGAAAGTGCAGGAGATGGAGAGAATTCTGAAACTTCTATAGAAACGATTGCACAAAATTGTCTCACAGTAGAATTAACTTATACTCCATATTTATTATATCATACTACAATTATAAATGAAGAAAATGAGAAAGAAGTAAAATTTCATGTTTTGTTTATTAATTAGTTAAAAAAAAAAAAACTTGATATATTTTTGGATTAATTTTATAATAATTTTGTTATGTTTAGGTTGTTTGGCTCATTTCTGGGAGTGACAATCAATTACATATGATTAGAGAAGATAAATTCACTCATGGATATGTTGAATTCCCCCTGGATAAATACTTTCCGGAATTGCTTAGTCTACAAACACTTGTGTTATGGATTAACGTGCACTATTATAACAATCATACCCGGTAACTTATTATTTCTACTTTTGGAGATAATAAAGAATTATTTTGAATTCGTTTTCCAGAAGGCTAACAGTTGTTTCTTGTGAATCTGGATTAGTTAAAGTAACACTAGTAAATATTGAAAAACTTGAAATAATCAAAGAATGGATACTCCATTATGACCAACCTGTACCCAGTGTACGAATTTTTTCTCAAGAAAATGAATCACCTAATTTAATTCCTAATGCTGATGGTATGAAATACTATTATCAACGATTTAAAAAATGTGTCAATAATTAGTCACTAATTTTTGCAGAACCTGAAAATAGTAATGAAACTAGTACTCAACCTATCTTAAATATATTAATAGTTAATGCTCTAGATCCTTCTGTTGTTTTTATGTAAGTAGGCGATATGTAGCTTTAAAATGAGCAGTTATGATTGTTATGGATGATTAAATCATATTTATAATGGTTAAAATTTTTTAGGGATGTTTTAAAATATGGAATGAAAAAGGAAGTAATACTACAAACAAATGATACTTCCGATGGAATATTATCATCTTGTATTGCTGATATCAATATGGATGGGAAAAATGAAATATTATTGGGAACATACAGTCATGAAGTATTTGTCTTCACTCTAGATAACAATGAATGGAAGTTGACGAGCAAAAGAAAGTTCGATTCGCCTGTTTATTCTATGTGTTATCTAGACTTGACTGGTGATGGTGTAAAAGAGTTAGTTGTATTAACTCAACGTGGAGTATATATTTTACAAGTAAGTTTTTTATTTGGATAATCATGTTTATGAATATAATCATATTATAAATTCATTTTTAGCACAATCCAAGTATTGTGAGTCAAATATGGAAAAGACGTATAGAAAAGTTAATGGTTCAATCTGTCGATGATGCAATAAAAAAGTTACAAATTAAGAATTTCAACATGTAAATATAATTAATCATGTGATTATAAATTAATTTAATAATTTCATAAAAGTTGGTGTATTAAAAAGTTTTATATTTTACAAAAAACTTAATTTAAACAAATTTATACAAACAAAATGACTTCTTACACTTATTTTTTATTTTTCTACTTACATTATTAAATATTAAACTACCCGTCTTACTTCAAAGAACCGTTTGAGGTAAAATATTTGACCGAAGGTCATTGAAACTAATACAGAAGCTTCGAAAATTGACCATAATACCACTCGGAAGTTTGTACTTTCATTGATAGCGCGGTGATTTCGATCACGTACCTTTTAAAAAAGTAATTTAATTAGCTCATTTTAATGTCACGACTATAAATAGTCATTAAGCAAATTCACAATAATAAACTTGAGGCGAATTTGCTAATCATTGTTAAATATTTCAAGAGGGAAAATGTACTCACCTGCATGTATTCCTGTTCATTCTTTACACCTGATAGACTTTTACTTAAATCCGAGATCATATCATCTAATTTTCTGTGATTAACTCCATCATCACCCTCAGTATTGTGCTCATCTGTAGCTTTAGAGGGCTCACTTACTTCCATATTAAACATAACTACTTTGGACGTTAATGTGCTTTTTTGATTGCTAAAGCAATAAGTGTATACACCAGGCGCATATGCAGCAAACGTATATTTTCCTCCACCTTCTCGTTCTCCATTATGAATAACTTTACCATCTGGTCCTACAATTTTTAGATCTATGTCCAAAAATCCACCTTCTGCTATTTCAAATGTAAGACCTGAAAATAAAAAAAGTTTATATTTAATAATAACATTAATATAAAACTTTTGTTTCTTATATCTAATAGAGAAAAGAAAGTGAAAATAGTTTAAAGTTTGTTAAAACTCACCCATTTTAGTATCTTTTTCAACTCTTTCATAAAAGCATTCTTCTGTATGTGCATCCACGGTGATAAAATATGCATGTGTATTATAGATAAGACAAGTAATAATTAGTAATCCGTTTATAAGCTTCATTTTTATAATATATTCTTAATTTTATTCAATTGTCACTGTTTTATTTTTGTTTGCCGGAATTACTTTCTAGTGCCACGTATTTCTCAAGTAAGGTTATAATGGTCGTTTGTGTGAATGTTTTTATTTTATACAGTTGTCAATACTTGTTTTTATGTGTGATACGTTGGTATACTTGTTTCCCCGGGATTATTCGTTTTAGATTCAAAACATTTTGGAGATTATTTTTTGAATATTATGTCATGGAATATCAATTCAATAGGAGTTGATTTCGTAATTCATAAGTAATATTATTATTCCATGAAAATATGAATATAAAGTTTGCTATATAAAATTCTAATTTTATTCAACTTTACATAACAATGAAATTGTTATGATGAAAAATAGAAGTTTTAGCCAAACGGGGTAAATTTACTAAGAAAAAAGAATAAAAACTCGACAATATGATCAATTTTACATCTCGTCGTCAGATGTTTCATTGTATTGACAGTATAAAATACCATACAAATTTAATAGAATTTGAAATTAAAAGCAGATAAATACAAAGTTAAATAGTTTACTGGTAATAAATTTTCTTTTCCGGATGTGAAAAATAAAGGAAAAAAGTAAGCGTGCTCATAGGAAAAAAAATAATAATTCCATTTCTTCGTGACAGTGCATAATCGGAGAATAAAAGAGAAGTCGTTGGGTCATAAAGAAAATAACAAAACGATCTGACAGGCTTCTACTCTTGGAAACCAGAAAAAAAATCATAATCGGATCATGTCAGGCACAATGCAGAATAAAAGAATATATTTATGACAATGGTGCAACACAAAAGCAGTTGAAAAGGCGACGGTGGGTCTTGTATCTAACCGTTGACTTGATATTATTGAATAGCTACGAATAGAATAGCCAGCTATGGTATCCTAGTAATAGGCCTTACCCCTCAGCATGACTTGAACATTAAATTTAACAGTATCAAAGTTTTCATCTGCGTCAAATTAAAGAAGAAATTATTTTGCGTGAAAAAAGGGCACGCCTTAAATTGTTCGTCATCATGCTTCTAGACCCCACCTGCGTGAGCCGCTATTTCCCTTGCGATAATTAACATCATAGCTCTCGCGCTGTGTCAAGTCTCGTCATCATCCCCTAAATCCAAAAGGCGAAAAGAAAATCAATAAAATCCTGCGTCAACTGCCGACTAGACCACATACGTTAGCTGTCTCGTATCTACAACATATTTTGCGACCCCTCAACTCAATTGTTATACTACAACCCCTCGTGGTCTTGGTTCAAGAGCGAAAAAGCAAGAAAGAGATAGCTAACTGTTGTTATATCGTCATTCTATACTACCCCTTCATATGTGTTTTGACCCTACGCTCACATGGTGTGTATCAGACCCTTGGCCACTCTTGCAATTATGTGTAACATCTCCCATTTATATTCGCTGAGGGTAGGTGTTCTTTGTAAACAACCGTAGGTGGCGTTTAAACACGCGGGCAATTTTGAATACTGAAATATTACAAAAGTTTCCTCTTTTTGATATAATAAATAGTATAATTTTAATGTTAATAATTAATTGCAATTATTTTTATTTTACTTTACATATGTAAGCCTATTTTTCATGCCGAAAAATCTAAAAACTAATAATAGATATGATTGTTACCGACTGAGCAACAGCTTTTAATACTCACCAGTAGACGGCGATTTACTGGCCGAATAACATTTCGGAGCGGATCGAACTACCGTGACCCTTCCCCTATGGATTTCCCCCATCTCCAACCGGCTCTATACACCAAGTGTAACACACACTTCTGACTCGCGATCATACACTACTGTCAGTTAGTGCCGCGCCGCGGTCACGAAACACTGTTTTTAATTTAATTAATAACATAAATTAAACGCACAAATTATTTATTAATCAATAACTGTTACAGTTACATTTTATAATAATTAGCATAATTAATCAATGTCATGGGTAATACCTGATATTCTGTGTATCTTCAAGGTCATTTACAATCATAACAATGTGAATTTAATGTAGTGACTGTGATTATGCTTTGTGATTGAAAGAGAGATCTCCCTGATGCATTTATTTAAAAAAGTGAAATGATGATGACTGAATTATAAATAATTTGTAGTGAATATTAATGGCATTCATTGTGAATTTATGGGATATCTCATTTTATTGGTCGATTCTTTCGGATATTACCCACAGAGAAAGGTAAGAAAAAAGGATTAATAAAAATGTCAATAAATGAGAAAAAGGGACTAGCGTCTGTAATTAATTTGTATGAATATTTCAGGTATTTAATAATTAATTTAATAAATGAAATGTTTCAAGCTGAAATTTCGAAATTTATTACTTGTCCATGTTGAGTTGAATTGGAAATAACACAAGAGATTTTTGATAAAGCGCCTAAATCCTAGAGGAATAAATTAACCAGTTAATTAATGGCGTATAACATTTTTTTTCTCTTTATTTCTCATTCCCTGATGGGAATGGAGCGGAAACACACAGAGAGAAGAAAGAATTCTGCGTATGTGGTTCGTTAAAAATGTAAATGCGTACCAGCAGCTATGGAGAACGATGTTATAGTTGTTGAAATATTATAGTAAAGTCATGGATATAGATGGATAGATATTCTCTTATGTCTTTTTACTTTTTCTCTACTTTTTCTTCTTATTTCAATCTGAGACCTTATAGTCACAGTCCAATAAGAGCCAATGCCGCCAGAGTCTTGCTTCTAATATCGACTTGACGCTGGCTGCCTGCTAACAGGTCGATATCGCGTGTAGTGTGCCTCCTCTAGGTTGATGACTTCAGTCTAGAGAATATTATATTATATCGGGGTTGTTTCAGACCAATGGGTCATCAGAATTTCATGCTACTATTTCACTACTCTACTTCATCATTTTCGCTAATTTATTCAATTCAAAGCACACGTTATTTTACATTTGAAATATCTATAACTCATTTATGAATATTTATTTGTACTGCCAAATCTATTCATAATGTATTACTTAAATGTTACTGATTACTTCGTAATTGGATTTTTGATAATAGCTTTTATATTGCTGCTATGTTGAATATTCTTTAATTACTAATACTCACGACAATTTTCTTCATGCATTTTTCTATCTAAATTATTGGGTATATTAATCATTTGCATCAATTGTTGTTAGTCGATTGTTGAAAGAACAAAAAAAAAGAGTGTTTTATTTACCAAAGGAAAATATTGATTAATTAATGACAGCTATTTATTAATGTCAAGTATTATTTGATATAAATAATAAATGGAATAAGATAGATTATGATCATTATTAGATTTCCTTCAATGCATTATTCGTAATCATGAAAAGATATCAGACTTCTGTATTGATTTTATTTATAGATAAAACCAAGCTTAGAACTATTCTTCAAACATTGAACAAAGACTATTGTAAAAGGATTATGCATAATTTTAATTAATAATTCATAATTAATCAATGAATACAATAAAATGGTTACTCCATTGTGAGAAAAATAAAATACAAAAGAATAGTTGAATCGGTGCGCAAGCGCGTATTCCTGGCCACGAGCGTTCGAATCAATTTAATAACATTTTATGTCATTCATCAGTCGAATGGATACATTTGGAATTTTATTGTGGCGAAAATTCATCTCTTGGGCGAAATTTATTTATGAGATTGTATTAAAACGTATGATGAATAATCTACAAGTAAATTAGCTTACCATCTATCTTACTTAAATTTTCATATTTCCCACATCAGACTGAATGTAGTTGAGGTAAGGGTGGGTATTGAGTCTAAAACCTCTGTCGCTTTGTGATTAATGTTCATATAGAGCCCTCGATAAATTGGCCTTTGCTATACAAGCAAAGTGCAAGAATAAATGCGACTCACGTGCCAAGAGGACGTGCGTACGTATATTGATGAAATGAGATGGGGATGGGGGGATAGATTCACAGTCTTATACACCAAGTTTGCAACGTGCTAAAAGAATACGTACATATATATGATATATATGAAGCCGACAGCGCGCAATGAAGAAGAACAAAGTGACTGAGGTGGAAAACGAGACATGTGCATTTTGACGGGTGGAAGAGAGAGAGAGGAGAAAAGTAACAAGAAGAGTTTACGTGTCCGATAAACGTCGCCGGTGTCTGGGACATCCGGTTTAAGATGATGTCTTGAATCATCGACACGGATGTACGTGAAGATTTGCAATCATTCCTACAACTAATTTAATCACTTCCTTTCGCAAAAAGTTTAACAACTAAGTAATGGAATAGACGAACCGAAGTTGAATAATTTTCACTGTCACTGCCGCTGCTAAAATTATATCTCCAAGACTTTGAAGACATGTGCACTCGTAATGAGAGAACAAATCATCGTACGAACTGTCCAAAAGATAATTTGGAGCGAAATATATGTTTATATATAAATGGGTAATGATTCGCTGAATAGCTTTTGAAAAGTCTCGAAAATTTTGTTGAATAAAATCTAGTTGGGAGGTGTACTTAAAAATAAAAATTCTTATTCTTGGAAGAATTATTTTTTACAAATTATTTTTCTATTTGGGCTTGGAAAAATTCACTTCTCTAGCTCTAGTTTTGGAGCACTTTTTTTCCTCTAATAATTACTCCAAAAATTTCTTATCAATTTCTACTAAATTTATTCCACTTTAATTAATTATTATAAATCCATGCTGCTAATTCATTATAAAATTACTGAATAAATAAATAAAAGTTTTGAAAGTAATTGAAATGTACTTTCCAACAAACTAAAGTTGTTTATTATTCATTCTTAATAAAGTAATTGATAAAATTTATTGCAGAATAATTTCATGAGCATTCTTAAGGAGTCTTTGACTCGGCATATGTCATAAACAAAAAAAGGGGAATTTCTGAGAATTTTACCCTCTAATAGTTGCTTAACTCAGTAAATTTCAGTGTTAATGGAAAAAGAAAAAGAGGAAAAGAGCAAACGAGAAAACGAGAAATAGAAAAGAAAAAAAATCGATTTATGTGACTCGAAAGAGTATGAGAGTTTGGGGGCGTAGTGAAATCCTCCTTGTTTGTGCTTGAAGTCGATTTACGAGCGAGAGCGAGACATGTTGGCTTTGGCTACCAGATGGTATATGCACACGAAACTGAGGGCTAGATTTCCCTGTAGACGTAATAAAAATACAAGGGCGCTGGGTAGTCCAAACGACGTTCGAGTTAACAAACGATATTGGATTATGCAGATATCCCTGAGGGTAAGGTGAATTCAAGAGCACTCATATCGAGACTGATACACCCAACCATCTCTCCACTGATCCCATCCGTATATCTGTACCACATACGTATCTATCTACCTTCCACCATATATCTAGGCCATTTTTACGCGTGCCATTAAATTAATATTCACACTTTCTTCACTTTAACGAACACTAAATGGATATTATTATCGTTCATGCAGTCATATCAATTGATTTTTTTTCTCCATATCAGTGCAATGTACTATAAAGTAATTGTGCTGAAGATATTATCAACCATCATCAGCTATTAAAGACTCCATATGTACATAATAAAGATGAAACCTACTTGTGCATTATATTTTTTTTTATTATGCCATCAAAGAATTATTTTTTATTGAATCTTAAACTAAACTATATAATAAATTGATTAAAGTAGAACAATTTTTTTTCTGCTAGTGTAAAAAAATATCCGATAGTATAAATGATGAACATTTTATTGATTTTAAATCAATAAAAATTCATCCACATCCAAAAAGACTAGTTTATGAATAATGAAAAAAGTTATTCATTAATTATTGAAAAAACAAAAAAAATCTGAGGTTTTGATAGTCCAGTGATATTTTTTGTTTTTATTTAAACTTTTTTAATTAGATAAAAACACAACTAAATGTGCTGTTCAATTATTGGCTTCTCTCCGTTATTTTTTCGCCTGAGAGAAAAAACCATTAATATTATTCATGACTGAAATGATAGTCTGACATTCTAATTAAAATTTGAAATCACTCAACAAATAAAACAAAATAACTCATGACAGAACATCCGTAATTTTGTCGAGAAATTGGAAAGCAAAAGTAGTTGGCAACAATCATCAATTATTATTGTCGTTATTGTTCTTATTCTTGAGTGTGACATAATACAAAGAGGGATGGCTTTTTTTTATGTGGTACGTTGTGTCGATCGATAGAAGAATGGGATGAGCAACGACGTTGCGCGGTATATAAGAGTAATGTAACGTAGCAAGTGAATAAGTGCAAGGGAGATCGCAATGAAAAAGAAATAAAAAAGCCAAAAAAAAAAAGAAAAAACAAGAAACAAAAAAAAAAATAAAAAGGAGGGCGTCGTTACAAAGATGCAGGCTTTTTGCTTCTTTCAAACGTGACTGGCCTCTGTGTTTCACTACTCATGATAGTCACGAGTTATTTATTCTTCTTTATTTTTTCAATCTTCTCCCCAAACCTCAAAGTTAAGTATTTCTTTTTCCTAGTAATTTTTCAATGTTTATGTTTATAATAAGGATGTTATTTTTTTAGTAAATTAGTGGCAAAGGGTTGATGCTTATGCAGTCTATGGGTGGGTGGACAGCAGGGAGAGAGAAAGATGAGAGAAGAGTGACGAAGAGTAATCTAAATATAAAGCATACTTTATCTGGTTTGTTGTGTCGGAAAGTGGAGGAAAAGGAGTAAAATAAATATACTCGTTTCCCTCTTTGCAGACGACGGCTCGCAGGAGTCGAGAAACGAGTATGAACAGATGGTACATGAGAAAAGTGAAGAAATACAGAGAAATAAATGCACCTGCATGCGTGTGTTTCACACTGGCAGTGCCAGCAATGAAGAGAATAAGAGAGAGAAAAGTCTTTTTGCCAAGTTAATTGGTTGGGCATATACGAGTGTCAGTGCTTAATGACCATCAATAAATCAATGCTAGCACGTGTATTCATGGAACAACTAGACTACGAGGGAGTAGTGTATTCAATTGAGGAACACCCTGATGCTATAATTCTATAAAGAGTTAAACTTTAAACTTAACATATACATACACACACCTACACCGGAAGTATGAGACTAATTTATTCAAATTTATTACTTTCGTCTTCATAGAGGCTACTCAAACCTTAAACACTTCTCACGTTTAACTCACCATCATTTTTTTATTATCTCATTCTTTCGTCTTTATTAATAACTGGATCATTTGCTCCCTTATTTCCTTCCTATTATAATACTATCATTAATTCTTATGCTAACGACGTGTGTGTCACTGGACCCTTGACAGTCAGAATTATAACTTTGTTTTTTTCTTAACTTGCACTGTGGATATTTTCTTATTACATTTTATAGCAGTTTGCAATGTATTTAGTTGAATCATCTTTCTGGAATTGAAGGAAAAACATTATTTTTGATAAACGACTTTTGTTAGTTTAATGCAGATGGAAAATTATGTGGTTATTTGATTGAAGTGGTTTCAGTCAATAAAATTAATTTTAGTCTTATTTTCTATTGCTACAGCTGCTGATCGTTGAGAAAAAATGATGAGAATTTTCTTAATACTACAATAGAGCCCCAAAGTCTGGAGATTTGTTAAAAATTTCATTCAGATTTATTTCAACAAACTCTCCCTATTTTTTGGAATCAGGGGAATGTCTAATGTGCTACTAATGTTGTTGATATAGAACCTATTATGAATAATTTATTGGACAAATAATATAAGATTTTAAGTATATAAATAAATAACAATTCAATTGTCATGAATTAATTTTTGAGTTTGAGTAGAATGGACTAAAAATGGATTGAATTGAAGATACATACCTTTATTGAAGAACAATAGGTCGATTCAATGGCTTACCATGCAAAGTCCCGAAGGCACAACCGTCTACCATGAATGACAGGCATCCAAGTCCGAATGGGAGCAATCAGTCTGATTGGCCAACTGGTATTTACATTTCTGTGGCTATGTACCAGTCGACCAAGTATTACTGTTCCTGCTCTTGACTGCTGTTCCTTTAGCTTTCTATCCCTTTCTCTCTTGCTCAGGCTTGTTTTAAGCTTCTCTCTCTTGCCATTTACTCTACATCTACACCAATTCTATCACTATATATTCACTCCCTCGGTACTCTCTCACTCTCTCCCTCATCCCACTTATTTCATCGACCAAAGCGAAAGCTCCTCGCGACGGAAACAACGAATGTGGAAATCGTAAACGCGACGAGAGCACCAGGTGGGCTTTTCGAAATTGTAATCCCGGATTCGAGTTATTTCCTAAAATGCTTTATTGGCACAAAGTTGCACCTGATTAAAATTTACAGTGGTGTTTTTATTTTGTTTTATTAACTTCCCGATATATATATATATAGTGAAGTTGTCATGGGGGTTAAAATCGACATTGCGAATTAGGAGTTTTAATTATAGAATGGGGAACGAAATTGTGGACGATTAAAATTTTTTTTTAGAAGGAGTGTTTGTCACATGTGAGGTAAATTTTACTGGAATGAATTATTTTTTTCGTGAGTGTTCCATAAAAAGTTATTAATTTTTTTATTCAACAAATATTGATTATGAGATAAATTTTTTTTTATTTTACATTAAAAGAATTATTTTTTAAGAAAGTAAAATACTACATTCGAAAATTAATTTTCTCAATCCAAAATTATGTTTATTATTCTTAAATTAATATTTTGCATTTATACTCTTGTTCGTATTCCCCTTTTACGAGATGTCTCATAAACTACGACTTATTTTAGCAATATTTAACTCTCTGTAATTGATGAACCCTCCTAACAAAAAATTTTATTGAATATTTTTTTAATTAATTAAAACACTGTTCATGTTTTATAACACCAAATTCATTTGTGTCTCATTATAAAGAAGAAAATTCATTTGTGTTCGGGGAAATGAAACACGTGACCAACTGTAGTCTAAAAATATTGATCCTATTTTTTTTTGGAGTAATTTTCTTTTTTTTCACCTCTAGTAAACGTAAAGTATTCTTTTGGAATACTCATAATTTAAAATGACTCTTCTCTCAGATTTTTAAAAATAATAATGTTGAAAATATTTAAATTAATATTATATTAGAAATATCAAATAAATCCATCAAGTTTAATATTAAATTGTGAATTAATGATGAATTTAGATATCCCAAAACAAATATTAATACAACCTTAATAAATATTTGAACTTGACATTCAAATGTTACTAATATTTGTTAACACTTATCTGATGTATTTTTGGAAAATCAATATTCCTCGACTGTTAACAAATTAACCTTCCAGAGTAAGCTAATATCATATTCTCCACCAACTGAAAACTTGTACAAACTAAAGCAATTTTTTGTTTCAAACTGTCTCAGTTTGACATAACTATATAGTATCTAATTACAGTGTATCAACTAACTAGTGTACTGTAATTAAAATTTATAGAGATCGTTTATTTGTTTAGATATTTAGTCTTCAGTAATTGATGAACTCTCAGAAAAGTTTTATTAGATATTCTTAATTAATTAAAAAATACAGCGCAACATGTTCTAGTGTAATAAATTTCCTTAGAAAAACTCTAATATATTAGTTATCAATAAATTAGCTATTTAAAATGATTCAATATTTTTTAATATATTCAAATTAATATAAACAGCGGTAATATCTTATTTGTGAATGTCTCGGTTCATAATACTGTCTGCAGTACCTATGGCTGGCTCGGCTATTGAATTATTCAATTGAGTAATCATAACATATTTTATTAGATAATTTTATAAATGGCTGTATAAGTAGGTATAATTAATTATTATAGAGAAGTGAGTTAGTTGGAAATATTTGAGGAAAATAATAAAAAAATTAATCAAATCATAAAATAAATGAAAATAAATCCATTTTTCATCTCTAATTAAATATTTCAAACATGAAACATCAATCAATTTTCTCTTTTATTTTATGATTTTTTTTCTCTCTAGTTTTCAATTTTATTGGAAACAATAAAATAATTGATATTCCATCATTTATAAGCAAATGGACATAGAATTAAGTTTTATAACAAAGTGAATTTTTTATTGAAATAATATTTTTCGTCAGACAATAACTAGAGCATTGTACAAAGTCCAATTACACGTTGCAATTTGTCTAATTGAAATAATTTAAAATTTTGTATTATTCAATTTAATATTTCTGTCTTCTTTTATCTCTTCATCACGTTTATCAAGTTGATCTTCTTTCTCTAAATGAAAGTATTTCTTTTGAGAATCAACATAGTGAAGATGCAAGAGAAGAATCGTAAGACGAGTCAGTGGTCGCATAAACGATGTTTGAAATAAAAAAAAAAAATACTCGATTAGCCCCAAGTTTATACCAACGTAGAGAGAAAGAGTAAGAAGCAGCATCTGCTTAGCACTCTTATTCTTATATACTATATACACGAGTCAACTTCTCTTTCAATTTCGTTCACTCTTCACGAGCCTGATCATAATCTTGGTAATGATGCATAATGGCTGCTAGCGTGAATGTCGCTCTTTGTCCGTCGTTTTCAGCCAGTCTCAACCAACACGAATCACTGGGGCTAACAAAGACCAGAGGAGGGATAGTTAACTTACTACCTATGTATTATTTTTCCACTTCACTAACTTTTTTAATAAGAGATAAGAGTAATTATTATACATTGTGAACTAAAAAAAAGAAAGAAAGAATTACTTTAGTAGTATTATGCCAATTTTAGACAGAGTTACTTTATTTTAACTATTATTTCTATTATTTTTTAGCTCAACTTTTTTTTAGAGACGTAAGTTCAAGTGGATTATTGATTTTTTAGACTCAACTCTAATTATATTTGATAAGAATTTTTGTTTTAGAAGTTTTTTGTATGATTGAAGAGTAATTTTTTATCGTCTAATGGATACTTTGATGACACGAAACGAAAAAATGATGTGATTAAAAATGGAATGAAAATTATTCAGAGAGATTATCAGAATATATTTTTACTTATTTTCAATATATACTATGGACTTTTATTATTGATCCTACATATATTTTAATATTTAATTTTTTGCATAAATAATGTTTTCAATACTAAAAATATTTTGCAAACATTAAATTAATTTAATTTGAATTAATAAACGAAAGTTAAAATGTGATGAATAATGATTATATCTCAATGAAAAATATTCCTTCAGCATATTTCTCTAAGACAATTTTTTTATTTGTTCCAGATTGATAAGAGAAAGTGTGACTATGCGATTCGAGTAGTTATCGTAGAAAATAATCGACAAAAAAAACATCTGTCGTAATGAGTAACCTGGGGGTGTTTTATCTTTTTTACCTTTTAACACTCTGTCTTCACAATGGAGACGCTATAGACATATGTAAGTAGAAAAAAAAATAATAAATATAGATATATGTATATACATGTTTGTTTGTATTTGTGTGTGTGTGTGTGTGTGTGGATGAAAAATAGATAATACAATCAGTAAAAAAATTTTTCTCAGGCAAATTCACACAGGGAGATATTTATGTACACATCACGCACCCCTTGTGGGTTCATTCCATGCTCATTAGATTCCTTTTAAATGTACTAGTGGTAAAAATAAAACTTTTTTTTGTTTTCATATGGTGAAGAGTAACTAATATAAAATTTCATGCTGTCAATAATAGAAGATATGTGTCATAAACATGAGTAACATTTCAAAGATTTTGTTATTTCATATGTCGAAATAAAAATTATTTTTAATGAAAAAAAAAAAAAATTTTATTTTTGTTTTATAAAATAATTGGAGTAAAATATTTTAATATTCGATAAATTCCATTAGTTTTCAATATGTTTGAAGTAAATATCAATTTCAGTAAATAATAATTCATTAAAATGACGAAAAAAACATTCTTCATCCATTTAAATGAATTTTTTTCCCAGTCACTACATTAGACAAAAAATATTTATCAGCATTTTAAAATGACCGTAATTTTCATTCGGAAGGATGTCTATTTATAATATGACACACATGCGATATAAAGGTACAGTCACATCAAAGTGCAACGCACTTTCGTTACAGATATCCTGTTAATGCTATTAATTTACTTTTTTTCACTCGTCCAAGTCCAAATAAGAAAAGTCTTATGAAAGTTGATGAGATATTTCAATAATACTTTATTCATAAATAAAGGGGAAAAAAAAATTTCCACCTCAAACTTTTCATTTCTGAAAGCATTTCTTCGTTTTTATCAGAGCTATAGGTATAGGACTCCAGGTAGGTGGAGTGAAAAGTTAGAAAGCACGCTTTTGTGTGACTGAAGAGTCCGAGCAAATGGATGGAGAATGGGAGCTCGTCGGAGTCGCGCTCGAGCTACAGACTTGGAATGAATATGTAATGGCTTGCATATCGAATTCTTTTTTTCTGCTTGCAGCACAATGCATCTCCCCTTTGGGAATGGAAGCAGGAATCATTCCAGACGCCGACATCACAGCAAGCTCGAGCTTTGACAGTGGCAACGTTGGACCACAACATGCACGGTAAGATAGTCAAGAGAATTGAAGTAGTAATAAGAGACACTGAGAGATGACTTTCTCCGCTTATTCATCTCAAAAAGCTACATATCTATCTCTTAAGCTACTACTGAACCTGTCGTCCTGACATTTACTATGTGATTTGGTACTTGACACTTAAACTGCCGCAGCAGCCGGTTGGGTTCGTTGCCTCTACCGCTTTTCTTTGATGTTAAATGTCTCGAAAATATATCTATACCATACCTATCATACTCCTATATAATCTAACGCCTACCTACCATATCTCTATCAAGAATCAAGATATAAAGATCCTGATACTGTGGTAGGCTTCACCCATACACCTTTTTCAATATCAAAGCCTAACATAACATATTTCTTCATCAACTCAGAACAAAAAGACGTATTTTCGTAGCCTCTCAAATCTTCAGGGACAACCCAACGTTAGAGAGTCTCCTGGGAGATGATGACCCACCTTAGAAAAAATGCAAAAATTGATTTTAAAAATTCTTTTAGGCTGAGCATCGAACAATAGGGGCGTTTATTATAAACCATATATTCTTTTTAATGGAGTAAAAGTAAATATATGATAAATTTTCAGTTTTCACTGGGCGTAAATGATAAAAAAATATTTCTAGATTAAAGAGGATAAAATTTAGCAATAAATTTCTTGAGTAAATCGATAATATCTTGGAGGGATCTTTTCACTCCAGTTTCCCCTATTTTTGAAGAAAAAGAAAAAAATAATAACAGCAGCCATCAAGATTTATTCTAATTTATCACATTTTACAAAATATTCTCTTAACATGAAAGTAAAAAAATGTCATGAATTTTCTCTCGTCTTATGAATATTAAAATCACAATTTTTCAATCGTTAATTACTCATTAAAAAGGTCAATAAATATTCCAGTAATTGACAGCGGTGTAATTTAAATGTTTATCTTGAAAGGTCACAAAGCAAATTTATGATTAACCTTATTTTTTTTATTGATAATTTATTCTGTAAAGAATTATAATGGATTAGGGAGAGAAATAAGTATATAAGCCATTAAAAGTATTCGATAGAATCATTTTATTCTTTTTTCTGAATAATTTTTTACCTTTGGTTATACAGCATCGACCCATTTTCCTTTTATTATTTCCTTTTACCTAATATGCCTACTCAATTTCGTGGATCATATCAGCTGCTGATGGACTTGAATTTAAAACTTGCTATATAATGTTCACCAACCCGCCCTCAACTCTGTATCTATTATACTTATATATAATAGTGGTTCATAGTCGTATTTGTGACGCATGCTCCGCGTGAAACGACACTTGGGTTCGGGTCGAACTGAGTGCCAGAGAAACAGGGGGAGATGCCTGAGAAATGGGGGGATACACGATTCATTAAATTACTGAGCAACTTGAGAAATGGCGAGTTAAGTTGTGGAAACGTGTAATATATTCTTTTTACTTCCTCTAAAAATGCTTGTAATATCTGTGTTTTTTAACAGTACATATTAATATATTTCATAGACACTTTTTTTCTCTGACATGTGCTTTTTCTCATGCATTTTTTTTTCACCAGTCCAATATCAAATTTTTTAAATTTCATCCTTTATTTGCGATAGAAAACTTTTCTACTTTTTATTGGAAAGATTATTCTATAGCACACTAGTCGAATAGTATCTGGAGAAAAATTCTTCTCAATAGAAGTATGCATAAATATCGATAAAATTGAAAAATGGTGATATTAATAGTAGCTATATGCTGCTTCAGGATCAATAAATCTATAAATTCTAGGCTTAATGAATTTTTAAATATTACATGAACCATGATGAAATACATTATCGAAACGAGAGGGTGGAGTTTACATGGATAGGTCTTGTATAGAGATCATAGAAGCTACAACAAAGGACATTGTGTTTAGCAGTTAAGCTACTGATCGATGATCAGAAGTTTTACTCGGCAATCTTTTGTGCAGTTCTCCATTTTTTTCTAGGAATTTTTATGACAGAAAATTATCGAGTATTTATGATGTTTATTTTTAAACTAATGATTAAGTTTTACATTAAAAAAAAAAAAAAATTTAATAAATTAAAATTTATGTTTTTAATTAAAATATCAGATTCAAGATAAGTTTATTTAATGAAATAATTTTTTTTTCAAAGAGATCTTTAATCTCGGAGTGTAATGTTGAAAATTTTTTTTAGTATAATTAACGTTAAGACATTACTATATTTCATTGAATGATTTTCGCCAAATTAATTCTGCACTTGCACCCTTTGAAATCATAATTTGACAAAAAAAAAAATATTTTTCATTTGCGTAACAAAATCCGGTCCTAAAATCTGGGTTAATTCAAACCAGTTTTATTAAATCATTTCGCTTGTAAATTATAATTTAACAGAATACAAACTCCTGGATTTAAAAAGTAAAGTTAATTAAAAAATGAGAACAAAATATAGAAAAAAAAGGTTCCTTCATTTCAGCTGGAATAAGCAGTTTTTCCTTGCGGTAAATTTATTTTTTGCTCTCTTTTTTTTAGATACTTCTATGGCATAACTGTTTTGCTCAATGTCTTTGAAAAAATCTCGTAGTGCATATTTTTTTAAAAATAAACCACGTTATCATTAATTCAAATTTTTTTCCCCTCTTTTATAAGTTCAGTTTTATCATTTTACTGTGAACTTAAATACTAGAATTTGAAAGATAAAGTAATATGCACTGAAAATGAGAGCAGTGAGGAAGAAATGTGGAGAAAGAGGAGGAGAAGGAGGGAGGTTCACTCATTCCAGTTAGAAAAACCAGTTTTTCGCAGCGGTAGATACACTTTTTCTCCCTTTTCTATTGTAGTTATATCTTTTTTTCGTAGACAAACAATTCTTTACACATTGAATTTTGACATAAAAAAGTACAATTTCCTATTTGCTCGTTTTACAAAAAATCAAAAAATAAACAACTATTGTGTTTACAAAGCAGTTATATCTAGTTTTATGCTTACCTTGCCATAAAAATTTTGTCAGTACTTTTTTTCATTTTCAACAAGTAATGATTAAATATTGACCCATGAAAATGCTTCTGCAGCATCATATTATAGCTGTCATTTGTACAAAGTGAAAAACATCTGATAAAATTGATTTGAAATTGAACCTGTAGACTAACAATTAAATACAGTAACGAGCTCTAATATTCCTTATCTTTCAAGATAAGTCAAATCTTTATTTTTTAAGAAGAAAATAAAATAAGTTTTGTCATTAAAATTAAATGAGAAAAATATAAAGTTTTATTAATTGAAAATCTGGATTAAAATCTTGACAAACAATTTATCTTTTATCCCCTTTCGACGCTAACGTACCAGATAATAATCTTGCCCTGATTAAGGATTATTGAATACTCCAAGAAAAGAATTCATTTATATTTGAATTATTTCCAACTATTTCGTGAAAATTTATCATTAAAAATATTTCAATAATTAATCAAGTTCATCAGAATATAAATAAGTTGGTAATCATACATACTTTTAATTCATTTAGGTATAAAATATGGTAATTATTCATATGAAAATGATGTTTTAGCTTGAAGCAAGAACGTAATGGTGGTGCATGGTGTCCAAAAGAGCAAGTTACAACAGAGCCACATGAGTGGCTAGAAATCAATTTGCACACGATGCATGTTATAACTGCAACTGCAACTCAAGGACGTTTTGGAAATGGCCAAGGGGTGGAATATGCAGAGGCATACATTCTTGAGTACTGGAGACCGAAGCTCGGCAAATGGGTTCGATATCGGGATGTTAGTGGAGAAGAGGTGAGTTAGCACATTTAGATTCCACACTAACTATTATAAGTATTCCACCTCACTATTGTAATATTAACAATTAAAACTTTGCTCCATCGTTAATCTTTTTTTTCCCCTCTATTCTAGACATTTTGTAATAACGTTTCCCACTATGTATTAATAATTTTCAGATCATTTTTCAATAATGATCTGGTTGTGATGTTGCACTCAAATAATAATAGTTATTTTGGTAACTACAAATTGCTTTTTTTCTTCTTTTCAGGTAATTAATGGCAATAAAAATACATATCTTGAATCGAAACATGAGCTCAACCCAGCAATATGGGCAACGAAAATTCGATTTCTACCGTACAGTTATCACCGTCGTACCGTGTGTATGCGTGTTGAATTGTATGGCTGCTCTTGGAACGATGGTATCGTATCTTATTCGATGCCACAGGGCGACAAACGCGGCAACTGGGAATTCTTTGATGCCACATATGATGGCTTCTGGGACGGTGAATTACAACATGGCTTAGGACAACTTACGGATGGTAAAACTGCGCCAGATGATTTCAAAATGGGATATTACGATTATGATCGTAGTCAAGGATGGGTGGGTTGGAAGAATGACACTCGTCCCGACCATCCTCTTGATGTCAAGTTTGAATTTGATCGAGTTCGTGAATTCTCTGCTGTTCATATTTTTTGCAATAATCAATTTACTAAAGATGTACAGGTAAATATGACTATAGTTTTCTATTAAAATAATTTTAAAAAAATATATATGTATTGAGAATTTTTATATCAATGAAATTTTAATTTTCAGGTATTTTCTGAAGTTCATATTTTATTCAGTATTGGAGGAAAATGGTATATTGGTGATCCAATAATATACGCTTATATGGAAGACCGGATATTTGAAACAGCTCGTAATGTTTCGATAAAACTTCATCATAGAATTGGGCGATTTATCAAATTAAGATTTACGTTTGCTGCCAAGTGGCTCATGATTAGCGAGATTACTTTTGAGTCTGGTGAGTCATATTGTCCAATTGATATGATACTTTATCAATGTAAAGTTTGTTTTAAAAGCTTAAGAGAATAAAACGGAACATATATATATATATATATATATATCGTGAATAAATACACAGGATGGATAAAAAAGAAATATAATAGCTGTTTTTTGTTCTGAGAAATACGAAAAGCCAGTAAAAAAAAAGTAATAATACTCAGATATACTGATGAATGTATTTGATATTTTTATTATTGTGAGTCATTGGTTAAATTATCAACAATCACTATCATAATGACCGAATAATTTATATCATTAATAACAACATTGATGTTTGGTTCTGACATAATAATTTAGAATAGTTTTGATTAATTAAGAAGTTTACCAGCAATATTGTGTGAGTAAAATTTAATATAAAACGTGTTATCAGTAGCTTAGAGTCGTTTAGATAATTTTGGCCATGGCTGTCTATTTTTTTCATACTGTGTCTATATAAAATACGTACAAATATATCAGTACATATATGTATTAAATAATCCCACTCATGTTTTATCGTATCACTGTTGACAGACATAGCCCATGGGAATTTCACTCCGGAGTCACCCCCCTCGACTGAGTCTCCTCGTACAAAGAACCAAAGTACCTCAAAAGATATACCACTACAAGCGGAAATTCCTATCTCAACAGCGAAACAAGACGATCCAACATATATGGCTGTCATAATCGGTGTTCTCACGGCTGTCATACTTTTGCTAGCCGTCGCAATATTTTTCATCGTATCACGACATCGACAGAGAAAGAATTTTGCTAGTTCCCTTGACACCAAGGATTCATTACCTTCTGGTAATCATCAACACCTTTCGCCTGAGTCAACGTATGGTATGACTGGTGAAAAGGATTCTTCACTGATGACATATCGTGTTGAAGATTATGATGACCGATATGCTGGAGCTAAATTGACAACTCTTCCGCGAGATTTAAATGATCGTTTACTGGGTGATGTCAGATTAGACGAGTACCAAGAACCGTTTCATGAAAACAAGTATAGAGAACCATCGCAAGCTACTTACTATGGATATAGTACGGTTGTTATCGACAATAAGGATTTACATGATAACATTGAATGTTCAGGTAATTATTTTTTTTTTAATAAATAAAATCGAAATAAAACATGTATTCCAGTCTTGAATAATACTGAATATTTAATGATTTGTATATTTAAATGCTCTTGTATAGATCCAACGTATGATTATGCAGTTCCAATACCAGTACCTAGTACAAGCAGTGAGCATGAGAGTGTATTCTCTAAAACATCATCGAGAGGTAGTGCTAAGGTAAAGATTATAAAATATTAGAATTACTTTTATAATTGATTTCATGACTTATCTAATATTTTTTATGCTAATCTACTTACCCAATTTACATCATATTTTTTTTCTTTAACTTTAATAAAGGAATCTTTATAGCTATTTATATACATATAGGAAATCTCAGCAAGATTTAAACGACAGTAAATTAAATAAATTGGTATTCCAGGCATGTTTGCAGAGTTTTTTTCCACCGCCACCGCCACCGATAAGCGTCCCATCGACTCGGGGCTCCAACAACGTAGTCTATTCAAGCCCTCCAAGTCCTCAACTAATCTCTGAACGCGAACGGAGAGGAAGTAAACGTCGGGAGCACACGCACAATAGATATGCGTAAGGATCTACTCTCTCTCACTCTCTTTTATTCTCTTTCTTTCTTATTCTGTCTTTCTCACGAGTCACACATATTCTGGTGAATATGATAAGCAAATATTTTAATGTAATGTTCAACAATCATTTACGAATGCATATAATAATCAGTAAGAATGATGAACATTTGCATTTAGGTTTCATACAAGTGATTTCTGTCTATGCAAAAAAAAAAAAAAAGAATTTTAAAGTGAATTAAAGATAGTGTCAGTTCATGTCAAATAAATATCTTGTAAAACATACATTATATATTACAATTAGGACGATCGATTCGTAGTATTTCCCGCATTTAATTGAGAGAAAAAATTCATTGAGTTATTTTATTATTCTTAAGCAATGAAATTAACGAAAAATTGAAGAACTCATTCAGTATGCTTAAGTTTTAATCGTTACACAGGTCAAAAAAAATATTTTAAAAAATTCTATTACGTTCAAATTTTTTATAATAATTGTTGAAACCGCAGCAGGCCTGTGTCACAGTAATTATGAGATAATTTATTTATTTAAAAATTGAGAATTTTAGAAACAAAAAAAAAAATGATTTTTATTCTCTCAGTGATGTGATGACGAATCGACTGCCACGCTATAAGACTGAAACTATTTGCAAACTGAAAATAATATACGTGTTTGGCTTTATATAACTTTTGTGCTCCCAAAACAACCAAACAAACACGTTGATGTATTTTTTTTATTTAATTAATGATTAATTAATTGATTAGTTATTTTCTATCAGCGATATCAGTAATTAATATAAGTCATACGAACGTACATATTTATAAACAATTATTATTAATAGAATTTAATGACCAATTGTAGCCATTAAGTCTGATTGAAATAGCGAAATCTTGTATATTATTTCTCTATTTCTAAACCGACATCGCCTTCAACGCAACGAGTAAAAACTAAAAAAAAATAAAATAAATGAATAATTAATTAAATAAATCAATAAAAATATAATGATGACGAAAGAAGAACGAACATTGAAATAAAACATAATTTTTATGAGTATTGACAATACAGGGATAATCCAACAATAAATATCATGTATGTAAATCCGATGATGAATGTGATATAAGTAACAAAAAATAAATGAGAATACAAAACAAAAATAATTACTTAACTTAATGTTAAATAAAAAGTTATAACAACATTGCAAATCATACAAAAAGGTATAGATAATGAAATTCTTATACGTGATTAAATTCTCGATACTCGGTTCATCGAAGCTTTGTTGGCTAACTTTTTAAATTATACATGTAACATTTTTTTTATATATACAAAAATATATATATAAAGAAAAACTTAAAAAATGCGTTTATCGTTGATTTCATTGATTATTCTTTATATCGCTAGCTACTGAAAAATGGCGATGTTAAAAAAAAAAGCTTTTACTGTTGCGTAACTTTGTGAATGAAAAGAGTTCAAGTGACGGAAGTTACTACTTTTAGGGTGGTACATAACTTTCAAGTATTGTATAGAAAGGGCATAGAATATTGTTGTTAAATAGGAACTTTCATTTGCAAAGTACGCAATGATGTACTCGTTAATGAGAAAATGCATTATTTTATGAAAAAATAAAACGATAATAATAAAAGGAAAGAGAAGTAGAAAAAAGTTAAATAATATGTCTTAGGGTCTTCTTCGAATATTAAATAGCAAATAATTATTGCAATAATACCTTTGCCTCTTTTACTATCACTTTTTTTCAATATTTATATACTCATATATTTTACCGTAAAAACATTTACAACTACTTTTTACATATTTTTGTCATCTTTAATTTAAAAAAAAAATTATACAGGTTGATTCGCATTAATGTTTAATATGAAAAAAGGTGAGACTTAATTTATGAAATTCAATTATATTTGAAGGCAGAAGAAGTTATCATAAAATAATAATTATTATAATTTAGAAAGATAATAATTAATGAAAATAAATTTATTAGACTGAACGATAAAAATTCAGAAACGATAAAAAAAAAGAAATTGAAAAGTGGTTGGAAAATATTGGTGCGGTAATAATATACGTAAATATATAAATATTAATATAAATTAGTAGTTTTTAAAAACGACAAATGTCAATTTATCCGATGCGTACTGGACGATCAAATATTTTTTATGTAATCTTATCGTAATAAAGATTACTGATGATGAATAATTTAGGATTGTAGAACAAATCTGTACTCTATGATAATGGTTTATTGATATGAAATTTTGGCTGAATTTTTTTTTCAATAACTATATTATACGAGAATCTGGTGAGGATCTGTACCTGTTCAGAACATTATATTCAAAATCACATATTAATAATTGCATTTGCCTTTAGAGAATTTTTTTTTCTATTTGTCTGCGCTTTTAACAATGAAATTATTTCTGCACTTCTATTGAACGAATTAATTAGGTTTTTTTATAAACAAAATAAAATTTAATTTTAAAAAATCTCGATATGAATTAAAGGTTTGACAGTATTGAGTCAAAAGATGAATAATTGATGAAAATATTAGTTGCTTTTAGTAGAAACATTTGTAAGCTTTTGATAAGCTTTTATTACTGTTCAAGCGTAATCCAGCTTGCGTATAATCACATTGTGAAATTTTTCATGTCATTTTCAGAATGAATTTCCCGCAAAAAATTGCTTTGCTTAAACTATTAAAAATGTAGAAAGGATTTAATAATATTAGAAAAGTTTAATGCTGATGTTGATTGAGTATAAATTAGAGTAACAGTCTTACCAATACAAATGTTTAGAATTTTTTCTGTCATTAATTTTATTGGCTGATGTAGCATGTATTTAAACATAAAATTACTAAACCAAACGAAAATAATTGTACTCACAAAAGTATAAACTATTTTATCATTACAAAAATTAAATGAACATTAATTGATTTCAATATCATAGAATGTCAATATTACTGAAGAATAATATTGTTCATTTCACAATGAAATTTAACATTATATTAATTAAATCAATAATTGTTCATTTTTGGCCTATTCCATATTAATGTAATCAATGATTAAAAATAGAGAATTTTAGATTGATAAAATCTTAAATTATTCAATTGTTTTAAAAAGAACTCAAGATTAAACTAATTCATTTGAGAATAATAAATATTTATAGCACGATTTTAATTAATAAAATAAGTAGAACAACCCAGTAGACGGTACTCGGAAAAATTTTCTAAAATAAAATATAAATAAAAAATGTATAATGAAAATTTTTTACAAGTTCTGCCTTGTATTTATTCTGGACTGGATCGTCCCGCCTGTAAATCTCAAACTTGACAGGATTTTAACAGATTTTAGCGTTGTAGTTAATCAATGATTCTTAATAAAAATAAACGAAAAGAAGAAGCAAAAAAGAGTAAAACTAAACAATGAAATTATGATAAAAAATTATAACAAAATACGAAAAATTCATTACGTAATATTGTACGAGTTATATAGTGTACGAATTTTTTAAAAACAAGGTTATTTATTTTATGTACATAAACAATGTAATTTATATAAATATATATATACTCAAATGATGATAAAAAAATCAACACCCTGTAAATAGATGTAACATAAATGATATATTGAGTACCACCAAGTGTAATTAATTATGGTGCCCCACATGAATAAATGAAACTATTATAATTATTATTTCTTTATAAAATAAAATAAATGTTAATTTTAGAATGATAAATAATTTATGCAATATGTAATGATAAAGTTAAAATATGGTAATTTTCATTTTCATACTGTTCTTAAGTGAGAAAGATTTTTTTATTTTCTACTGTCATTGTACAATATCTTGATTCATAAGATAATCATAGTTGAACTTGATATCTAAATAGCATATGTACTGTAACGAATGAATAATTGATTCACAATTATTTCTACTGTTCCAAAAAATATCTTGAACAAGACTATAAATAAAATGATATTATTTAAATTTGTAACAATAATAAACATAGTCAAAAGAATGTAATAATAATGAATAATAATAAATTTTTTGTAAAACTCAAATTAATTAATTTACTTTGACTTTATCAATGAACATCTTATATTACATTACAACACAAAATGAAAAAAAATGCATTGTAAATCATAATAAAAATACTTAGGATTTATAAAAAAGGATTGTTTTATTTATTCTATCAATTTTTATCAAGAATCCTGCACGCCTAGCTAATAAAAATTCACAAAACTGTAACTGGGTTTAAAATTGCTACATCCTTCGATTTTTCCATTTCAGTTGATCCTGAAAAAATAATCCCTACATATGAAATTGAATTTTTGAGAAAACCTCTAGTTAATTCATGAAATCAAATTCGCTTGCAATGAGAAATGTTTAATAAATGTTTAAATTATTCGCAATCTCACGAGAAGGTTGTGCACGAGAGTACCTGAGCTATATATCTATCACCCTATCCCTATGACATCCACAAGGCATTATATATGTAAAAGAGACAAAAAAAAAAGCAGCCAACATAAAATCAGTGAATTGAAATGAAACATAAAAGAGAATTATGTTTGTTCGATGAAATCGATCCGTTGAAGAGGAATGAAGGGGAATCACAATAAGAAATAAAAAATATAATATAAGAGAAGAAAGAATAAAAGGAAAGTATGTCGGCGGAAAAAGATCGACATCTGGCGTTGGTGTTTCCTTGTGTCGCCACAGGTCATGGTGGCGTCGAGTACGCCTATCCCTCAGAGGGTTGTTTCAACCCTCAGCACCCTCAGTTTGTCTTGGGGTTGCGAATAGTATGCATTGTTACAAATAATTTTATCGATCGAATTAATATACATTTTACAGTACTTAGCAGTAAGAAAATTCCCGCGTAACGATCGCCCAAGTGTCACAATGGACTATAATGATATTTTAATTAATAGGAATAATTATAATATTAATCATAACAATAAAAAAGTTGTTAACACTGATAATTGTTTTAAAAAAAATCATAATAAATTATCCAAATTAACAATTAATCCAATTTTTAATGCTTCTTTTTCTTCAATTTATACGATTATTGAAAAAAGTTACCAGCAATTCGTCACCAAAAATCTATCGATTAAGGAACCAATAATTTTTCATCTAACAACGATTCTTCCATCATTAGATGAAGAAAACTGGGGCATGCAAATTCAATAATGGAAGCTTATTAAATAAGTAAGCTCATTAAAACGATACCCATTTTAATTAAAATTTATTAACAACTCATTTATTTTTATATTATATTTCATTTAATGTATATGATATTATGTTACGTGTACGAGTGCTTCAAAAAATGAACGAGTCATTTTTTAATTAAAATAATTATACAAAAGTTGAATAGAAAAAATAAGTTATTACCATTAGATAAAATTATAAACTTATGATCTCATAAGTGGCTATTCATCTTTTTTTTCTTTGGAATATTTACCCTTTTTTCAGATAGGGCGATAATGAAGTAGACTGAACGTCACCGAGAAAGGGTCTAAGTGAGACCCGTAGAACGGAACTATGATGAAAATCTCACGCTTCTGTGACGTTGTCTCATTAATTATTCAGCGATTTTTCATATGTATTTTTTGTATTGCTTCAACAGCACGCAGTATAGATCTTTGTAAGTGGCATATTTTATTTTTATTTCAAAAATGTTTTATGTCTAATCATCATGTATATTTATTTATTGAAAAAGGAATATCTATGTTTCAATTGCTTGACAGAAGTTTACAAACATTTTTTTTTTCGAATTGAAAGAAGAATTAGGTAGCTAGGGAAAGCATGGGAATAGATAAATATAAAAAGCTAGCGATGTATAGGGAGGGAGAGAGCCTTTTAAAAATAATTTTTTACATTTTATCGAGAGAAAACAGAGGTTCAAAAAAATAACATAAACATTACTTTCGTGGAATAAATATTCATTTCTTCCCAACTTTAGGTAATTTTTTGGCTAAAATTTATCAATGAATAATAAACTTTGAATTTTAATATTCAACTGTCGAAAAAGATATTACTTATTTATCTTACAAAATAAATGAATAAATTTTTGGGAACAGTAAATCTTAATTATCAAAACACAGACAGAAAAAAATGTGCCATTGAAACAAATATTCCTTTCAGAGAATCTCAATGTCTATTTTTATTTCAATGAATTGAGTACAATATTAAATGTATAACATATTTTTAGCACAATGCAACAGTCCATTAGGAATGGAATCTGGAGCAATTCCAGACTCAGATATCACTGCAAGTTCGAGCTTCGATAGTGGAAATGTCGGTCCACATCAGTCTAGGTAGGTGTGATTGTGTAAAAAGTTATTTTCTGTGTCAATTAATCGAACAATTTCTAGGTTGAGAACAGAAAATCATGGTGGTGCATGGTGTCCTAAAGCTCAAATCACCAGTGAGCCTCGTGAATGGCTTGAAATCGATTTACATTCAGTTCATATGATCACTGGTACCAATACTCAAGGCCGTTTTGGAAATGGAGTGGGAGTTGAGTACGCAGAGGGTTATTTGTTGGAATATTGGCGCCCGCGGTTAGGTAAATGGGTACGGTACAGAGACATCAAAGGAAAGGAGGTAAAAGCCTCAATAAATCTTCTCTGTAAATACCTACTTATCTATTTGAAGCATTTCTTCCATTTACTCCACTTCACTAATACCCTTTATTCAGCTTTTATGTCTTTAATAATATTTCTTTAACCATTATTATTATTATTATTGTTATAATACGTATATTGTGAAAGCTTGTTTAATAATTAAATAAAATGTCGTAGATTCTCAAAGGAAATACTAATACCTATTTGGAGAATAAGCATGAATTGGATCCTGCATTCTGGGCTAGTAAAATACGTTTTTTACCCTACAGTAGTCATCGAAGAACTGTTTGTATGCGAGTTGAATTGTATGGCTGCCTTTGGACTGGTAAATATCCCATTTAAATTATTAGATAATCATTCATTTTTATTCTTTTTAATCAATCAAAAGTTCATTGTCTTATTTATCTGTTCAATATGTTGACTTTAAAACTCATTTTATTAAAAAACTCCAAAAAGTGTTGATGAAAAATTAAATACTATAAAATATTTAACTATTTCATGGAGATTAATCATTGCATTTATTGTGATAAAAGCATGTTAAATATTCAAATTTAAAATAAGTTAATTATCAAATTTTGTACAATAGCTTGAAATAATTTTTTTCAATATAGTTTTAATATTTTAATCTTTTTTTATTTAATATTTTAGATTATTTATTTATTATTCTTTTGCATGCTTATCAAAATAAAATCATTGTAAGTTTTTTATTTTTTGGTATAGAAAAAAAAATTGTTCTCCAACATTTTAAAAGTGTTTATACATCCAACAATAGCAATGCAAAATATTCTATACTAGAATTTAAATATTGATCAACACATTGGGTATTCATGTATTACAGTATTGAAAAGTGATTTTTAATTTTCTCACGTAAAACTAAAACTGGAACTAATAGAGGTAATAAAAGTGTAGCCCTTGAGCTGTATTATTATACTTTTAGCTTGAAAAAAAAAATGTTCAACAAACATTTATTGATTTTTCATTATTCGCAAATAATGGTTATATGCGTGTCGGATGGTATAGATATTAAAGATACACTATTTTTATATTTTACAAACATAAATGAACTTTAATACATACTTGTAAATTAAATAGAGCTCGTTGTTAGCCAAATACAATGGTATTCTATTTTATAAGCCTGTTCTATTTAATATAAATTGCCCTAAATATTATTTTTTAAAGCTTGCAACAGTAAAAATTATATTGATTACTAAATTTTTTGTGCAAATACTGTCATTATTTTGGAGGAACAAAATTAGAGAAGGTTTAAAAATAATTTTTAAAAAATTATTGATTAATCGTTAAAATGATAACATGTTTGTATGCAAAAAATATCTTGCAAATAATTTTTTATCTTTATTATTCCAGTAAAATTTTAAAAAGAGATTATTCAACTCTATAGGCTCACCAAGCCCCACCTTCATTTTCAATTCGATCTCGTTACAAATATTTACAATAATAATAATAACCATTGAATGCCATTCAAATATAATTCATTTACACGTATTACCAACCATTGTGATGAATTAATAATTGATACAATGAAAACATTTATAGATGGAATTGTGGCTTATTCGATGCCTCAAGGCGACACTAGAGGCAATGAATGGGATTTCTTTGATGCAACATATGATGGTCATTGGGATGGTGAATTACGTCGTGGACTGGGACAATTAGTTGATGGCAAAATTGGACCGGATAACTTTAAAATGGGCTATTATGATTCTATTCGCAGCCAAGGCTGGGTTGCATGGAGAAATGATACTCGTGCTAATGAGCCCATTGAAATAAAGTTTGAATTTGATAAGGTTCGAGAATTTGCAGCAGTTCATCTTTATTGTAATAATCAATTCAGTAAAGACGTTCAAGTATGTATAATTTATTCATCTTTATGTCAATACCATTTTGATAAAACTGTCATTCTTGTTATACTTATTGTACATCCTGTGAAAATGAATCATTTGATGGTTTTAGGTATTCTCTCAAGTGGATGTATTGTTTAGTATTGGTGGCCAATATTTCAGTGGTGAACCAATAGTTTATACATACATGGAAGACAAGATATTTGAAACGTCACGGAATATCACAATTAAACTTCATCATAGAATAGGAAGATTTGTAATACTACGACTTCACTTTTCATCAAAATGGATAATGCTTAGTGAAGTCATTTTCAATTCCGGTAAATAACAATACTATTACTTTTATTGCTTTATACGATAAGGTTTCCAAACATCATTGATAGTCATTATGATACATCAATATTTGATCAAAAAATCTTCATTGAAGTCAAGTATTTTCTTTTATTGCCAAACCATTACGACGTATGAGATAAAAGTTATTATTTCTGCAACTAGCTATTTTATTTTTAAGTTTATAAACGTTTTTATTATCAAGTATTGAATAAAAAGTTAAAATAAATTATCGATTCTAATAAAAAAAAAAACTTTCAGATATTACTCACGGTAATTTCACGCCAGAAGAATTTTTAACAACAGATACATCATTACCTGAAGATTTTTTCACAAATAATAAAAATCCAGTGTCAGACAGTGAACTACCAGTACTTACAGCTCAACATGATGATCCCACTTATATGGCAATAGTGATTGGTGTACTAACGGCAATCATTTTACTTCTGGCAATTGCAATATTCTTCATAGTATCTCGTCACAGACATCGTAAATGTTTTGCTAGCCCTGTGGCAGTTAAAGTGCCGTCTCATCTGAGTTCAACGTGTGCTACAGTGGAGAAAGGAGCGGCGCTTATGGCTTACACATTAGAGGATGACGAAGGGTTATTTAAATTAATATATCTTATCTCTACTTTATGCTGATAGTTAATTTAAAGAATGGGCTAAAAAGTACTATGCTATTCTTTAGTATTTGCAGATAATAGTAATTTTTCTTATCATCTATACTTTGACTTTTCTATTTATTCTTTAAACAAGAACCTCAAATATTTGTTATCAGCATATTAAAAATGTTATTTATCTAAAAAATTCTTTTACTTAGTGGCTCAAAATTAGTTTGAAAAAGAGAATGTAAAAAATTGTGGCCCATTTTTGAACGTGCTAAGTGATATTCTTTAAAATATTGAATTAAAACATGTTTTCTAATGGAATATTTACTCCAACAGCCGGTATGCTGGTGGAGCACCTTCAACACTGCCTCGTGAACTTGACAATCGTCTCTTAGATCTCGTGAAATTAGATGAGTACCAAGAGCCTTATCAAGCTCTTAAATATGCTCCATATTATAGCTATAGTACTATTATTATGGAAATGAAGGACATGATGTTGAACAATATGGGTACCGGTATCAATTATGCTGCTGGTGAGTGTCGGTACTGAGTGTTTGTGACCCAAACAGATGTGATAAGCAATGAAATTAATTAATTGTATAATTATTCAGTTCCAGAGGTCGTTACGGCACCACTTCTAAATCCCGAGGGTACTTTCTCAACTCATGAAATAGCTTCCAGTTCAATCTCAAGTGCTAGTGCGAGTGATGATCAAGAAAGTATTTTTTCTAAAACATCTTCACGCAATAGTCGTATTGATGATAAAAAAGTAATTAAATCTTGTCAAGTTGATAACGATTATTTCTCTCATTATTATTAATTAAGACTTTTATTAATTGTTCATTCTAATGATATCTATTTTTGGTTAACAGTCTCCTACACAACAAGAGGTTCTTGCAGCTTTGAAAAAACGATTGGAGCAGTCAACAGTACCGCTCTTTCCACGCCACAGACTTCGCATGCTTTCAAAACTTGCTGAAGGAGCATTTGGTTCGGTAAAAGTTAATTAGTAATACGTAATTTGAATGAACTTTAACTCAAGAAATGATCAAAGTCTTAAGTAATTTGTTAAAAATAACTATGAACAGTATAACCCATAAAAATAGCCTTTAAATCCAATTATCTGAGATAAAAATAGCTCTTGAAAAACTTACAAATGGGGTTACTTTTTCACAAAGAATTTTTTTGTATGGTAATATTTATGATCGTTATATGAACACATTTTAAAAATGATTCTTTAATACATAACTTTTATGTTGGTCCTAAAACTATTTTATAATATAATTAAATAAAATAGACATAAAAAATATTAAAATTGAAAAATAATTTACCAAAAATACTTCTATTCATATTTTTTTCATCACAGGTATATGTAGCAGAAGCTGAAGGAATTCCAGAATATGGGACGAGTACCAATACTCTAGGAAAAAGGCTTGTAGCTGTTAAATTTTTACTGCCAGATGCCAGTGAAAAAGAAAAGTAAATGAAACATAAATTTAAAGTTTTAGATAAAAGAAATATAAAAAAATTTTTCTTTAATCAATTTTTGGTGTTTTCATGATTTTTAGATTAGACTTCCAGCGAGATGTAAGAATTCTAGCAGCTCTGGAAGACATTAATATAGCAAGAGTACTAGGCGTTTGTTGTCGAGAAGAACCTTATTGTGTTGTAATGGAATATTTGGAGCATGGTGATCTTTGTCAATTTTTAAAGACTCATATCACTGTTGATGACGCACATTCAATGCCTATGGGAGTCAAGACACTTAGTTTTAATTGTCTAATTTACATGGCAGCTCAAATAGCGTCAGGAATGCGATATTTAGAGAATTTAAATTTTGTTCATCGAGATTTAGCAACTAGGTAATTTTTCAACTATTCTACCACAATAAATTTCTATCAAATACTTGACATTATTATAAATTTAGTGTTCAAGAATGTCAAAGTTTACGAGAAACTCATAATAAAATTTTGTTTGAATATTTTCAGGAATTGTTTAGTAGGTAAGGCATATTTAATAAAAATCTCAGATTTTGGCACTGACAATGAGCTCTATGCAAGTGATTATTATCGAGTTAATGATGGTGCATTACTTCCTGTTCGTTGGATGGCTTGGGAATGTGTTTTTCTGGTAAAAAAATCAATTCAAAAAATTAAAAATAATTTTCTTCCAAATAAACACAAATATTAATAGTTATTATTATTGATATAGAGAAAATATACAACAAAGAGTGACGTATGGGCATTTGCTGTTACACTTTGGGAAATTTTAAATCTTGGCCGGCATGTGCCTTATGAAGATTTAACTGATGAAGAAGTAGTTGAGAATCTTGAACAACTTCACAATGAACACAATGAACGCAATAATGGTCGGAATGATGGTGAAAAGAAAATGCGAATACTCTTTGAGTATTTACCAAAACCAAAGACATCGAGTAAGGATATATATGATCTTATGTTGGAATGTTGGAGACACGATGAAAATACACGACCAACATTCCGTGAAATATCACTATTTCTACAAAGAAAGAATCTTGGATATGCACCTACTTGTTAAATACCTACGAACGTTCGATAAAATGCACATTGAGTTATCACATGGCTGCATGATTAGATATGTTATGATTAATCATATTAATAATAAATAAGATATTAATATAATTATTGCAAACTGAAATATGCAGATATTATATTAAAATAAAGGTAGATAATAATATTATCACCGAATATATAGTCGTCGACTTTTTATTATTGAAAAATTTTTTAAGAAATGTGGTGTAAAACTTTAAAGTGTATTTAACGGATAAATTACAAATCAGTTTACATATCTTGAATTATAATTCAAATAAATTTTTTTTACCATTTTTTTATAATTATATATCGGAGTAATCGTTATGAATAAAGAAAAAAAAACAAATTAATGAGAAGTAATTTTGGCAATGTGAATAAAAGTGCAAAATAGTTGCAATTAATTAATTTAATTTGTGAATAAGTATATAAGAATGTGTTTTGACAAATAATCGTCAAGAAAAATAGCGCGAAGATCATGAAAAAACATTTACTCTCTTTCACTGTGGAAAAGAATATCATCATTGACACGATAATGATACAAATATCATCAATAAAACCACATTATATAATACATACAATGTTATACGGATATTTGCGTTATCAGAAATGAAATTGTTGTATATAAATATACATATTATATGTATTAGTAGAGGGGATCAATGACGCATATAATGTACCTTATGTGAACGTAAATTTAGAAGTGTGTCTGTAATAATACCATCATCATTATCATCATATCATAGAACAACGAAACATTACATAAATATTTTCATTTGACATAAATTCTTCTTTCATTAATATATTGTTATAAAATATTCGAGCAAAATGTATATCTTCAAATTCCGTTAAAATGCGAATAATATTTCAAATATATCTTCCATAAGTTCCAATGATTGTCAATAAATTATCATTTGTTAATTATTGTAATTGAAAGCTTTTATATGTAGGATTTATAATTTATTATTTATTGAGCTTATTAGCAATACACTTATAACTTTCTAAATAATTATTTTTTAAACATTGTAAAAATCGCGTTTAAATGGAGAAATATACGATAATTATTACGAATAACTGGAATGTTATTGACTATGCTTTTTAATTTTTACTTGTATATAAAATACACGCTCTGAGTACAAACAAAAATAAAAATAAATATTGTCATGTAAACTTTGTATTCCCTCAAAGTGACCCAAAAACGTGGGAAGGTAATATGGACTTGAATTCTAGAAAATTATTGTGTATTTGGCTATCAGCATGATTGGGTAATTTTATTTAGTTTTAACGTTATTTTTAAAAAAAGTTTTGCATGCAAACATACCTGTTTACGATCTGCTCAAGAATAGGATTCTTTTAAATTGAAAAAAAAAACAATTAAAATAATCATTTTTGTCATAGTGTTAGTGCAAACGTTTGACGCTACTGTAATATAGTATTTTTAGTTTATTAATTTACTAGACTGATGAACCGTTATTTAGGTTGGCTAAATTGAATGATTCAATTTTAAAATCATTGACCGAAAAATATGAAAATACTAATAAAGTAAGTTTTGAATAGTTATTAAGTTTATTCCTACGGTAAATTTTTTTTATTCCAAATTTTACTTCAAAAAATCTGAAATAATCACATGTTAATTTTAAATATTTATTCAAATGACAGAAAAGTGTGTACTATATACAAATTAAATTATTCTTACAGTATTCACTTAGATATATCTCACTAGAGTTATTATACAATAATTACGATGATATTACCATATTGATTTGCAATAGTAATTATAATGAAATTACGACAAATATATCATTTTAATTCAATCATTTACACACTTTAATATCCAAAAATTTTACTTTCCATCGTTCTTTCGTTTCCAATAATTCGATGTGTAAGAAAAAAAAATAACAATTTTTCGAAATTATTTTAAGATACTATAAATAATCAAGAGTACGGGAAATAGTGATGAATAAAATATAATAATAATGACTGATGACGGAATTATGATAAAGAAAAAATATTGTTTACTAGCGGTTGAATTTAAAGCATAATTACAAAATCATCTGTATCAGAAAGTGAATAATCTGGTGAATTTCCATCAAAATCAAGACTGTCATTAACAGATTCATCTCCATCTAAGCTGTCATCATCATCATCATCATCGTCATCATCGTCATCTTCATCTTCACCTTCATTTAAGTTAGGTCCATCACCATTATCTTCACCAGCTGCATCTGCATTATCTGCTGTAAAATATTTTTGTAATTATTATTTTTGTTATAAAAGTATACAAACTTTTAAAATCTACCTAATAATTAGAGAATAAATATTCTTATTCACCATCATTATTATCATCGTCTGAATCAGAATTGGAACCATCATCATCACTGGCATCCATATCTTCTTCATCATCATCTTCATCAGCTTCATCTTCATCATCTCTTCGTCTTCCAACATCATACAATCTGACACAAGACTCTTGCACGCTATCGAAATCGCCTTGATTTTCTACAATTGCAATCTGAGTATCATACTTGTTACAGGCTAGACTGTAAATGCCTCTTTTTACATCATAAGTTGCTATACTACTATAATCTAATGCATCTAAAGTTTTAAAGGATGTTATATTAGGGGATTCATCATCATTTTCCTGTTCTAATGACACTGCATAAATAATATGATTAATGGGTGAAAAAACAACTTCCATTTGATCTAACGCTGGTACTGTATTCAATAAATGAAACGTCCTGAGATCCCACACTTCTGTGTTTGATACAACTTCAGTACCATTAGGATGAAACACGCCATTAAGTGATTGATTTAATTTATCGAACTTGTGAATTTCCTTTCCCGAATTTAAATCCCATAAAATACCGTCACTTAGCACTAGTTCATCATTCATACTAAATGTTGCACGATTTTTATTGTATTGATTGGATACAGATGGTTTAAGAGTCTTTATAAGTTTGCCTGTAGCAACATCATAGATTTTAGCTGTTTCATTTAAAGTACCAATAATTTTATCTTGCAATTTACTGAATTCTACATAGTCTTCATTATCTATTGGTAGCTTCATATCAAACGACTGTCCAATACTCCATAAAGCAGAAGAAGGCCGCCTCCATACAGTAGATGTTAATAACAGATCTCCTTTCTTATTGCACTGAATATGATATACGTATGATTCATGGCATTGATAAGTAGTTTCTTCAGTTCCAGTATGTAAATTGAATATCTTGACATCTCCAGAGTAAGTACCGAGCATTAGATATTGTTGACAAGGTGAAAAAACACAGCAAGTGAAGGTGCCATCGACGTCTGCAGGACGGAAAGTTTTAATTGGGCAAAACTTGCTGTAAATGTGTCGTCTGTCAAGTTTCGTACTATCTAAACCAAAAGGTCTTCTTGTTACTCGTACAGTTACATTAGTGGCAGCTGAATTTTTCGGTCGTGGATCAGGACACTTATGAGGCTGGAATAAATTAAATTTCGGACACGTAACCATAGGATTCTTACACAAAGAATGCTGATTAGTCAGGTACTCAGTAACTATTGATTCTAATTGAGATTTAGTAGGGACTAAAGGAGTTGCTATTCCTGAAACATTGCCAATTTCAACACCACCAGCATCCCAGGATATTTGTTTCTGAAGTGATCGTGACATGCAAGAGATTGGGCTCATTTGGTAATGGCTTGTAGATCCAGCAGATGATGCATTCTTATCTTGTAAATTTGTTTTTCTGCTATTAATTTGAAGCTTTATTGGTTGGTTTGTTTGGCCACTCATTGAAGGTAATGATTGATTCAAATTATCAGATTGTTTGTGTCTGGATGAAATAGAGCTTGAGATAGGAGAAAAATTACTTGGTGGATAATTATTAAATCGTGGTGATGAAAGTGCAACAGATTGTATCATGTTATGTCGGCTAAAGTTATCGCGTTGATTACATCTATTAGTATTATACAAACTAATAGGGGTTCCAGGGCTTAAACTACGAATTCCGGATGTACTAGGATTGCTATATGTAAATGGTTGACAGGAAGTTATTGGCTTCATGATTGCTGAATTATCTAAATTGACAGCTTTCTGTAGATCTAAAGCAATTTTATCTAATCCTTTGAGCATAAGATGTTGGCAAATTATTTGATACAATTGTTGATCATCGTACTGTATACGAGTTTGTGCTATGACATTAGCTCGATGTAAACTCGCTAATGACATTTCATATTCATTACCAGCTGGTTTTGCTTTACCTGAAACACGCTCCATTAATTCGAGTGCGTATTTTTGGAACATTACATGTTCCTGACGCTTCTCATTATGAATTGGATTCTTCATCAGCGACTGTATTTGTCCATCAGTAAACATCGGTAGTTTACTAATAATTTGGCGAACTTTTTCACTTCGCGCTAGACCAGCTAACGCTCGACATGCAAGTGCTCGTATGCTATCAGCATCCGTAATAGGAGTTTTTACCATCATTAATTGCAATAAAACCATTATTCCATTATTAGATCTTACACTAGACCAAACTTTTTGAATTAACTCTTCATTTTTATGAGTATTAGTTTTCTTCTTAGCCGATCCAGCCGATGAGTATCTGTAAACTGTTCCAACAACTCTGTTGATTGGTGCACAAACACAATTAACGATGGCTCTTAATGCTGCTCGTTGAACATCTGGATCCGGAACAATTTCTCCTTCTGCCGCTGCTAATAATAAATTGATTGCTGTAGTGATAGTTGCATCAGATATATGTAATCTGTCACAAAGTAACATCATAACTTTTGGAACAACAGAACAAATAGAAATTACATCAAGACACGATCGAACAGTTTCTGCACTAGATGATGTATAAGCCCGATTGTTAAAAATCCATTCACGAGCAAATGCTACTATTTGTAATAAAAGAGTTATTGCACCAAGCCTATAGAGTTCTTCAACAGGTGACCAAACAGCACGGATACTCATTAGTTTATGAAGTACTTCTACTTTTTCTTGAACTTCTTCTTCGTTTTTAAATTTACATGGCTTATGTGGTAATAGTGAAGGTTGACAATTTTCACTTTCTGTTCTAGCATTTTCCATTCGTAATAGTTGCTCTGCCTTCCAATATAAGTGAACTTCCATATATTTCTTTAAAGCAACAGCAACATGTCGAACTATTTGTCTAGATGCACACTCTACATCATCATTTAGAGTAGGGCCTTCTTCGACGTTTAAAATGGGTAAAGTTGAGATAACATTGAATAGTTTTCGTAATCCATCTTGAGCATCAAATTCTTCAAGAATAACTTTGAATGGAAACGAACAGCCGAAGAACATTGTAGCATGGCATCTACCGGAGTCATGACTTCTTTCTAGTAACCACAAGGCATATGTTACTAGATCTGCAATCATTACCTTTGATTGTACACATACACGTTCCAATGCATCTTCACAGTACGCTAAATAATATAGACAAATAGAAACACCAGTAGCTGCAACACTTGGCCTCGGGACATCGAGTAATTTTTGTAATCCTCCCATATTTAAAAATTCTATAGAAAATTTTTTGTGACACAATAATGATGCCAAGTATTTTAGAGCTTCAAAAGCAAGTCTACTGTCTTTAGTTTCACGAACGTTAATATATTTGAATATCAATTCCAAAGCTTTTTGTTCGAAAATGTGACCTAAAAATTCCTGATATTCACCCATAGGTGTGAGATAACGAAGAATAAGCATCTGTCGAGTTGCCAATGTTGGTGGATGTATTTGTATATTACCAATAACATAAGATTCTAATTCTGCCCAAGATGAATTTGAATTTCCTTCCACTAATAGAGTAGGCGTGTTACCACTTTGCGATAAATTTCGTACCGCATTAGGTTTGGCAGGTATTGTTCCAGATTTTGGCGGAGTGGCTCTAGTATTTGGACTTTTCAACGGAGTTACTTGAGAACTAGAATGATTGGAGACTTTGGACACTGAAATTGGCGGTGACATAATTTCAGAATATTGTTCAGTTGATTTCAAAGGAGTTAATTGTTCTTTTTCACCGACTCGCATTTTTTTATTTGGCAACATTTCATCAGCACTTGGTACTTCCTCATCATCTGAATAAAATAACATGCTAGGACTTTTTACTACTCCATTTCCACGTTTTTTATCTCTTGCTTTTCTTTTACCATATACACCTGTATTCTCTGTATCATTAAACCCGTTACTTCCACCAAAGTGTGCAAATGGCCGGTTGTTTATTGATGATGCATGACGATCTTCTTGAGCTTTTTCTTGAAGTTTATGGAGTCTCTGAAGCATTAATGGTACTAATTTACCATTTTGTTCACGGAAACTTGTGGCAATTTCTTGAACTTCCATTGCAGCGGCTAAAAGGCCTGTGGCATAACTTTGAAGTGGTTCAACACTTTTTTCAGCCCATGAAAATAGTCTATGTATTAAACTATCATTATCTGGTTGAAATACGGCTGAAGTTTCTAAGCCTGGAAGAATGTCTAACATCAATCGACAAGCTGCTATGTTTAATTTTCTTACATCACGGCCTGTAATTCCACTTCTAGAATAATAAGTGTCTCTCAGATAATCGTTGATTAACTGTGAAACAATAAAAAATAAATATAATAATTGATAAAAAATTAATGATTAGATATATTGAAGAGAAAATAGTGAAAATCATATACCTTGGTCATAAAATTATCTTTTCTGAACAAAACTTTGAGAATATGACCAAAATTACATTCTGGATCCGTTCTCGAAGGATGCCTCTCATCAAATGGATCTGGATCCATTTTCAGATAATTTTCTGTTTCGACTTCTATTATTTCTGCCAACCTTTGTAATGTAGGAATAGGGTCGTATGATGATGATGTGTGTTCATCTTCCCATTGCCGAAGAATTTGGACAACGTCTGTTGTTTCTGCTAATGATTCCGTTGTAACCATTTTTAATAATCTGAAATATATATGTATAAATAAATGAAGCAATAAAATTGAATACAATATTAAAAATATTCTCAAGAGATATTTCAACATTTGAGTTAATAACTTATACAAAATTGTTCGTTATCATATTCATCAAGTAATTGAATCATCAATTTATAAATAAAGTTTGACTTTATAATAATAAAAATTATCAAAATTATTTATTGCTCACTCTTCTGACAACTGCTTAACCTAAAAATATTAATATACTATTTAAAATGCTCAGATGATAATATTTGCATGAAAAAAATATTAAATTACGTGGAAAAAAAATTATAGTATATTTTGTAATCAATTTCTATGTCATTATTAAGTTTAAATGGTATATTAACGTGGACGTAAAAATCGTCGTACTAAACGTGTTATTTGTTCTTTGTTAGGTTAGAATTGTCATCAATACTAATTATTTCTTGTTTTTATGCTTAATTTAATATAAACTTGGTATTTGATGTCAAGTTATAGGTAATAAATGTTCATAAAGATCATTACAATACCTTTTAATTTATTAAAATGTGTGAAAACTTTATTACTTTTGTTCTAATAATACAAAATAACACTCTTTGAGCAATCTACGGAGCAAATTGTAACATGAAAGTCGCCATGTTGCTGGTGGGTGAGCAACAATGCGTTTTGATATCGCTGTGGCTGGTTGATTAAATATTTTTTTCCGCCAATCATAAATATCATTTAATAGCGGGATATTTCAAAGATTTCATATTATTTTAGTATAAAATGATATCAAACATTGCATAAGATTTTTTTAGTTTGGTTCATACATTATATGCACAAATGATGAATGCAAATTGTTTTTTGTGCGAATCAAGTTTTTATTGTTAAAAAATATTCAAGAATTAAAAATAATTTATCACTTAATGTTTCTTAAATTAAGTGATAAGAAAATTAATTAGTTAATCAAAAGATATAAATGACTATTCATAATGTTTTTTAACGGTATTAACAATTATGTATTTCTATCATAAAACACAATAATAACAGAAATAAAATAGCATAGTAATGTATTACAATTCATAATAAAAAGTACATACGAATATTTGTGTTGACAATATTAGATCTTATTATTTATAAAGTATTAACAGAATATTTCATCATAATCATACATTTGATTTAATGAGCTTACAATTTATTCATAAACCTAATATTATGTATTCTACATAAAATAAAAGTATAAAAAATCTGTTACAATTTCTATTACTCATTACAAATTATTTTTCATATGTACACGTACAGTTAATTATAAATTTTAATCGTTAATGTTCTTATAATTTTTATTTTTCTTTAAAAGAAAATAGTAAACATTTTCCATATCAAATACAAAACCAGCAAATACGTGAATATCTGAACTCCTATATGAATTAAATGTAATCTGAAAAATAAAAAAATCAATTTACTAGCTATTTATTCTTTTAAATTGCTATTATTTTAAATAATAATTCTTAGCAGACAATATTACCTGTTTAATCGCTTCCGTGCGACTTCTAAAGTGCTCAGATCTTCTTTAAATAAATAAAGTCTGACTCCAAGGATGTGATTCCTCAAATAATGCTTCCAATCGAAATGACTGAGAGAAAATTTAAAATTCTTCTTGTCTTCTTGTTCTAACTGTTTCCATAATGCTTGAATATTTTTATTATCAAAAGTCCAATTTTTTAATGAAAATGGTTGTATAACACTTAAAAATTTTTGTACTTTAGTTACAGCTTTAACCATTCTAGGTTTATGTCCACTACAAATAGCAGCTATATCTACTAAAACGGCAGGAAATAGATGCAAAAGAATATGTGCTAAAAAACTTAGTATTTTATTTTGATAACCAGTCATTGACAAATACCAAACTGATTGCTTTAAGGGGAATTCACGACCAGCTGAAAGTCCATGATCCATATAATCACCCCAAGTTATAGGTGCTTCAACAGTGGAAACATAATTATATATTGGAAGATTCTCTCCTCTTTTGTCTGTTTGAATAGCAACATCCCAAGCACTGGCCAAGATTGCATTAACAGTGTAATCAACAGGAACCATATTAGCATAAGCTTTTTTATCAAAACGCATAAACCTAAGAAACCCTGTTATAGCTGCAGCAGCTACTCCTGTTGGTCCATAGTAATTATCAATCCATCCTGGTACAGGTTCTTCAGCACAAGATATAACTGCAAAAGAATTTTAGTTGAGAAAATTTCAGTTTCATAAGTAAAGAGAAAAACTAATTTTACTTTTACAATCTAGATGTTTATTAAAGGAACTTTCTTGAATAATCAAGTGTCTTATCTAATATTTGCTTCATTAGGGAAAAGAACATCGACAGATCTATTCACTAATTCCAAGGTTCCCCTATTCCGGAGTAACTTTTCAATAGAGGAGCCAGAAGTTTCTGGTAATTCTGACACAAAAGATGATTCATTATCTTCGTGACTGTTTTTATGTTGTGCTGTTATTTCATGATTATTTTCAGTATTCAATAGATTTATTTCATCTAGACTCCCTATTGTTATTGAAGATATACGACGTGCTAGTTCTGGGTCATTTTCAATATTATATTCTGGGTACATTGTTTCAAAATTATTGGAAAGCAGAGAATTAGAACTACTGAATATGCTGATTGGACATGGTATGGTATATAATAGAGTGAGAATAAACAGAAAAGCTTCGGCAAAAATTGTTAGGAAAAATAATCCTAATGTTAAGATAATTTGATAAAAAATTGTGATAATTCCTGAGATCAGATACATTGCTATTGCTAAACACATTTTTTGTTTTTCAATGATGTAAATTACTAGAATTAATTTGAATAATGAACTGATAATGAAATGAATCTAAAATTAAATTAAGAATGATTGATAAATATGAAGTTTGCTTTTTATTATGACTTAAATCATTAGTTGATTTTCACTTACTTATTGCAGGACGGAAAATTCCAACTGGCATATTCTGACAGTTTTCTCTAATAACCTTTTCTGCAAGAGCTTTGGTGAATGTATAAGTATTTGGCCATCCTTGAAGGATACTGAAATTTATTTAAATATTGTAGTGATGAACCAACTCATTGAGAGTTTTTTCATTAATATATTCTTCAATTACATCATTTAATAGTTTATTAATAATAAAAAAAAATCTTTTTTACCGCGGTAATATGTCATTCACTGCATCTTCTGGAAGAGTATTGACTAAAACTTGTACTTCTTCATAACTCGAAGGATGAGGGTAAAACTTTTCTTCAATAACATCAAGGTGACAATTTGCATAAGCAGTTGACACATGAATCATTGCCTACAGAAAAAAAAAATATGTAAAAAAGAAAAAAAATTAAAAGTGGTTTTTTAGAATTTTTAAGAGTATATTGACTTCATTTTTTTTTAAGTTAATGCTTGAGTTCATTATGAAAAAAAAAACAAAAGTAAATAAGAATCGTAATAGTTATGAGTAATGTTCTTTTCTTTAAATAATATTGAAGGCTAACAAACTCAGCATAAAAAAATAAAATCATTATGTTGAAAAAAATACAATGATGTAGAAATTCAGGAGTAATGAATTAACACTGTTGCTAATTTTTCAATTGCATTTCAAGGTGAAGATAAATAAATCACGTCATGGTTAAGTCAAAGATTGTGCAAACATTTACTACACCATGTCCATTATTTGTATTAACAATCAGAAATTTTTTTATTTTCTTTATTTGTTTTCCTGGAATTTCTTGTAGATTTGTATTATTATCCCTAGATGATAATGAACTTATAAGAAAGATGAGATATAACACTTTCAATTTAATATTTATAATAACAAAATATATGAAAACTGTAATAAGGTACATAGTAATCAACATAATTTTTATATGCATTGTAATTAAAATACTTTCTTTTATCTTCTTGGCCCTGACTTGAATTGCATTGCATGTATTATTTAGTGATGTAATAATTGTATATAACCAGTGCGTTCATTGGTTGCGATAATAATAATTGCAATAACAGAGGAGAAAATTTGGTACTGACCCCATTTTATGGAGACTCGATTATGAAATGCTATTACACATTGGAAGTACATTAAATCTTAAACTTTAAAGAAAATTTATATATTACCTTCAATTTCTTCATCTCTTTGCAAAGATTCATTACAGCTAATGCACCCCCTGCATTAATTGCGGTTGCAGTTTTGAGTGTTTCATCGAACTTGACAGTTGCTGCATTGTGGAAAACTATTGAAACTTCTTTAATGAGAACATTACGATCTTCCAGTGATAATCCCAAGCCAGGGAGAGTACAGTCTCCTGAGACAGCGACAATTTTATGACGTAATTTTGGAGAGTCTTTCTTCAATTGCTCGAAGATCTGCAACGGTAAAAAAGAAAAATACAACATAGGTAGATGAAGATAATTTACAAGTAATAATTACTCGATAAATTATTATATCTTTTAAAAAATATGTGACAATTAAATGCAATAAAAAAAATTATAATTCAAAAGATATAAAAGAAACAAATTAATATCACCCGTTTATGTATAAACTGATTTTCTACAAAAAATATTAATTTATGAACAATATTCTTCATTTTCCAATGAATTACTGATGCTAATGAACTTATTATTCAATTGAATTTTTTAATATTACAGATTTGCTTTTTGCTATAAAATGTTTTTAAATAATTCAAAGTTATCTTGAGTGATTGAATAACACTTGCGATATAAAAAAATATCCAGTTTTATCTTGTATACTTAGTATCGTTATGAATAAATTAGATGCTTTTACATTTTCAAATAATTATTTAGCATAGTCTTAAAGATTTATAAAGTCAAGTAATTTTTTATGATGTGATTTAATACTCACCGGTTCGTTAAAAATATCTTCAACTCTGTCATTAATGTTACTATTTTTTTTAGGTCGAATCAGTAGATAAATCGTTGATAGATCTGGACAAGTTCTGAGCAATTTTTCGATCATAGATTTACCGAGAAAGCCCGTAGCACCTGAAAATAGTATTTGTACTTTTACGCATGATTATTAAATTGAGAGAAAGTGCTGAGTAATATCTTATAATAGAGTTATAATAGTATCTGAAGCTATTCTGAATATTACTTAATAATTTAACAATAACCTGTCATGAAAATATTCTGGCCGGCGTAAAAGTCTTGAATTGGTGTCCTTTTTATTATGTCATCAGTGTTGATTGTATTTGAAACATTATTATTGTGCTCATTCATGTTTATATGGTTTTTATAAACATTCATTGCCTAAAAATATTTACAAATATCAATGAAATATTTATCATAAAAAAAACAAAAAAATTAATTTATTATATGACCAATTAAATTGTTATAAAAACAAAAATTACAGTGAAATAATTTTAAATTTACATCACATTTTATTTTTTTTTTTCTTAGTTTTTTTACAACATTAGATAATCGAGAAGAAGAAAAGGAAAAAAGTTCAATGGCTTTAAGAGATTTGAAGTGAAGATAAACATCTTCGTTTAAAAAGGAAACTGTAAAGAAGAAGAGTTTTATCTTCGTCCTCATTTTTAATGAACGAATGAACACATTGGAATGTGCCGCGTGAGTACATTCTTTTGACGTTTACGTTATGTTATAGACCGTTATTATTAACGAAAATATTATTTATCAACAGTTATAATTAAATTATACAAAATTATTTATTACGTTCTAATTATTATTCAATTTTATGGAGGATTCCCTATAAACATTTATGGTAATTTAAATAAAACTGTCAACACAATTTAATAATGAATAATAAATTAAATTGTGACAATAATTTTAATATTTCTTTTGATAAATAATTAATTATTTAACATATCTCAATTTTATAGGCAATAAATTAAATAAAAAATTATTAATTAATTTGTTTCACAGTTAATTAACTAACTTGATCATTGTACGTAGTTATTTCGTTTTCCAGTAACATGTTGGCTTTAAATCACAACCACTTGGACAAAGTAATTTTAAAATATGAATTTAAATCGATAGAATGTATTTTTAAAAAATTGACAAAAAAATTCAATGAATTAAGATGAGTACAGGAGAGACTATTTCTCTACCTGTCTCTGGTAAAGAATTTGAAAAGTCACTCGTTTTTTTGGGGAACCACACACTTCTGTCACGATTTAAAGTACAGGTTGATTCAGAATAAAGTTAAGAAACAAACTGCTGATGATAGCTGGACAGTGAAAGACTCGAACTCTCTTCTATGGGTCCCCCAACACTCACCTCAATAGGGACTCTTTGCACCTGACTCGTCGACTTTGACAGCGTTGTTCTTTATTAAGTAGATTCCGTTCTTGTTCCTAAAAGCACCTACGTCCCACTCTCTTGTTTGCTTTTCTAACAGAACTCTGATCTATGAAATCATGGTGTTAAATACTCTGAGTGCAATTACAATTTTTTATTTACTAATTAAGATAGTAGGGGAAATCCGAACAAAGTCACTTAAGAAAAAATATGAATAATTTAGAATATATGTTTACTGATTTCATCCCTGCCATCTTTCATACTAGAACCAATAAAATATTATGCTTTCAACTTTTTTTAACTCTTTTCTTTACTTTAATGACTCGATGATAAATAATTTTTTATTTACTGTTTTATTTAATATTTAATTAATTTTTAAATAATCAAGCATCATTAAAATGATTTGAATTTTTTGGATATCTATTAAAGCCAAAGCAAAATTGATACTCATTCCGAGACCTTGAACGTGAAGAAAAACAATGAAATTGAAATTAAATGAAGTCCATAATAACATAAATGATTTCTTGGCATGAAGTGTTAGACATACTTTATAACAATGAGAAATTACGCCACGTGTCAACTTAAATTATATGACGACATTTTTTTTTCCTTGATGTCCAGGTACATTGAGGATGACAAAAATGTATTTGAGCCCCATTTTGGATTGCACGACTCATAACAACGTATGGCCTAAATTCGAAAATACGATTTGCTTGCGTAAGCTAAAGACCTATACACGTTGAATATATTGAATATGTTATACAATGAGTTTACAAGAAAGGGGGAAGAAAGACGAAACGACGACATCAACTGATGTAACAGCATGACCACCAAGACTATGGGCTAGAGAGGCGGATCCATAGATGTTTGGATATTATTTCGCAATGTGAAAGTTGAAAGATCTCTGCAAGAACTTTCTGTGTTTTTTCATTCTTAGGGCTTTATACACATAATTTATAACAAGAAAAATTTGAATAATATCTTTGGTCAATTTCGCATTTCAATCTAATTGGTTAACTTCTTCGAAAAGTAATTATTGATGAAACCACTTGTAATAAATCGTATGTTAAATCATCACTATTTGGCAAGTATGATTAATATGATAAACAATCAGTTTTTTTTGATTGATTATTGGACATTGCGTTGAGGGATTTGTCGAGGAATTTCATTCTTAATTAAAATTTTTTATTTATCAATGAATTGTCAAATAAATTTTTTGTTGAGGCTACGTGACAAATCGAAACATTTTTTTTTCTAATATTTATTGAAATACTTGTTTCTTAATCAACTCGAATTAAGAATTTCTAATTCGTGTTCTTTGCTAAAAAATGATATTCTGATTTCTCATCATGTTATTAATTAAAAGCTGCTATTAATTGAAAAATTGTTTACATGAATTTACCTAGCATTTTTTATTGTGCATTATTATTTCTTGTTTTTTACTCCTTTATCAGTTTATGAAAATCAGAGTTTAGACTTCGTGTATTTTTCTATCATTTACTTTTTTACTTCAATTTTTTTCATCTAAAGATTGAATAGGGACAAATTTATTTTATCGAAAAAATACAATCCCAAAATTTTTCTTATTAAAACCCTAAAATCTGAACTTCAAAATTAATTGAACAATTTATATTATTTGAAAAATTTTTCAATTTCCCTCTTTTTCAAATTTATAAAATCTTATGGTAAGTGGTTTCCATTATCCATATTTTATCAACAGTTGATAAAAAGTTATTATCGACCGTCAGACTTGTTGAAGATGGAGCCACATTCAAGATGCACACGTGATGATAACGATTTTGTAACTGAACCAAGAACGACAAAGCTTTATTTTCAAAATTTATATTTTTTTTTACGAAAATGTCTGTAACTACGAGAGGATTGTTATTTATGATGCGTAGTTTTAGTACAGCAGTTAAAGATATTCCTAATCTTGTAAAGGTATGTAATTGATAAAAGAAAGAAATAACATTACATTGATTTTATTATGATGGAACAAATGGCAAGGTTATACTACAAAACAGTAAGAAAGGTAATGTTTCTAAATGTTTAAATGTTTTTACAGAAAAATAAAGTAGTTGTGTTCATGAAAGGAGTCCCAGAAGCACCGAAATGTGGCTTCAGTAATGCTGTTGTTCAAATTTTTCGTATGCATGGGGTGAAATATGATGCTTATGATGTACTAGCTGATGAAGAACTTAGACAAGGTATGAAGGATAAATATTTGTTTTGAAATAAAGAACTTCTAATAATGTATTCATTTTAGGTATCAAAGATTATTCGAACTGGCCGACGATACCACAAGTTTTTATGAATGGTGAGTTCGTAGGAGGATGTGATATTTTACTTCAAATGCATCAAAACGGTGATCTGATAGAAGAGTTAAAAAAAGTTGGGATAACGAGTGCCCTTCTGAATAAAGAGACGGATGGAGTTAAAAATGAATCATCTTAAAAGTAATTTTTTTTATTTTTAGTTTTTTTACATTGTTAAATTTTTAAAAGTTAAGTGACTTATTTACTATTACTAGTCTGAATTTGTTGACTACAATTAAATCATAGAATGAAACAATTGCTGTATGACAAATGTTCATTAGATTTTTTGCAGTTCCCTTCGTAATATTTTTCCAGCGGGACTTTTAGGAATTGTATCAGTGATAGTAATGTGGCCAAGATGTTTATATTTAGCAACACGTTTTGCTACAAATTCTTTCAACTCTTGTTCGTCGATACGCATATTAGGTTTAGGAACGATGAAGGCTTTGGGTATTTCTCCGTATCGTTCGTGTGGTACTCCAATGACTGCTACGTCAGCGACTTTTTCATGACCTAGAATAACGTCTTCGAGTTCAGCAGGAGCTACCTGGTAGCCCTGAACCTTGATCAGTTCTTTAAGTCGTCCTTTTATGTACAGAAAACCTGAGTAAAGTTTTTTTATTTTAAATGAATACTCAGTGAGGACAATAATTTAGCATCAATTACCTTGATCATCAATAAGTCCCAGGTCACCAGTTTTGAACCATTCACCCTCCATACACTCTTGAGTAGCTTGTAAATTTTTATAATATCCTTTCATGACTTGTGGTCCTTTTACAAATATCTCTCCAACTTCATTTATTCCTAAATTCTTGTTTTTATCTTCATCATTGCATCCGACAATTCTCAGTTGAGTATTAGGTCTTATTAATCCTGAAGATTCATTCGGAGCTTTTACGCTAAAGGAAATGAGCGGACTAGTTTCACTCAAGCCGTATCTATTAATATCAGAAAATAGTTGTTTTTATTTATCCGTTATAAATTTTCCCAATAATTTTGATTGTATAAATAAAAAAGTAATAAATATGTAAATACCCTAAACCATAGAAAAATAATTTTCTACTTTGTTTTATTAGCTCTTCTACCATTGTTTGACTTGTTGGTGCTGCTCCTGATGACACCAATCTAATGTTTCTCATGTGTCGCGGGGTAAAGTTTTCATTGTTTATTAACAGTTGAATAATTGGTGGTACAAGCATTAAAGCTGTTGCTTCATTTGTCTCTAAAACTTGTAACAGTTTCGATGAAGAAAACTGTGGCATGAAAATTAATTTTGCTCCAATACTATTTTTATATATAAAAAAAATATACATGTACTAAGTAAAACAAGCTAAAAAAATTAGAAATAATTAATTAAGAATTCTAAGTTATTTTTCTACCTGAGATATGTATTCATTATACTCGATATTCCATAGATATGGAATAGCGGCAGAAATAATGGCACAATTTCTTGATGAGTTTTCGAAGTTAATGGAAATAAGAAATCATGTTCTGCTTTTAATTGTAAACAATTCATAATTAGGTTTCTATATGACAATAATAAATAACAGTGGTAATTATTATCATACAATTATAATAAAATAATATTGAATTAATACCAACCTTTGAGTAAGTTCAATGCATTTGGGAAGCCCTGTAGTCCCACTAGAACAAGGTAGAAGAAATGCATCCTCATTCGGATTTTGCTCTGTTTTTTGCCCCGTTTTTTCAAACTCTTCAACATTATCCGATATCAAGTCTTTGAAATTAATTGTACCTGATGGTACTGGTCCTGTTCCATCTTCAATCATTATTATTGGTAATTTAATCGATTTATTATCACTGATACTTTCTGTAACAGTTGAGTATTTGAAAGGCATGGTAATGACAGCTTTCGAATCAGAGATAACTAATTGCCTTTTTATTTCTCTCACTGTGTACAGAGGGTTTACCACAGTTAACTAAAACATTTTATGAAACAAAATAATACAGGAAAATTTTTTTATCACGATTAGATGTTACTTTTACTGTCAAAGAAAAAACTCCCACCTTTAAACCAGCTTCACTAGCTCCTAAGAAGATTATCGCATATTCAGGTACATTAGGGAGAATCGCTGCAATAGTATCACCAGGTTGGAGGTTATTTTTCCTTAGAGATGTAGCCAATCGTCCACTTAATCTCTTTAATTGTCCATAAGTATATGATCGTCCAGTCTCTGCACACTCCTATATTAAATAAAAAATTTATGAATTATTTTTTAATTTTGTTAAAATTCTAAAGTGAGTTGATTTCTTAAAATTCACTAACCAGGGCTGTTTTATCCCACCATTTTCCAGCATTTTGCCAGAGATACTCATGAAGTAACAAACCATTAGAATCCGGAATTTCACTTATATGACTTTTAAATATGTTTCCATCACTTAAACCTGATGTAGAAGAGTAATACTTTTCACAATAAATAGTTTTATGGAAAGTAGCTCGTTCTTTATACAAATTTTCTGACAGTTGAGTATGACTTCGGAAACTAGTCCCACCAAGAACGTTGCAGTAATTTTTGAACAAGTATTGATACCGAGAAGAAAAACAGAAACGTGCCATATCGGAAACACTTGAATTGTTTTCTTACTAATTTCTTCTACTGCTCAAAGACAACTGACTCCAATCAGGAGTTTAATATTTTCATTAGAGACTACTTTTTAGTCTCGTCTTCATTGGAATAACAAATATAAACCATTAAGGAAATAAAAGTTTTATCAATTTATAAAATGTCGAAACTGACAAAGTTGTATTTATATCTAATTACCATATTCAATTTTAAAAATCTATTCATCGAGTGACCTGCGGCTATAAACGATCGACAAATAAATAGATATTTATCAAAAAATAAATTTTCTTTCACATTTCATATAATAAATTATTTATTTCTTACTATTTTATAATCATTTTGTTTATCATGTAGCTATTACATCATTATTTTTTGTGTTTTATTTTCAATCATTCGTCAAATCTTCAATAGAACAGTTCTCAGCTAATTATAGTGTATAATGATACTAAATATAAATTATAGATACATTAATAAATATAAATACTGTTGAGAAACAATATTTGAATATTTCAAGTGTAATGATCAATAATTAAAATAAAACGAAGAATATTATTTGTATTTACTTTGTCTTGATATGATGAAATTTTAATTACAGTACCAGAAGACATACACAATTATCAAAAGCAAGAAGTAGTATATTATTGTTGATAAGGAATATCTGGAAGATAAAATTACAAGAAGGATTGAAAAATTAAATTGAAGGAGTTAACGTTTCACGAAAAATTATTCAAGAGGTAATGTTTTCAGATTTATTTGCATTCTATAAAAACATCAAGTCTTACAAAATTGAATACATCATCTTATATTTTATTAAACAATTTCTACTACATTTTTAACAGTTCCCTTCGTAATATTTTTCCAGCGGGACTTTTAGGAATTGTATCAGTAATAGTAATGTGGCCAAGATGTTTATATTTAGCAACACGTTTTGCTACAAATTCTTTCAACTCTTGTTCGTCGATACGCATATTAGGTTTAGGAACGATGAAGGCTTTGGGTATTTCTCCGTATCGTTCGTGTGGTACTCCAATGACTGCTACGTCAGCGACTTTTTCATGACCTAGAATAACGTCTTCGAGTTCAGCAGGAGCTACCTGGTAGCCCTGAACCTTGATCAGTTCTTTAAGTCGTCCTTTTATGTACAGAAAACCTGAGCAAAGTTTTTACATTTTAGATGAATAATCAGTGAGGGCAATAGTTTAGTATCAATTACCTTGATCATCAATAAGTCCCAGGTCACCAGTCTTGAACCATTCACCCTCCATACACTCTTGAGTAGCTTGTGGATTTTTATAATATCCTTTCATGACTTGTGGTCCTTTTACAAATATCTCTCCAACTTCATTTACTCCTAAATTCTTGTTTTTATTTTCATCATTGCATCCGACAATTCTCAGTTTTGTTTGTGGAAGAATTAGTCCTGTACTGCCCAAAGGACATTTTAAACTTTGAGCAACCACTGGTGAAGTTTCCGTTAAACCATATCTAGAAGTGTATTGATATTAATATAAATTGTAATATAACTATGCATTTTTTATATGATACAAATACCAACCCTTGGGTAAATAAAAAATGAGTTCCTGCTCGCTCGATTAATTTTTCAGCTACGGCATTACTTAACGGTGCTGCTGCAGATGCTAGAAATTCTACATTTGCTACGTGTTTTGGTGTCAATCTTTTATCATTAGCTAATAGTTGAATAATAGGTGGAACAGCATATATCGCTGTTACTTTGTTTTTTTCTAATACTTCAAATAGTGTTGATGATGAAAACTGCGGTATGCAAATTATTTTTCCTCCGCAGCTATATTAAGTATGTTGAGAAATTATTAGCTTCTTGGTTTTCATTGTTGATAATGATCAATAGTAAATAAAATTAATTTTTAATATTACCTCAAATACGTGTTCAAGATAGAAGTCAAACCATAGGCATGAAACAATGGCAAAAATAGTGGCACAATTTCTTGATTAGTTCGTAAAGCCCACGGGCATATTGCTTCCGATTCCGCTCGAATTTGAAAACAGTTCGCAACAAGATTTCTATTTTAAGAAATGATTGAAATTTAGGAAGTATCCATAATGCGATGAACTAAAAAAACGACAAATAAGCAATATTTTTACCTATGGGTCAATGAAACACTTTTAGGGGGTCCTGTAGTTCCACTGGAATAAGGTAGCACGAAGGTATCCTCATTCGGATTTCGCTCTGTTTTTTGCCCCGTTTTTTCGAACTCTTCAACACTATCCGATATCAAGTCTTTGAAATTAATTGTACCTGATGGTATTGATCCTGTTCCATCTTCAACGATTATTACTGGTAATTTGATTGATGTATTATTACTGATACTGTCTTGGATGATTGGATATTTCCATGATGCAGTAATAACAGCTGAAGTTTCAGAGTTGATAAGCTGTTTTCTTATTTCTTCTGCTGTCGCAAGCGGATTTACTAGAGTTACCTGAAAAATAACAATTTTTATCATCAAAAATTAATTCAGTTTCTGTTATCAAAAATATATATATCTTACTCGAAGACCAGCTTCACTAGCTCCTAATAAAAGTATTCCATATTCAATCACGTTAGGAAGAATTATAGCAATGGTGTCACCAGGTCGGAGCTTACTTTTCCTTAAAGATGTTGCTAATCGGCCACTTAATCTCTTTAATTGTTCATAAGTGTACGATCTTCCTGTCATTGCACATTCCTGTATACATTTACAAATCAAAGAATTGTTATAAAGTTTTTTTTTAATATAAAGTGACGTAATTTATTATAATTTGTTTACCAGAGCTGTTCTATCCCACCATTTTTCAATATCTCTCCAAATATACTCATGGAGAAACATTCCATTATAATCAGGGATGTCTGGAAGGCGACTAGTGAAAACTTTTTCGTTGTTTAAATTTGATGTTGATGAATAGTGCTGGGCATGTTTTGAATTAATAGTATCATGATTACAAATCCACTTGATATGAGATGTTCCAAAACTTTCAGTCTTAGCGGACGATAATGTAAAAACATTACGTGAGAATCGTAGATCACGGTTGGCAAAGTTTTTACACGTGAAATGTTTATATCGTAAAAGCAAACTTTGACGAGCCATTGGAGACAATGGTGAAGTTTTACAGTGTCTTGATTCTTTAGAAGCTGAAACTAAACTAAACTGTAATTATCAGTTTTACGATGTGTGATTTATTGCGCTCTTTGTTTTTATTTAAAAATTTATTCTTCGTTGTAAAAATTATACGATTAATTATTCAGGAAAATTTATCACCTTAGACTAATAATTATCTGATAAAAGTAAATAATGTATTACTTATTATCAAATTAGGAAATTCATTATGAAGGCTATTTCTTCAAGTAATTTTGTATACTCAAGGTCAGTGACATTGAAGACTTATTTTATTGAGGTTGGTCTACTGTCATAAGTTTCTGAGACTGCCGTATCCCTTCTCTAATTTTAGGTAGAAATCTCTAGATATTTAAAATATTTTACTTGTGGATGTGTTTAGTGGAAATGGAAAAATTAATGTAACAGACTACTGACTGTCAATTTCTTTTTACAGGAAATTGTGATCACTGATTATTTCTACACTGGTTTAATGAATGGAATTAATAAAAATGCATATTGGATTTAATCGTACAAGAAAAGGTAACGGAAATTAATGAAAATGCATGAAAATTGACCATTAATATGTAAATATATTTTTTTCATTAAAAACTGCGTTGTAATCATTTAATGAAATAAAGAGTTCGTTATGTAATTTTACGTAAAAACGAGTATTCATAACAGTTTACTTATATTAACAGAGTATTATTTATATATATATATATATATATAACGATAGGTAAAGTTGTAATATAGCATAAAAATATTTATGTATAAAAAATAGATATGTGTGTTGTAAAATCTTACAAAAATAGTTTAATTTTAATTTCAGATATCGGAAATGATCAACCAGGTCTTTACAAGATCGAAGGATTCATCGTATCTTTGTGTAAATAAAGATAACTACATCTGTTGCAATATACGTCGAAGAATTTTTCCAGCTGGACTTTTAGGAATTTTATCGATGATAGCAACGTTGCCAAGATTTTTATATTTAGCAACACGTTTTGCTACAAATTCTTTCAACTCTTGTTCGTCGATACGCATATTAGGTTTAGGAACGATAAAGGCTTTGGGTATTTCTCCGTATCGTTCGTGTGGTACTCCAATGACTGCTACGTCAGCAACTTTTTCATGACCTAGAATAACGTCTTCGAGTTCAGCAGGAGCTACCTGGTAGCCCTGAACCTTGATCAGTTCTTTAAGTCGTCCTTTTATGTACAGAAAACCTGAGTAAAGTTTTTTTATTTTAAATGAATATTCAGTGAGGACAATAATTTAGCATCAATTACCTTGATCATCAATAAGTCCCAGGTCACCAGTTTTGAACCATTCACCCTCCATACACTCTTGAGTAGCTTGTGGATTTTTATAATATCCTTTCATGACTTGTGGTCCTTTTACAAATATCTCTCCAACTTCATTTACTCCTAAATTCTTGTTTTTATTTTCATCATCACAACCAACAATTCTAAGCTCTGTATTCGAGAGTATTAACCCTGAGGATGCTAAAGGAGCTTTCTTACTCTTAGAAATTACAGGTGAAGTCTCAGTCAACCCATACCTATTCATGAATCATAACGGTTCATTTAATGCTATATTTTTCTAAAATTTGTAGAAAATCTGTCGAATAAGTTTCTTCTTTTTTTATTAAAATTTATATTTAACTGTTTCATACCCTTGTACTATCTCGATTGGAATTTTACACTTTGTTCGAAATTTATCAATCATTTCTTCACCCATTGGGGCTGCTCCAGACATCAAAAGTTTGACGTTTTCGATATGACTAGTCGTAAATCTTTCTTCATTTACTAACAGTTGAATTATTGGTGGAGCTACGTACAGAAGCGTCGTTTTATTTTTTTCTAATACCTCTAGAAGAGCTGTCGATGAAAATTGAGGCATGCAAATAATTTTTGCTCCAATACTGTAATTGTTAAAAAAACCTTGACATTATTCATTCATAGAGTTACATTTCTTCTTGAAGCATAAAAAATTACCTAAGATAATAGTATAATATACAAACAAGACCATAGATATGATATATTGGTAAAAATAATGGTACAATTTCCTGATGATTTCCAATAGCTTCTCCAGATATATTGACTTCTTTTGCTCCAAATTGATAAAGATTTGCAACAATATTCCTGGATGTTAAAATTCTCATTGATTCTTTTAATATTTATTTAGGTCATAGCAGTTTTTTAAAATGAAATTGATGTAATGATTCAGGCATAATAATAATTTTAACCTGTGAGTGAGTTCGACACCTTTAGGAAGTCCTGTAGTTCCACTAGAATAAGGTAGCACTAAGGTATCTTCATTAGGATTTTGTTCAGTCTTTTGTCCAGTTTTTTCGAATTCTTCAACACTCCCAGAAATTAAGTCATTGAAATTAATCGTACCAGATGGTACAGGTCCCGTTCCATCTGCAACCACTACTGTTGGTAATCGAATAGCAGAATTATTAACAATACTTTCTGCAACAACTGGATACTTTGAAACAGTTGTAATAATAGCAACAGTTTCAGAATTGATCAATTGTTTTTCAATTTCTTTCGATGTGTAAATAGGATTTATCAGTGTCACCTGTTGTGATTACAATGTTATCTTATAAATCATTATCAAAATTTGGCAAGTGAATTAGATTCTTTTGTCTCTTACTTGAAGACCTGCTTCACTAGCTCCTAATAAGAGTATTGCATATTCAGGCACGTTAGGGAGAATTGCTGCAATAGTATCACCAGGTCGAAGGTTATGTTTTCGCAGAAATGTAGCTAATCGTCCACTTAATCTCTTCAATTGTTCATAAGTATATGATCGCCCAGTCATTGCGCATACCTACATTTATTCAATTTTAAAACTATCATTTCTATAAGTATGAATATGAGGATATTCGTGTAGAATTTTAAGATGCTTACCAATGCAGTTTTATCCCACCACTTTTGCATATTCCTCCAAATAAACTCATGAAGGAATATTCCATGATAGTTTGGAATATCAGGAATAGCGCTTTTAAATATATTTTCATGGTTTATCCGCAAAGCTGATGAATAGTGTTGAATGTTATTAAGTTGAACTTTGTTATTGTTATTCCATTTAGTGTAAACATGATTGTTGCATTTAATTTGCGTATTAAATGATTTAATCATACAATAAAAAACCGGATTTTGAGTACGAAGATTTTTCTGTATAATGCGTTGATGTCGAAAAAATAAACACAGACGTGCCATTAGTGATGTTGATTAAATGTACAGAATGTCTTGAATCTTTGACAGCACCAAAGCAACTGAATGTCTGTCAGGGTCATGATATGATGATTTTCATCAAAAAAAGATTAAAATAAAAAAATGATAAGTAATTCTATCACAATTCACTAGATGCCTCTTCTGGTCATAAAATTGCTGCAGTAGTCTAACAACCAACTCTGATGACTACAAATTACTTTTTAGCAAATATAACTGGTACATGTATATTGCATATACATAAATGATAATTGATTACTGTTAAATCAACACATTAAATATTATTATAAGATACTTTGTAAAGTGTGTTGCTCTAAACTCATACCTAAAACAAGATTTCTGTGTTAAAAAAAAAAAAAATATCAAAGATATGGAAACGATGTTTGAAAACTTTTGTTAATAATAATTTTTATTTACATTTATTCAATAGAAACATGTATGGAAATAAATTGTATTTAAAAAAACTTGATAATTGATGTCATGTCTTATATCTTTCAGAATATGAACAAAAAGTCTATTAAAAAAATTTTAATTGCGATCGAATAAAAATGAAGGATCTAAAATAGTTAGTATTAATTTTAGATTGAAACAGTCAATGTTCGGATGGTCGTTTATGACTTTTAAAAGCAGATATTGGTTTTGAATGCTGTCAGCACTGATGATGTTGATCCTCTTGCACAGTCCAGGGACTCATTTGTCACTGTACACACATGTGACTAATTAATATAGATCTATAGCAAGAGTACAGTCCGAGAGACACCACGTTACAATTACCGGAGCAAAATAACTACGATGAACGATTGGAAGAACTATCCATGTGTATTACACGTGATACATATATTTTATTGTTATAAAAATTGTACTGACCTAAAAATGTTTTAATATTTTTTTTATTTCATAAAATAACAAATTATAAATATCAGTTTTTTCATATCAATAAATTCTTAAATTTATAGATCAATTTTCTTATAATAAAAACATTTTTCTTTTGTTTAATACAAATATTCTTCGCTTATATTTTTTATTTAACACTATTAATTGTTACAAAATTTTTACAAAACATTAGAAATTGGGCAATTATTAATAATAGATTCTAAGTACATAATTGTATAAATATCGTTAGGTTTGTATGATTTTCATAAACACATTGTAAAATATTTAATGTGACTTTTATTTACTTTAGTAGGACATAATTTATATCAAATTTATTTACTGAAATTAAATATCCTTTAAAATCTATAGATAAAACATTAATTTAATTTTTAAAAAATAAATGCCAGTAATTTTGATAATTTAAAACATTTTAATTCATATTTGCTTCGCGCTACTTTTTTATTGGCTATTTAATTACGAATCAAAGGATAAGTAGGCACAAAGCGCCAAAAAGAACACCGAAGATTCCCGAAGTTTTTTCATCCAATGGTCGCGAGGGATTCGCGGCTATTTCATCTAGGTACAGCGGGCCGTTAGCATCTTTAATTGCGCATAAGTGAAAATTGTAAGTGAAAAATTAGTGGGCAATAAGGATCAACGTCTTTTTGGTAATAAATATATTATTTTTATTGTTTAATAATGTCTAAATTATTTGTATATTCTTTAATAATTAATACTAAAAAAAGTTTTCAAGATTAATACGTTAATACATTCGTGTAAAAATCGGCATCATCTTCGTAATCTTCGATGGCGTCGTTTCCTAAAAGTCGGTTTTTACGTTAAATTAACAATAAATAACCAACTTTTTATGTGTTAGTTACAAGTTGAAATATTTTTCTAAACTATTTTAATATATTTACATAAGAATATATCCTTTTATCGGTGTTTTTTTTTCTCAGTCATTTGTACATTAACACGTGCATATTTTTTATGCTAAAATAAGTTCGCTTCCGATGTGAATTTTTACTTTTCTACATTTATCAGTCTTTTTAATGAATACAGAAAACTTTATTTTATTGAACATATTTCTTTAATTGATTATTTCATGTTACATTTGAATGTTTTCTTTGTTACATTGAGACTCGCATAAACATATAATTCGAAGAAATTCTTCTGTCGCCGATCGCGTCAACTCGACTAAATAGTTCGTCTATCCTTCAGACAAAGATAAACACGAGATTACTGATCTTATTTTCTAGTCATTCTAAGAATTACACATTATCGTTTGATATTTCCGATCTTTATTTCGAATGCAATTTGTATATGTATATATATAATAAAATACCTTTGTGTTCGTATATTCATTTGTTTTGATTACGTTTAGTATGTTCGATTAGTAGTATTTATTTTGTTTTTACACAAAAGAATTTATTATTATTTTTTTTCACTTGACAAAATTATTGTTAACTGAAATTTATTATTATCTAAAAACTACTTTTGATTGATTTACTATAAAAATTTCTAATTCAATCGAGCACGTTTTCAATGAAAATTTTTTTTTTTTAATTTTTCGAATAAGAATTATTCTTATCTATTTTGATGCTAAGTTATTTCAATGTTGGATGTAGTTCTTATAATAAAAAAAAGAAACATGATTTTTCTTGTTAAACTTGATCTACTTTTAATTGAGGAATTTTTTTGAGATTTTTCTTTTCTTCAATCGAAATGTGTGATTTGTTTAGATAATTTACAACGAATATTTACTAAATAAAAGAAAACAACTAATTATTTTGTTTTATTATTCCAATTTTTATTCTTTAGTGTCACAATGGAAGGACAGCAACCACCTGGCGGAAGAGCCCGTGGTCGTGGTCGAAGTACCAGTAGACCTGATAGATCTCAGCCTCCTCAACAACAACAAGCATGGGTGCGTCCAGGAGTACCTCCTCAACAATCCGAGAGTTCATATGGGCCTCCTGTAAGTACATAATCGTAGACTTTTATTTAATAAAAAAAATAGGTTTCTACTATTAAAAGAAAAAAGTCGAAATACCATCGTTCACAGACTTCAAGAGGCGTCGTCCGAACTCCAATGCCACATCAGTCATCACAAGGGGATCGCGCTCCAGGGCAACAGCAACAGCCATCGACATCAACTTCAGTTGGTACGGGATATCGACTTTTTCATTACTTTTCCTATTAATTTTCGATATAATCGTCGAATGGATTTATTTCTGTTATGTGGACAATTATTAAATTTACTTTCTTTTATTGGAGGCGGGGGAGATGCAGCAGCAACTCGATCAATGGGTAGAGGTGCTATGAGAGGAAATAAAATGATTGTTCCTGAAATTTTCACTCGTCCTGAACATACCAGAAACTCTAAAAAGGGTATATTACAAGAGAAAAAGAAAATAGTACATTTCACACCTAGGGAGGGAAAGTAGTCTAGCTCAAACCACGTGTAAAATTACAACCCGAGCCGAAGGCGAGGGTAGTAAACACGTGGTTTAAGCTAGTCTAATTGTCTTCTCTAGGGCTGAATATGATTTTTCGTCATACCTACGTGGAAAGTTCAACCCCTCTCCAATGGAAAAGTGAACTTTCCGTGCGGGTATGACGAAAATTTCATTTTCACATTTAATATGATTTGATAATAAATAAATAATTTGACTTATAGGAACTATTGGTCAGCCAATAAATTTGGAAGCAAATTTTTTCAAGATTCTAAATGCTCCAGATTGGTGCTTATTTCAGTATCGAGTCGATTTTGCTCCTGAAGAAGATAGAAATGCAGTACGTAAAGGTCTATTACGTCTTCATAAAGATAGATTAGGAACGTATATTTTTGATGGTACAGTGATGTACACTTGCAATCGATATGCTAATGTATCCACAACTGAAGTAAGTAAAGAAAATTTGTATTTATGTCAACATCAACAATAATTTTTTATATTAATATTTACTAAAACTTTATTTAAAATATGCAGTCAATGAAGCTGACTTCTAAAAGAGAATCGGATGATGCTACAATTGAAATTAGTGTTCGACTTGTCGGCGAAATGTCCAAAGGAGATCCTCACTATCTTCAATTATATAATATTTTGTTACGTCGTGGTTTGGAACATTTACGTTTACAATTGGTTGGAAGAAATTACTTCGATGCCAGAGCGAAGGTAAAATTTAGAAATTAAATTACGTTTTTTTCTTAATTAAAATAATTAAATTAATAAAAAAAAAAAAAAATTACTAAATTCAAATTAATTATTGTTAGATTGAAATAAGAGAGTTCCGCCTGGAATTGTGGCCTGGATATCAAACTTCTATTCGTCAACATGAACGAAATATTTTAATGGGTGTTGAAATCACAAGTAAAGTTATGCGTCAAGAAACATTATTGGACATTTTGAATAATGTTCGACAAAGAGTTGATTCTGGAGATTTACAGGTAAAAATTTTAAATTATGCATTATTGAATTCATTTTCCGATTTTTATAAAATTTGTAAGATTATATAAGTTGATTTATTCTTCTTTATAATTTTTAATTCCTTTAATGTTTTAAAAACATAGGCAGCTTGTCGTGCTGAAGTGATCGGATTAACAGTCCTAACTGATTATAATAATAACACTTACCGTGTAGAAGACATTGATTTCGGTCATAATCCACAAAGCTCTTTCAAAATAACAAAAGGGGGTAAAGAAACTGAAACCACGTACATCGATTATTATAGACAAAAATATAATATTACTATAAGAAATAGATCCCAGCCTCTTTTGATCACTCGTCCATCTATCAGAGATCGTCGAGCTGGTAAAGATAAAGATCAAGATATATGTTTAATTCCTGAACTATGTAGAGCTACAGGTAAAATAGTTTATTGCAATCACTTTAAAATACAAACTGAATATTCTAATTATTAATTTACTTTTCTTTTTTACATGCTTGAATGATAAAAATTTTTTTACAATTCTAGGCTTAACCGATTCTATGAGAAGTGATTATAAACTAATGGCTGCTCTTGGAGAACATACAAGACTTAAACCAAATGGTCGGATTGATAGACTTATGGCATTTAATCGTCGTCTCCTTGCACAACCAGAAGTAGTTAAAGAATTCGATCAGTGGCAGTTGAGATTAGACACCCAGCTGGTACAAGTACCAGCAAGAGTATTACCAATTGAAAATATGTTATTTGCCAACAAAAATGAAAGTGCTGGAAGACAAGTGGAATGGGGACGATGCCTTCAAAAAGCTAAACATATTGTTAGTACTAGAATGTCGGATTGGGTGTTGGTGTTTCCAAATAGAATCCGCCGCGATGCTGATGTAATTAATTTATGAATTGAAAAATTAATATTTCCTTAACCCCACATATAAATACATTTTTTTTTTTTCAGACATTTTTCCATAACATTATGGAAGTCGCTCGCGGAATGCAATTCAGTGTTAATCAGCCTGTGATGCGCGAATTGCGAGGTGATGGTGCTCGGGATTATGTCGAAGAACTCGAGTCAATAATGAGACAAAAAAATCCGCAACTTGTTTGTTGCATTGCACCTAGACAACGAGCAGATGTATATGCAGCTATTAAACAAAAATGTTGTGTAGATCGACCAGTTCCCAGTCAAGTTGTGCTGTCAAAAAATATTTCTTCTAAAATTTCTATGTCAGTTGCCACAAAAATAGCTGTTCAAATGAGCTGTAAAATTGGAGGAGCTCCATGGTCCTTGCATTTTGGATTTAAAAATTTGGAAGGCGGTATTATGATTGTTGGATTTGATGTTTGTCATGATCCAAATCGACGTGGAACTGATTATGGTAAATTATTTTTGAAATCTTATATTCTATTGCATTATTGTTTTTATAGTTAATTTAATTATTATATTTTATATATGATACTTTGTATTTAATGAAATTATTTTTATTATTTCTTTAATTGGTTACAGGAGCCATGGTTGCTTCATTGGACCCTGGTATGAGTCGCTACTTTTCAGCTGTGACTGCACATAAAAATAATGAAGAATTGACCAACGAATTTACTTCAAACATGATTAAAGCAATTCGTAAATATGCCGAACTAAATAGTAATACATTCCCAGCTCGAATTATAATATATCGCGATGGTGTTGGAGATGGACAAATACCATATGTCGTAGATCACGAACTTAAACATTTACGAGAACATCTCGATAAATTTTATGCTCAAAATCCAGTGAAAATGGCGTTCATCATTGTAACCAAGAGAATTAACGTTCGATTGTTCTTAAACAAACGAGATAATCCACCACCAGGTACTGTCGTTGATGACGTTATTACTAATCCTTCTCGATATGATTTCTTCCTGGTTTCACAATTTGTCAGAAATGGATCTGTATCACCTTCTGCATATAATGTTATTTATGATACTGTAGGATTTGATGTATCAGCTATTCAACAGTTGACATATAGATTAACTCATATGTACTTTAATTATTGTTCAACAATTAGAGTACCTGCTCCTTGCCAGTATGCTCATAAACTGGCATTCTTAGTGGCTCAATCTATTCATAAATCACCCAGTAGCCATCTGGAAAATTTACTTTACTTTTTGTAATATTTCAACTTATTGAAAAATTTATTTTTTTATTTTTCTTGAAAAAAAATATTTTTTTATTTTATTTCTAAAAAAGTTGGGAAAAATTTTATAGAAAAACGTACATTGTTTTCAACTAATATTTTATAATTTTTTTAATACGTACTAAGTACTCAAAATTTTGAGGTTTATTTTTTATGAATTAAGTAAGTTGATAAAACTTAACAATGAGTTCAATAACATCATTTTCTAAAAAAATAATTAATATTTTTGGAAATTATTAATATATAAAAAAAAATCAATAACTACTAAAAAATCAGAAACTTCTTTTAAGTTTGTGGTACTTTCATTATTTGCTAAAAATGTTTCTTTTTCATTTTCAACTCGTAGATATATCAGAAAAGTACTTTTCTACTAATAATCATTTTGCAAACTTTGTTTTCTCATTAAAAACTACTTATAATTAAGTAATATAATCATTAAATAATCAATTTGTGTTTACTTTGAAGTAATTAGAATTAATAAATATTACTTGTACGCAAAAGTAATTGATGAATACTTCAATTGAATAACCTAATTGATCAGTTCTCCCGTAGCAAAATACTTCAAATATTATTTCCATGTAACATCCAAATGATTCCTCATCCGTACAACATACAACCTATCTAATAAAATGGTAAGTAACAAAATAAACTTTCTAGGCCATTTTAGTTTTCATCTTAACATTTTTCATTCTTTTGTTTCGAAGGTCGAGGTTAACAATATTATCAGAATCCTAAGGACTCGTCACGCGATTGTACGATTTGCCAACACGTCGTGGTATCTTACAAAATTTTTTACAGTATTTTTCAATCTCTCTTTCCTTCCTTCAGATCTGTAATATGAAGTTTTCGTAAAGAATTTAAGTAACTGATACGAACACTGTGCAACTTTATGGATATTTGTCAAGAATGTGAATGCAGAAGGTATATGATATTCATTCTAAATTCGCGTGCAAGTACATAAAAAGATTAAATATCCTTCTGTCAAATATAGGGAGCCTTGATCTACATTGTTTATATATTTTTTTTATTCCTAAATGAAGTAAATTATATAAGTTCAAAAACATCTCTACTATTTTTAGAATAATGAATGTTAATGCATAACATTTATTTAATTTTTATGCATTCGTTAGACGTGAATAATAAGACAGATTTTATTTATTATTTCATGAAAAATTTATAAAAATTTTTACTTTTTATTTTTTTGTCGTAGTAATTAGAAGTAGTCTTGTTAATTTACTTGAAAAGTAATTAGCTCAGAGCAATATATGACATTTAAATTTGATTACCTTAATTACGAAATTATTTATACCTCATAGACGATTAAATACCATGATCGTTTTGCTACGGATTCATTTACTGTTTGTATTCTAAAAGGGCCAACCTAATAACTTGTCTTACTAGCCAATGCGCTGCTATATAAGCTTAACATAGGCTTTCAACTAGTCATTACACATCAGAGTGTCATAAACACTCTGCTAATACTCCGAATCGGAGTAAATGTAAGCGTCATCTCCATTTCAAATTAACTCTTTTTCTTTTCGTTAAGTGCACTCTCATTCAGAAAATTACCAAGTGATTCTCCATTTGTTCCAAGGTCGCTCAAATTTATGTATCTAAACTACATAATTTATATATTTTTTACAATTTACTAATTTTTAAAAATCATGTAATTACTTGAAACGGTAATATAGTTAATGAATTATCTAAAATCTTTGATTCATATTGAAATTATAATTTAAAAAAAACAGATATTTTTTTTTTTCAATTACAAAAAACTATCTCTTGAATTAAGTTTTTTTTGTTATGATTCTTTAAAATAATATTGTCACATTTAAACGTGAAACCCATTCAGAAAATTACCTAATTTTTTTCAATTTCCTTCAAGATCACTTGCAAAAATTCTTTTCTCTTATTTGTAATTATTTTCAAGGAGACAATTATGAATTTTCCATGCATGAGCTTTAAAAAGTTTGCTCAAGGTCACCTACAATAAATCTTTTTTTTAAGGTATATAATTTTTATAAAATAAAACAGACAAATAATTTTATGTTGACTGTTTGAGAGTTAAGACTAATCAAATTTGTGATTGAGTTTCAGGTAACGTGAAAGACGTTTGAGCTGGAGAAGCATTAGCGATAGGTCAACACATAGTGGGGTTGATAGAGGACTAGTGGAGAAGAGGGTTGTCGGTGAGGTGGCGCCCTCCCTTATACTTTCGATCGACCCTATCGCGTTCTCAGTTATCCCTCGTCCTCTCTGGCTCCTTCCTTGCTCGCAGTGTCCATTCGTCCTCTTGAGAGCTCAGTAGTCAGCGATCCAGCGACCCGGTCAACACTAGGTGAGCTTGCAAAAGCTCTTGCACTGGGAACGTGATGCGTGCATTGCAATAATAAATTTATCGTGTGAAAAAGGGAGAATATTTAAAAATAACACAGGTATGATATTTTTAAAGAACAATTTTTATTTTTATCGATAATATTTTTTTATTAATTTTATTTATGATTTTGGTCTTGTTTATTTGATTATTTTTTTTTATTTAAAATTTTTTGTTTACAATTTTTTTTTCTTTAAATTGCGGGTTTTGTGGCAAGGAGTATCCACTAAAAAGAGGACATGTAAATTGGACAGATGACATAAAGCGTTGACAGAGTAAAGAACGAGGACCTCAATTGTATAACAATCGATCGAGTGACTCAACAAAGATCGAAATAATCGAACGGATGTGTTCCTGGGTTAAACAAGTAGCTGAGCCATTGGTTGAGGAAGTCAATAACGTATGCTCTGGCTTAAGTTTAGTCTTTGCAACGACGTAATTCTAGATCGTGAGTCTTTGAAAAAATATATTGAGGTGATAGTTATTAAAAAATATTTTCAAGAACGAAATTCAGGAAACGAAGAAGGAAAATGTGATAGTGCAGACAAAAAAGAAATACCTCCCTGGTGATATCGAACTTTTTATTTATCTTTTTTTTTTATTTCGAGAAATGCTTTGATGGCATTCTTTCAAGTGGACGAGTGAGAAATAGAACTGAAATGTTATTGTCATTTTTAACAGTGACTCGATAAAAAAATATTTAATGCAGACCGAGTATAAGGGAAAAAAAGCTTTTAAGAAATGTCTTCTTATGGTTACAAATGTGTTGTTTACTAGACACGTGTCTAATTGGATTTTTTATTGTTGGATATTAAACAATGTGCAAAAGGTATAACCTTTTATCTTCATTAATATTCATAATCTTAACATTAAAAAATTTCATTAATTTTCATCAAAATTATTTATCACGTCTCTGAAAGTATTTGTAATGATTTAAATGTTTTCCGAAGTAATGATTCAGATTAACTAATTTCCGCAATGGCGTTCTCATTCCTCATTAAATCTCCTGGTGACTATAATCATACTTTATGGAGAAACGAGTAGAGAAATTCATAAGAAGGAAATTTGAAGATATTAACCAAGAAGATATGATAAAATATTTGATTTATATTTTATGTGAAATTGAAATTTTAATTTTTTTAGTCGTGGACCATTTTTAGATGAACTTTTTATAAAATATTGAAAAAATTGATTCAAAATATTTGCTGCCTTCAAAATTTCTTATTCAATAAAGTGTTAAATGGAAGCAGTTCGATTGAATCTCATTTAACAAATATTGAAGAAAAGTGATAAATTTATATTCAAGTTAAAAAAAAATATTTTATAGTATTTGTTACCAAGCGAAAAATCAGTTTGTATAATTTTCTCGATTGTTTATATTTTCTTTTTTCTATCTAAAGGTTTTTGTAACTTAAAAAAACTAAAGAGGTCAGTGCGAAAGCGCAGAAAAGTGGAAGGAATGACGCAAATATCCGCACGATATTCTCAATCAAACGTATTCATTTGAAAATGTAGGACATGAATATTCTTTAAGCACAAAAAAATCATTTCTCTATGGATTCTCAATTCAGCAAGACATTATATTCGACATTCTAATGTAAAAGTTTTCAGTTTCTAGTACAGTTTAAGTTGTAATGTATGTCGTATTGAGAGAAGAAAAGAAGAAGAAAATGTACAGAGAAGAAAGAAAAGGAAATGGAAAAGCTAAAAAATCTTGTGCCAAAGAGAGTGGAGAGAGTCAACGAAAAATGACTGGCGCTGGAAGCTCGTTAGGTCGGGCTGTGGCTTGTACGTCACACCGAGAAATCGAGGTAACCTCTTTCGCCAGCGGAGGCTCTTACCCCACGCTATGACTCCCCCTGACCTCCGCCTGGAGGGCGATCGACGACTTCGACAACACTAAAACTGATCCCTTCACTTATTCAAGAATTATTACCTAAATTTTTAAATCCCTACATCTCGTCTGGATAAGATTAATGTTTCTAGTGATTCAGATGTTGATCTTCTACGGATATTGTGAATATAAAATAAGTCATTGATGAAAAATATTTTTACCCAAAATCGTTGCTTGAGGTTTAATTTGAAATGAAATCGACTTGATAATTCATTATTACTTTAAATATTTACTAGCTGCTTCACTCTAGGGTCTTTGACATGTCTCTAGTGCTAAGAGTTACTTCTCTCAGGCACGCCAAAGTTATCTACAGGCTTATTATTTATTCTTATTTTAATTTCTAGTTACTGTATACTTTGAACGAAAATACTTCTTTAAAATACTTTTATTATTGCCGTGAATTATAACTATACAGTATATTAGATTAATCTTGAATAGTGATTGCTTCTTTAAAATCCATTTTTCAAATCTACTTGATTGAATTGAATTACGCTTTTTTGTTTTATTACATGAATATTGATTTTAAGAGTGGCTTTAAACTATTTGTATCAAACCTTTTACATTTGACTTGTTTCGAATTCACAAATTGATTCAATTATAGAACATGAATTCATATTTATTTATCGATAGTTTTAAAAATAATTCCTTGTATTCTGTTACTTGATCTTAGTCAAACAATAGTAAATCCCGATTTAGAGATAACAGCATTTAAATTATTACTAATTACAAGTCGATATTAAAATTCATTAAGCTTAACTTTAAATTAGTAGAAGTGTTTTCTTAATTATAATTAAAAAAAAACTATTCTTCTGTGCACAACCAAGACAACTATCTGTTTCCATATGATTGATTTAACTGTTAAAGTAAGATTACCTTTGTGAAAGTCTTAAGACCTTCAACATTCGACCCTCGAGTCCAAAAATAACTGATATCCGCGTGGCTTACACGAGCTTGCTCGAAAATTACCGTCATAGGTATACATATCTACAATCATGAATTACCTCTTTTCTTGTCTTTCCCATCTTAGGCGGAAGAAGCCACGGGATTGGTTTTCCTCCGGTATGTGAATTAGGTCCAACAGTGTTATCTACTACATTCTCCATCCTTTGAATCATTCGAAGAGCACCAGAAACGAAGCTTCCGTCCCATTTGCTTTTCAATACTATTCTACTCATGTCGACACTTGATTCCTCACTTCGATTCTCTTCTTGCATTGTTCCGTCATTTATCCCTATCGATGCCCACATCTCACCTTAATTCTTATGCTAATCCTCATGCAAAAGCACAAGAAACTATCACGATTAATTTAAATGTGTCAGAACAATTTGAAATTTTAAAAAAGTTTTTATTATGATGCATTAAAATTGATCATGTGAACTTTTGTCAAAGATAATTATTAAGTACGGGAAATTTGTTGTAATTCAGCTTTTGAATGGTTGATGAATTTTTCTACTTTTATTTCGTTTTCTATTATTAAAATAAAAATTATTTTATTCACGTTGTGAAAGCTCATAACTAGCAGGTGAATAATTGTAGAAAGTTTCAAAAAGGTACTTTGAAATCTCCAAAACTCTGATCTTTTAAATGTATTCATAACTTTATGTTACCGAATATGAATGATATAATTTAAATTTAACTTTTTAATTAATATTGAGATAAATGAGTTGAGATATTAATATACTACTGTTTTCTAAAAGAGGTCTTCAAGTGTCGAAAATACTGTTGAATAATTAAATTCATTATTATAGATATTTAAAACTCTCTTGAGTATTTTTAATCATTAATATGCTCTAAGAGTAGAATTAAATGAGGGTAGATGCTTTGAAAATGTATAAACTACACGTTGTTATTTTTATTTATATAATAATTAAAAATTTATTTAAATTTATTCTCTTGAATAGCAATAAACTAATGGAGATATTAAACTCATAACTTAGAAATTATTTTGATTAAATATAAATGTAAAATTTAATAATTATACTTTTATTCTAATTGTGATTTTTTTTCAGGTATATTAGATGATCAAGAGCTCAGCACGGAATTTTTAAAGAAAAATAAGAAGTGGTGCAATAAGGATTAGTATTGGAAAAATGTAAAAACGGCGCTAAGGCGTCGAGCGATGTCTTCGTTGTTGGTAAACAACTGTACGGACGAGGAGGATTCCGAGGATGTCGAAGCAAAGCACGCAAGCTGGCGATTCAGCAGGATCATCATTAGTGACATCCGTTTATACGTGGAAGGACTGTGGTTAGATACAAATAAATAATTGAAATTAATTTGTGCGATCGCATTAGTGAATGTACTGCGATTGACATCATTTGCAACTTGACAATGATGAGGTGACAAAAAAAATTGGCCATCGTTGCCGTTTTAACATACTTTTTCATATATTATATATATATAGATATATTCTGTGGTTACCAAAGTTATCTTTGAGATAAAAAAAAATTGTGAAAATTTTCAAAGAATAAATAAAAATCTCTTTTTTAAAAAGAAAAGAAGCTGAGCGAAAAGTGGATCGTCAGTCATCTCTTTTACTCTGGGGATGGAAAATTGTCATTCACGAGTACGATTGAAAGTAGTAGGAAGTAAAGGAAGTGTTAAAAGGGGAAGTAGTCACGAAAGTGATGAAGAAGATCCTTTAAGAAGACTAGTGAAAGTGAGAGACTGTTGGATAGATCGACCAATAAAAGAACTAAAAAAAACAAAGGTGTCGAGTGCGATTTGTAGAGGTGGCTGTGACGTCACACGCTCGATGACGATGACAATGATGCTTCTAAAAACGCTGTGGAGTCGCAAGTGACATAAAAATTTCGTTTTTAGTGTGGGTGAAGTGTTGGGTGTGACGTGTTATTTATTCCCATACACGCAGCCCTCGCCTTTAAGTGCTTTGTGATATCTAGATTCTTGTTAAGAATACAAAAAAATTTCTGGAGGGAAGGAAGTAGATAATAAAGTTATACGTTTATTATCAAGCTGGCGTGACACGCCGGAGATTTTTAAAACGGTGAAAGGATGCCAGGGGGTCGTAGGGGCCTGGTAGCCCCTCAAAACACGTTCTTGGAGAACATCATTCGAAGGAGCAGCAGTCAACGTGAGTTTCATTCAATTTATTATCCAAAAATTTTTTATCAAATTCATACTGACTCTTATAAACCAAATTATTCCATTAGCAACTCATTACAAATTATTCTGAAACATTTCTGAAACACTCAAAAAGAAAAAATTCAAAAAGAGATAAAACTTGTCTAACTAGAGTTTTAGATTATTGTCAGGTTGCCAAAGTTCTCATTCGATTAAACCAAGATACACAAATATATTCTCTATCAGCTAACTGAGATATTTTTTGAAACGAATAAGTTATTTAAAGTGAGATCATTGAATGATGGTATTTATTTGACATAAATTTTATACACATTATATTAATATTAGTCACCGCTAAAATATGGTTACCACTAGAATTTAATTATCTGAATTCAATTAACTTGTCAATTTCAGTACTAGTCTTTGACATGGTTTAGAACAAAAACAAATATTGCTAATAAAAAAAACACTACAAATAGGGGCTTGGTAATAAGTGGAAATATGTAATTTATTTGCCCATCAATGGGTAGTCTACCCTAGCAAATGTCTATTCACTTACATCACACGTGGTTATACCCTGAATCCATACAAGTGTCGTGATCATGACCTACTATTATTCATGGTAAAGGTGGCTATAAAAATCTACAGACAACTGAAGCCCAAGTATACATATGACAGGTGACAATTGATGTTACAGTATCAGCATATGAATATTACTTTGATATGCTTGATCGCGTGACAGGATCTTTGACAACGACAAAACATATTCGCGTAACTTCCCACTTAACTACTGTTATTAAACATCTTTTTTTCTTCAAATACGTAATTTTTATCAATACAAGTCGATTTAATATGTTTGCATTAATATCGATTACTCTTTGATATCATTTATATATTAGCATATATCTTTAACCCTTAAATTTATGATCTAAGTCAAGCAAATGAACTGATATCAATGATTGTTACTAGTCATCCAGTCAATCTAACAAAGCGTTCATCCGAAAAATACGGGTCGAGAAATCGATCCTGAGGTTTTGTGAGTTAAGTCAAGGCTATTGCAAGTTCAATTACAAAATGTCATCTACAGAAAAATAATATTTGTTCTTAATTTTTTAACGAACGTCTTTATGTCAAGAGAAAAATTATATTAATCATGAACAATTAATTTCAAAAAACGTTTTACAGTGGAGAACATTTCTTTCTTTATTTCCTTCATTTTCTAAAGAGAGTATTTTTTTAATTTTTGCAAGAAAAAAAATACAAATGAATAAAGGATTCTCTTTAAGTTTGAAGGAGGTTCTAGTGTTTTTCTTTTTATAAAAATAATATTCATAAAGATATAATAGATTGAGAGTGAATTTTTGATCAATTTTTTCACGACATTTTTAAAAGTGCTTAGAATCTTATTACGTTACTCAATGATCTCTTTGTCACTTGAACTTTTTTTAACTCATCTTTCGTGTATAGCCCAAGGCTTGAACCACTCAGTAGGAAATTCTTGTATGTATGACAGTATAGGTGAAAGGTTGTGTTATACAAAAGAGGGGTGAGAAGATTAAGAGGGCCAACGTCCTCCCGCTGGCTATGTGGTTTTCTAGTGACTCTATCATTCTCTTGCTTTGTTCTAAAAACTCTCTTGTAGCCTCTTTTATTTGCACTCTAACATTGCTGTCTACCAAAGACTATGTCTTCTGTCTACCTTTTTACTGTTATACTCTACGTCAAAAATGTAATTAAATACTCTTTGATAGTCCATTTTCTTTTTATCCTCTCTCATTCCTACGTATTATACAATACTTGTAAATATACATTTAATCGATTCTTGAACTAGTACTTTTTCTTCTAATAATTATGCATTTAATTTGCTACCAATCCTCTTTATCCTTAGATATTCGTATATAAAAAAAAAAAAACTATTGATTTTTACAATCTACATTGCTTTTTCTAATTAAAATAAATTTTGTGAACTAGATAAATTTTTATTACCTGACTGAAAAAAATTTTTTTTAGTTTAAAATAACTTTGTTTTATTTTTATGTAGGTCAAGTTACATTGTCATTGTTTATCTTCAAATTATAATGCAAAAGATACTGCAATTCAGTAAATAGATCATAAAAATTTAATCTGCAGGACATAAAATGTGAAACAATAAACTTTACCCACATATGTACTATCTTAGATTTAATATAAAAATGAAAAGGTGTGGTAATAAAAATTATGTTAATTATATCATTTTCATAGGAATAAATGATATGTAAAAAAAAAAAAAGAATGCCATGTTGACTAAAAGTGATGATAAGCAAACTTTAATTGTTTTATTTAGTCTATGGGAAAGAGTTCAATTGAATAGTCTGCACATTGCGTTTAATGAACGTGATTAAAATAACTATTTGAATAATGAATTGCATGTCAAGTTTTCAATTTGAAAAATGGAATAGAAATACTTTGATAATCATTTACACAACAAATAATAAATAATTAATAATGACTGAAAAAGGAATGATTTTTTTTTTTGATCAATTGAATATCATTTTCAAATGAATTATTAATTCGATAGATATCAATAAAACATTTCCCAGGGTGTGGTTTTCGATTGGTGCGAGTATTGAGCTTCTGTATGAACCAGACGCCTCAACGTAGTGCATTATTCATCCGCATTATCGGCAAAGAAATTGAACCGATGGCTTCATATTATCCTAACTGTTTAATAGTCTAATTTAATCACTTCATTTATTGGAAATAAAAATATTAAAATTTTTATTGACTTCTTATGGCATCATTATTAGTTCATTGTGTTAAAATAGTTCATATTAGTATGAATGAAGAAAAAAAAATGGATAAAAAATCTTAAGATATAACATTAAGTTCAACTCTCCTTGCAAGTATCTCCTTTTATCCACAAGTGGATCTTAAATTGCTTGAAAAGCAACGAGATCTAACTTGTTTTCGTCTTTTCTTCGCTTTCCGTTTATTTCTTAACACACTTTAATTTACAGAAGCACAAATGACGGTCACCTATTTATCGCGTGGTAAAATTATACATTGTGTTCATATAACACGTACGTTTTTTCATTTAACAAGATCATACATGGACACACATACTAATGTTGCACTTTTCTCATTAAATTACAATTTCATGTTTTGTAATTTTATTGTTGTAGCAGTTTATTCGAAGGTGGTATTTCATTTAATTTATACCGAGTGATGAGAGAAACAAATTTACGAATTATTTTTTTGGAGTAACAAGAGAGGAATAAAGAAACAAATACGAGGGTTGTTTTTATTATAGTCTGGTCAATTGTAGATGTTATTGGAGATTTTTTTTTTTAATGAAATCAGGATTCAATCTCGAATTGATTTGGTTTTCAGATTTACCTTAGAAAATATTCTGCTTTTGAAAAAATAAAACTCGTGAAAGATGTCTAAGTCGTACGGTTTTTTTTTTCTTTTTTGGAAAATAAAAAATTTTATACATTGGTTACTTTTGTTCAACAACAATAGCTTAAAGTATAAAAATAAAATCTCATATGATGTGCATGGAAAATTTTATTCATAATACATTTTATTTAAAATTTATGCAGCAATGGGGGAAAAAAATTGAACATTATTTTGATTTATTTTATAAATAATTTTATATTGTATTTTATGACATTCACTATGAATATTAATGCTTTTTATTATAAAGATAATTACTTTTTTATCTCCCGTTAGTTGCCAAATTTTTTTAAAAAGTTCCTAATAAATGTAGAAAAATTTATTTATATCAAAAAACTTTATGACCCAGACACTTTTTTACATTTAATTATTTCCGAAATCAGCATATTTTTTGTATAAAAAATTCGTCAAATTCAAAGCTTAAGAAGAAATTTCGTGATACTGTTGTTTTTCGTTCTTTATTGACTGCACTATCAGTGGAGCATATCGCATCAATAAAAATAACTTTTTTGAAATTTATCTTGAAGTTATTTAAATTGATTATCAATCAAAATGTCTACAAAAAAACAAGAAGCATTTAACTTTTTATAAATATTATCATTACCATTGATTTTTATAATGCTGTTTTTATATTATTTAATTAATGATGTTTAAAATATCTGATGTTTTCTGTGCATGCATAATTAACAATAAAAAAAGAGCTTTTATTTCTTTATTACAATTTTTAGTACTGAAATTTCCTCTTTGATAACAAATAGGAGTAACTTATAATGCATTACAGCTAGAGGAAGAGTGGAATAGACACTTTGAATTACTTTCTTCCCTCAGGAAAAGAATCAGTTTATGCAGTCTCTAGTTATTTTTATATATATATGTATAGAGACGTATACTTATAAATTGAGTTTTTCTCATCTTCAAACAATTGCATTGAGATGTTTCATATCTTCTATGTAAAACATTTTATTAGGAAGGACATTTTTGCTGATTTTGTTTTTGGCAAAGATAAAGTATCATGTGAAATCTTGAAAATGAATCGAAGTAGAAACAGACATACAGAACTAGTCACTTTTTCTCTTGTCTTAATATAAAAGCAAATCGATTCTTTGAAATTTACGTAGACAATAAAAATACATGTTAAAGAAATAAAAGAATTCTATTGTACTTTATAAAATTAAATTTTTAATATTCAAGTATTTGCATTTTAAATAATGAATGAGCAAAGTGTTTTTTTAATTTTCATTTTTAATTTCTTCGAAGAAAAAATAGTCTGAAAATATAAAAGCTTATGAAAATGCATAAAATTAGACAAAAACATGGCAGATGAACTCGTTGAGTCTTTTTTTCATAACAAAATGGATTGATCTTTTTTTTATTTTCATAAAATAGAACCTTTGGTAACTATTTGAATATTTTCTTTTATATTTAAATGTCTAAAATAACAACTCTATCCATACACTTTGAATTTTGCATCTCCAAACTGACATGTGATATATGGGTTGTAGTTACTGTACCTCATATTTTTATTCCAAGGATTTATTTACTTTTAATTGAAAATAATAAATATATCTATATCACTAAAAAAAAAGTCGAATGACACTTTTTTTTTTTCTTTTTAAAAAATGGATATTACGAAAGATATAAAAATAAAAACACTTTGTAAGCATAAGTCTGCAATGATAAATTAAAAAACTATTCATTTCTATTTTTATTTTTAATATAAGAAAAATTTAATTTAAAGGTATAAAAGCTTGAAATGCATGAAAGTAGAAAGAGATACGTTAAATCAGGCAGTTGGTCTATTCTCTTGGTGTAGGAAAGTTATCGGCTGGTTCCGGTTTATTTCGGATTCATCCGTCGTTGGGTCATTGGGTCAAATCTACCGGTTGTGTTTGCATGACCTTCCCCACGTTCTACACACTAACTTACGCGAAACATGCGTACATACACGATAGCTATCGCGATTCAATAGCTCCAATAATATCGATATTAACTATACAAAATAATTTTCATTATTCATCCCCAGTAACTACACTTGCTTGAGTCTAATTTTAGCATCATCTACTCGCTGAATTTCCATTTTAAAATGTCTATTCTATTTATATATTACAGAAAATATGATAAAAAGTTTATTTTTTCTTATGAAATCATAATTATGTAGTACAAGGTAATGTGGTTTTGTTCGAGGGTTGAGATTACAGAGAATTAGTTTGGATACTTTTCGTGCTTGTATTGCAAGTTGAATGAGTATCGTTGAAACCCTTGCATTCAACTTATCGATAGACCACAATGCAAACATTGCTCATGGTTGGAGCCTACGTAATTTAGCTAGTTAGTTTGTGGTATAAAATTCGTTATGAAAACATTTTTATTCCATTTTTCAAATGTCGTTTTGTTGATAAAAATGAAAAAAAATGGTTATTAATGAGATAAATGATGTTTATCAATTTTTTTGCGATCCATTAAAAATAGTGGTAGTTTCGATGTCTAGTGTCTCTCTTTTTAAGAGCATTTATGTCAGTATTGTCGCTGTTTCTCAACACTTTGCTTTACTAAGCATCCATTTCATATATCTGACTATATCAGTACTTGTTTCTCTACACTGAATGCTATTTTTAACTTACGCTTTGTGCTTGTTCCATATCCGGTCACCGGTTTTCTCATTAATTTTTATTTTTTCACCAACCCCTTGAGAAATAATGAAGCTTCCCTGACTGTGTTACTCTTTTTTATATGATATTTAATCCCATTTTTGTAATAACTTATCTTTCATTTCCACTCCTCATCTCTTTGCTATTTATATACAAGATTTTTTTATTTTTATCCAAAATAGCTATATAACTTGTGAATGAAAAAAAAAAAATTTTATAGATGCATCATAACGTTTTATTGCCTTTTTTTTTATTTTATTTTATCATTCGTTACTTCTGACTTATCTCAGGCATCCACAAAAATAATAGACATCAAATCGGATATCTACACACAAGTATTGTCACCACTTTTTGTGTCATATCTCTTTCGAAAAAATAAAAGTTAACTGTATTCCGGTCTTTTTCCAGGTCGTTCTGGTATCGCAAGACATTTTTTCCCCACAAATGTTGATCTAGTTTCATGTATAACATGTAGAGTATGCAGTTTGAGCCAATTTCACAAAGATACAATAACAGTTGTCTTAAAAGTACAATTGTTTATCGGTATTTAACACTTGATTAGCATAATCTCGTTATAATTTAATATGATATTAAAATTTTTTTAATTTTTATTGACATTATTTTCTTATTGATTCAATATCAGATATTTTAAATACTTTAACTTTTTTTTCTAATTTTACTCTACTTTATTTTTATATTCACTAGAATCTAGTCGTTCATAACTTCGTTGAATTAACCAAGTCCTTGAAAAAAAAAAATTTTTTTTTTTAATGTTTTTAATATTGAATACAAATTCTAATTGATATTAAATAATAAAAGTTTCTACAATGGAGCAAGATTTTAAATTATGAGGTATATTAAATGAGAACTGAACCAGTAATATTATCTAAAATAGTCATAGAATTCTGAAATTATATTACTTTTTAAAGTTAGAATTATGCACCACAAATTTTTTATTCAACCATTTTATCCTTAGAATTTTCTAGCATTGACAAATAAGCATAAAATGCTTACAATGTCTTTCATTCAACTCTAAAAGTTTGATCTTATTGTTCTTATACTCTCCCTTTTTATTTCCTTATTTTTATATACATCGTCGATGTATGTAAACGCTTATTCTGTTAAATTTTGAATTTATGCCAAGGGTATCTTGCGATTGAGAAGTTTCTAAGAGTAAATGTACATTACATGATTGATGAGAATCTTCGCAGCATTATTTTACGGATAATTTAAGAGGATGACCAGAAGAGATAGAAAATATGAAAAATAAAGATTAAATTGAAAAGTATTCTGCGGTACTTTTGCTGCAGTCTTTAATAAAGTTTCATTAAATTCAACTTAGTCATTACTTACACTTATTTATTCATATACTTCAAATATTTTTCATTTAATTATTTTGAAAGAAATCCTTTTTTAATTAATTTCAAGAATATCAAAATTAATATGCTTTATTTAGCGATTTTGTAGAGTTTAATACTCTAAATAAAAATCTCTATTAAATTTACTCGTTATAACTTTTTTTTTTTATTATTATTATAAATCTTCTTAATAGAGAGATTCTCCACATGATTTACATTCCTTGCTTCATCAAAATTTAATCCGATTATAAAAATTGAAATTATGATTTTTTATTGCAATATTATTCGTGTAGTACTGAATTATTTTCTAAATTCATGAGAGATTGGCATCAGGTATATTGATTAAGACATTAGGAGTTAACTGTTAAAGTTTAGCAATTACTAAGTTTACTTGCACAGTGAGTAATATTTTATTTTGAAATTATTGCTGCATTAAAATTCTTTATTACTCAAATCAAATAATCATAATAATAATAATAATAATAATAATGGAAAAATGACTTTGAATTATGATGCATTATTTTGCACTCAAATTATTCATAATAAATAAACATATGATGGATTTACTTTATTCCATTTTCATGTTAACTAAAAGCTTTTTCATAAAGAAGATTGGAAATCATTGCAATATTTTTTCCTCAATGTTTATTACACAATAAATATGTATATATTTTTTCTTATTTTGGATCGTATTATTACGTTTTATCAGTTACTTTATGCTCTTTTTATATTTGCTTAGATTTTATACTGAGCATATATATATATGTACTTGAAAAAAAGCATAAAATATCAACACAAAGTACATATATGTCTTAAAAAGAAAGTTGCACTTTAACTTGGTATGAGTATATATACATTTAAGATCTTCAAGAGATCGATAATAATAGACATCTTATTCATGTGAACTGACACTTTTAGTGTTTGCAAACATGAGAAAATTTCGAGGATGATATTTAAAACACAAATTTGAAATGATAATTTTTTTTAAAAAATCTCACATTTCTATGTTATTTCAAGTAATAATAGATAAAAATAAAATTGTCCACATTTTTTCGTTGAAAATCAAATCAGTATTTTTGATATATATTTTTAGCTTCATTGTAGAATCAGGAAAATTAGAATTTATTACATTCATTGCTGTAGCGAATGGATTGAGGACAGTTTGAGTTAAAAATAACCTTTTTTATAATTCTAAAAAATGTTGAACAAAAAGTACTGGTATAATGCAACATGAAGAATTTTAAAAGTAATGTTGATACATAAACTCCAAAGATAAAAAGTAGTTTTGAAATCAAGATTTTTATACTAAAATATGTTAAAGTCAAAATGATATGCTTGAGTAGTATTTTATATTTTTGAAATGTAAATAATAAAATACTAAAAATGGTATTTTTGTTGGAGTTGAGGAAAAACAATTTTCAGAGCTTTCCCTGGTCTTGAAGGGTCAGAACTAACATTAAAAGGAGGATGCATTCACTGAGCTGATAAATTATACAAACTTAAGATTATGATGAATAATTTTGTACAAGAAGAACAGAACCTTCTGGAAGTAATGGTTAATTAAATGAAATTAAAGAATAAATGTTCTTGAAATGTATTTGATTGAGATATGAATATATTATTCATAAGGGAGGTGTCACACCGTATCAATTATTTGTAAGCAGACAAAAGTCGTGTATATATGTATATATAGTGTGGAACTAGAATTAGTGGCGTTGTTCATCCTGTAGACGAGGGTGCAATGTAGAAACCAGGAAGGAAGGAAGGAAAGACATCTCTTTTGGTCTTATTGCTCAGTATGTATTATATGCTACATAGATGTATATATATATACATATGTAGTGCAACACAAGTTGTACATAGAGGCGTCACGACAACTCTGATCGAAACTCGAACAAGTCCTGTAGCCTTGAAAGAGGTATATCCGTCAAAAACGATACGAGCACGACAAAAAGGAGTGGCGTAGTGCAGGAGTAAAGAGAACGAGAAAGGACTTGAGAATGCTGTCACACGCGATCTCTTCTCTTTCGTGGCGATAAATCAGCTAGTTATGATTATTATATTTTCATGACCTGGAATAAAATAATAAAAAGAAAATATTAAAAATAAATAATAACAATAATACAAGGGAAATGCAATATGCGTGTGCTGTAAACGATAGCATGCTTGCAAAGAACAGCTTTTCAGTACAATGAAATTGTTATTGACAAATCCATTTAATCTTTAAGCATTATTTAATCCGAGATTACTTATTCGATCGATTTAAAATTTCTTTTATATCTTAGTTTGGTATTATTTGTCCATATTAAATGAATTAATGAATTATTATGATAAATTAAATGTGTCAATTGTCTAATATGGATAATATTGCGTGCAATGATTGATAAGCTTACTGAATGCTAATTGAAATGAATATTTAAAACCATTTAATCATTGGAATTTCTGATAAATGACTTTAACAACGAGCTTTCATGCTTTTAACGGAATATAATAGTTTAGTTTTATTTGTATATTTAGGAAAAATATTAAGTACGAGGTTATCATGCTCAATGACTTTGGTGTTTAAATCTCAGTGCAAGGTTTACAGCCGCGTGTGCGAAAGGCTTTTGACGCCCACCTTGACCCACGCTGTTTGCCTGATCAAAACTCTTTGTGAGTTTAGCTGACTTTCTCGCGTGTAGATCGAGATCTGACTCAAAGTAGTAACCAACTTTAGCCCTTGTCTTAATGCGCTATGACCTTACCTGCCTTACCCTTAACAACTGTTGACTTGTAGATGTCAGGGCCTGTTGCAAAAATTTTTAATTACTCTAGTACATATGTAATGCTTATCATTTAGCTCCAAGCACTTTTATGAGCTCTTGAGAAAATTATTTTTCCATTCGATAGTTATTCAAACTTCAATTCGAATTTAATTTATTTTTGAAACTAAGTTTGAAGATGATTAATTGCAAGCTATTTGTTTGAATTATTGGAATAGAATCAGACTTTGATGTATTTCGGTATTCAAATTTTTTTATCGATCTTTTGTAGACCAGGAAGTATTACAATGAAAATAAATAATTCATTTGGATATTTATTTTCCCATATTTATGAATTCGCTTAAATAACATTAAACTAAAAATAGTACTTGAATTATCATCAATTTAAAATCGCTAAATGTTGATGCATATTAAATAGTTCAATAATACGTGAAATAATGAGATAATTGAATTATTTATTTATAGGTTTAATTATATAAGACCAGATGAATTTAAATTCAAAATTATTCTAAAATAAAAAGGGTTAGATTAGGATTGTAAGTCTTGGTTATTATTGATTGCAAGAATAAAGTGTCAAAATAGATGAGATAATTACATCATTAATCCAATCAAATTATATATCCAATACTTCCCGAATGCTTATAATTGAATACTATTTGAAAACATTCTAATTAAGATGATAGATAAATTTAAAAATAATATTTCATTATATCAGTTTTATAAATATTACTCCAATATTCCAACTTTGTTTGGTAAAATAAAAGTATTGATTGACAAAATTTTACCTGTTTTAAAGTCGGAATTAATTAAATTATTCCAGTAATAATAATAAAAATAATAATAATAAATTGTTAGAAACAATTTATGCATTTTCCATGTTGTACATTTATTTCGTTGTTTATATTAAAATGAATGACGAATGTAATATAAATTTCGATGAAAATACAACCTTTGAACTTTGTATTTGATTGGTGAAAATAATACTTCCACAATTTTGCAATTGTAGATAAAATAATAGAATAAATAATTCACTTGTTTACAAAATACTCGGAAATAGTACTCGAAAAAGTTAACTAAAAAATAAAGTTTAATAATATACTGCAGTTTAAAAACTGCAAACGAGTACAAAACATTACATTTTTTGTTGCTTCTCACCCTTTAAATTTTAGGTTCAACTAAATATAAATATGCATGGACGTGATCTCGATGCATATGCGTTGACTTCAAACCACATATTGCAATGTAAACAAGTAGGTGAAAAAAAAATCACGTGATAGTTATATTATTTGCATTCAACTCGGAATGAATAAATACTTAGATAGTACTAATGTTAGTGTCATAGTGCATAAGCTATATGTATAAGAAAACTAGTGCCAAGTGCTGGTAGATCGACCTTCTTTCTTGTATATATAACTCTCCAGTGAGCTTGAAAGCTATCAACAGAAGTCGTCTTACTTTCTAGTCTTTATAGAGACTATATTTGAACATACATGAGTATTGTTGAGTTTTCTTATGTCTGCAACAATAACTTCCTAGCGATAAACTTGACACACAATTAAACTATTTTATCCTTCCGATATAGATGTACATGAATACATTTAGAAATCTGGAAAATATCCAGCAATAAATAATTATCGATAACAAGCTAATATGTAAAGAAACTGTTATCAAATTTGTATTTTATTATTCTTGAAGGTATGAAGACATTTTTGATCAATAGGAAAAAAATAGAAATAGCAAGTTATAGCCCATGGGTCAATGACATAAGATGTAAATATAAATCCAAGTGATATAATCCGAATAGAGTAGGAAAAATGTAATGACAAGTTGAGTGCAATATGCTTGTACTCAAGAAAAAGAAGGGGAGTAAATATGATGGATTCTGGGGTGTTGATAGCAACATCAGTCAGATAGAAATTGTTATGACATATATTTTTCATCGAAATTTCTTTCATCTTTAAATGATTCAAATAGTAATTAGCATTAATTATTAAGTATTGGTATTAATAACTAAAATTTAAAAAACCATTAACGCAAATAATGATGTTTTTCTGAATCAGCATTATCAAGGACTAGTGCTCTACTTTTTCAGCAACACAAGATGATTGATCTCTTAATTCCAGGAAACTAATTAAATTATTGAGACAAGACAGTTGATTTTGGCAAATACATTCTGATCTTGTATCTGAATAACAAGCTGGCTATTTATCAGTGTTCTTGTCATCATCTGACTAAAAAAAGAATCCGTACAGTCAATCAATCAGGATTCGCGTCGGTAATCGTCAATAAAAATGTCAATCAAATGGTATGAGTTGGTCAATAAGCTTAAGATAAATCGTTTTATCCTGAAGCAATGTAAAGGAAATGGGGTACTAAGAATGACTTTAGTTATTGTCTTTAAACTTGTAATCAAGAAGACATCACATACTAAGCAACTTGCTAATGCGCCATGAAACATTTGAACCCCTGGGAATCTTGCAGAATATATTGCACTAGTTATATTTTACACACGATATAATGGATGTTGTTGAGATAATAAATAAGTTAGTAATTAAGGATTCATACGTTGGAAAAAAGCTCTAAAAATTAGTTAGAAGAGGAAGTTAAGTCTGGATGTCGTTTGATAAAATACCATAAAATTTTTTTCATTTGACTTTTTATGTTTATTACATACATTAGATGACCTTACCAAGTTAATTAAGATCATAATAATTTTTTTTTAATGTGTTATTTAATATTTAATGTGATACATTACTGTAAATGTTTTAGAAAAATCTCATAAAAAGCACAGTATAATGATAGCTGGACAAAATGCGCGTGGGACGAACGACAGTAACTGTTTTAATCGACTTTAGTACTTAGAGGCCAATCAAGTGTTGTATTCTCTCTCTTCCGAGGAAAAAAATAACCTTCACCTCAACCTCGTTTATCATAAATTTCAAAGTCGAGTGACATTGCTCAGCTTAAGCACTTGCTCCTTTATTTTATTTGAAAACGTCTGCTTTATAAAAGGAAAATTTCTTTTCGTTACATTATTTTATTATTTCTTTTTTTAAACTAGCTTCTAATATTCACTGATGAAGAAGCATCATGTTTCATGCGATTATACGCTGAAAGTGGATGATAACGAGGTAAAAGATAATCAATGTGAAGAGCAGTAGATTTTTATCGAGTTTCCGGAGAGAATGATCTCTCTTGAAAGAAGATGAAGTTATTAATCTCAAGGAATACTTGAGCCTTTTGATTAGTTCTTCTTATCCACATCAATGAAATTGAATGACACGAATGATATCTATTTATTTATTGATTTTAAAAGCTGTGATGATAATTTATAATCCACTTATATTTATTATTGGACAAACAATAAATATGTAAATCCAATTAAGCTAAAATACTAAGCCTTGATTGGATTTTTTTAAACCTGATGTTTTATTCTTTTTGATTGTGTGATAGCAATTTGTATAGTTTCCATTTCTTTGTTGAATTTGCAATATTAAATTGAACCATAAGATTAGGCATTTTTTATTCGTGATTTTAATTCGTTTTCAACTTCAAGCCAGCACATGGAATATTCTCACTGGCTCATGATCAAAATCTTCCAATTGAATTAATCTTTTTTTATAATAAAAAATCTGTAGAGTTAGAAAAATCGAAATTTTTTCTTTTTTTTTTATGAAATGAAAATATTGACGTTCATGATGACTATTTCCACACAGGTTTAAAGTTCACTTGAGAGTTTAAATAAATTTTGAGATACTTTTATTGATAAAAATGAAGATAGAAACTGATTTGAAGTTTAAATTGAGATTCTATCAAGAAGTATAAATGAAAATAATATCTTTTATAATTTAATTGAAAACCCTTTATTTATTTATAATTGAAAGTTTATCATTTTTGATTATTATTATATGCAATTAATTATTTGGTAATAATTACATAACAGAATGATTAGTTTTCATCGATTGCATTAAATGAATTTACTCATCTGTAAATCGTGCGAGTTCAATTAGACTAACTACTGAATCATACTGATTGTTCTCTGTTCTATCAGAGTAATCCCTGGGATTTTAGTAGATGTAAGATATCCCAGATTTTCTCTGTGGAAAATAATAAGGTCGAGGTGAGGATTGTGATTTTAATGGATGTAGATTTTATTCTTATCATATTTCTTTATTGCTTTTACTACCAGCATTTTAATCTTATCTTTCTATAATTTACAGCGGACAGCAGCTTCCTACTTGCCAATGCTCAAATTGTGGATTTTCCTATAGTTTATTGCAACGAAAGTTTCTGTAAAATATCTGGATATAATCGAGCCGAGGTAAGGACTTTTTTATAACTTCTTTTCCCTCTTTTATATTATTTTTGCGTATGAAGAAAATTTTCCCTTTAAAGAATTCCTATTTCTTTTATCATCGGTTTATCATAGTATTTGAAAAACATTTTACAACTGAATGATTAATTTAAAAAAGGTAGTATTATGTTTGTAAGCTAGGTGCATTATCCATATTTTGTAATTGCTTATTCAATTGTTATCATTTTATACAGATTGCTGTGAAAACAGGCATAAATATTGTTTGATCATTATAAAGAAAATATGCGACAAAAACTGTAAAAGAAAAATATATCAACAATGCAAATAAAATAAATTAACTTTGAACTTTCTTTCAGGTGATGCAAAAGTCATGTCGGTGTGGATTCATGTACGGCGACCTAACAGACAAAGAGACAATCGCCAGAATGGAGGAATGTCTAGAAGCTCAGATCCACGATCAATTCGAGATTCTCCTCTACAAAAAGAACAGTAAGTTCAGTTTCATGATTTTACCCATTTCGTTAGATGTGTTGCACGTGCAGGGAATAATTTTCGTAAGACGATGCTGCGACATTTTTCGCAAAAGCATAAAAGACAGATAAAAAGCATCACATGAACAGATGCCTGAGCCTTTTTGTAATAGTTATTTAGCCAAGGTTCTTACGTCTGCTTCAACTTTAAATTTTCAAGTTCTTTTCATGTATTTTTGCTCTCATTTTTGTGTTCACCGTTGATTCTTTTAATTCTATCGTTATTTCTTCTGATACTTGTCATTATTTTAACAAGAAAAGTAACAGTATTTCTTCTGGGTTTTATTGTTCGTTTTTGGGGATTAATTTAAAGAAAAAAAAACGATAGAATTTAAGAGAAATTGACAAGCAAACAACAAAAAATAAAATTAAAGCTCAAATAATAACCAAGCATGTCATTCTGTGTGTTTTAAAGGTAATCCCAAAGGTATGTCTATATGCAGGTATTCTGTGAATGATTATAGCAATAGATATCTTTCTCTTATTCTTCCAATTAATAAAAAATGCGTTGTATAGAAAAAATTTACCGTAAGTGACTGTAAATTTTTACGGATGTCTCTTAAAGACACCCAAGATACATCGTATAACTTTTTCTAGAACTCTTTCGTTTACTTCTTCTGCTAATTTCTTTCTTGTAATTAATGTTCTATAATTTATATGCTAGTAGTATCAAACTTTCTTTAATTACACTGATTAAATCCTGATAACTATACTATAAATATTTCTTGATCAGCTGAATATTCATGGTAGATTATCGAAAATTTTTAAGTAATTTATCAAACTTTTACTACACTCCATTTAATAAAATATTTTTTCAGGCTTCAATATTTATTCAGACTGATTTCATCATTTTAATAGAATAATGTAGTGTGACTAAGCTAAAAACAATATCAAAAGTTAACAAGATTTAAAATTTTATTTAGTTCAAAAAACTTTTACAGATAAATACGTGGATTACATCTTTTTTATAGGGATTCGTTGGAAAAATTTCTGTGTTGAATATTATATTATGACAAGGGAAGATTAATTTCTGAAGATAGAATCTGCTAAAATCCGGCAAAATGTGGAATTACTGATAGAGTTTATTTATTTATTAGTGTTTTTTTAGCATGTACGAAAATAACTCTTGACTGCTGTGAAAATGCTTGCTGTATTGAATAATTTATTTTTCGTAGAGACGTAATAACCTCGTAGTGAAATGAAAACCAGAACGAAAGGTAATTGTGGCAGGGAAAGAAAAATTTTGTAACACAGAGGGTTAAGAGGGTTTTTATAATTTTCATCTCATCCTCGAGGGTTGTTTTTATAGACTGAAAAACATAGAATATTTTTGGAGTACACTATTTAGTCAATTATTCAATTGAATTAACAATTTTACGTTCTACAAAGATGGTAAGTGAAAATTGTAAAAAATTTCATATATAAACTTAAATAAAAGTTTAAATAACTTTGAATAAGAAAATGAACATTTAACTATGATATAAAGGTTTACTAATAATTTTGAAATATAAATCAAAATTTGTAATAACATATTTGTAAAATGATGTTAAATTTAAATATTACGTCAAAAACTTTCAAGGTGTGTATTCTAAATTAATTTACTGTTTAAATGTGCATGGAATACATTCAAGTGACTTTCAATAGATTTAAATTAACATTCTATAATGACAGAAAAGCAGAGATTGATGAAAGATTCAAAACGCGTCAGATCGTGTGATTCTCCCTGACGTAGCGTAATAAGTTGCAGTGGATTAATCATAAGTTTCTGAATGCTCGCTTTTCTGTATAGAGTCGGATTACGTTTTGTTCAATAATTAATTGACGGAATTTGTTGGGTACCATGTCACACAAGTATATAAAAAAGAAATAGAAAGCAGTAGAGGAAAATATATTTCCCTGTCAGTTTTTGTCCTACTTTCTTTTATATGAGCTCATCTTCTGTCTTATCACTTAATTATCTTCCATTTTTCAATTTTTTCCCCTAAATTTTTCCTCATTAACACGCACTCGTTGATTTTATCATATGAATGATCATATTACGTAAGCTTATACTTTTTAAATTAAATTAATAATAACTAGAGAAGTATCAGTATCAAATGTAATAGCTTAAAGTTGATTTTATCAAAGTAATTACTCCTTCTACCAATGACATTTGTAAACTGGAGCTAATAAAACAGCTCGACAGGGCACGGAAATTACTCGCTTATGTATATATGTTATTCCAATGCTTCCGTGTAACAACATGAGCTACATTAGACTACTCCGAGTACTACTCTCCTTTTATTACTCTCAAAATAATTTATAACCGTAGAACTAGCGTTGAATTTAGTGTTGATATGCCGTTCCATTACTAACTAAAACAGGGCTAGGCTATTGATGTTTTTGATAGAAATTAATGTAGATAATGTTCCACGTAGAAAATGATGGAACTTTTTCATGTTTATGAGGATAATAATGATGGTATGAGAAGAGATCGTTTCCATTTTCGTCATTATTTTATAGTAAACAATAGAATTTAATCAGTATGCTCATGTTTCATTTTAAAAATCTTCAAAATAAAATTCTATGCTTTAATATTATTAGTCCTGTAGTTGAAATAATCATTTATTATTTTTATGTCACTCTATAATTTTTAGTTTTTATTTTAAATTAACTTCTAACAAGTTTTAAGTCTTCATTAAGATTGCATTTAGTTTTTTAATCTATTAATATTAAAAGCAAGTTATTAAATAGATACATAAAAGAATGGTTAATTTCTGATATTCAACTGTCAATTATCTTCTCATGCATTAATTTAGTTGCTAATAAATTAAAAATGATGATACTGAGTTTGTATGTCGTCTAGCAGAGAGTAATGATGAGGAAATATATTATTAATAAAGTAATATGACTGTCCACAGAGACTCCATTATGGCTCCTACTGCAAATAGCACCAATAAAGAACGAGAGAGACTTGGTGGTGCTGTTTTTGTTAACTTTTCGCGATATTACGGCCTTAAAACAGCCTATCGAGACAGACGACAGCAAAGGTGGTCTTTCAAAGTTTGCCAAACTTGCAAGATCAGTAACCAGATCTCGTTCTGTTCTGGTTTCGCAGTTCAGCTCTCATTTGCCAGCTGTGAAAGACACTCTGCCTACAACAACCAAACAGTCTCACCTTGGTCATGTAAGTAATTAAAGATTTATTGATCAGCAAAGTTAATTATGAATAATTTTAACAATGCTATTGGTTCATTATGTACTTTAATAGTTGTAGTTCCAACCATTAAAAATTATCATTTAATTATCTTAAGGTAAACCGTTCGATCAATAACTAAAGCTCAATAAATAAAGATATTATGAGCTTTAAAACTGTTGAAACAACTTAATAAATGATTGATATTTACTTCGAATTATTTATTGAACAGTTTTGATAGTAAAAAGTGGAATAAAATATTTTTTGTGGATATTTAGATGATGTCATTAAGTGGCGATGTAATGCCACAATATCGTCAAGAAGCTCCAAAGACTCCACCACACATTCTACTCCACTATTGTGCATTTAAAGCCATTTGGGATTGGATAATTCTTTGTCTTACGTTTTACACTGCTATTATGGTACCGTACAACGTGGCCTTTAAGAATAAAACCAGTGAGGATGTTTCATTGCTTGTAGTCGACAGTATTGTTGACGTTATATTTTTCATCGACATCGTGCTCAACTTCCATACGACTTTCGTCGGCGCAGGTGGCGAAGTCGTTTCCGATCCAAAAGTAAGCTATTCTATCCGTTAATTTACTTCTTCTTATTCTTATATAACAATTTTTCTTCTAAGTTACAGTAAATAAAATCCAAGTAAAATCATGTATTCGGAATAATACCATTGTTAAAAGTTGAGGAATTAAAAAAATGGAAATTTGAGAATTGATAAAAAGTTGAGAATAGACAATTATTATTATATTTCTATCGGTGGAAGTAGAATGGAATCGATCTGTTGAATTACTGATGAGCTAGCTGTTCTAATTGCCGCATCTTGAGGATTTAAATTTCTTCTAAAGACTGCAAGCTGGAATAATGAAAAAAATTGTCTATTGTTAAGATAAAGATAACAATTATAAATTATTGATTTTTCTTTCTCAAGACTCATTAATAATCAACCTGTTTAATTATTTATAATTATAAAATGCAACAGGATAAATTCATACTATTGATCGTGGATAAGTAACTGTGAGAAATCGAACTAATCCGATAAAAGCTTATCAAGTCATACATATCATGTTTAGTCAATGAGATTTTTGGGACGACAGATGTAAAATGTGGGCGAGTCTTTAGTAGTGATATGGTACTTTAGTGCCAAGGGCGATTCTATCCTAATGCATTTTTCATGTGTCGCTACTTAAATAGGTACTTTAAATAAGAATAATAAAGATGTAGCCTATTAAAAAAGTGAGAAAAAATTTAGTTAAATTAATTTTAAAAAAAAAATCAGTCAATTTTGAGACTTTTAGAGAAATTCAATTTAAATATTTATTTGAAGGGTAAATGATATCGAAACTAAAATTTTAGACAGCTGTAACTTATAAACGACTATGTGGAATTAAAATTACCTTCATAAAGTCCTAAAGGATACGTATTCATGTGGAGCATAAATAAATGTCACATTTAAACTCATTTATATTAAAAAGCGATCATTTATGTCTTCTAATCATAAAAATTCATCATAAATTTATCACGACATTATGAAGGTTATTTTAATTTTAAACAATGCAGTAACTAGAAAAATATATCAGAATTAATCATGACGTGTGATTTTTTATACAAATTTATATTATAATAATCGTAAATTATATATTATTTATGTAGTTTTTTATTGTTGAAACTTATAAAATTCAAAATGTAGTATAATTATTTATGCAAATGGTAATTTTTATTAATGATTGTTTGTTTCTATGTTCTAGGTTATAAGAATGAACTACCTGAAGTCGTGGTTTATTATAGATTTGCTCAGTTGTCTACCCTACGATGTATTTAATGCCTTCGACCACGACGAAGATGGTATTGGAAGTCTTTTTTCTGCCCTTAAAGTTGTTCGATTGTTAAGGCTTGGACGAGTTGTTCGGAAATTGGACCGATATCTAGAGTACGGTGCTGCGATGTTAATTCTTCTGCTTTGTTTTTACATGCTGGTAGCCCATTGGCTTGCCTGTATCTGGTATGTCATATTAAGGTGATTTTTTAATAAGACTCGGTGGAAATTAATGAGCTTTGATAAACATATTTTAGCTATCTTTTATTTATTTTCCATCGCAGTAGAAGTGCATTTGAATATAAATTTTTTCTAAATATTATAATTTTTATAAGGAGAAAAACGATTTTAAGATTTATCAAATAAAATTTGCAATACAAATAAAGACATGAAACTTTTATGAATGAAGATAAATTTTCTCACTAAAGAAAAAATTATTTAGTAATGCACATTTTTATTGTCGTTGATAAATTTTTGCTATTAAGCTTCTTAGTTTAATAAATTCTACTTTTTTTTTAGCAAACAATCTACTAGAGCTTGTTAGAAAAAAAAATGATTTATTAGAGAATACGAATGAAAAATTTTAAGTCTTCAATTTAAAGAATTCATTGATAATGCAGATAACATAATTCTAATCACGATTGTTGCGTCACATTGCTTTGAAGGTATTCGATTGGGAGGTCGGATGCCGATGGGGGCGTTCAATACTCGTGGTTGTGGAAACTGGCTAATGTTACCCAGTCACCTTACAGTTATCTATGGACTAATGCAAGCACAGTTCCTGAATTGGTAGCTGGTCCATCTCGCAGGACAATGTATGTCACAGCTCTCTATTTCACAATGACATGCATGACCTCAGTCGGTTTCGGTAACGTTGCTGCTGAAACCGACAATGAAAAAATATTTACCATTTGTATGATGATCATTGCTGGTAAGTTCATTACACTTTTTATTTCTTTTCCTTAATTCTAATATAATTAAAGCATAATGGCTTTTTTGCTACATTTTCTTCTGTAATTTTTTCCCCAGACTGTTAAAGCATTGCAATAAAAGAATACAGACTTTAATTTTAATGTTAAATAAATGTCTGTAATAAGTTTTTGTTGCCTATGATATTATTATTTGAGCTAATACTTTTTTAGCTCTTCTCTATGCCACAATCTTCGGGCACGTCACGACAATAATCCAACAGATGACCTCGGCAACTGCCAAGTATCATGATATGCTGAACAATGTCAGAGAGTTCATGAAGCTCCATGAGGTACCAAAAGCTCTCAGTGAACGAGTAATGGATTATGTAGTAAGCACATGGGCAATGACTAAAGGTCTTGATACCGACAAAGTTCTTAACTATTGTCCAAAAGACATGAAAGCTGACATTTGCGTTCATCTCAACCGTAAAGTCTTCAACGAACATCCTGCTTTCAGGTAATACCTTGTTCTACTTTTCATAATTATATTTTTCGAGAAGAAAAATTGATATTAATTAAAATTAATACTTAATCTAATTATATTTAAAAATTCTTGCATTTATCTTGAAAAAATTTAATCACTTAATAAAAATACATTTTATATATAATTATATTAATAACTCCATTAACAAATTAATTAGTAAAGTATTATATTATAACAATAAAAGCAATAAAAACTTAATAATATGTTTTTATTAGTACAATCAACGTTATACTATGATTAATCGTCAAGATTTCGTTTATAAGTGTAATAAAAAAGCATGTACAGCTAGTTTATGCTGATATTACCTGTTATTTCTAGCTTCTTCAATTATTTCAGGAAATCTCTTTTTTTTCAAACATCTAACTCTTCATTGCTAGCCAGCAAATAAATAAATAATAATAACTAATGTACGATACAATAAAAAGATTGAGGGAATCTGCCACAAAGAATAATTGACTTGGCTTACAGGTTAGCATCAGATGGTTGTTTACGTGCTCTGGCCATGCACTTCACAATGTCACATAGTGCCCCAGGAGATTTACTTTATCACACGGGAGAGTCTATTGATTCCCTCTGTTTTATTGTAACCGGCAGTCTTGAGGTCATCCAGGATGATGAGGTCGTGGCTATTCTTGGAAAAGGTGATGTTTTTGGAGATAGCTTTTGGAAAGATTCGGCTGTTGGGCAGAGTGCAGCCAATGTACGGGCACTTACCTATTGTGATCTTCATACAATCAAGCGAGATAGACTGCTAGAAGTGCTTGATTTTTATCAAGCGTTTGCCAATTCTTTCGCAAGAAATCTCATTCTCACCTATAATCTACGTCATCGGGTGAGTATTTTTCACTTTTCAATTTTAGTTATTACGTTTATACATTTTTATCATTCCTTTGGAATTTATTTTTTTATTAAAAAAAAGAAATAAGAGATTGTAATCGATAGGACTCTTCAATAATATTGATACAAAAACTTTTCTCAATTTTTTATTCATTTTTACACATTCAGAACCTCCACAATTGAAAAGTTTACATTAAGAATTGTTGAAATATAGGATATTTTATTTGTAGAGAAAATTATTTTATTTTATTCAATATTTGGTGATCTTGATATCTATTTAGTCTTTCATATATTACCTTCATATTTTAATATCAGTCAAACTTGTTTAATGCAGGTAAAATTGAAAGTCGATACAAATGATCTTATTTTATAAATTAATTTTGTTCTTTGATGTAGATTAAAATAAAATTATTCTATAATCACAAATTAACTTTAAATGAAAATTAAATTAAATTGGTTTATGATAAATTTTTTAAATTAAATCAATGTGATTGTATTTTATAAATCTTGAAAATTTATTAACCATTTACTAAATTATAATACTTTTGAAACCAAATAATCATTCTTAATAGTAAATAATGATTGATTTGATAGTGGAATTTTTAAATCTTATTTTGAAACAATATTTTAGATTGCATCGATAGCTGCAGAAAATAAAAGTTAAGAATATTGAATAATGAGACTAGTAAATTGAATGCAAGAAAATTGTAGAACTCTTTGATAATTTAAATAAAAGAAGAAAAGCAAGCACCTAAAGGACCAAATATAATCACAGATAATATTTATATAAAAGAAAAAATATTTTAAAGTACGCTATTATTTTCATCACATATGTTTTCAGGTGATCACTAATTAGAGAAAATTCGTTTATTTAGTTTACGTTGAAATTTCATTGATATTTTTTATTTGTTGAAATGCCATTTATTTTTACCACAAAAATTTTTGCTTCGATGTCTAATTTTTTGAAACTTTTTATTTATGTAATCTTTGACTGTAGGATCAGTTTCTTCGTTCACTCTTTTTTATTCCTGAGTCCTTCGCTGTGCATTTTTCTTCCAGCTAACTCAAGCATGACTTGAGAAGCAGGATCTTGATCCAAGATTGATCGTGGGTCTCGTGTTCCTTCTTCAACTTCTGGCAAAGGTCCAATTCCCCATACTTCTAAATGTTTTATCGTAAAGTTTTCTTTCCCACTGAGCTGAATGTAATTCTGGAATGTTGTACACGAAACACACGATTTACCAGTGCCATAATCACAATCAAGCCAAAGGCCAGGATAATTAAGCTGCCCACCTACTAGCATGCCATTGGGCATCGTTTGTTGATGAAGATTTAAATATTGATAATGATTGTTATAACCACTAGAATTAAATGTTAAAATTTGAGGTTCAAGTTTAAACAAAAAACATGAAGAATTGCCAACAAAATTAGGGCTTAACGCCCAACTAACTGGAGCAAAAGCTCCAAAAATATGGTCGTCTGTATCTTGAATAATAATTAGTGTTGCTCCTTGCATAGAAATACGTCCGAGCATCGTAGAAAAAGATTCTCCATGAACTTGACTGGAGAATAAAAATCGCCATTCATTTCGAAGTTCGTGAGGTAGACTAAGATTTAGAAAAAGAACATCTCCAAGTCCTAGAATACTTGGGAAGTGTGGAATATTTTCTAGACCTTTACAAAGTGGCAAAAGGTTTAGGTCGTTAATTTTTACACTAACATTTTTGTCTCCTTTTTTTTGTGAAATTAAAAAGAGACATTGAATAACATGTGATTGAATTTCTCGAAAAGTAGCACATTGATGAAACCAGTTTTCTACTTGATCAATAGTTAAATTATCTCCTGATTTAACGATATCTTCACATAAACTTTTAGATCTTTTTTCAATTCTCCTAGTATTTACAGTGCATCCAATGCTATTCCAACTTGAATAATGAAAATTTCCACAGTTTTTTTGTAATCTCAAGTAAGAATTAATGGTTGCTTGAACATATTGAAGAAATGTGGCAGTTGAAATTTCATTTTTCCCATCAGGCTCTTCAGTTAATCCATTAAAAATTAATCTAGCACGCTCTTCAGCACTTCCTCGTACAGAAAATACATAAAGTCTTCCAAAGTTCTCTCCATTAATGGCTGATACTTTCTTTCCAGGATCATGGCATAAAAATCTCACAACAAATTGTAATAGCCCATCATCTAAATGAACAGACCAATGTTTAAAGATATCTTCTCTTTTAATTGACCCTGAGCTCCGGGACATGGATTTGAATAGATTCTCTACAAGAGTCAACTCCTCTGCCGATAATATATTCGCTGAGGAAGCTGAACGACTAGATCCATGACCCATCTGTCAAATAAAATTATGAAGAGAATTTAATGAGAATCATCATGAAGCAAATTTTAATATATTTGATATTTAATTAATTGCTTATAAATATTTCAAACGAACCTTCTTATAGAAAGGCAAAGTATGTCATCCGAAGTTTAGTTCAAGCTCAGATTACTTCAAGAAAACTTAATAATGAAGTATTTGCACATCTTTTTCTAGCACTTCATTCACGCTTTATTGGTGTCTGTTGATATTTGTACCAAATTCCATGTAATTTTTTTTTTCAATCTTTTATTATGATTCTAAATGACAAGTTGATTGTTTTGAGGTTAAGCAGGTATCCCCTCCAACTCTAGGTGACTCTCTGCACTTGTAACAGGCTACCATCAAACTGCTGTTATCGACTCTTTAAGCAGCGCAAGCGCGAGCTTTGAATTTGGATAAGTAAAGTTCATGTAATGTTGTTGGTTCCTCTTTCTTTTTTGGTTATTACGTCATTTCAACATTTATGGACATGAGATATGAAACAATAAAGTCTGAAGAATGGAAAAAGACGACAAAGAAAAAGAGATCATTATACAAAACATAAAAAACAATATGAATTTTTGCAATTGTTGTATATACCTCTTCTTCAATACTCCGAAGGATTGTACTTTTTTTTCTAATAGGATACTACGGTCTGGTATTATTTAACTCACATCATAAAACTTGAAATTGTTGAAAAGAAAATCTTTCTTAAGGTCTGACAATTTTTAAGTATTCTTACGTGCGATTAAAAATTTCAAGACTTAAGAGTGTCAAGAAATGGAGGAAAAAAAATATAAAAGGCTTTGACTGGCATAAAAGCTTTGAAAAGAATCTACAGGGTTTTCGTTTTCCTTTGAAATTTTGGTTTTAAAGTTACAAAGATGTTTTTGTATTAAAATATTTAAAGAAATTAGTTGACAATATATAATGACAATTCCAAAAGGAATCTTTAGTCTTGATATTTTCTTTTTTTTGTTTCAACAATGAATTTTTTATAAACGATAAAAAACTAAAAAAATAATTCAATTTATTTTTAGCTCATATTTCGCAAGGTAGCGGACGTAAGAAGAGAAAAGGAGCTTGCAGAAAGGGGGAAAAATGAGCCGCAGTTGGATCAGTCACAGGATCACTTGATGCGAAAGATATTTTCAAAGTAAGCACACTCATTAATTTATGGGGGAAAAAATTAATCAGTTTTTCTTGAATATGAAGATAAAAATAATAAAAACGGAATATAAATAAAAAAAAGGAATAAAAAAAAATATTAAACAGATACTTTTAATTGTTCACTTTTAATCAGATGTTTCATTGAACAATACATATTCTTGGTCTATGTTGAAAGAGAAAAATAGGGACACATACGCGAGCAACGGATTTGCGACGCATAAAGAGAAGAGTTTTGATAAAAAAAAAAAATTCTACTTTAGTTATACTGTACAGCTGGAATAATTTTTCAACGTCAATCAATCGTAGTTAATCATACTATTGTCTTAGTCATTAAAAAAAAAAGAATATTTCTAGAGCAATTTTCATTAGCTGTACTGTAAAACTGTTTTAGCGTTCGCGCTTCCGTTTTATCACATTTGTATTAAGAGATTTATATTGATTATAAATAAATATAAAAATGCGTAAACGAAATAAGATAACGGCGAGGATAATTGTATGTATGCTGATGACGCGACTGTTGATCTCTCGTGGCTGCCTGTGCTCAAAAAGGTTCAAGCCCGACGAAGAAGCTCAGATCACACCACTAACTGGTCGTCGGAGGGCCCAGGATTCTGACGAGGAGCTCACCGTGAACGTCCTGCCGCCTTGGCCCAGTTTTAGGCAATTTCATTTATTACGTATTTATTTAAACTACGTTTTCTTTCTGCCATTTTTTCTGCTATGTATTTATTAAGTACTTCCTTGTACTAATTATTAATTACCATTAATTATTATTATTATTATTATTAATTATTAATATATATATATATATAAACAATTACTTTTTCTCTATTTATTCGCTTTGTCTATTCTTTATTATTAATTCATTTTCTCATTGTTATCCATTTGTAATCTCATTTTTGATAAGAAAATAACTTACTTAGCTAGCAATTTTTTTTTGAATATTTTCAGTAAAATATTGCTTTACTTAGCTACTAGTTTTATTTTTCCATCATTTAATATCGCTGAAAATCATCCAACATTTTTAGTTGCAATTTTTTTTGTGAACGAATTAATCAGACAATTGTGATATGATTATTTACATTTTCAATATTTTGATTATTTAATGCTATGATTAGTTACAAGTTATTTGATTATTATTGAGTATCTATAATTTATGTATTATAATTTATCTGGTTATTTTAAGATATTATTATTTAAGCAACAACACTTTATTGTAATAGCAATAATTTTATTGGAAATCAAAAAAAAAAATTACTTGCTACCTAATTATTTTCTTTTTGAAAATATTTGTAGCAATTATCATTATTAATATTATATCAATTAAGTGGTTAATTACATTCCAAGTCCGCATTATAAATATTTTTAATCCATACCAAATGATTAATCATTATCACATAAATAATAAATAATATTTACTTATAATAATTATAGATATCATTAATCCACTCTGAATCATAACATTATTATACTAATTACCACAAATTTTATTTCTTTTATACTCACTTTCGAGTTCATTATAATCTAAATTTAAAATAATTAAATCAATCAACTTCGATGCTTTTTTTTCATCATTACCTATACAAACTCTTCAGTTGACATTTCGGACTGCAAATAAAGTTATTGGAATAATAATATGGTAAATTTGATCTTCATCAATAGAAATGTAATAGTAGTTAAAAATGAGATTTAATTTGAGTAAATACTTCTTATGAAGGTCTTCTAACTACATTTACTCCGAAATGTCCCAAGCGTTATTGCTGAGAGTTATACAAATATATTTTATATTATATGAATGCTAGAGTGCTGTAAATTAAATGCCTTTAGAAGGTTATGCGCATTTTAAATTAATTATTTCATTCATTATTTTTACAATATTTCATATATATTCAATATCTTTTTTTTTGTAATTTTATACTTCTTTAGAAACGCGTCACTGGGATGCAACCAGAAGCGATATATTTTTTTAAATTTAACACGGCAGTAGACTTTTAAATTATTAAACAAATTTAAATAACTTTAATAACTTATTAGAATGTTTTTAATAATATTTTATGTATAAAGTAACTGTAATATACATTTATTACTCAGTACTTAATGTTTTTAAATAATAGTATAGAATATCGATGAGGAATTTTAAATATTACTAGAGTTATTTTTACTCCGTTTTATCAGCATTTAAATGAATTATATATTTTATCTCTGCAGAATGATTTTTTATTCAACAAATGTGTACTGTCGAATGCACGTCAATAGTAGTTGGACTGTCAAAATGTCGAAAATGTTAAAACAGCTCTTTTCATTTATTTATACAATTCTCTATTATTTTGGAATTGGAAAGTTCACTAAAATTCACCAGGATTATGAATGCCGAGTCTTGCTACACAAAGTCACGTGTTTCGAATAGTACAAAAAGTTCAATATTGTTTTACTTTTTCCGTAGAGTAAATATAAAAGTCTGTACATCTTTTTTTAAAATATACTTTAGTCCTTATTTTTTTCTTTATCTCTTGTTCAATTTATCTTGGTATTCTTTTACTCAATTACTCTTATTGATCAGTCTATTTTTCACTAACTCTCACGGGATGAATGTAATATGGAATATTAATATTTTTTCAATACTTTTTATCATATATATTATTAAAATTCTTTTATTTTATTCACTTAAATTACAATTTCATGCGCTAAATTGTAACAATTAATGCCAAGTGCATGTGATTATACACACTCTAGGATTCAATTTTATTAATCTCTGTCACCTGTACTTGAATTCTTTGAATAAAATTGAATAAAATTCAGTGATTCGAAAAAACACTTTAATATGTACAATTTATTCACAGTAAATATATTTTTTCGAATGACTTATGATTGTATTTGAAACTCTGTCGATGGTGAATTATTGTGTCAAGTTAATTAACATTTATAAAAATAAATGGTCCATTAATTACCATTTAATACAGTAATAAAAATTTCCATCGATCTTTTTTATGAGATAAATAAATAGAGAAATAGAGTATTAATTTATTTGTGATAAAAACAGGTTTTTTCATCATTTCTATATTATAAATTTAATTATTAAAATAAAAATTATAATAGTTAATCAATGTGATTTTTTTTATCAGCAAATTCGCAGGCTTTATTTCACCATCGACTTTCCTATATTGACCATTATTTTATCACAAATATATCTTTTTACTTTCCTGTAGGCACACCAAAGTAGGTTGCTCGTGAACACCGCTGGAGCTGTACCCTTTTATAGCCTCTGTAGCTATTTTGTAATAATTAATGTAAGAACGCAACAACAGATGTATATGAACTAACAAAACATCAAAGCTTATTTGTAGATATATTTTTTATTACTGAAATTATTATTTTTTTCTATCTACAAATAAATATTATAAGGAATCTACATTTAAAGCGGATTAATTATTAATCTTTGCTACAAATGCAGACGTCCACTAAAAAGATAATAAAAATTTACTAATTCGCGTAGAATATCCGGCCTTTTGTAATATCCCCTACAGTATCTAACATACGTCATTTAAGTCGATTGTACACAAAGATTAAAATTTTATCCATCTCGACACAGATTCCGGAGAGAACGTCATGCTGCGGATGTGGAAAAAGGTGACAACAAGGAGGGAAAAGACAGTGAGAGCCAGCATACACGGAAACCATCCTCTGGGGAGGAAACCACTTCAGTACGTCCACGAGCTAGCAAATGGGGTCGTCTTCTCGGTAAATTTTTTATCCCTCTCAAAAATCAACTATTTAATAAATTAATTATTATCAGTTCATATTATTATGATAATGTTTTCCATTACTTAATTGAATGAAATAAAAAATATAACAGTGATAAGGATAATAATTAAAAGTTTATTTTTCTAGCGATTTTCTATTTTAAATAATAACGATAATATTAATTTTATGTTCAAATGTAAGTTGCTTATCAAATAACTTGTATGATAAAAGTGTAACATTTTGCTTTAACTTAAATAACTTAGAATGCCTCCGGGAGTTTTTCATCATTCCAGAAATTCTTAGACAATCTAACGACGTACAACACTTTTTTGAGTCAACAATGTTATATGTAACATTTTATAAAGTTACTGAAAATTTTCTTGTCAAGAACTTAGTTTATTGAAGAATAATGTTCAGTTGGAAATTTTTGACATATTAAAAAGAATTATAGATGTCACTTTTTAAAATATTTTTCATTTTTTACAGGGAGTTCGAGTTTAGATTCCGGAAGTGGAGAAGGAACCGGAACAGATACCTTCAAAAGGACTTTAAGTGCAAGAGATTCAAGACCAAGTTCCAGTGCGGGGACAAATAAAGTGTTCCCAAAGTTAGGTAAATTAAGTGGTACCATTGAAGAAGCTGATGGAGAAACAACAAAAGATCCAGCAACTACAAACCAACTGACAGTTGATTCAAAACAGCTTTCTTTACGTCGCCTGGAGAGCTACGACGGTGGTTTAATAACTTCTCAACCAGGACAAGACCGTGAGATTTTAGCAGCAGTGTTAGAAGTTAAAGTTGATCTTAAGTTGGAAGTCCAACGAGTGAATCAACGGTTAGCAAAGTTAGAAGATATGTTACAAACTGTAATCAGTCGGTTACCACCGGCAAACTCGTCTCCAGTATCCAGAGTAGCAGGAAATGACGCTGGAACTCAAACACTTCCAATACTTCCTGAGCAAAAGACTGCTGTTCAAGCAACATTGGAAGTGCCACGAGAAACTGGAGAAAGACTCCAAATAAAGGAACTGCCACAGCATCATCATCATCACCATCATCATCATCATCAACAACCACAAACAGAACGATCTAAAGATCTATGCAGTGACAGACTGACTGGTGGTTCAACGGACTACAAAATATCATCGAGAGAGGTTAACAAAGAACTTTTAGAACGTCTTACTCAAGCGTCTACTTCTAGAGAAGATTCTGCGGCGCTTGGACCACTTATTCTTCGTAAAAGAAGAAGTAAAATACGAAATAAAGGTGCAGCACCTTTAGCACCACTTGCGACTCAACCTGTTAGTCCAACGGATGCAACAGAAACGACGCAAATGCTTGAAACTGAAGAACATGAGACTGGTAGTGCTGATAGGACTGAAAAAAGTGAAAGAAAAAGACCACCACCGAGACCAAGAGAATATTTATGAAAAAATGTTGAACAATTTTGGTGTTATACAAAATTTTCTTGGTACTCTTCTATTCTTGTATGGAATTGATTTTAAATTGTGAGTATTGACTGATTTCATGTTTAAAAAATACATATTTTAACAACGATGTTGTGTTATTAAATGTGTATGCTACGCCTTCGCTGAAAACTGCTTGCTACGAGCGTAATTGCGAGTGTTTTCATTGAAAAATAACGTATTTAGAGACAAAATTAATTTATTCATTAAACTAAATGTACTCGAATTTTTAATTTTATTATTAACGATAAACTGTACTTTTTCAAATATTCAATATTAAATACCAATAACTGATAGTTTAAATCTATAAAAAGTTTTAGAAAATTGATTTTCTGAACATTTCAATTACAGTTGATGACAAAATTAGTTGAGAAATCTAATTTTGTCTCTTAATACCGAAAAAAAAAAACAAATTTATGTAAAAGACAATCTTGATAAAAGCAATAGATATATCATATAATTAAAAGGCAGTATTGTCATAATGATAAACCAAACAATACATATAGGAAAATATTAACAAGAACAATGCTCGTGACTATTTTTACCGAGACGTCAAAGTATCCAATTATAATATAAAATAAATTAGTAACCAAAATTGTCACAGTAGGTGAAAAAACGCAATAGATGATCGACGATATTATAAATAATCGTAAAAATAGTAAATAAGAGACAATTTTAATTACAAAAAATCGAAATATCTTTACATAAAATAAATAAATAATACTTAAAAAAAGATAAGTACGAAAGAATTTGAAAAGTACATAAAACTAAATTAGTTTATAAATAATTTTAAATTTTGATTCGTCTACTCCTTAAAATATGATGACGATTGTGATGTATCAATAATCAGAGAAGCATGTTAATCGTTAACCACATGATTTTTATTGTTTAAATAAAGAATGAAATACTTAAAAAAAAAATTATTAGTATCGTTGATTAAAAAAGATTTCATTTTTATTGTTTCTTATTTTAAATAAACTGTATTTTTGTATTAAAATTTTAATTCTTTGATCCTAATACTCGATTTTTAACTAAAAAGAAAATAAAAAAGTTGGGAATTATTTATACTAGCTTCGACTACAAAATCATGTGTAACGATGCCAAACAGCAATATTAGATGTATATAATATACATAATGTAATTATAAAAAAATTGTACATATAGTACAGATTAATGTATGCTTAGTTTGATGCCTGGTACGAAAATCTGCGTACACATGTATATTAATACAATATTTGAAAGTAATTGTATGGTAAGTAAATTATTCACAAAAAAAACTAGAGTAATATTAACTATAAAATAAAAAATATCACTATTAATTTTAATATTATTATTTTTGAACTGATCTTATACTATGTGTATTGAAACATTTTGTGAGTAGTTTCGAGAAATATTAGCTTATACATGTGTATGCAGGAGAGTAATATATATATATATCTATATATAAATACAGAATATTAAATAATGAGAGAGAAAGAATGAAAGAATATGAGAATGTGAATAGAAAAATTATATGACGTTATGTAACTTGAAAAACATATAAAAGAAAACAGAAAAAAAGAAACAGAAACAAAATAAAAATCGAGTTATATTAATTAACTAAAACACAAAATGGAGATTGTTAATTAGGTTTTAGACGAATGAAGATGATTATAGTTCTGGCTCTATTTATAGTTAAAGTCTGTACGAAAGTTTAAAAGCTGTTGATACATTTCGGAGTTTTCTTATCGTGATGAACACGATTATGACCGCCCTTCGTGCAAGCTCGTTCAACTGCCTTCCTTCTCACTCAATTGCTTCGGAAAAACAATGTGCAAACTTAGGATAATATTATTTTTGCATTGCTTCAATAACAGCTAATAAAAATAATAAACATGAATGATTCATTACGTACATTGCTAATGAAAAGTTGTGAAAACGGGTCTAATTGAAATTGACGAACAATAAAGTGACAGAAAACCAGAAAATACATGAAACATAACAAATAGCAAACGATAAATAAATCGAAAAAAATCTATTCAACTAAAGAAAAATTTAAAAAAATTGATAATAAAAGAAAAATATTGTTATAGAAATTGAGAGAGAGTGTAAAATTTTGCTATCACACTGTTCGTCCAACTTTTTACTTGGGCTGTGCGCGACGTTGCGACTTATTCTAGTCATTTAAAAATCCCTTGATGATATTCTTATGGAGGAATATTACATATAAGATATTGTTTTTATCAAAAGTTTAATGTGACAAAACAAACACAAATTTAAATAATTTGCATAGTATGACATAAAAAATTCTATTAAATATGTTTTGCGTTTATTTCCATAATGGAAGAATTAATCAAGGGATACTTCTAGTCTTGGCTTTCCAACGTGTATATTTACTATTTATACAAAATAATCTGAAATAAAGTTTATGTACGTTATCGTACATATCTCAGACATAAAAATTTATTTTTTCATTACTGCTATCCCTTATAAAAAATATTACCGCTACATTTAATATGACTTATAAATCATTCTCGTTCATCAAATTATTGTTGGAAAACCTAATTATTTACCAATATTAATAATAATATTATTAAAACGAAACTATTATTAATACAAAAAGAATTTACTGACAATTAAAATAAAATTATTAAACTTTTTAATTCTTACTAAAAATTCTCTAAATTTCTAACTTTATGACTTTTCAAAGAAATGCAATAAAACTAAAGTCACTGACTTAATAAACGCCCAAATTTCCCAACTTTTTAAGTTGGAACCTTTCCCCTACCATCAACCATAGTCCTAATGCACACCATGCACTAATATAAATACGATCATCATTTTTCACTAGTCAGATCACTTAATTCTTCCTTCGACAAGCCTATTCTAAATATCTATTAAAAATAATCTTATTTTAAACCTATATGGAATATTAAATAACGAATACTATTAGTTACAATACAATTGTTTTCTAAATTGAAAATTACTTGAATAAATCTCGTCGGAGTACAACATTATTTAGAATAATTTCATTGAAAAAAATTTTTATTTATAAGATATAATATGTAATCTAAATATTATTTTTATAATTATCCTTGAGACTTTTTTTTTAGACTTTTCAGTCTCAATATTATTAAAAAAAATATGCGTATTTATTCAATCCTGCATCCTTTTTTCAATAAGATGTATGAAAAATGCAGGAACATCAATCTGATTTAGTGGTTTAAAATCCCCAAAAATTTTGTGCTCTTTCTGTTCAAATATTTCTAATAACATGTTTTGAAATACATCAAGTTGGTGCGGATAATACGATAATCGGAATTCATTTTGATTTTCTGGCTCATCATTATTTTCGTCAGAAAGGAAGTAATCCAGGATCACCATTTGAGGTTTACCAGAAACATATAAAACAGATGTTCTAATATCTTTTGTATGGGGGCTCTGAAATGGATATAAATTTATTAATAAACGTTTTCTTTTTGTTCCTAATAAATAATCATTATTTTCAATTGAATTAGGTTTACGTTATAGTAGATGCATCTAGAAGGTGCTGTCCCGGATTTAATCATGTCATCATAATTCCTATGATCAATGAAAAGAAAACCACCAGGTTTGATACATTGCTCAAAATTTCTTAAGATTTGCTTCTGTTCTCTTTGATCACCATAAGTATCTGGAATATGAGCAAAGCTATTGCCTAAACAGATAACCGCGTCGAAACCATCACCGATAAGATGAGATATATCTTTAGGCAGTGTCAACCAGTTAGCTTCTTCAATAACTGAAAAACATACAAATAATTAAGCTTTTATACTAATAAGAAATGACATTGTTTTGATAATATTTTTCAACAAAGATACACTTTTAACCGCTAGTTCTGGCGGTCAAGCTAATAAAACTACTGATAAATAATTTAAAAAAACTCGTATTAGCAAAATGAGTCAATAAATCTAAAAAAAAAAAATATTTTATAAAAATTGAAGAATATTTTTTGATAAAATATCATAATTATTAATTTTGTAAACATGTAGATAATCGTACGCTGAACAAGTTTGAGAATTATCGGATCAATCATAAAAGTTTGCGATATTTTATAATTGAATAATAAATTATATGTAAATGATGACACTCGTATCACAATAACAAATTATCTTTTGAGTATTTATAATTTATTTTTTAAAAGGAAAAATTTTTTATAATTCGATAATTCATGAATTATATAAAAGACCCTGATAGACAAAAGTTGAAATTTGACATCAATTGGAGCTCAATATGTATGTATTACAACATATGTATGTATTACAACATATTGAGCTCAAATTGATGTTAAATTTCAACTCTTGTCTATCGGGGGATATTTAATTCAGGAAAAAATATATTTATCATAATGTAATTCGAAACAAAAACAGTTTGCTTTCAATTTTAATTAGTCATACCAGGAAGTTTTTTGAGTAATAACAAATTGGTTAAAAAATTTGGTAAACTGTGCAATTATTGCATCAGTCATTTATTTGATTTGACAAAATCAAATATATCGATTCCATTTAAAAAGTAAAATTGCCTCGATTAATTTAAATAAGCGAAAATGACAATGTGATAAATTTTATAAAATAGATAATTACTCCAATTATCGAATGCTGGTTCCTTTCTCCGATTCCACCGGTCTTTGAGGGCATATTTGAGCATTTTATCCGAAGCATCAACACTCACAACATCGAATCCTTCTTCCAATAGCATAATTGAGTCAATTCCTGTTCCACAAGCCACATCTAATACTCTTTTACAACCTTTTTCCCGCAATAAGCCTACCAGAAAATCCTTGTAAACTTGAGTACGTTGTTTTTTATCTCCTATGAACGTTTTCCAAGCTTTAGCAGCTTTTCCATCAGCGTACTGATCTCTCACACCCTCAGCAGCGGTCCCCGGAGTACGAGTTCGGAAAACTAGATCCATCCTAATTTATTTCTTACTCGTAGTTTTAGTTATATTAACTGATGGACCGTAATGAAAAGTAATGGACAGAAAGTTCTGTAGGGTCGTATACGTAATCGTCATGAAAACTGATATTCCAGTTCTGATCACCGCTTATATATACGCCAGAACAAACACTCCACAAGTGTGATAAAAAATGTTATTAGACTTATCTGTATTAATACACATATACAAATATATTATGCTATATTCCCAATCTAACTAATCAGTTTAATGGTTTGATTTTATAAAATGTGTATTTCGAAATACTCTCCTCACTCTTTACTGTAATATAAAATACAAGGAATTTCATTTTTTCAATCTCACTGGATGATTTTTAAAACAAAATTAATATGTAATGATGACAAAGATTTGTTTATAGTTTAATCAAAACATATCATTTCATTGCGTTAATGTTGTGATGCGTCGTCATTTCTGATGTAACTGAATCATCAATTAAGTAGTCGATAGAAAATAACATTTAGATATCCACAAATTAATTGATTGAAACTATTTTTTTTTTATCTTTTTTGATATCTTATTGAGCAGGTGTTTTTTCATTATTTATATTTATTTATATTTGTTTAACAAAATTGGAGTAGTAGATGAAAAAATAATAGTTTAAATTCATTAGTAAAATATAAAAATCTTTTCAAATTAGTTCGAAGTCTTGCTATGTGCCAAGTATTCTTTTTTTTGAGTAATTGGGCATTAGTTGACAGCATTTTCTGAAGATGAAAATATTCAATCGTAAAAAATAAACGTGCAAAGAAACTACACATGATATTGATTATGATTATTTCAATAAAGTACGATCAACATGTTTTTTAATTGTATATTTATTCATTGATTTTATTGTTTACTTTCAGCGATTACATAACTAAAATTATTATTTAAGTGGCAGTTATTTTATTATTTGATCTAAGGAATGAGATGAATATATTCAAAACATTGTGATATAAATATTATATAGATACAAAAACAAATTCATTCCCAGATGTAATGATTTTGATTTGATCTTATTCATTAAAATCTTTCAACTGCTACTGTGAATAACAATAACTATGTATTCAAATGAATGTCAGTAAAAAAAATTTTTAATGAATTTTAGTACTATTTATGCGCATTAAACTTTTTAAATTGATTTTCATATTTTAATAAATTTGCTAAATTTTTTTTAATCACGATTTTTTTAGTGAGTTAGTTAGTAATAACATTTATAAAATAGTTAACCTACATTTAATTAATATATAAAGAAATTATAAAAAAAAGTTTTGAAAAGAGAAATATTTATTAACTTTTTTCAATCAGTACTTAAGTGTCATTTGATAAAAAGAAATTAACAAATTTTACGAGGGTGCAAAAACTTATTAAGTTTATGACGATTTAAGCTGTGAATACGATTTCACCGATAATTTGATTATAAATTTTTTTAGTTTGTGTAGAAGTCAATAAATCATCGGGTCAAACTTTATAACTATGTATCACTCAGTTGGTAAATCACTCGTATTCCAGCGAATTATTTAAGTATTCTTTTTTAATATTCGCCTCGACGATTACAATTAATTGGAATTGCTTATTATTTTCATATATTTTTCAAATCTTCAGGCATTTCGTTCTTTGGATGTTTGTTTTCAAAATGCTGCTTATACGTCTTAGGATCTGGCATTTGAGCCTGAAATGAAAGTGGATAAAAAAAAACTTCAATGAGTTGTGTAACTTTCAGATCAAGATAAAAATAACAATGAGAGAAAAATGTACGAATTATCTTCATGCTTATAATCATATAACTCAATCGATTATAAATAATTGTTAGTTTTATATAATAATAATGAACATAAAATCTTGGCGTAGCAAAATAAAATTTTTTGATATGTTAGTTATTATAATTATAAAAGATTAGATAATTCAAATTAAATACCGACAGTAATTATCGTCAATAAAATCTTTCAACATTAAATTCATGTAGTTTTGAAGTTCTGAATTGAATTTGAGAGTTTTTTCATAACTGTGAATTACTTGTAACTGACCTTACAAACAACGCAAACATGGACGAGAGCTTTTTGAGCAGCTTTCTTTTGGTCGTTTGCACTGTGACCTTGTTGTTTTTTTAATTTAGAAGCCTTCTCAGCTGCTTTCGCTTGAGATTGAATTTTTTGTTGACCACGAGCCATGTTGTTTTCCTAAATTTCTCTGAAAATTAAAAACTGACAAATGAATATTACAGGTAAATATTTGCCGTGGTTATTCTTGTTAAATTTTAAATTCAATCAATTTTTATATTTGATATTATATTGATTAATATTCTTTCAAATATGACAAAAGTGAATGAATTATAAATTTTATAAATTTTAACTTACTACAAAGGCATATGGAGACATTATTTATTTTGATACAACTAAATCAATAATAAAAGATTGAGAGAAACTAATCTAAGACAAAACATGAAAGACTTTAGAAAAAATAGTAAACACAGTATGTCATTAATATAAACCACAAAATTAATACATTTTCGAAGAAATGTCCTAAACTTACTTCTGTGATGTAAAACTTTTTGATACTGTTCTTCTTATTTTTAATTACAAATTTTACTTCTATTACTTAAATATATCCAATCAAAATTAATACTTATTATTGCTTTAATGAAAGTTTTTAAATTATTTTAAAGTAAAAAGAAACTACAAATTTGTGTAAAAATTGAAATAATTGGCAATGATGCTTTCTCTCACGTTCTCTCCGATAATAGGTTAGGTAGTTAGTAAATACTCTCAGCAGGGAGCAGGACAATCTTGTTTGTACCTGGAAGTGACTAACCTTTTTTCATGACCGTATCGAATGAATAATGTTAAATTAACCCGAAATAGTTACCATTAATTAAATCAATTATTTTAATAATTATAAAGAAAAAAAATTTTTATAATTACATTCATAAATAATCATAAATAATTGTGCTAATTTTTCATTAGTGACAGCCGATAAATAATGTGGAGTCGCTGTACGATTTTTTTGGAGTACTCCGAAATTTAAAGATGTGTCAAAAATTTTAATAAAATATTTTGTATTAATTACGATTCGCAAAATCACTTTTTAGATTTATTTATTTTCTTTTTAATGTTATTTTTATATAAGTACTGAAATTTTTACAAATTTTATTGTTTGAATTTTGTGATTTTATCTAATATGAGATCTAACTTTTCAACTGAGTATTCATACCAATGATCAGGCGCCAACGTGAAACGTGGAACCTCTCGAATTCATCATGAATTTACAATAAATATTAAGTTTAGTAATTCTAAATTAATTGTAGTCGTGTAAAGCTTCAGTAATTTAGTTCTAGTAGTGAGTGAATGTTGTTGTGTTGTCAATTCTATACTTGGAGAAATGCCTCCACGAAAAAATAAGGGAGGCCTCCTTGCGAGAGTGAATTTTCCTCTTTATACCATTCAGATGTTGACAAGTAGACATGTCATCGTTGGAGGTGGTGGAGGTTCTTCAAAAACAGGAGTAGCTAATGGCTTTGTAAGAAAAATAATGAAGCAAGAATATTTGATGAATAAAAGTTTCACATAACCTCATTTTTTGACAATAATAAGTTTATAATAATTAATGTTTTTTAGGAAATCTTTGAATTGTCTCATGATGGTTGGAGTTTTGTGGCTGAAGAAGTCACAAGGCATGAGACAGGTCCAAGTGTTGTTATGAATTGTGCTGCATTCAATGATGGTAAAAGAACTTGGCTTGTAGCTGGTCAAGAAAGCCATTGCCAATTATATAACGTCATTCCAAGAGTACTTACTTTAGAGAATGGAGAAATCCAGTCTAAGACTGATAAAAGTACAGATGAAGATACACAGAGTAATGTTAGACAACGAAAATTGAATGAAAAAAATGTAACACCTGAGAACACTAAAGAAAAAGTACAGACAATACGAGAAGACAATTCTCATGTCATTCGTAAAAAACTCCAATTACTTCTTAAGCCTTCTACAAGCATACAAACTGATTTTAGGTTTGTACTTTCAGTATCATATTATATTATTATTTTTGAATAATGATTTTATCTGTTTAATCATTTATTTGGTAAATTATTTCTTATTTATTATCAATTTTTGTCGATAAACAGTTGATTAGCTAGTAATTTATATTGCGACTCCACGTTTGGTAATTAATTTTAATTGAAACTATTCGAATGGTTGCAAATAGTTCGTTAATTGACTTAACAAAAGCTTTAGAATTTCGCCATTAGATAAATTAACTAGAGTATTTCGAATATTTAATATATTTCTATATAACTGTTTAAAAAATTGCAGTGATTCTGAGCCACTTCAAAGAATAGTTAGAGTTAGTCCTAATGGAAAGGTAATGGCCACAGGAGGATTAGACGGAGTAATAAGGCTCTGGAAATTTCCTCAATTAGTAAAGCTTCATAATTTAGAAGGCCATACTAAGGAAATTGATGATATTGACTTCAATTTAAGTGGAAATTTGGTTGCTACTATTGCTAAAGATGGTCAAGCATTTGTATGGGATGTTACAAAAGGTGCAAAACATAAAGAGCTCTCATGGAATACTCCGGATGGAGCTAAATACATGTACAAAAGACTACGGTTTCGTATTCCACTTGAGAAGAAATCAAAAACAGAATTGTTTATGCTATCGAATGCAATTCTAGCAAAAAATCCAAGTTATCTTCAATTGTGGGATGTTGATCAGGGTTCTATTGTTAAGTCAGTAGAGTTTAAAGAAACTTTATCAGCAATGGCTGTATCAGATGATGGAAAATTTGTTGCCGTTGGAACAATGTTTTCTGGAACTGTTGATATTTTTATTGCATTCAGCCTACAACGTGCTCTTCATGTTCCTGGTGCTCACAGTATGTTTGTAACTGGGTTAGAATTTTTGCCTACTAAATTAGATGGTCCTGCTATCACAAGTAACTCAGAAACTGCTGTTGTTAGTATTTCAGTTGATAATAGGATTTGTATTCACAACATTCCTTTCAGACGTAAGTTTATTTCGACATTTATTCTATTTATAGTGCTGATAAGTTGTTCATTAGGCTTACCAGAAAGTCTCACATTATGGATATCGTTTTTAGTGCCCATATTTTGTGAGACCTGTTCAAAAATAAAATAAATGATACTTTTATAAGAATATTAATGGTAGAAAAATTGATTAAGTGATTTAAATTATTCCAGATTCATTGCCATTCTGGTTAGTCATCGTTTTCATCGTGTTAAGTATTTGTGGAGCACTTTTATTTTGTAGTTTTATGGGTATTTGACCCGAGTTATTTAATCCGAAATTAGCTAATGCATCTCTAATGGTTTATCAAATTTATTCTGTTAACTAAATCTTTATATGGACATTACCTTGCCAAAGGCAAATTAACCATCTCTGTGAGGCGATTATAATTCATTAAAGGTCCATATTTATGCCAGCAATATTAATTGCAATTTCATTTGAGTAACTCGATCAATTAAACAGCGGTATTTATAGTGTAATGAACAATGATAGATAAGTTTTTTGTAAATGGGAAAACAAGATTAACAATGATAAGATGTCCATTTATTCATCCAATTAAAAAAAAACCTGAACACATTTATAAATTCATGTTGATTTTAAAAATTATTAAATGAATGCCTGAAAAATTGTAACGATAAATTAATCAATTTATCGTCTAATGTAGCTAGAATATAACAAATTATATTTGTAGTTGATGGCATTTATTGCATTGTACTTCTTGTTATTGACTTTGAAAGTCAATTTGCTCACACATTTGTCAAAGTTGTTATCAATTAAGTTATGAAAAAAAAGTAAATTTATTTCTACATTATTTAGGGTTTGAAAATTGCTTTACAATAATTAGTTATTTATTTGTGAAATTGTTAAGCTTGTTTATTGTAGTGATTTTTATTTAAATCAAATTGTTTAATTCTAAGACAACACAGACACCATGCAACAATTTTATTAATTGACCATTTTAGTTAATAACAATTCAATCAAATTGTATATTAAATTGATACTATTATTAATATTATATTATAATTATTGTATCTAAAATAAATTAAATAATCATTAAAATGATATTCTATAAATATCTGAAATATATTTTATAGCCATTAGGGTTGGTTAAAAAAAAAGTTTTCGATATTTCTTTAATTTAAAAAATTGTTTATGAATCATAAAGTTTCGAAGATGCTTCTGCTCAAGGACTTTAGGATTAAGTAATTGCTTTTCTCGTTATAATTCGAAAAGGAATGCAGTTTTAAAATTAAAAGACTCCTAGATTATAACTGACATTTTTATGAGTACTCTTTCTCTGAATTAATTATTACACAATTTATTTAAAAAATTTTTTTTTATTAACTTCTTTTCACATTGAAGAATACTTCAAGCTCTCTTGTTTTATTTTAAGATAATACATTAATATGTTTAAAAAATAAACATGACTTACTTTCTAGTGAAAAAGTCTTAGCACTTAACGTGGCAATTACAAAATTAACAAAAATTTTTAATTCTTTTTTATTGTAGAAAAATAATTATTTTATTTTCTCATAATAATCGTCTAAATATAAAAGTTTTGTACTTGAAAATATTTAAAAAAATTCATTATATCACTCGTTATTCAAGTACATAATTCGTATGATTTTAACTATAGTCTATATAATTTATTTTAAAAAAAGATTCGGGCCACGTTATGCACCATCAAGATAAAAAAAATATTTTTTCGGTGGATATTTACAAATGGAAGTTTCTAGGATACTTTCATTAATCCGGCTACTTCACTGAGACCCGTTGTCTGGCAATGATTTATTTAAAAAATATTTTCATTAATTTTTATTTATTTTTTCACATTAAATCCATCACCAGTAGGGTCAAGAAGCCAAGGATAGTTGTTAGGGCATTCCATACAGGTGAAGAGACGAAGAGTTTCTCCTGGAAGTTCCCGAGTTGTTAGTGGACATGCGTTAGGGAGAGAACAGTAGGGTTGTCCTTTCTCATCACAAGTTTCTTTCCAGTCTTGGAAATCTCTCAATGCTGACAATTCGGTTGGAGTTTGCATCCATTTTATGACCTAAAAAACGAAAAAATCCCAACATAAATAATCAATAATAATTGTTGTCATTCACAAAAAATATTATTAACAAACCTGGACCATAGTAACGAAATAGACATCTTGTCTGCCCAACATTTCTTCAATAAATTTAATCAATTCTTCTTTGTATTCTTTTTTACTCTTAAGCCAAGAGGCATGGAAATGAAGACCAAGAGGTGCACGGTTGCTGTTGAAGTGGCGGTTGAAATTATGTCTAAGAAGCCGAGCGAATTGTTCTCCAGTTTGAACATTAGAGCAAGAATCAACCATGTGACAACCAGGAAGAGATTCATCGAAAGTTGGGTCATCACGTCGATCGAGTTCATTCATTACCATTTCCCAGACTGGATGAGATCTTGATGGGCAGTTTCCGCCGTTACCATTACACTTGTGAGGCATTCGGAAGTAGAGAGTATAAGGCCAGATAGGGACACGACCAAGAGAAGCAGTAATGGAAGCATCATAAACGAAAAATTGATCAGCCATCATCTCAAATTGTTTATTTCCACCAACTCTGAGATATGGAGCACGAACTCCAATGATCGATCCATCAGTGATGTTAGCAAATCGTTCAATTATTAATCGAGCTCCAGCCATTTCTGCAAGCCAATCATCATAGCTTCCTTGGCTCCAGTATTGTGGATCTTCTTTGTGTGTTAATGAGAAGACCGAAATTTCATGACCCTTTCTATGTAAATCTTGAACTGCCGAATAATTAGTATATTTATGAGAAACGAAAAATGTTCCACGAATTTGACATCCATTAGGATTTTGTCGTTGGCCATTGAAAATTTCTTCATAAAGGTCGATATTGTCAATGTTAACAGCACCGTTGAAGGTGATGGTAATCATCTGAGGTACTTGAGTTGCTTCAATGCCACCGGGAATTCGGGTACCATCAGCAGAACAGTAGCAATCAGGAAGAACACATTGAGTTGGATCACAGTCAGGTGCTCTGTTGGGATCAGTTTCCACAGCTGAAAATTGATATACCATTATAGAATTGCTTCACCAACTTTATTGAACTCTCACAAGACATGGAAAGAATTTTTTTATTATTTTGAAAAATTTTCTTCATTCACCAAATGTTCCAAAAAGCAAAATAAAATTTCTTCCTTTTTTATTGGAGTTTCAAATTTACTATAAAATTGTTGAAATACTTACTGCAAGCATTTTCATCAGACTCGTCTTTACAATCAGGTTTTCCGTTACAAAAAAGCTCTTTGTCCACACATTCTCCATTACCACAAGAAAGTTTACCTTCGGGACAAACTGGCTCGTCGGTTTTTAGAATTGGAAGAATCTTGCGTGGTTCTGTGAAAATTAAACATTTTCAAAAATTATAGTTACAATAAAAACCAACAAACTTTTCCAATTTCCTCTATCGTAGATTTCAAGACCCGTCTCCATACGCTTTATCCCCTTCTGTACACTACTTGAAAAAGCCTCTTCAGCTTTTTCTTATACTTTTCTACTTCGTGTATTTAATTAAAAACATTTGTAAAATTAATAAATTGATATGTGAGTGCGTGTGTGGTATTGTCCATTGTCTGAGTTTGAATCTACATGAAGAATAAAAAGTTGATTTTGATGAATGAGTAAGAAACTCTTTTTGGTATTTGTCAGATTTCTTTGATCTATTATGTTTTAATGATCATTCGTGACGCGTTCCCGGGTACTTTTCGTCGACTCACGACGACACTCGCGTTTAGAAAGATGAAAGAAAGCTTTTTGTTTAACTTTTTTGATTGATATTAAAAAGAAAAAGTTTTTTAATTTATTTCTTTAGTTTATTTTTTTAATGAACTTTGTAATTTCTCTTCTGATTACAGCATGATATAAACATAGAGCAAAACAGAGCGAGAAAAAGAGCAGAGTGATGAAAAATGTTTACGACTCGAGTCTGCTGCGAGTGTATAAAATAGAGAAAGAGTAAGTGATAAAATTTTAGATAAGACTTTTTATTCACAATATTTTTGAAAAAAATTATTTTAATAATTATAACAATCGATTGAAGATTTTTATTAATAATTAACTTAAATTATTCTGAAATATTTATTTATCTTTTAATGTTGATATATTTTTATTGATCAGGTATAGGAGTAGATAAAATATGGGTGTTAGATATTTACAGATTTATGTTTGTTAATTAGCACAATAACAAACCATAAATTTTAATTAGAAGCAAGGAATGAACAAGCAAAAAGAACCAAAAAGCTACAATATATTGAAGCTGTTAGTTCATATCAAACTAGTTCACAAAACAACAATATAAAATGAATATTGGTTATTAGAAAGCTAAAATATCCAGCAAATATAAAAAGCAAGTTTAAAGTAGAGTAACTTGAAAAAAGAATTCTCCTTCAAACTTCTTTTAAATTGTTTAAATAAAATTTTTTTTAAGTTACTCAACTTTGTAAAAAAAAAGAATGCGAGAACTTTTTGGCGTGCTACGGCGCGAGTCTACGATCGAGCCTGAATTTACTGATCCTCTGATCGAATTTAAATTTTCCTTTGAAAATGGGAAAATAAAAATACAAATCCAGAAGATAAAACATAAATCCGGCACTTCCCCGTGCGTCACTTACTCTCGAGCTTGTCACAGTTGGTGACCTTGCCCTTCCAATCACAGGTCTGTTTGTCCAAATCAAAAGCCAATCCACTGGGACACGTGATTTGCTTCAGTCCAGATCTTGTACACCTAAAGGGTCAAAAACGCATGGACTTAAGTCTTGATATAAAATAAATTATTCTTACTTTCAAGCTGATCACAATTCTTGACATGAGTTCTCCAGTCACACGTTTGCCTCTCGATGTCGAAGGCCAGACCTGTTGGACACTTGACTGTAGCTAGTCGGATGACTCCTATCTCACTAGCTTTATCACACCTGTATTATAATTTAGATACAGTTCTGGGATATTTTATATAATTTTTTCTAAAAGTCCTTTCTCGTATATCTTGCTCACATAAATCATTTTTATGCATAAATAGTAGATAAAAATAATTCTTGATTATAAAAAATGGAATAATTATTTTTACTTCTGATGTTATTGATCCCTCAGACTAAGTTGTGAAATAATCATTTCAAACAAGAAACTATAAATAAATTTTTACTATGTTTTATTAACAACTACGAATGTTAACTTGGTTCATTTTCAACGACAAACAAATAATTTTTGGTACAAAGAAATGGCACTCAACATCAAAGACTAGCATCAAAGCACTGGTAAATAAGTACAATATTTGAGATTTCAGTTTGAAAAAAAAAACAAAAATAAAAAAAGGAAAAAGTTGTTCAAGGACTCTTTCTGTTAAAAAGCTTCGAGCCTTTTCTTTTTCTGTTTTAAATTAAATACGTGTTTACTTGAGATCTCTTGATGGCCTTGAAAGAATAAAAATTTTATATTCTGGATGATTCACTAACCAGTTTGAAATAATTTTTTTTCTAAAAAGTGAAAACAAAATTTCCCTTGTTTTTTTTCTACCATGACTTTTAATTTAATTTTTAAACAACCATTTGAAACTAAACGAATACTTCAAAGTATCCAAAACCTCTAGGAGTTGATTGAAAGAAAGTCAAGTAAAATGTTTACATAAGTTTCCATAACAAATCAATATTATTATTATTGTTGGTAATAAAAATAGATGAAATTTTCTTACCTCACGACATCTCGGCAATCACCATCAGTACTTAGCCGGAAATATTCATCACCGGGTCTATTTTCACAGAGTTCTTCAGCATTAGGATCAGCTCCATCAGAACCTTCATCATCCTGTGCCTTCACTGAGACTGAAATACCAAATTATGAAACAAATAATTTATTAGCATGCAATTAATATGATTACAATGATAATTTTGCAATTCTTAATCGAAAAAAACGCAAGTTATTCAATTGCTAAAATGATAAAAGCATCAATTCTGGTTAAGACATGACTTCTAGGGTCACCGAACTCTCCTGTTGAAGTAGAAAGTCTTGTAAATGTCAGGCTATTCATCGGTAGGGGAAAGCATCAGTGGTTCTCTTAAGTAGGTTTCGTTAATGTCTAGTTCGATTTTCATTGCATTTTAAACATTTATATTCATTCATAAAACGTTTTATTACGTTCAATAAACAATAAAAAATATCCACGTTAAAATTACACGTTTCTTTCTGTTACTACTTTATAAAACATCAATTCTATCAATTCCGATCTCCTTGAAGACAAAATTATTCTTGAATACCGTGGAAAGAAACTTTAAAGTGAGAAGAAATACTTTTTGCGAGACGAAAGATATTTTAAAACGAAATTTAATATTTTACATGTCAATTTTACAAAAATAGAAGTTTGAGTAACTGAAAAATAAGATAAAAATACGACGAATAAATTTTAAAAAAATGTCAAGTACTCACCGGTTAATAATAAAAAGCATCCTAGAAGAAATATCAACTTTAGCGACATGATCTTCGTCGTCAGGACAGAAAACGTCTGAACAAGCCGCGCCCTCTCGCCCCTCTATAAGAGCTCTGCCACTCCTTCCCTCTTCTTTGACAGGACTTTCACCACCTGGATAGTGCTGCCATCGTCTTCAGGTGTGTTTGTCTACCGGTTATAGATTTGTTATAGATTTCTGAATCATTATAAAAGAGCCTATGAATATTTTTTGTCCACAATAAAGAGTTTTTTTCTGGGAAAATCATTCATAGCTACTTTTTCTCCAGCAAATCTCCAGTTTTTTGTTAAAAGTAATTGTTATCATTATTTATTGTTATAATTATTAATAAAGTACAAAGGCTTTGAACAAGTGTCTATGAGTAGTACTGATGATGAATCAATCTTTTATGTTCTTCTAGAAATAAATCGATTTTTCTTGAAGTTCTTGCTGCTCTTTGTTTCCTTTCTTTATCGATGGGCTTTTTGTGTGGTTTATTTATCTGTTAGGTCAACGATGATTAAATTATTTCAATTGACCTCGTCAGTTATTGATTGAATATATTCACATTAAATATATTTTTAATCAACTTCCTTAATCTACAGTAGAAGCTGATAAATCCCGGTTGTTTTCTAGAACAGGTGCATTAGCAAGAGTACTTGTGGCTTAGCAGAAGTTTGATGATAAATAAATTATCAACTGAATCAAGTATATATAATTACTAGGTCATTAGTGTAAAGTAAGAATTTCTATTTAGAAAACAAAATTATCTCTCAATAGAAATTGTTAAATAAAATACTTTCATTTTTTGAGAAATTCGAATCCTCTAATAATTATTAAATTTCATTTCTGAGAGAAAAAAAAACGAAGAATTACGTTCATTTCAACCTATAAAATTTCTTGGGAGAATGGATGAATATTTATTGCAGATTAGAAATCGATCAGTCATTTATTGTATTTAGCAACTAATAGTTTATCATTGGAATGATTTTTTAGACTAATTAACGTTTTTTTTTGATAACATATAACATTATACAATTTATAATTTCGCATAAATAAACATTTGTATTATTATATAATATTTCATATTATGTTATTAAATTTATTATTACAGTAATTGTAACATACAGTAGCATACATAAGGACTAAATTATAGTTACATTTATAACTAGATTTTAAATGATTAAATCATAAGATTTCTCAGAAAATAATGTACAGAATTATATAACTTTTTTCTTTACTTTTTTATTAATATTTATTAGGTATAAATTTCTTCCAATTAAGGATTAAATTCAATTCTAAATGTAGATTTATTGTCTTGTCATTTTTTAGTTCACAAAGAATTTTTATAATGTAAAAAAAAATGTTTAAAATATGGAAATAGCACTGGTATTATGTTAAGAAGCTTTGCAAAAGTATCTATTCTTAAAGTAAAAAAAATGCATTTAGAAATATGTGTAAAAAACTACATTTTACAAGCTTAAATCTTGATGCACCTAAAAAAATATGGTTGAGTTTTGTAGTAGTAAAAAATATGACTAGAGAATTGAAAAGAATGACAAAGCTTCCAGATATATTTCTGTTTCAATATAAACGCAAGGAAGCAAAGAAAACCTGTTTTTTGTTATTCGAATCTAGTGCCTTTGAATTTGTATTTTTTAACAAAGAGACTTTGATGAGGAGCAATGGAATTTTATTATTTTTAACAGAAGGATAAATTAAGCCTTTCACAATCTCTCTTTATTCATCATAATTATATTGCATATCCTTTATATTTCTATTGTTTGGAAAAAATTACTTCTCTGTTTCAACTCTTTTATTAAATTTTTTGTGATAATTAGTTTTTTCAACAAATGAAAACAAAAAATATATCATAGAGGGAAAGAACAGGTTGAAAGACTATTAACTAATTTAGAAATGATTATGAAAAGTGAAGTGTTTGATATTCGAATATTTTGAAAGTGGAAAAAAATTCATTCAAGATCCAGTTTGGGACAATTTCGTATTTTAGAATATAAATAAAAAAGAGATTAAACCGAAAAACCGGTTCAGAAAGCATATTCAAAATCTGGTCACGATTGAAAAGGTTTTCTAAGCATTTTGTCTCCTGAAAATAACAGTGATCCAAGCTAGTAGTTAAGAAAACAAGTAGTGACGCGACCAATTGAAGGTTCGGGTAAATGTCAATCGATAGTAGTTAACATCTGCAGGCTTTTAAAATGCTCCGACCACTCGGCGCCGATTTCAGATAAGGTACACTGACCTACACTCATCCTCACCTTTATTTTCTCTGATCTTTTTTCATTATTATATTTCTATTGTATTTAAAAATGGTAAAAAAATACCTTAAGCAACCCTAGATGATAGAAACAAAGTCGATAAATAAATCGAATAGTTATTATAGAAAGTATTAACAGATGTATTAACATGTAGGTTTATTGATGTTGATAGATTCACATGGTTTTCATCAGTTCCATCACTAAGAGATGTTTATCAGCAACGATTGATTCTCATTACCTCAATCTTGGATAATGTTGATTATGATGGAAGTTTTTATTTCTGAAAGTGATAATGTTGGGCTCATCTAGAGAACGTTGGACGATGAACTCTAGCAAGAGGACACGGTCAAGGTGACGAGCGGGTGTCGGGTATATTTGCAAAACAGGCGTATTGTGACTTCTTGATGCGTGTCCTCTTCCGCAACGCACAGTGAACAGAATGTAAATGCTAAGAAGTTTTACCTGATGTTTTTAATGAATAGCCAAATGATATATAAATTGCGTAGTGACCCAATTTTTCTAACAATGAGTCAACAACCTCAGGTTTTATATCAACCTGATTTAGTATATTCCTTTTAAAGTGATGAATAATTTACAATAAATTAGAAAGAAAGAAAAAAATAAGCCGAAAAATAAATAAAATTCATTAATTTATTTTGTTTTAACGAGTTTTTCATGTTAATTTTGATGATTTTTTCTTAATTCATGTGAGCTAGGATTTGTTGAGCTAGGTAGCAAGCACGCACACAACAACAACAACGTGGGAAGAAAAGAAAAGAGAAAGAAAAAAGAAACGTGACACTGGAAATAAATGGATATGCATCTTTTATACCTGCTATGCGCTGATGCATCGTTCCAAGTAGGCGCGTGTAATTATGCACATCTCGTATTTCGAAATGGCGCTCCCATCATTCGACCCACTACATAGTACAGAGTCTCTCTACGACACTCCTCAAGTCGAACCAACCACGCGACAGTGAACTTTTCACTCGAAAAATATGCTTCATCCTTATAAAAGTTACTTGAAAAATATTTTTTTTTCTCCTCTAAAGAAACTTTTTAATGGAAATCTCCGATAAACTTTTTTTTAATCCTTTCACAATCCTTGTCTGTTTGAGTGGACATTAAAATAAGCTTTATTCACATCAGCTTTTGTTTATTTCGTCAATTTTAAAGGTTTTTTTTCGATGAAACATTGTTGGATATTTTTTTTGTATGCATTGAAAATGCTTTGAATAGGCTGAGGAGTAGAATTTATTGAAAAATCATGGAGAAAATTTATGATTGGGGATATTTTTTGTTACTTTTAGAGAAAAAAAAACGTTGTTTTAATAGACAACAAAAAAAAATTATTCCTTTGTTAGAAGTATTTTCTGCTTTTGGATTGAAATAATTTTCTTTCCTTTCATTATTTATTAGAGCATTAATAATAAATACTTTGACAATTTTTACTCCAAAACTATTTCCTTTGTTTTTTTTTATAAAGACGTGATAAAAATATTTGGTATCATAGGTTGTCAATAAAACATTTTGAAAGCTTCCACAATGGTTTCACAACAATAATTAGAAAAAAAGTGAAACAAAAAAAAATATTATTAGCTTATCTATTTGTTTTTAGTAGTAGCTATATTGATCATGCAGTTTGTATACTGAATATTTCGCGCGTGCGTGTCTGAGAATGAAGATAAAAAGTAAAAGTGGTATTAAAAATAAAATACACAAGAAAATTTATATAAATAATTAACGAAAAAAAATGTAATAAAAAGGTATCACTAATGACGAAGGAGTTGCGACAGTTTAATCGAGGTAATAACGAAGAGAAGGAGTAGGAAGTTATGGTCTATGTCTACCGGTGGTTCACCTTCGACGCAATCTGCAAGCATTCCACGGCCTTCCGTTATTTCACCTGCACTTTGTGGTACTTAAACAAATTATCCTTATTTTTCTTTTTCCTTATCAGTGATGCTCATCACGAAAACCCAACTAAAGTTTCATTGTTTTTGATGAATTTAAAATTCTGTAATTTATTTGACATCGGATGTGAATAAAATTTCAAAAATTCAATTAATTGTTGAATAATCAGAATAAAAATGATCATTATTCAACCATTTAATACAGTTTCAAAAGGTTAATTAAATACAAAACTTCTTCATTCAACAAAATTTTTATCGATTTAGAAATTTACCAGAAATGAATAATAAAAATGTTTTATTTAAATTGCCAAAAATATTTGATTAGTGAAAGTGAGAATGATAATTATTTATTTAAGGAAAAACATTCTTTTGATAGAAATCCAGAATAAAAAGAGAAATATATAAAGTGATAATTTAGAGTATTTTCAATCGTAAATGAATCTTTGGATGAAAGTATATGTTTCTTGTACGTCAGTTGACCCGAATTTTTACCATACATCACCTTTCTAAATTAACCTTCAAGAGGAATATCGTCGTATCGAGTCGATTTCCAATTTCATCGTGAAACGTCTCGACTGCAATGGAAAGTTCGTCGAATGCTATGTTCGTTGTGGTCTTGTCGACACTGAGGTAGCTCGGTTACACGTGGTCTTTTGAAGTTTACTCGTTTATGTTGTTGCTCTTTCAAATTTATTCTCCTGTCTTTCTAAACATCAACATCTAACCATTGAAATATTACTTGAAGTATCATTAAAATGATTCCTTCAATCAATTCTCCCTTTCTCTAGCATAATAACAAATTAACATATCAAATTAATTCATTACTACATTCATATAATAAATATTTTTGATTTATATTAATTAATTAATAGTGTACAATAACAATTATTTAATACTAATAACAATGAATCAATAGTTTTCAATTACACGATATCATTTAATTTATATTTATTTCAATCATTGTAAGTTTCATAGACTCTTGCTAATAAATAATCCCACAATAGACCTTCCAAGTGTTATTTTGTAAAGGTAAACATATTTGTTTTGCGAAAGAGAAGTCACGGTGTCAAAAGTTATTGTAAATATCATATAATATAAAGTAGAAAATTTATTTTTAGAATAATGATATTTATTTTTACTTTAAAAAAAAATTTAACATAGAAATATTGTAATTTTCATGGAATTGAAAAATTAGCAATAAATTCTTTTATAGTGACCTTGTTTCTTGTCACTTTCACCCGTTGGCCGGCAACCACAGGGTCATATAAATTTTCTGGGTAAACCATGTTGCCTTCAAGACGATCGATCCATATTCTTTTTATATATAGTTTTCTTGATATTTTTTTTTCACTATTTTTTCTTCATTCGAATACCCGAATTGCTTTCGAGACTGACCTTGACCATGAGAAAAATTAATATCAACCATCGAAGATAAATTGCAGTTTCATGATTGCACTTTGATTTTGCGTACTAGTAGAAATCGTACGATTTGGTCGGACAATGCATTGACGCTTTTCCTGATTTTCTGCATTATTTTCTAATCGACCTTGTTCTCTACAGATGTCTTAATATTCCTTTTATTTATATCATGTTTAAAAAAAAAAGAAAACATTTATTACCTCATTTATTCTGCTCAGGAAAGATTAAACATAAAATATAAGGAAAGGAAAATGAATAAATTTCACCGAATTTGTTTACTCAGTAATAAAAGAGACAAAGAAGGTTTTATATCAAAGTAGATTTGGACCGAGTGTGGTACGACTTTTGCTTCGAACACCTCCGGATAACTTTCACTGTCAAACGTTATATGTCACGTAACACCAAGAGCCGAGGCCAGAGAGTAGAACAACTGGTCATGGCAGTACCACAAAGCGAGAAAGAAAGAGAGAGAGAAAGGACAGAAAAAAATGAATTCAATAAATAATTGATATTTTAAATAAAATATTGAAAAACTGATATACTAAATAAATGATAAAAATAAAATGAAATATAAAACTACAGTTTGAATAAAAAATTTAAAAATAGAGATACAAAACAAAATTAATTATATCACAAGCAGAAAGAGAATTGAATAAGAAACCAAAGTTTTCATCTGACTTCATCAATATACAATGAAAATTGTGGTATAAATAATGAAGCAACTAGATATTTAACAATTTAACATTTGATTACACTTGTACAGGTTTTACGATCAAAAAAGTCTAAATGGGGCGTGAAATTCGTGTTCAGAAAAAATAATAAAAATTTAATAGAAAACAAAGAGATGAAGTGAGAGAGTCTTTTACTGAACTAAATTATAGCCTACTGAGGTGTATAAATGACGTGTAAACTCAAACGAATGATTCATATCATTTCACATCTTTCATGAATTATTCCTTCTTCCCAAGTGCATTGATTACATTAACATCCTCAATGATTTTGCATTTAATCGATCATTAATATTCATTCTCTATCCTTTCGATTGCTTAGAAAAATTCATTTCTTCTTTAATAAATACGAATACTTATGCATAAACATTTTCTATTATTACAACAATAATTTACATTCATTTTTGCATTTCACTATTCATTAAGATTTACATCTAAAAATCAATTGTAGATTTTTTATAAATAGAAGTTTAGTAAATCTCATCAAGGTTGTTCCTAGCTATAAATCAAATTAGAAATAAAGTATTTCTTTTTTTTTATTTCTCAACTAATGTTGTTGTTGTTGTTATGTAGTAAATTATTTAAATATCTAAAATCAATTTACTGATAGTTTTCCAACTTTGTTATATAGTTTTAAAATGTAGATGTAGATTCCTTTTGACCTTTAACATCAAGGATAATGCACATTAAATTGCTCTTTATCCGGAAGAAAATTATTCTTGCATCGAATGCTTGATGGATCGATCAAACACATTTCCATTTAGAACAAAAGTACTTTGGAATGTTGTAGTGTAGGTGCCTTCAGAGGGTGTGGTTAAAACTGAAAAAAAATGTCAAAGAAAGAAAGACTGGTCTCTGTTAATCTCACTAACAATAGGAGTCAAGAATGTTGAGAGTCATTTCAAGCAACACATTTTACACCAAAGAAACCAACTTGTCGCGAAATTACTTTCTTTTTCTTCTTCACTTCGATTTGACCTTTAATGGTCATTGTGGAGAAAAAAACTCAAGTTTACTCTGAAGACAAATAAGGAAGTAAAGAAATGACTCACTTTAATTTAGTACTGTTCCGCTTTGATATTCTATAGTTTTTCTAACCACTCCTTCCATTGATATTCCACTGCGTTAAGTTCATATTTTGTGGTTATAAATTATCTAAATAAAAAAAAAAGAACAAAAGAATAGAGAGAAAATTTGTGGTTATAGTTTAATTACATATCTAAATTGTTTTCGTTAAATCATCATAATAGTAACCTTCTTTTTTTAGAGAAGCATAGGTTCAATAGATTTTATTTATTCATGAACTTCGTTGATTAACTTATTTAAAGTATTATCAAAGCAATCTAATAAACACTCCAACTGGTAAAAGTATAATTAGTAACAATTAGTGGTTACAATTAATTAAATTCTCCATCAGTGTGGTAAAATACATAAATTTTCAATTAAACTTTCAATTTTGATTTTGTTAGGAATTATTAAATCAGTTTCTTCAAACTTTTTTATCATCTTGAGAACAATGGAACCACAAGGAAAATTACATCAACATCTCTTTACCAACTTTTAAACTGAGTTAAAAATGATGGACAAATAGAAACACTTATAAATGGTAATAATTTGATAAAAAATATAACTTAATTTTTTTCAATGACTACTGGAATTTAATTAAAAAGTTTTAATCTAATTAAAGGATAATTCATTTGAAATTAATAAAAAATGTCACTATTGGAAAAGTGTCTGCTGGGATCCATAGTTATATTTGTAATTTTTGCTAACTGTGATGATCCAACTCCAATAATTCTTATGATATTATTCGTGTCTGTAATTATTCTTGAATTTTAATTTCCTCTTCCTGAAGCTGAATTAAAAAAGTTTTGATAGAAATACCTAGTAATTATGTAATATCAAATGCAAAAAAAATAAATAAAGAATAACAAATTTGGTCAAAACATCAAAGTTAATTAAATCTTTGTTTAATTTTGTTAAAAGGTAGGAGTCTAGTGAATAGAGAAAATGTCTATTGCACACACTTCACAATGTTATCACCGATAATTAACTTAACTTACTAGAGATTAAACTCACAATCAGTGAAGCATAACGAGAGCACTGTAACTCTAGAAGTATTTATGTTCACTTGATGTCGACGTAATAATTAACAACTGGTAAGATGAACATCAGGAGTTTTTCTAGACTATGTTATTTATTTCCTCTCATTAAATCTATACCAACTGATATCCATGAGAAGGATTGTGATCGAATATATCCTATTCTAGCTTAAAGAAGAATTGATTCATCAATCATTTAGCAATTAATTAAAATTTTTAATTTATTCCAATCTCTTCTATACTATTCAGGATGATAGGAATAGGTTGATAGAAATGAATAGAGAGACTTTTTATTGGAGAAGTTTTAATGAACTATCTATTCTCACAGTGATACATTGAAGATAAGTTGAGGTGATTCATAAAAAGTCACTTAAAATATCCAATAACAAGATGATGTTGAATTGAGCAGCAGACTCACTTTTCAAATGCAGACACAAGTAATGAAAAGAGAGTGAATTTTAAGTAGCACTGTTGTGTTGTTTATTTGTCACCTACTGACCTAATAACTAAAAGCTAATTTCACCTGTTTCCGTGTTTAATTCATCACTAAATGTAGGTAGAAATTTCGTAGGAGGATAATAACAAGTGTGTCTTTAAATATATCCCATTTTCTATTTCTTTTATTTTTATTGCTTTCATATAATTATCATGATATGAATTTTCGTGTCAAGGGAAAGTTGAAGAACACTATTTATCGTCGCTAAATCTAGAACAATACAGAACAAGGTACCACCAAGAGAAATTTGATTGAATGATAAATGAAAAATCTTATGTTGGGTGTTAACTTAACAATAGGTGTGGTGTTGATATTCTTAATAAATTTATTATAAAGTGTCATGCTAATACATGCTGACCTTACTCGAGTATTTGTCAGAGAGGAGATGTCGAAGAAGTTGGTTAAGAAACTTAACCAAGTATCGGCCTTGCGGTTTTAACTTCAATGGTGTCTCTATCCTACGCTTTCACTACTTTCGCTTACGAGGGATTTTAAAGGAGTTGCTATCTCTTTCGATCATTAATTCCTTCCTTATACTTGATGATCTTGTTTGAGAACGTTGAAAGCAGATGACCTTCTTCTTTTCTATTAAACTTCAAATTTATTCAACCCTTCAGAAACTTTCAAACATTTACTCTAATGAGAACATACACTTTTTTCAAACTTTCTGGATTACGCTATTAAAATCTCATTCTCGTAGAAAATTTTATAATTATATTTGTATTAATGTTATCAGTGATCATTCATGGAGTAATAAATTTAAATTAGTTTGAATTTTATGATTATTTTGTTAAGATTAAATGTATCTATGTCTGAAGGAAAATTTTTAAAATAAATAATTTATTCGAGAGCTTGTTTTATCTAGTTACATTAATTTTAATCAGGAAAAAGTCGAGTCTTGAATTTTGGAAATTATTTTAAACCAGATAAAAGTCTAATAATGTTAGTTTATAATGAAAAAGTTGATGAGAGAAATTTGAACAATTAGGAAAATTTCAATTTCATCAACATTAATTTGCTGAGTTATTAATTCACATTTAATTTTCATTACATTGTTCATTATTTTTATTATCATCATTTTTTTTCATCATCCTTCCACTTACTATAACTCATCAAGTTTCTTCATTATCGGCAAAATATGAATATCAGAATTTTTTCCAACCATTATCGTGCTGCACGATTACAAAAACATCCAAGCGACATATACCCATGTATTTACAGACTTTATGAAAGCATTCAGAATTCATGATTGCAGGAGAGACATTGGAATGCAATCGTGTCGGCCCATTGGCATTTGACGTGGCAGTCGGCTTTCAATATTTTTTCATTTTTTTTCTACGAAGACGTTGTAACTCCTTGAGTATTGCGAACAAGAAAATAACGGTACACTTAGTAGTCATCTTCATATTGTTGATCATTAAAATTTCTACAATATTCAACACTTGTAATTTAACTGAAACGTATATTTTCATCAGTGAAAAAAATGAATGAAATTCTTGATACAAAATTATAATTAGTGGTTGCAATTTCACCTCGTCATTCCTGCCCTCCTTCACCTCTTTTTCCACGTCTCACTTACTTGACAATCCGTGGCCTTGATCTTAATTCATTGCCCGAAGAGGACGTGCACCCTCGACTTCTCTCCCTCACAATTTTTTATATTCTGCGTATATACGCGATCTCTCGTTTATGACCTCGACTCACGGCACATATTACTGACCAATTGAAGCAGCAAACCAATGCTGCACAGAAATCTAATGAAATATCAAATTAATTTATATTATTTCGCTCGTACTGATAATTCAAGAGAGATTTTATCATTTTAGTTTCTGTGCTCATGTTTATTAAATTATAATAAAATCAGCTTTTAACAAATAATATAATTATTAAATTCATAGAATCATTTAAATTGAATTTATTTGAAATAGGAGTTAGGTAATGAAAATTATTACGAAATTTATTTTTATTAATTATTCTTAGAAAAGTATGGAATAAAAATATTCAGGAGGTATCAATAAAAACACATGGAATTATAATGTTTTACTAAAGAATTTATTTTGATATTCAATTATAGTTACGAAAAGAAGAAGATATCACTTAGTTTTTTGTTTTTTTTTATAAATTTACATACACATGTAACATAATTATTAATAATTATATGAACAACCCTTAGAAAAATAAGGACGTTCTTCAGGAGCTTTTGGTGGATTGCTTAGGGATACAGAGAACAGAATAAAAAATAAAGATGTCGAAGAAGTAAGAAAAATAAAAAAAAATTAAAAATAGAAAACAAAAAAAAAACATAGAAATAAGATGGGAAAAAATTGTCATATCTATATTACAAATGTCTTTGCGGTTTTATTTGCTCGCTTGAAAGGAAGCAATAAAAGTTAGATTTTTTTTTTCACTTATTTCTTTTTCTCTTTCTCTCCCTCCCTTTCATTCTATTATTCATATTTATCATTATTTACTTTGAAGTTTCTTATAACTCCAGGATTATAAGACCTAGTTCCCAAAAATCATGATAAAATTATATTTCAGTACCAAAAAAGCATGTTTCGCATTTTAATATGATTTTTTGGGCACTGGAGATCACGTAGATCACTAGACTCTTTCGCATTCTCTGCAGGTGTATAAATTCTTGCACAGACTGCTAAAAAAACTTTAGCAACATGTCTTCGTGCAAGTCAAGGGTCAAGGTAGTAAGTGACTTGATGATTTATTAGTTATATTTAAAAGAAACCGTCACCAGTTGGGTCATTTAACCAAGGATAATTATTGGGACATCGTACACATGTTTGGAGATTGATTGTTTCCCCAGGTACTTCTTTAGATGTTAATTTACATGTATGTGGAACCCAACATGCTGGTGGTCCATCAACAACACATTTTTCCCTCCAAGATTCAAAGTTCTTTGACTCGGTGACTGTACGTGGGTTTTGGATCCATTGAATTACTTGAGTCATTGTGACGAAATAAACATCATTGTGGTTAGCGAGAATTTCATCAATCCAATAGAGAAAAGCATCAAGGAACTCGGGATTATTTTTCAACCAAGCTGCATGGAAGTAAAGTCCAAGTGGTGCACGATTTTGTTCATAATGACGTTCGAAGTTGTGGTTTAAGAAATTATAGAATTGGTCTCCAGTTAGAATATTACTGCAGGAATCAACCATAGCACAGCCAGGCAAGTATTCATCATTCTGAGGGTCTTCTCTGCGGTCCAACTCATTCATTACCATCTCCCAAACAGCATGAGACCTTTTAATTGGAAGTTTATTGATTAGCATCAATTTAATTTATTTATTTGATTATTCTAGATTGTTCATGTTGATGAGTTGGTTAGTTAGTTGGTTAATTCATTAATTAATTGTACTGGTGGGTTTACTTACCGGGTTGGACAATGTTGAAGATTTCCATGGCAACGATGAGGCATTCTGAAATACATCGTATATGGCCATAGTGGAGGATTATTAAGTGCTGCAGTAATTGTTGAGTCATAAAGGAAAGCTTGCTCTTCCATCATAGTGAATTGATTATTTCCACCGACTCGTAGATAAGGCGCTCTCACACCAACGACACTATTATCCGTCAAGTTGGCATACTTCTCTGCGATGATTCTCATTCCAGCCATTTCTTTTGCCCAATCATCAACTGTCGCTTGAGACCAGAATCGTTCATCATCGTTATGCCTTTAAGAGAAAAGCATTATTAATCATGAGAAATTTATTATTCTTTTGTTCGTTAGAAAAAGTATTAATAAAATGGTAATTAGGAATTCATGATACTCACGAGATTGAGTGAACGGCAATTTCATGACCTTTTCGATGCATTTCCTGAACTGCTGAGTAATTGGTATATTTGTGAGATACAAAGAAGGTGGCCTTGATGTCACAGCCGTTAGGATTTTTACGTTTTCCATTGAAGATTTCTTTGTAAAGTCCAATGTTGTTGTTGTTGATGGCATCATCGAAAGTTATTGTAACCATTTGTGGAACATCTTTTGGCGGAAGGTCTCCAGGAATTAATGTACCATCTTCAGAACAGAAACAATCAGGGAGGGAGCAAACTGCTGGATCACAAGGTGGTGCTCTATTTGGATCATTATCCATGTCTATAAATTAAGAAAAAAATAATTACTCTATAACGTACAGCAAATTTTCATACAATTAATGATGGTTTTTTTTCGTCAATTTATTTAAAGTTTTTCATGCTAAAATTCTTTTAAATTTTTTTTTAATACTTGAAGGCTATTAGTATTTTAATAAAATTTACCGCAAACATTTTCATCGGATCCATCAGCACAATCTTTTTCTCCATTACAGAAGAGTCCCCGTTCAATACAAGAACTATCGCCGCAAGCTAAAGAGCCATCAGGACAAAGTGGTTCTTCAGTATAGAGCAGAGGTTTAGCCTTTCTTTCCTTGTTTTTGAGCTTGCAATTATTGACTGAATCCTTCCAGTCGCATGTCTGCTTATCGATGTCAAAGTAAAGCCCAGCTGGACATCTTATAGCTTGCAATCCTGAGCTTGTACATTGAATTACATCTCGACAATTATCACCCTCACCAGCGACAAGTCTGAACCATTCGCCTGCGTCCTTGTCCTTGCATATTTCATTCTCGAAGCTTTCTTCCTTTTTCTCCTCTTGTCTCTTTACTCGGATGTTCTCACTCTCTGAAAAACGTTTTTAACATTCTCGATAACAAAAAATTAAAATAATTATTTAAAAAATGTGAATAATGATTTTTTTTAAAATAATTGTCACATATGTTGGATTTTTTGCCACGCATGCCTTAGGTTATGGCGAGACGGCGAAAGTTTCTCCCATTTTAGACTCGCCTGAAGCAGGCAATGACGTCAAGTTAGCAAGAGAGAGATCTAGTCCTGGGCTTTCACGTTCTAATCTCTTATGCAACTTCTGTTGCGCTTATGCACTCGTCGTTAAACCGACTTCATAACGATAAAAATTCATCAACTATTCCCAAATCTATTGTAAAAAATTATTTATTTAAATAATAATTCATAAATAGCTTGAGAAATTGAGAGTAAGTGTGAACGACGTGTAAATGAAAACCGGTTTTATCTCGCGGTAGATTAACATAAATCTTGATCAGGGAAATTAAGATTCAATTTAGACGAAAAGAAAATCCAGAAGTTTCTGCCTTTCTCCATCAAATATTTCAACTTGTTATTTATTTCATCATTATTTCTATCAAATCTTCTTCTTCAATGACTTCACTTGATTGATAATTATCAAAAAAAATAAAAATAAACTAAATCGTAATTAAACGTAAGTTAAAATTAATCAAACGATTGATGAAAATAAAAAAAAACTTACGAGCAAAAGAAACCGCTACAAGTAGCAAAATCACCAGTGATGAATTCATCATCCTCGTGACTATTGTTTAGCCGTAAAACGGCAAAGGTGTTTCACTATTTTATAGATCGATTGGTTAAATCATAAAATAAGCTGACTACTAAGAGACTACGACGTGTCACTGTTTCCGTTTTTCTCGAGCTACCGCCTTCGCTGGCTCTTTTATTGAACTTCCAGCGATCGGTGAAGATGGTGGTGGTGGTTGATGAAGAAAGGTGACTAAGATGTGGAAGAGAGAAGAGTTGAATGAAAAAAAGAAAGTAGACAAACAGACTTTTTTTCAAACGCACTGATTGAAGGTAATATTTTAAGACATTCACGAATGAATTTAAATATAATTAAAATATCTTAGTGAATATTTTTTTACAATGTTCAATTAATATTTTTTATGTTTAATAACACTTTAGAGTGGGGCGCGGACCTTGGATTGTAGGTACCGCTTATGAACTGGCCGAGCAGCGCCACTCACTGGGCCTTATATTGCCACCACCACCTTCATCATGTTCTGAGGGGTCTGCGAGGTGTTCCTGGAGCCTCTCTCGATCAAATAAATGTCCAAGACACTCCACTGCCTCTTTTTGTTCATAAACCAGTTGATTTTTTATTTTATTTATTAACCCTTCAGTGATTTTGATAACTAATTTGCTTCATTTATTCTGATAACTTTTTTCCACTGATGATGAATATCATTTATTCTCTCCTGATGTCATTTCATAATGAAGTAATTTATTTTTAGATCTATCTAGAGAATTTATTAATTATTTGATTATTCATTAAGGTGGAGGTGGATATTTTCTATGTCTTACATTGAATAAACAAGTTGGTTGATGGCGCCATTATCTTCTTATAAAGTCAGAGAGAGGTCTGAATAGGACCACAGAGAGCTGGAACCCACTGAGCCACCATCATCATATGATTCGATAATTTGAAACTCTTCTTCGTCATCAATTATATTCACTCGTCTGGAGCAAATTTTGAATTTCGTCATGTTTATCATTTAATGAATGATTTATTACCAATAATCTGCATAGTGGTGCTTCGTCCTCTGCTACTTGTAATTCTTTTTTTCTTTTGCAGAATTCCTAAAGGTCATTTCGTAATCCAACATTTTATTCCTTTAATGCAGAAAAAATTATTCAAAAGTTTTTAAAAGTAGTATTGTAAAATCAAAGTTATTATCTCTATTGTAATATCATCATTATAATTATCATCACCATTTGTCCTATTAATTTAATTAAATTTCTAGATGCTACTTAATTAAGCACATATTGAAACCTGCGACTTGTAAATTGATTCAAAATTCAGTTTCAATTAAATTAAATTAATTATTTCTTTGGTGAATGTGAGTTAATGTTGATTCAACAGTAAAAATATGTAATAATGAAATTGAAACTGAAAGAAAAAAGAAAGGAAGAGTTGGAGTATTGATGAGTTGATGAAATATTTAATCATGTTAAATTGATGAATTTATTGAACTGAATGGAGACTTTGATGACACAGGTACAGACAAATTGTGTAAAGTTGAATAAAAAATCTTTGTTCATGTTGGAATAATAATAAAAATATGAAGAATATCGATACTCAGACCTTTGAATCATGAACTTTTAGCTTCTTTCCCTGAACTTTCCAGTTCGAGAGATCGAAGCTTCTAAAGGTAACAATAATGAAGAGTTTTATTTGATGCATCCATTGAAGATGCGACATTTACGTTCACAATGAGAATGTCGGTATGTACTGAGACCTTTTATTAACTACTGCTATTATCCCGTTATCACATGTTTTCATCGTGCTCATGTAATCGAACTTAATCGTCATCATTCATTATGACAAACTCTCTCTCTGATCCTCATTGTTAATAAAGATACCATTAATAATAATACCGTTTACGTCATTGATATAAATCAAATCTGATGTAAAGAATGAAAATTAAATTTTTAAAAATCATAAAAGTAATCAATCAAACCAAGTATCTAATACTTATTGAAATAAATAAAAGAAAAGTGTTCAAACATAATTGGGTCTTTTTATAGAGAAGTTATAGAGCTTGGATTGTAAGCTGTCTGGAGTAAGCATATAAATTGTCAATTCCCCTGCAACATGGCAATTTCATAAATCAAGAATCATGTTCTCTAGGGATTATTTAGTAGAAGCTTTTTAATACTTTATTACATCTCAATAAAACTTTAGTAATAATTCCATTACATTAGAAACTAAATCATCAAGTTCAATTATTTATTTAAGGCATTTATTTATTCATTTGAAGTATTGATAATATTAATTAATCACTTAAATATTAATGATGATCATAAACTAAATGTTAATTTAATGCTGGAATGATAATTAAATTGAAATTTGTTGAAGTGAAAGGTTTTTTCATAGAAGATGAAGCTGTCACCAGGAATCTTCGTTTTGAATAATTTCAGACATTGTACGCCATCTTTAGGTACATCGATCGTTTAGAAGGAAGATCAATATCAACAGGTTCAAAATTGATTTTAGATCTAAATGTTATCTAAAGGAAATATATTTATCGCGAAAAGGTTATGTAGGAAATTTAAATATTAATAACTTTTGAATCAATGTATAATAAATACTTTTTTTTATTATTTTATTTTTAAAAAGCTTTTCTAAAATAAGAGATCCAGTTAATCTCGAACTTCATCTAGGTTATTTTCTTTCTTGTTAAAAAAAGATAATTGTCAGTTCATGAGAATTTTTTTTCATCCTTCTGAATTACTGGTAACCTTTAAATTAAAAATCCTCTACACTTCAATTACCATTCTTTCTTTTCTCATTTTTTTCTAATAAAAAGCTTCAGATCCGAAAGCAGTATATTGTTTTCCTCCAACCATTTTTCTATCCACTTTCAATCTTTTCCACCTTTAAACCTGGATTGTTTTTACGTCATTTTCTCCCCTCGGTCGACTAATTTACGCTCACTTATACGCCTCTGCATCATACATAAGACATTTTTAGAATTTATTAGATTTCAAAACTGACGTCACTAATTTTTTTCTGATTATTAACACACGTCATCAATATTTATCTCTTTATTTAAAACTTTTTTTTATATAAAATTGTAATGGAACTAGGTCTTTCAACATGTGGTATATTTTTCCTATCCTGTATCAAATCCCAGAATATTCCAGCTCAGGATCATATTCCCAGGATAACAAGTCTGGTCACATTTACCCTTAATGGTTTTTCCAATTAAGTCTATTTTATTTCTCTTTTTCTATCTCATCAAAATCAACCAGACATTTCTATGGATATTTTTATTAATACTAACATTTATTTATAAATTTTATTGTGATAAATTGAGCAATAAAATAATTTATAATGCACCCATGCAATAGAAATAAAATATACGATGCATAAATATATGTTGCAGAAGTGTATCTTATCTGGAAATATAAAAATTGGATATTCAAGTTATTGATAGTCCCATGAGCATGAAGATATACGATTAATTTGTATAAATGTCAAGTCTCAAGAGAGCTAATAAATTTCGATCACCTATCACGTATGACCGTGTCAAGTCATTGTAGAAACAGACTGATACCTCGAGGGGAAAAATAAGCGCAACAGGGTTTGAGATATATGTATATAAACGTGTTGCTAAAAAAAGCTTTCAGCTCTACAATTGCGATACACGATGGCAATAAATGCATGCCTTGCACAATTGCCAGGCACAATTCAGTGCTCTGACCTCGTCCTTTATGGTTATTTCTATTATACTGTTATCCCTCTTCAACTAACCGTGTATCATTAAATGTGAAAAACATTATATGATGAACCCACTCATATTGAATGAGCTAATAAAACAACTCACAAATTATTTATTTTACTCTTTTATTTATCATTATGTTCAACAGCTCTTGTATTCTATAACAATACTATTAATTCCACACCGTTTAATAATTATGAACATTAATGAAAATAAATACGATCATTTTCTATTTTGTTATTACAAGGTTTTGTCATGTTAATAACAAAAAATGATATTGTTTAATCGATTAATAATAAAGCATTCTTTTTTTAATTCAACATAAGTGGTGATAATATAAAATAATTATAATAATCATAAAAAAACTGAATAATGATAAAAATTTTCATGTTAAGTAAAGATAAAAATGTTAAAATACCATAAAGTATCATGCTAATATAATTATATGATGACATAAAATTAAAAAATTAGTAATTAGAAAATATTTTTTTGTTTCATTTTAATAAATTATTAAGTAGGGTAAAAGTTTATATGCCACAAAATAACTAGGTTTATGTATAGCTGTAGCTATTTTTTTTTCTAAAACTTTTAACTGGAATACATTTTTTATTTTGACATAAAAAATATTTTATGTTAAAGTTATCAATGCCACAATGAGTAAATGTCTATTTTATTATAAGTTCAGACGGTGAAGAAAATTATTGATCAATTTCTTATCTTCCAATCGTTCCCGGACAATTTAGTAAATTTAGATGATGTCTTGCGCGAGTAAGTGGTCAAGGTCATGGATGTATTTTATCAAGATTCTAGAGCAGAGACAGGGAATAAGCGTGGCAAGCCCATGGAGGTGGGTTGTTTGATGATCACTATGCCAGTCAGCAGCAGCAATTTCTGCAGATCAGGGGGAGACATTGGAATATGACCGGCAAGTAGCTCTAGATCAGGGTAAATTCGTGAAGAAAGAATGCTTTGGTATATATGTGACCTTGACCTACAGGATAGTTCGCGCGCCGGCGTCGCGCCCTCAGTATTCCTCTCTTTCTGTCTTGCACCCACTTTCTCGCATCCCCTTTCTGGTCTGGCGAGTTGCCCGATACTTTGGCTTTCTCCGCGTGCTCGTTGACGACGCCGCCGCGTTTCGGAACAAACTGAAACCCCCAGAGCTTTCCAACCCTTGCTGACACATTAAAAGGGTGGAAGGGGTGACCGTACGTTGCTGAATAAGGTTGGGTCCCCTGGATACGTTCCCGAGACGCTTCGCGTACAGTTTCTCCTCACTCTCAGTTGACCGCGAGTTCTCACGATCGTGACACTTTTGATTCGTAATTTATGCTAAGTGGCAACTTGTTTCTCGTTCTTTATGAACTGATTGACGAAAAAACAATTATTATTGTATAATTAATTTTTTTAAAATAAAACTTCCGAATAGAAATCATCAAAAGTCATTTGTTTTAGTGGTAAATATTTTAGAAATGTTTCAAGTGTTTGTTTTTAATTTTTAAGTTGATTCATTTTTAACAAGAAATGTTATTTTGACAATTTATTATTTATTTTTTTTTTCCATAAATTTTGTGTTAAGATAAATTTTTTGATAATTTTCTTTTAAGGTATTGCTTATCTTGGAGATGAATTTAATTTTTAGTCTTTTAAAGTTATAAATAAGCTGTGAATTTTGTGTTCACCATTTTAATTTTACAAAATTGTTTTTAATTGTATTAAAATTTTTCATTTTGTTAGAAAGTTTTTAATTTAATTATAACTCCAAGAAACCGTGTAAAACAAAATTTAATATATTTTATTTAGTACAGAATAAAGAAAAACTTTTATAAAATATAAATTCAACACACTCGAGACTTTTGTCTCGATGGGAAAGTTCTTCTTCTTTCCTGCCATGAGTCTCTCGTTGGAGATATGCAGGTGAGTTTTTTTGAATTTCTTTAAATTATTAAAAAAACGATCTTCATTTTCTTTTATATAAATATTCTTTATTATTTATTAAAAATCTTTTCTAACATTCTCCAACATGTTACTAACATCAATGTCAATTTATTTTCAACACGTATTCTAAAAGAGGAGAACAAATGCCAACCAAATCATAATTGAATATCACTAGAATTATTCAGAGCATTCTTATCACATGAAAATTCATCATTTGTATCTTATAATTAAACTCTGGACAACCCGGATCTAATTTAACATGCGTAACTTTTTTTCAAATAAATCAAATTGACATTAGAAACTTTGAGGATTAACGATCATAATTTATCACCTGGTTTTAAGGTAACAAAATCCCATGAGGATAAGATTTCTCTGCAAAACTTTTTGCCAACTTAAATCGAATTTCTAGCACACTTTCAAAAGATCAGAATCCCAGAAACCAACAACACTTATTAGAAAAGAAACACAAGTTTTTTAAAAATCAAATATTAGTTGTGTAAATGATTCAATAACATTCTAGTAATTTCAAATAATTCCCTGACATTAAAAACTTATCTTTTCCGAGTAACATGCAAGTTGTTCTCAAGAAATTTGGCCACCAGCCAATATGAACAAGGGGAAAAATTCTAATGGCATTAACAAAAAGATTGACATTGAGAAGTTTAAAAGAAATAGTAATACAAGAAACTTGCGTGACTCGTCAAGAATCACTAGCTTGTTTAAATCGATTTCAACCGCCTGAACCATCGTGTTCAAGGCCTGGATTAAGTCGCAAATGAAAAGAAAAGACACAGCTTTAGTCAATGAACTCTATTTGTTATTAAACCTAATTGAATTTTCCATCCAATTAATTTAATATTTTCTTCCATATTGTCAGTAAAATAATCTACGAAGCAAAAGTCATTTTCTTATAACTTATTTATTACATCAAAATAATTGAAAAGTTAACTTCTTCAATTAAATAATCTTCTTAATAAATAATCAGTAACTTATTGATTTTATTCTTTAAAATGTCTATCTATGAATAGATAAATGATTTATTCTCTCGGCCTTGTACTTCACACTTGTTGCTCTCAAGAGTGAAGAAGAAAATGAAATTGAAATGGCAAGAAGAGACTCAGAAAAGAAATTCTACGATAAAAGGAATGTTACAATAAATTTTATTAGTATATTCTTGTTCATTTCTTTGTTCTTAGTTTATGGATATTGTGCTTTTGTGCATTTGAATTGAAAAGAAAAAAAAATAAAATTATTTCGAGTTCACTAGTCACCGATGCAATTTAAAATGTAGAACAGTCCTAAAGTAACTATCGATTCTTTCTCTGAAAGTCGTATACGGCTATCTAAAGATAATATCTGTGAAATGCGAAACTCCTTTATGAGTTTCTCGAAGGAATCTTGAGTACTTCAATACTTGTACAATGGGAATTTCATTATAAATCCTTAAGTAATTATGTCAAGGTTATATTTTGCACTTTTACTGACAATTTTCAAAATTTGCGTGCATTATTTGTCATTATATTTTGCTTTGATGAAATTGTCAATAGCTTCTTTTCATGTAAATAAAAAGAATGTTTTATTTTAAAAAGGTCACATTTGAAATAAAAATAATAATAATTTATATTTTTTTAAATCTTTAATAAAAAATACATTTTAAATATAAAATAACATTAAATAATCTACACAGGTCACACATTTATTATTTTTCCCTATTGCAATTTTCATCTGATGCTTTTTGCTCTATAGATATACCATTTTCATTGCTAAGTTATTTACATTTTCCCTTGTTTTTGGAAACTGGCCAAATTTTTAAAGTAATCTTTTGCAAAATTTCCCAAAGATTTATTTTTAATAAGTAAATAATCCCACTTGAAATGTATCTACACTATGAACAGTGCACTCTCACTAGTAGTATTTTATAAATGTAAACATCAACAATTGATCTCATGAGAGAGATAGAAAAAGATATAGATGATAATAAAAGCCTAGCGAAACGCGATAGGATTAAAGGTCCAATGTCATGGATAGATAGGATCAATATTGCAGTTTTTTAATATTAAATCCCGTTAAATATCTACCAGAGTGTTCAATAACTCAGTATTTAGCAAATAAAATTTTATGACATTTTTTTTTGCAGAAACCTTTAAGAGAGCTAAGCCGGCTGTGCTTAGGTACTAGTGGTCAAAATAATGCAGTAGTTGTTACAGCAGATGTTTGTACTGAACCACCAAGTGGTTTACCATTACTCCAAGTATGGCCAAGCGAATCACCCAGAGGCGAAGGGGATGGGCAAGCCTTCATCTTCCCAGATACTCATCAGGACAGCATCAACGACAGTGGCATAGAATCTATCCAGGTAATTTACATTTATTTGCTTGGCTTTACATGATAAGAATGCCATAGCAAAAATAATCCAATCAATTCATAATTCATTTTAGCTATGACATTCTAGATGTACAATTAGTCGTTTAAAACACCAATTCTTCATTACCAATGCTGGTCACAATCATGTTAAAAATGATTATAAATTATTCGTACTTTGTCTTTCATTATCTTTTAAGGTAGCAATTTGAAACCAGACCTAGACACGGAAGAGAAAATAAGATCAGGGCCATTTAATGATTATTTATGTCATAGGTAGTTCTATTGTAGTAATAGGTAAGATAGTAATATCACTACCTTCAACTATTCTGAGTAATATAAAGAGATAGTGATGAATATGATAGTTGTCTTCACAGTAGCATATTTTATAAATGATATGAATTTATGTCGTCAAAAATAATTTTTATTTTTAGCCAATTTATATCAAAGCTCTTTGCTAGATATTTTATATCCATTATGAATATAAAAAAAGTGATCTGGGATTAGTACCCTCACGATGAATTTCCCATTAATTGAAATTCGTAATTTTGTCATCGTTTTTTTTGTTTATAAAAAGTTACTATTGTTATAAACAATATACAATTGTTTAATCTCATCGATTTATTTATAATAATATTTTATTGATATTTATGGACTATAATCATAGTAATGATAATTGAATTAATTAAAAACTATATTTAATTGAATTTTTTATAAACACTACATAATTGTTTTGAGTCATATGAAGTTATTAACAAGTATATTATATTGATTTCAATTGTCAATAATGTTAATCATTTAATAAGTAGATTTAATCTATTTCAAATATCATTTTGACTCAATTTATATTATATTCTTTTTGTTATCAAAAAAATGGCTAGACCGAATTTGTAAAAACTTCTTTCATTGCCTTCATTGTTCTTCATCAAAAAAAGCTTGACATATGCACACACACTGCAAATCTCAAATTTGGAAGTGTCTTAATTTAAAACACTTAAAGTCTTTTAAAATGACGTCATCCATTTGATTAACATTGTAGTCATTTTTTAAATACTTTCAAGTGCGTTAAAAGTGACAACAATGTTAATCAAATGGGTGACGTTATATTAAAACACTACGATTTGCAGTGCACGCACATACATACATCCATGTTTAAACCTCCTAATATGCTTTCAAATGTCTCAAAACGTAAAGATGTGATAAAATTACGAATTTAAAAAATTGATCTCATTACAATAACTTCCTAATGGGAAATGATTAAATGTTTTGAATAGAAGATACTTGACAGTAAGCTTTGAAAAGCCATTATCCACATATAAACCTGATTTCAAGTTAATGGAAGCATTGGTAATTGAGGATAATGAATTCACACTATTTGAATGATGACTATTAAACATCATGTCCGTGTCAATTCCCGGAAAAATTCATGAGAATCATTTAATAAATAGAATGCAATTGTGCACGATGAATTATCTAGAGTAATGCCAAATTCGAATAATTAAACTGTCATAGACTTGAAATTGCAATACTTGCACAATTGTCAGTAAATTATCGAGATTCCGGTGAATTATTGAGGCCGGTATTTGGCCGTGGCATTTCCGTGTCAGCGAGATGATAATTATCGGGCATCCTCGCAAAAGGCATCACCATCGCCGTGTGGCGCGGCATGCAGCAGTGTAGCAGTCAGCCCTCAGCAATCTCGACGGCCAAGTCTTCTACATCCAGATCATGCTCGGCTACATCTCTATCATTTGAGACACAATCATGGAGCAGCGGATCGGTCACCTCAATCGCCAGACAGAAATTCTATCGACGAAGAACAAGCACCGCCAGCACCACCGAGTCCGTCCAGTTCCACCAGCAGCCTCAGGTCCATGCCAAGTTCAACCATGGCTTCAGTTCATTCTACCCACGATAGAAGACGAAGCAGCCGGTAAGTTGATGAATTATTCAGCCAAGATGTCTAACATTGGAGAAATGGTCTGAAATAAGAATTTTAATTGAAAAAAATCATTTTCAATAATAGAATTGAAGAATATATTTTAATAATAAATACAACGCATAATGGCTGCATGAATTATTCAAATGCTTCTTTTGATTAATATTTAATTTTTTTTATTTTTTCATTGTTATTTAATACGCGTAGAAATGAGCAAGAATAATAATAAATGATGTTCAAAGTAGAGTAAAATGTATTTTTATAACACAGGCTACCTGGCAAATAAGAAAAAACTAAAGAAAAATTACATTCATATTATTTTTATGCTAAATATTAATTTTAATTGGAAAACATTTCAATGGATGAATTAAATGATTAAATAAAAGCTTTTAAAACAAGTTTACTGTTATATGCTTTTTCCTAACAACTTTTCTATTGTCTATTTGTATCAACATAGATTTGATCTATATACCAGTCATATTTACATAATTAATCAATATACTGTAATTGATTGCCGTAGGTACAGTGTTTTCGATGCACTCGATTTGGAATACGCATTATTACGTGCTGCAGCCCGTGGATCTGTTGGTCCATATTCTCTTTCTGAATCTCTTCACAAGCTGACCTTCACGCAAAGTCTAGCATTTCCAGCATTAGCACGGGGTCTCGCGTCCAAACAAAGTGTACCCACTAGACGCCCTCAACAACACTCAGAAAGTGGTTTAAATGCTTTTGCTAAAGTAGTTACAGCATTGGTACTGATGCTTGTGAGCGTTCTTGTGTTCGGGATTGTTTATAAGTTTGTAAGGACGTGAGGGTGGCTGCTGGTACCTGCTGACCATTTAGACTCCTCAGACAAGTTGATACATGTAGATGGTAATGATCCAGGTACCGGCGATCCTTTTTCAGTGAATATTTGATGTGATAGTGAACTATTTATTTATTTAACCTATTTCAACAAGGTAATTTATTTTCATTTAGTTGGCAAAGAGTGATAATGGATTATTTACCAATATATTTTATAAATGTGACATCAGTATTAAAAATATTTTTTGATGAATTATGGAGGTTTAAATGTCATGCTGCTATATATAGATGATAAATTCATATAAATTTTGTTATATTATATTTTAAATATCTACAATATTGTGAATAGCTTATAATGGATTTAATGTCAAAGCTGAAGTTCTTGTTGACTTAAAATACTTGTAATGAATGCGCTATCGTTCTAATTACTCTTCTAAGTATTGATTAAAAACTTCCACCTCGATAAACACTATTCTATGAACTGTGAATGTATTCCAGGAAATTTGTATCAATGTTTTCTTGAAGATATTCCTTTTAATTAGCTATTGGAGCTGCGATATTATTTGAATTATGAAATATTTTTCATTCTATTGTAAATTTGTTCAAAGTATTCAATGAACTCTTTTGAAAGTGGTGATTTTATCGAGTTAATAATATAATTCAGTAAGAGTCTATGAAAGCAAAGTTTTTAATGATCTAAATATTTATGGAATAATAATTATTTTTAATATATTGATAATGATATGAAATGTTTAACATGTACATGTGTGTACTAATAGGTGAAGTTTGAAAATGTTGAGAAAAAAAAATATCAAGTATAATAAATGCTATTCTCTATATTCGTAATATGATTAAGCTTAAACATTAAAATTCGTTTAAAATATAAAACGAAATTTCATATTATGTAGTTCTAAAAAGCTTTGGAATATATGAAAAAGATGTGATGAAGTCAGAATTATACTGAACTGACAAAAAATTTTTTCTTTATTTTTATAACTTTCGATCGATAACTATAATAATCGATCTAAATATCTTACAAAATTTTAACGTGATTACAATGATAATGAAAACTGTAAAATTGATGATGTTAAAAAATTAATGATAATTCAAGTAACGATAATGATCATTCCGAGGTTTAATTTGCCAGTAAATGATAATTGAAAAATTATTACATTGGTTGTGAAATACAGTTATCATTAAAATTCATTTATAATTAAAAAAAATTTTATATTACGGTTAAGTGATTTGAATTTTATGTGATTTATTGATGTCAACTACTATTTGTATTTTGCTCAAACTATCTAAGTGCTTTATCATTAACTCCTCGACAATCTTTGATGAAAAGGCGTTCGATATAAACCTCGAGAATATTTTTTAAAGTACACGCGATGATGTGTTGTCGACCGTGAATCGACCAACGTATAAAAATATCTTACGAGCGAGCTTTTTTAATGTCACTGGTAATTCTCATCTTTTTTTAGATCAATAAAATAAAAAAATTCTCGTTCTTCCTGTATACTTAATTTTCATAATTGAATTTTACCTTATTAATCACATGAAACCTGTAAACTTCAAAGAAAATTAGTAGAAACTAATGTAGAGTAATGAAAATCATAATTATTAAATCATAAAATAATTTATTCTATATTTTTTAATAAATATTTTAACAAAGAAAATTATCCAACTGCAATAAATAAATAACTTATGTATAGTATTATTTATAAGTATTTATGTTCTATGATTAAAAACAAAAAAATATGAAATTATAAATTATAATTATGTGAATTAACTTTTTTTCTTTTTATAAAACAACGAATTTGTAATTAACATATATTTATCATTAAAGTATAAAAGGAATGTAAATAAATTTCAGTACATGAATATTATTATAAAGAAATTTACTTGAAAAGAGATAAATGAAAAAATTCTGCTTATTTTAGATTTTTTTATTTAGTGGAATGAAGAATCGATCATCGATAGTCGAGTTGTCTTATTTTTGTTTAAGTATTCTGTATTGAATATATATGTATATATCTATTATAGTTTTCTTTAAATAATTATTAATTTAATAATAATAATTCCAACTTAAAATAAGATAGAATGTGTTCCCTCTGGAGTTCAGTTTGTTTCACACCTAGTGCTATTATATCTACAGTGATATTTCTTCTGCTATACATCTTTTATGTTTTTTTTTTGTTTTTTATTATTGTAATTATTTTTTAATGAATAGCACATTTTTTAAATTCGTTTTTAACTTCCCAGTGGAAAGTTATGATAATGGGTCCGATTTTGCGAATCTCAAATGTTAACATATATTCACGTTTTAAGGTCCCCAGAGCCAAATGCAATAATTTGCAAGTGGACGTCTGTATGTGTGTGTGTATGTATGTAGGTATGTGCGTTCGGAATTATTTTTTGTCTCGATTTTCTCGAGAACATGATATCGATGTGGGACCAATTGCATTCGACAGGTAATTATGCAACTTAGAGCTGATTAGATTTTCAACAAAATCGGTCCAACCATTTTTTATGCAGAATCAAAAAACTGAAAAAAATGGTAAACCAGTTAAATCTTAACTTTCTTTCCACTGGGAAGTTAATAATGTGGACCTTTCGGGTCGCACTCAGACCACTGCAGAGCACTGATATTTATTATTTATATTTACCTACATATACATCCGTATTATTTTATTAATTTTTTATTTTTATTTCACCAATGTATTTTAATTATGTACATCATAATCTCTTATTATTTATTGCTAATTTACATTCTCAGTTTCACATAAATTTTATTCCGTTTATTCGTATTAGTTTTATTTATAATTTGAAAAGTTCATGGAATAGTATAGTCTTTTTTGTTTGAAAAATTACTCTTGCTTCCTTATACAATATTTCAATGTTCGTTCCCATCTTTCATCAATGTACTGATCGATGTAAATCACTGGCATTTAAGAAGTATAAAAAAAAAATTATTTGAATTAAAAATTCGTTTCGGAGACTGATATTAGGCCGTACTTAATTCTTGATTGAGTATAAACTAAACAAACAATTGTTTCTATTTTTTTTTATTTCTTTGTAATTCAATTCGGTGTTCATTTTATTTTTTCGAATATTTTTATCCTTGCCATTTGTCACTCTGGTACTTGGATACCAAGAAAAACATTGACAAAAGTTAACAGAAACTCGGCATTTTTTGTAGAAAAATAAACTATCACCGAGTTTATATAATTTTTTCTTAGCGTTTAAGAAACTACTTTGTGATTCGACATGTATATTTTACACTTTTTACGACAATTTATCACGAAATATATTTTTTCTGCAGATATTTCGAGTTTCAGTAGCTATACTTTGAAAAGTCAGACATTTATGACAATGTTCTGGCTAACATCTTTACCGATGGTAGATGAACCCGAACATAGACAGACACATTTTACTTTCTACACTTCATTTACTTATCTACCTATTAAGTAGTACACCATGAGTTGTCAGACAATTTGAAATAGAAATTGGAACAATTTATTACAGCGATTAATGATCATATCATTGTTCACGATTTTTCTAAATCAACACAATCATACAATAGTGATTATACGAATAAAGTTTTTCATTACAATTAAATCGTCAACACACACTGATTACATTATTGATGACAAACGTGAAGATCATTTCTCCATTTTCAAATAACAATTTAAAATATCTCTATAATTAATAATAATTATAATATTCCTCTTCTTCATTACATAATTATTTTTGTTAAATTTTTTCTCTTCATTTTTTTTTATTATTTAAACAATTTTTTAAACATTTAATTTATAGAAATGATCTTCTCGCAATTCCTTCTCATTATCATGTGAAATTTATTTTGATTAAGTCATTCATTTTCATTTATTATTCTCTTCCTCAATCTTGCACAGTAAAATCAATGACACCGTTTCATTATTTGTTATTCTTTTTTTGTTTTTTTGTAAACATCTTGTTTTTCGTCTTTCAATTATGATTCGATAATAACATGACAACAGAAGTCTATACAACGTTTCAAACGTGTGTTATTATTTTTTTTTATTCTTGTAACGATCAAATCTAATTTACATTCAATCATTTAGTAGGGCCACAATTTTCGTAGGCCTTCGTTTCTCTCTTCCCTCATCATCATTTGAGGGAGTAAAAATACGGAGAATTAGACATTAAAAAAATTGTAATATTCATTTTCATTGTCTATTTAATTTCTAACTAAATTAAAATATATTTTATTTATTTATTTTCATATTAATATTCATTTTAGTAGATTTAGTAGTAGTGAAAGCCCATTTAAAAGATCTTTATCGATGCATTAAAATTCTCCAATAATCATTTGAAAGTTTTCATAACTTTTATCCATGTTTTCAATTTTTAGAAATACCTTTTGGTATTTATATTATCATACTGATGAGTAAAAATTTTAATTTCATCAAATCAGTTCAATATTTGATTTTTAAATATTTATTGTTCAATTAATTTGAACTATTATTGATTCTATTAGTTTCTTATACCAGTCAAATTTGTATATTTATTTATTTATTGATAAATAATCGGATGTGTTGGTACAACAGGTAAATCACTATCGAGCTCAAGATCTACTCCATCTTTGGATACTAAATAATGGGTCAATAATTGTCCTTTTCCCTTTACAAAAATCATTCCTCTCTGAATAAAACCAAATCCAAATGGCTCTAAAATTTTTCTCGTTTCATCAGTGACCTAAAAATACAAAACCATTATCAATTTAGTAAAAAGGAAGTAAAGTAATACATCAATCCATAGAGGATAAAATTTTCACCTGAATGTGACCAACTTTTCCAGTGCTTTCCATTCTAGAAGCAACGTTAACAGTATTACCCCATATATCATAATGAGGTTTTCTAGCACCAATAACTCCAGCAGTGATTGGTCCATGATTAATACCCATTTTGAGAACAAAATGATTGAAGCTTTGGTCGTTAATGCTTGAAAGAGCTTTCTTCAATTCTAAAGCGAATTCAACGAGTGTACAAAGGTGACCCCATCTTGGTCCATCTTCAGGTTCAGCGACTTCTGAGATTCCTGAAGCGGCCATATAAGTAGAGCCTATCGTCTTAATCTTAATGATGCACTTGAACTTGCTATTATCTAAAATCTTGAATAAGTAAGGCAGAGTTATTATACAACATCCAGCTAATTAAGATATAATCAAATTGACCACCTAGTTGTAAGATAAACAGATGAAGATAAAAAAAATTAGCGGACTTACTGCATCAAAGTCTGATATAACTTCGTTGAGGAATCTCAAACATTCAAGGCCTTGATTGTTGATACTTTCTTCACTGTAGAAATCAGCAAAATTGGGCATGCTAGCAAAAAGAACACCAACTTCCGCATAGCTCTGGCTGTAGAGGTCATCATGATGCCGATTAGTGGACAAAAAGTAGGTAGCTACATGCGGTGGTAGAATGTTATATATCAACGCCCCATTTCTTCTTTTCATGTCTGCTGCACGTTCCCTTTGAGCTACAACTTCCCTGCCTCTTAGGTACAGAATTCTTCTTGCTTTTTCCGCCTATGATTAATCACAAAGAAGATTAATTGAATTTTTTTTATTGATATATAATCAAAAAAAAGTTTCTGTTCATTCTTTATATGATGTATAGTCAGGAGATCTCTTAATTTTCTATCACGTCCATTATTTACTCTTTCTTCAGAAATATGACATTGATAAAAAAGTTATTTATTATGTAGTTGCTCAATTTCTAAATGCTGTTTGTTATCAAAATTAATAGAAGCATCCCATTTTAATCAATTTGCTGAATTTCAACAGTTTTGATTCATGATAGTTGAACTCTTTTGTGTGAGTTTATTCAACAAGAACTTGAATATGATTAAAGTCTTATAAGTATGCTATTGCCAGATTTTTATTGAAATCATAATACCCCAGGAAGAACATAATTTTCGTTCAAGTTCTTACACAAACAAAATTTATCTGTTATTGAATCCTCAAACTCGTGCTGAAGTCGGAGAAAATGAGAGGAAATAAAGGAAATAGGGCGTTTGATTCTACTATACTAAAGTTAATTGAAATCCAATGCCCAATCGTGTCTGAAATTATACTTTTACAGATATATAATGTTACTAAACTTGATTGTATACGTATTCATCTAATCAATTACGTTCCGGCTACGACCCACTCTACGTTTATTGTCTCCAATCTCACCCCCATTTCACTTAATAAATCGCAATAACTACTCACTGCAGAAGAAAAAGAAATCTCTAAAACTACATTAATCTATCACTTTTATTTTCTTTTTTTTTTTGGTTTATTAGATATTTGTAAGGCAATAAAATTAACTTACGTATCTTGCGACGAAAACGAGGGTTACTACTATCGTGAGAAGAGTGACAGAAAGCAAATACTTGAGAGGATAAGCAACTGGTTGATCAGGCGGAGGCTGATGAGAGGTTGTATCTTCTTGATCAAGACTTGGTGCTAGTATTAAGACGTTCATAGAACATTGTGCACTAGCTAATAAAAACATCAGTACTGATTTTCCGAGGTAACTCATGTATGTTGGCATAGAAATAACTATCAGTGATAGTACTCCAACGTAAGAGTAATATGATGGATAGGGACATGGTGAAACCCAAGTTTCTGAAGCATTCCTTGGTGGTTCTAAGTCTTCAATTACAGCACAATTTAGCTGAAATATATTTGTAAGTAATTTTATGATGCTTTTTTAATGATGAAAATAATTTTGTTTCAAATAATTACCATGTCTAAAAGTAGGAAAACACTCAAAGAAAAAATCATGAGTAAAGCTAGAGTTCGTCGAAGCCATCGAGCTCTCACAGCACTTCCGAGGCACGTTGCTCCAGCAAGAACTACTCCAAATAAAACTACAACACCAGCACCACCCCATGTAAATGGTCCCCATGGCTGAAACCTCCATATTGGAGAAGCACATATTATTACGAGAGGTCCACCCAGAAGAGACAGTGGAGAAAATGCTTCTCCACTGGTGTGAAACTCTGACTCTACGTTTGGATCTTTGAACTGAAGAGTTAACCACGATGCATGATCTTTGAGTTCTGTTCCACCATCTATAAAATGATCTTGAATAAATGATTAATCGGAGAAAATATCTTTGATAAGTTTTAAGTAAAGGGAAAAACTTTAAATAAAAAAATTAAAAATGGATTAATATGTAAACTTGAAAGTCTTTTTTATTACGTGAAATGTTGATAGTTGATGTTATAAAATTCAATTGTTGGAATTTAGAGTAAAGTATACTACAGTGGACACATTTATTTGATAGTTACCTTTATTCTCAAGCTCTTGACGTAACCTTTCTTGAAAATCGTCTGAATCTTCCTTCGTATTTTTCTCGTATTTGATATCTCCATGGTTCATCATTCTTGGAGTGTTCTCAGCGTCAGTAAGAGAAGCTAGACTCTTGGTAACAGCTGGTTTGAATGGTTTCAATGCTCGCACGATAAAATAAGTAACTATTCCAGCTTTCGCCAAAGCCTCTTCACGATTTTCTCCAAATGCTGGTTCCACTTCAAATTCTCCATTTAGAAAGCTCAATGTTACGTTAGAAATGTGGACTCGTCTTTGAAATATAAATAAATTGTGTAGAAATAGCAATTGAAAATAGGAATATAACTATTCAATAATATTACAATAAGAGAAATAATGTTTACCCAGCCATTCCACTACTTTCCATTTTATTTGCCAACTCAACATCCTTACTATAAACATCGAATTGCCATTGCCTTTGACCAAGGACACCTGCTAGTACAGCACCAGTGTGAATACCAACTCTCATGTCTACTGGACTTTTAGTTGTCGCTTGGACATATTTTATTGCTTCTACCATTGACAATCCCATGTGAATACACAACACTGCGTGATCCGGTCTTTCAACTGGTGCACCACTAATGCAGTAATAGCAGTCTCCAAGAATTTTTATTCTTAATTGCTCGTACCTATTTCAAAACAATTTATTATTTTATTATTTCATGCTCAAATAGAATATTGATTAGATAAAATTGGTTCTCATAATATTTAATGTAAAAATATTTATGTTGGGGTTGTTAGAAAAATATTATTACTAGAAGTCAAACGGTTCCGGTATAGGAATATCACTTTTTGTATATAAATAAAAAATTAGAAAGTCGATAAATAGATTTACAATTCATTTGAAAGTTGAGTGATAAAATTCTTAAGTTAATAAGGTGATCATTCATTGTCTTTGTTTATTAAATTTCGCTTTCTGAATTGCATTAAAAATTACAAAATAAAGTGTTGAAGTAGTAAAGTGTCCGGACGGTCAGACATTTCGATCGGGGTTGATTAAATAATAGGTCGAGACAGAAGGGAGGGAATTTAAAAAGCATTAAAGCTGAATCATGGTGAGTTGCGTGACTAGAAATTTCTAACATATACTCTAGTATAACTCCCCAAATCCAACGTATAGTTTACTCTACGAGCACGAATGCTTGATCGAATTACGGAATCTTTTATCTAAGAATGCATGTTTAAGATAAAATTTCATAAATTTATTGAATCATCAAAGGAGTATAACCAGATTTGACATTTTATTTCAAACATTCTTTATATATCATCGTTATTCACATTTTTATTCCTCCATTCTGTCTAGCGTTTTCGTCCTTGTCAAGGAAGTAAGAGTTAGGAAGAGAGGGGCCTAGGTAGAGAGCGAGAAAAAGTGTGTATGTGGCAAATCGATAAAGAGCGGTAAGGACGAGGGAATGGGTCGACTGAAGAAAGGAATTGCGTATAAATATATCTATAGGATTATTCCCTTGTTCTGCTTCTAATAATGATACGGGCATTTACCGTTCGCTCAGCTGATCGAAGCGAGCAAAAAGCTCATTCAATATCTTCACAAGGTCACCAGCGCTATAAGTTGATGAAATCGCTGTGAAACCCACAATGTCTGCGTAGAGTATTGATACATTTTCATGCCTTGACATGTAAATTTTTTTAAATTGTGTATCAAAAGATGCGCCTAAGTCTTGACGCATTTTTACTGCCACGTGTTCAGGCAGGACACTTAATAGCAGTCGTTCTTGTTCTGCACTTTGTTCTTCTATCACCAGCTGAACCTGAAGACTCTGCCGGGTTTCTAAAAAAGCTCGACGCTGCTGGAACTCTGCCAAGGAATAACTCGATGCTCCCAATATCACTGCACCCGCTGACAATGTCACAGTTATTATCTGTAACAATTCGTTCATGTTGTATTTCATCGGTTTATATATTTTTTTTAATAATTCCCTTGATATTTTGTTGTGTTTTTTTTCGCCTCTGGTAAGACTGATAACGTTATCGAATATCCCAATGTTTGAGGGGTTTAAATAAAATGATATGAAATTATTATTTATATATTGAATAAATGTTAACATTAAATAACTGCTCTTCAATTAAATTTTTTAAATTGGCATGTTTTTTTTTTTTAACCGGTAACTATTTTTTCCTCTTATTGGGGAAAAAAATAGCAGAGTGATGTATTTTATTTAAATATTTTTTAAATACATTTTTAATTAACGTAAATATTTATTCATCCATTGGTATGGCATATTCAATCTATATTGAAAGCAGAAAAAAAATGGATTCTTCATTATTTTTTATTATTCATAATTTATTATTATTATTATTTCTTTTTTTTTGTTTTTTATATAGAATAGCTCTATTATTTAATAATATAACATTAGGAAAAAAAATTACAGATAATGCAAAAAAGTTGTCACAAAAATGAAATAACAAGTAAGATAAAAAGTTTATCTATTATTAAAAGTAATATAGTTTTTTATAATAACTTTTTCTATTATTAATTTATTGATATCACTTGTTTACTGCTCTATATAAAATGCAGAAATAAATTTTAAAATTAATTATAATAAGAAAATATTAATGCTCTCATGTAAAATACACATATTGATGTGATTACATTCTAATCAATGAGCTTAAGCTTAGATCTATTTTAATCTACCATTCACCATACTTCACTCAAGTGTGACTAATGAATGTGAACACGTGTCGAAGACTTCAATCGTTTCAATACTATCTAAACCCTACAATCTAGAAAAACATTGATGAAGATCTTTGACATGTTGCTATAAAAAATTTTTAATCAAGTTAAATCAACTTTGTTCTAATTTTAGTAGAAAAAAAAAAAATTCTCAAAAAATCCTTTTGATCAACCTATTTCATTATCAACAGCGCAATAAAAAATTCTTATCAATAGCAATATGACTCATACAAATGATTTATTAGCGTTTGAATGTAGTTTAATTACGTCTATAAACAGTCCTATATTGAAGAATAATGATTTTGTTTGATAGCAACAGAGAAATCGCTTATTTAAACATTTACTACCCTCAATTTCGTGCAATTTAGATTTTCAATGGATAGGATCAATTCAATTGATTATATTCAAACGTGGTTAATTAAAGAAAAGTTATTTATTCTATCTAATCTATGTTGTTTATGATCAAGCTTCTGAATGAGGGCTCTTCAATCAATTTGATGGTAGTTCTTAATTGAGAGAAATAAATATTAATGACAAAAACACAGAGGATCTATTTAGAAATTTTATTGAATTATAATGTTAGAAAAAAACGAGATTCATGACTCATTGAATTAATTTATGTTTAAGAGAAAGATTCAATTATTTGTGAAATTTGATACTAGGGTTGTTAATGATTATTTACTTAGAGCAGGTCCAACTTAATGACTAAGTATAATTGAATAATAAAAGAAAATCAACTTGGCAAATCATATTTTAACTTTTATATTTATATTATATTTGTTCGGAAATAATAATCCCTGATAATCCCTCTTTATCCTCCCGAGGGACTCCCCAAATGACAAAGAGTCTTTCGTAGAGTGGAAAAAATTTGACGCAGTTGATAACTGTAAGTAAATATTTATTCTTTTCGAACATGAAACAACATGGAAATGAACAAAATAATTGAATTCCGTTTAAAAAAAACTATTTTAATTAAAAAGAATCCTAACTGCGTTTGAACTATCGAATTGTTTTCATGATGAAATAAAAAAGGTTGATACTCATTTCCATAACTAACAGGACTATCCATTACGACAGTAACAAAAAACAAATATTGAAGGGGGATATTACATTTATTGGATAAGAGTGTTTAAATTCAGAAATAAAATGTCCAAAACAGGACATCCTTTCCACTGAAATTTATATTGGTAATTCAGAGGGCTTTTTTCATCAACATTAAAGCCCAAACTGGAGAGTTTTATATTTTTATTACTGTCATAATTTGATCTACTCAATTTTTATTGTGAAATTATTCATTTTCTAAAATGAAAAATTTTCTCTTTAATTTATCACATTTTATCTGTTTGCAGTAAAACATTCGCGTGATGGTGAGTAAACAAGCCAACAAATGAATGCAGCTTGGAAGATTAATAGGCAGCAAAAATTGAATAGGGTAAGCAGTACAGTTGTTGACAGGGGTATAGCTTCTGGCTAGTTATTGGCTCTTTAAATGTAATATACAATGAGATGAAATAAAGCAAAATGACTACCAATAACTGCACAATTTGCTCCATCAACTAAACTGAATAATCCATGAAAATAAAGATAAGTTATATGCTGATGAAATGTATCATTGTCTATCCTGACTTTTATTTTTATAGAGAAATAAAGCATCCAAGTTCCAAGGTGAATTTGTTCATATATTTAATCTGAGTTGAGAGTGATTGTTTTCTACTTTGTGTAATATACTTTGAAGTACTTACTGTACCTGAATCAAAGAACGATTCAATAACTGAACTTCACATAACAGAAAGTGAATGTTTTTATTGGACTTTTGATCGAATTAATTATTCATATATGCATTTATTCATTTATTCTCAAGTACCAATGAAAGGTAGAACTATTTTATAAAATTTTAATATTAATTGTGATAAGATAAATTTATCAATATTTTAATACCAATGATCCATTCATACCCTCCATTGCATTACAGCGAAAGGTAAACCATATTATTTATGAATATTTATTGAATTAATAATATAAATCCCAGGACTTAAATTTAAACGTATAACTTATCTTTCATCTTGGTTAATTGAAGAATAATTAAATTGATCAACGTCACGTACCAGAACTTCAATAGGGGTTTGAGTTGGAACTTTAGCGAGGCCGACAACAGCGATGATATAAACCGTGGCAGTACTGAGAGCAAGTAGAGCAGCATGAAGAAGCCGAAGAGGTAGAGTAGTAAATTGGAGATAAAGACGAAGAAGTATCCAACCAAGACTATCCCTCGGTGTTACCACATTAGGTTTAAGGAACAGCTGAGTAAGAAGTTGTGCTGTTGATAGAAGCCAAGCTATGTGTGGTAATGCAGACCACATGCAATCTCTTCCTTTGGTGCCTCTTTCAGCCATGGCAAGTAGACTAAGGTTTAATCCAATAGACACGGCAGTAAGCCCCTTGGCGGCTGCTTCAGCTTCCAGTGATGTTAGGGTGTAGGCATCGTAGAGAATTGCTGATAAAAGGAAACAGTGAAGTCCTCCTCGTCGTTGTTGGAGGGAAAAAGCTCGGTAAAGTTTTTCTAACTTTTGATCTGAGAAGCTGGCTTTGAAGAACCTCAGGGGTCGACCTGATTTCAGGTACGACTCCTCGTTCGGCAACATTTGTTTTTGCGACATGTTTGTGTCTAAAATGTCTTCTACTTGAACAGGAAGAGACGATTTATAACTCGAGGCATATTCAGCTGACCTTGAATTTTTCTTGGTGTCAAGTAGATTCTTTTGAGCTTCTTTTTATTTTTTCCCACCTCTCTTTGATACTCGTTCGTGTAGAACTTTGTTACTTATCTTACTTTCCTAATGACTATTTATCAGACTTAGTCGAGAATTCGATGCTTAATATCGTTAATCTCTTGTTCTATTTTTCTAAAGAGTATTCATCATTCCAGGGCCAAAGTGATGATATTTAGTCATTTATTTTCGTTATCATCATAAAATAAATAAACACGTTTGAATGTAGTGGAACATTTACTTTCATACTTGAGTGAAATCCGTTCAATTATCTGCTTCAATAAAAGCTTTTAGCATTTTAGTCGTCACATTGTGGCCTCCTCTGAATGAAATGCACCAAGATTTTTCAAACACTCTTCAATACGACCTAAAATTTCACTGAAACACTTGTACACTGCTTGATAACATTAATCCATTTGCTGAATATCACTTGGGTACTTTTTGTGCCAGAGAAACGGGGGAAATAATGATGATTATTGCGATTGTCTTTCTTCCTGTTTCGCAATCCGTCGACCCATGCACCCAGGGTCTCTTGGATGCACCGCCCGCGCGCGGGGGACTGGCCGGGTTACTACCAATTCCCTCATCTGCTTCCTCGTTCTCCGGCGCCACCACTTGGTCCGACGATCGCGTCGTCCAGACTTGCGCTATGCGACTCTCACCCACTTCGGGTCGATATTAAACCACTACAACGGATCTAAAAGTACATACAGTCACACATGAGTAGTAAAAGCCACAAGGAAAAATCCTACTTGTTCTACCGGCTTAATCCTCATTCTCAATTCCCCTAAAACATTTTTCTATTTCTTTTCATAAAAAAGTTCCTTTTTATTTTCTAAATTACAAAAATAAAAGAAAATATTTTACTGATTTTTATTTTCACACCCTCTTTAACTTACCCTCTTGTTTTACTCGGTAAATTTTTTACGGTTCTCTAAACTCATGAGTATCTCAACCGTCAACATCATTCGTCAGTTGCACTCGACCTTCAAGCAGTTTTAAATCTGATATGGGTGAGATTTATTTTTTTTTTAATTTGTTAAACATACTATTGTTACACTTGTTCATGTATTTTTATTTACACTTGACACTATGGTTTTAAATCGAGGATAAATTTTTAAATTATATTCGCACCTATATATCAAATAGGAAGTTTTCATTTCAAGGACTTCTTATTAATTCAGTGTTTTTCAATATAGAATATCGAATTTTTTAGATTACACAACTTTTAATAAAAGAATATGAAGAAATTAAATAACTTTTTACTCATATTGCTTTTTAAATATTCCAATATCTCTACTAACATTTCTTTAGGTAAAGATTTATTAAATATTTTTGAGAAAAAAAAATCCAAGACTATTATATAACCACTGAATGTTCTTTGCAACCATCAATGACAGAATAAAGGAAAGATTTATCTTCACCACAACAAATTAAGTATTTATTTTGATATAACAAAAAAATATAGTCGTCATGAGTTAGTAGGTTTCATTTATAAAAAAGGTATCTTTTGTTCGACCAACACGAAGCTTTTTAAAAATAAATCATCGTAAACTTATTAGAAGATTTAAAAGATTATTTCAGGTGCAGACATGAGTTCAAATACTCGAGGCTTTTGAGAGCTTTATAGTTTATTAGAAAAAACTAAAACGAGTATCATCTCGTTAATGTACAAACCAGAAGAAAAGATAGAAGCTTCTTGAAGAAACCCAGTGCATACAGTGAAAAAGGAAATAAAGATGTGGAGTCAAACTCAAGAGGATCGTGAAAATAATTGGAGTGAACTCAGTAAAGAGTTGCTGTACAACCCCTAGACTAAGCTGTTCAATAATAAATCGATGGATCAGTAACTGACCTAACATAGCTAGAACACTACATAAAAATAGTATAACTTCAATTAATTTTGCTACTCATAAATAAAACAATAAAATAATTTCATCTCAATCTAAAGCAATAAATGACTTAGGGTGGAAGTATTTTTAAAAAATTTTATTTAATACTAAAAAATGTATCAGTAAGTCACATAAAAGCTAATAAAATGGCTACATAAGATGTATATAAATTCAGTAATAAAGTTGACCATAAAGTTGAAAGATCAGAGACCTTTGATCGTCTCCAATAATTCATCAGGGACTATGTAGCCGAGTGAATACATTTCCTTCACAAGCCTCGGTTTTAAACTCAACGAATCGATCCATTTATAGTATGGCAACTCCTCTCGTGTGCCGCCATATTTCTTCGGCAAGGATGTTGGTGCCACATGCTTATGAAGGCTTGACATGTCATCACCATGGAAGAATACACGATCTTGCATCTCTTTGTTTAAAAGTGGCTTGAACACAGCGTAAATCATATCAAAGACCCAAGATTGGTGGAGAATATGAATTGCGTAGGTTTTCATTGGATTTGCCGTTACCATTAAACCCAGAACCATGTTGGCGATCTAAAAAGAAATTCAAGGTTACTATTTACTATTTGTTTTATAAAATAATGTACTTGATAGGTGTATTTACTAGAATATAAATGATCGAAAAATACATATTTGTCGTGAAAAAATTGATTAGTGTATCAAATAGAGGATAGATGACCATTTTTTATCTAGGACATCTGCTCTATATATGACGTTTTACTATGAAAGGCCTTTAATCCATTCGGTAGACATCTATTCCACAAGAAAGAATTTTTTCAATTAAGTGTCAAAGTCTACATTTCCATTTTTATTAAAAAAAAAAATTATCTACCATATCGAATGAATAACTAAAAAATTTATCAACAGTCTTTCAACATTTATTATTAAGTGTTGTTGGTCAGAAAAATATTATTTAATATAAACTTTTTTTATGTTCATTTTAATATGAAAAATATTTTTAAAAAAATTCTATTTATTTGATAAATATCATCTCTTTTTCATAATCAATAAAAGAAGTTATTAAAATTCAACAACAACAATTTTTTGTACACTAATGTTTTGTTAACAATCAGTTGAAAAAAAAAAGATGTTAAAATGTTTGTGAACGGTGTATGGTTTAATATTTTCCTGCAATCTAAATCATTCCATCACTTCATGCAAATAATGTTAATGGTTGTTTATGATTCTGATTGCTTCGTGAATATAGATATATATATGTATATTTAATATTTGAGCTTTTTTCATGTCTATCAAGACTAAAATCTAAATTCGAGGGTTGATAAGAAAATTACCTGGGGTGTAACAGACCACGCATGCGCAATAGTGATACCCTGAAGGTCGAAGATGACGACACCACCAAGAACTTGTGCTCGAGGTTCCAAAATTCCGAGTTCAAGGATGATGACTGTTGCTTTGAAAATCTCCTCAACGCCGTATTTTTTTGGATCCCAGTTGCCCATCCTATAAATCATCATCCGTCGCCCACACTGAGTCCTGTAGGCTGGTACGGTCATCACGTCATCATCACCAATATGACGCATTTCTAGAGGATTTACGTTTTTATGAATCTCTGGATATTCTTCCTTGAAATTGCAATACTTGACTATCTATCAAAGGAAAAACAAACTTTGAATAAATAAATTTACTCAAAAGAAATAGGAAAAGTGATGTTTTTTTATTCTTCACTGCAACATATTTTACATGACTTTTAGATGCCGGAAGTTTCACGTGTGATACTTATGTAAGATACTTTGATCCAGTCAACCAACGACTTTCCAACACTGTGGAAGTAATAAAAAGTTTTATGAACTTTGATCAAGTGTCACTATATAGCAATTGAGAAGAATAAAAGGATGATAAAGGTGAGAAAAAAATTGACTGGAGAAGCTAAAAGTTGGTATAATTCATGAGATTAATTATTCATCTAAGATTGAGAAAGGTGTGAGGATTTTTTTCTTGTTAGCGTTGTGATATTTAAATTAGAGATTTTATTATTCACTTGATAAAAGATATTTGAAAAAAAAAACAAATAAAAATGAATCAAATTTTTGATTTAATAAGGAATGAAAAATAAAAATTCCTTCTTTTGTTATATTCACTTACCAATCTGTGTGCTCGATAAACATTGAAATTGCGTGCACGAAGAAACCTGATCAGGAAGGCATCATCCATTCGATGTGGTGAACATTCGCCTTTTTCTGCCGATCGATTGATTATATTGACACTACAGTTACGTCAGACCAGATATATTCTATATGTAAATCTTTAGCTTCTTAACTAAATCATTGTTAACCATTTACAAGTCATTCTCAACCTCACCCAAGACTAAATATTTTTCCTCATGAAAAACAACTCAACTATCTTGAAGAAAATTCACAAAAATATCTCCCTTAATCAATTTTGACCGAAATTTAAAAAAATATCGTTAGTTAAATCAAGTTCATCAATGTTTCTATTGCAAGGTAATTTCATTTAAAATTCATAAAAATAGCTTTTAAATTGGCTGGTATCTTTTTACTTTTATTTATTCAATGGCTGTATGAGTTAATAGTCAATAAAAAATGCAAAAACCTCAAGTGTAAAAAATTATAACACAAATTGGAATAATTACCATATATCATGTCACGAAGCTCTTGCAGAGTCTGACACTTGACCTCCTCGGTTTCACCGAGTTCTCGTTTAGCGTACTCCATCACTTCAGGCGGGAGTTCCTCACTTAGGTCCAGGTCGAGTTCCTCATCTTCTGGATTTATTTCTACATTTGACTCCACTTTCTCTGGTTTATCTTCAATTATTTCCAACACTTCTTTACCCCCAGTTTTAGTTTCAATTTCATCATGAACACGAAGCATTGATTCCCACATCTTTTCAATTTCTCGTGGCTCTTGATTCCTCTTTTTATTATCAATCAATGAGTCCTCTAAATTAATTTTCCTGTAATGATACATATTATTTTTTTTATTCCAATCATGACTGTGTTATAACTAAAATTAATTTCAATAAATAAAATCAATCCTTGAAGTTATTAATTACCCATCTTTGCAACTGTAGTTTTTGTCTTCATGGTTTTTCGCCAAATTCTCACCATTTTTCAGAATTAGCATTTTTTTATCTATCTCAGCCATTGTTCAAGGAAAATACTCTTAAATTATGACACTCCTTGGTTCTTTTGTGTTCCAATGTGAACGAGCTCTCTTCCAGAAGTGTCCGGCTGTACTGAGTAAAATCTACTGAACACTTTTCGTCTTAAGGAATGTATCTTTAATTTGTTAGGTCAACACGCAAATGTGACCGCAATTATCTTTTATTTTTTGCGTGTTTGCTGTAATTGTACCTGATCACACATTTATACATTCTGATTTAGCAGTTTTATAATTTTTGCATCAGCCTCTTTCGTATTTTCTGTCACTGATAATCACTACTTATTATAATAATAAACACTTTATTATCTCTTTCAACATTTAGAATTGAATTCACTTTTTTTTCCTTTTATTCTATTTACTAAAGAATCTCGATTTAACCATTCCTGAAAAGTGTAACAATTTTATGAAAATAAGTATTATTTGTTATACCAATTACCATCCATGTACTTGTCTCTTATATAATAAAAGAAATAAGAAATAAATTATAGATTGAATTCATTTGTTTGCACAAACGATACGAATTAGTTGAAGAAAGTGCATGAGACTAATCAGCGTTAGTTGTTCAGCTTTCAAAGGAGTCCATTTAAAGTTTGTTACTTGTGTTAAAAGAGGAAATAATAAAATGAAGATGACAGGCAGATAAACGAAAATGGTTTCTCTTATGAAAACGTATATTGTGAAGTCAGTATTTTTATTGATCCAAAGATGATGCAATTGCTTTGTACATGTATGTCTATAGCTTAATCATAAATTATGAAACGAATACATAACGTTGAAAAATTATTTTTTTTTTGTTTTTTATAAAAGTCTTTTATTATTCTAAGTATTTTCTGTTACACAGTTTCATTATTAGAATAAATAAGGGGATAAGGGGAAAAAATAGTCTTCTCTATTTGTAAAAGTGAAGTATAAATACGTTAGATAAGTTAGTCTACAGGTAAAATAGACTGAGAATGGCAAGAGATTACTTGGTGTAGCGATTAACCCACTGATGTAATTTGTACTTCGTGCAGCTGAGTCTAGATTGTCTGCGAACGAAAATTGCGAAATTGAAAATACCTAGCATAAAATTATCCCTTGTAACTAAGCTGCTTTATAAAAATTAACTTTAAATTCAATTATGTTTTATAAAGTTTTTTAATTATCCTGTCATTCCTCTAATGAATTATTTTATTGTAAAAACAATAAATTGGACGGAATTTTTGGTAAAATTTGTCGAACATCAAAAAGTATTTGGTTTAGAGAAAAAAAAATGTGTAAGTTAATTTTGTACTATGAAATGTTTTGAAAGGGGATTAAATGATGGATTAAATCAAATTAGTTAATTTTTTAAAAATATAAAATTCATTTGACTTTTATGAGTAGAAATTCTGAAATTATATGCTCACCATACAAGCCACTAATTCATATTTATTCATGCATTATTCAGAATATAATACACTTATAAATTGACACATTGATGTTGATATTTTTAGCATGTATTAATGTAGATAGATGTTTATACACATTTCATCAACAACATGTAGATGATAAACGTACGTACATTTATGAAGTGTTAATGCATTTATAAAATATATCAATGATGCACTAGCACTTTTTATTAACGAAAAATAAAGAAACAAAACTAACGTTGGAAAATATGAGATAAATATTCATTCACACATTACACATAACATGGCATGTTATTAAGATAAAAATAAAATAATTTATCACTTGCACAGTACTTTAAATAAATTTAAAGTAAATTTATTTACAAAGATTGAAATTTAATTTTAAAAAGATAAATTTTAAATAAAAATTTTCCAATGGTTTATGAATCATAAGACTTGAGATATAATAAAATAAAACTATGCCAGTGATATAAATGTAAAATTTAACGAGGAGAAATGATGCAACTGACTTAACTTGAGCTGCACACTCGACTGCACTGTTGCACGTCGATCGCACAACTCCGATTGCCTGTTACTCGTCATGGACATTTGCAAGCACTATACGACCATGCTTTACGGATATGTACACTAATAACTTCAAAAAATTTTTTTATTGTCAAAGGAAAAAACCTTTATGAATTTTATGATTTTTTTTTCCTGATTAAAAATGCTATTAAAATAATTATGTAATATAAGGAAGTGAATGAGAAAATTAAGTTCTCGCATTTGCTTAGACTCAGTGAATTGCAAGTGGATAAATAATTACCATTACTTATTTAGTACATCGGAAAATTATTCGTCATTATTGCTTGCATCTGTCATTGATGATAATCTTTTGAATTACGGAGCTTTGTTCTGTAACTGTTCTCATTTTATGTAATAATTTTCTCACAAAATATTTCCTTTTTCCTTCGACATTTAATTCTCTAACAGTTTTACAATTAACTTTTTGAATGAAATTAAATTAACCTGAAGTATTATTCATGTTTTTTATTTTTAATTAATTAATATAAACTATTTTTTTTTTGTTCTCGAGTTTTACAAACAATAAAATATTGATATTTATAACTCAAACAATTCAATTATTTTATAACTACCACCGTTTCTCCAGTTCAATGTAATTATTAAATTGTTAGAATAAAAAAAAATTAATATTTCATGACAAAAAATACTATTGCACTTTCAGTCGTGTCTCATTACAATTTAATCTTTTGTTCTACGGCTGTTGACATTCTCCCGGCTTTTAGACGAATGAAATGGAGACCTTGAATGTGAGAGGTTGACTCGAATAATTCAAAAACTAGTTACTATTTAAATTTTTCATAAAGAAAAAAAAAGTGACTATAAAAATAACATAAAATGATCAAAGTACAAAATTTAAAATGAACTATTAATCTACGTATAAAAAAGGGCCGTTGTCCTTCTTCGAGCTTATAATATAAATGATTATACTGTTGATGCCTCAGTACGGTATTACGAAATAAAACGTGGTCAGGGTCACCCTGTTGCGTCCATGGATCAGTGCTTTCACTAAGAATACGTTCACGGTGCTGAATCGTACACGTCATATATTACGAGTTTTATATAGATAAAGGAGTAGTATGATTGATTAAAGGTCAAGTGAATAGAAAAATTTGAAATAACTTCATTTCAAAAATTCAATCCTATCCATTGATTAATCGCCTTACAGGGTAAAATTAATCACTGTTTGATTACCTAATACATTGAATTTTAATATTGTGTGAGAAAAAGCTATTTCCTTCTTTTTTCGTTCATTTCTGCCAGTGTCGAAATAAAAAGTTTTAATTTATACTTTATGATCAAATAATTAAGATGATTTATCAATAACTGACTATCAATTACCGATTATTCAAAATTTATAAATCATAATAATTGATGAATTTATCTATTTGATGCTTATTTATTTATGATCCATCAAAATAAACGTTTTTAATCTTTTTTTTTAATATTTGTCCGAGGTTTATACTGTTGTTTTTTAAAAAAAAAAAATTTTTCCACTAAGATGAACATGATTGTACTCAGTTAATTACCTAGTAGTGTTAATTAGTGAATTAATATAGAAAAATGCTCCTTACATTTGCCCTAATTATCCTCTATTTTTCTTAGTCACTCTATAATGACGAATTAAACTATTCAAATAGGCAAAAAAGTGTGAATAGATTTGATGATTGTTGTGATTACAAAAAAAATATTGATTGACTCATTGATTAGGAATTTTTATGAATACTTTGTATTGAAAGAATCATAGTGAAGAGTATGTAAATGAGAAAAATAAAAATTCGAATTAAAGTTGATGTTTTATACGTCAGCAGATGATCTGAATAAATTGATGAGATAATAATTACCGATTGATCGATTATTGATTAGCAACAGATATTTTTATGAAGCGCGTTGCGCATGCATGCGTTTGTTAAAGAAGCACGTGTAGTGTATGTAACGAAAATACGTCGCGTGCAAATTCTCAAGCGGACGTCACGGTGGATACTGGCGTTCAACAGCTGAAGCACTAGCTATGGAACCTTAGCTTTACCTTCCGTGTTTGTGATTTAACCGGCATGAGAAAGTTGTATAGCCAGCCGGCTCTGTATATACTCAGACAACTGCCTTTCTACGTGGAAACATTTATTCAACTCCTATACTTTATAATAGTCGGAATGAAAAATAAAAAATAGTGAATAAATATATATATATATATATATAATCTCTACATATATGAATAGTATAAACTGTACTTTAACAGAATAATATCAGAAAGACATTAAGTTCAAGACGTTATTGAGTGAGAGTGTGCGGTAAATAACGACAAGAAAATATTCTCATGTTAGAGAAATCGCTTGGTTAATTCTCAACTTGGAAACAAAGCCAATTCTTACGTTGCATGCAATTGTATAGAGTCGAAGGATTCGTTTGATTGTTCTGTTTTGAAAGAAATAAAGAGCGAATATGAAATATCTTGATAAAAATATTCAAGATAATATGTGTTTGAGTAATTTTCAAATATCTATCTTAAAGATATTCGTTCTGGGATTTTTTATTATTTTATTTATAAATGAAAACCATTGAAAAAATTTTCTTTTTATTCAGGAATATTTTTATCTGTGTTGACTTTTATTTAACTGAGTATTTGAGTAGTTTTTTTTTTGCTTTCATTAAATTTACTTGAAAAAGATTTGCTAACTATGAGAAGTGTTTGATTTATAATTTCTGAGAACAGTGAGATATTTTTAATGTTAGAGTGAGTTAAAATCATCGTCATAACTGGATAAATGACGTCATATTGATTTTACATACAAGAAATCATCCATCCATCCATAATACCTGACGTAGGTAGAATTATTTATACAGTTTTTATTTTTTCCCTTTGCTTTTTTTTTAATACTGAACATCCTCGACTTTTCAACTTTGTCATTATAGACTCTACAAAATCGTTGGTTTTTATTCTTCTCAGTAATTCTATATATTTTTTATTATTTTTATGTTTTTTAAATCAAATGACAATCATTTAAATGCATGTTAAAAAATTTTAATTAAGCAAAATAGTCAATTAGCTTTTGAAAAAAGAAAAAAATATTCAAAAAATTTCAAAATAAAATTATCAGTCATTCATGATTTATCTACAAGCAATATTCGTTTTGCAAATAAATTGTTTCTACTCTTGAAACATGAGCTTTAAAATATAAATTTTCATAGGATATTTATCTTAGTGTCAGTATGAATATATTTGAAATTTCAAATGCTGTCAAACCACTTGGATTTTTGTTGTTTCATTTAAGGTTGAATCTCGAAGACCTTATGAGATATTGCCATTTTAATTGATACGAATAAGTGTCAGGTCAAATAATAAAAATGACTGATAACTTATAATACTATTGATATAATATATAAACGAATGATATAACTGAAAAAATGTTTGTAACGAATTATTAAATCACATTACATTACAGAATAGAAATTATTTGTTTTTTTTTTGGAGCATAATTTAAATTTGCTCTTTATAGTATGTATCATTAAAATAATTATTTACTAGACTACCAGTATGTTCATGTCACTAACAGAATAAACAGAAGAAAATAATTGCACAAAATAGATAAAAGAATGAGAGAGAGAGAGAAAGATATGACATGTACTGAGTGGCACATCTCTTGTCTCATCTCGACCGACGGACTTCGATTCATGTCAAGCTAGAGACACTCAAATAATAGAAAAACCTGTCATCTTCAGTTCTATTTTAATCAATAGGTCAATAAGAGTTTACTCATTAATTCTCTTAGTGTCAAAAATATTTTTGATTCATAAAAAATTTTCTTATTATTCATGACCTACTGTTTATGCATAATAGTCAATGGCAAAATGTAAATATGTATAAATTATGATTAAATAAAATTCTGAATATTTCTATTCATCTAGTGCAGAGATTGGCAAGCATCAATATGCAAGTTGTGTCGTTAAGATAAAGGAGGGAGGTCATGGACAAGTCAAGAATCAAATCTTCCGAAAAAAGTATTACTTTGAATAGGCATCAAATTGCACTCATGTATTAAGGATGTTGTGTTTCAGCTTGACAGAAAAAAAACTAATCAATTCTATGTGTATTTTAATGAATGAAAATGAAGAACAATAGTTCATAATAACGAACAATAATTCATCTAGAATTATTCATTTTAATTAAAAATAATTATTTTTTGTAAATATTTTGTTTTAATAATAACAATAATGTAGTTAAAAGAAAAAATTATTTAAAAATCATAAATATTAATTTGTTGATTTGTTATTACTAGAAGAAATGATTGAAAAAAGTTTTTTTTGATACCAACAGTTGCTTATGATTTACATTATATTAATTTAATCGTTAATTAAATCAGTGAAGATTTGTGATGCTTGAACGATCGATTCATAACATTCCTTCAACTCGTCCTTCAATACAGAACGAAACGTCATATAATAGTGGACACGTATTTTAAAACACGATGCAAAAATGGATAAGGAGGGGATACCTGTCGAGGGTCAGAGCTCAAATACTCCTATTGGGAGTCCATTCTCGTTTATAAAGAACGCTTCGTCTTTATTTCTTGCACACTTGTTTGCAATTTTCGTAGTTAAACATTACATTTATTGTCACTTGATGCTTACTGCTATTCGCGCACGTCTCGCATAACTTATTTACTTTCATCATTCTACCAAGTAACGCTGACGCTCATCAATTTATCAACTAAAACGGAAACTAATTAGTGATTATTCTAAGCAGTGAATGCTTTGGGAGAAAGTTTTTATTTATTCTTGTTTCGGCTGCAATTAAGAGTTATAAAAAAAAGCCGGTAAGTGATTTAAGTGTTAGATATTTAATTGAAATTTTTTGCTCCTTAATAATCTAACAAAAATAATTACTCGACAGATTTTTTTAATCAACAATCTTTTTTATTTCATAACCTTCATTAAAAGAAGAACATGCTAGAGTTAATAAACATAATTATAATTTTTTTAATAACTTGAACCATTTTTTATGTCTTAATCAATAAAATTAATTAAACTATTCTAAGAATAAATTTTAAAAAAATATTTAAAAGGAATTTATAATATTCTAAAGTCGTAAAATGAAATTCGGATATCATCGATGTATTGGCTAATGGATTACGTTCGCAAGGTGATATAAAACTTTCCAATGAAGCTACAAATCTTTCGGAACATATTCTCAATACTAGCGTCATCAAGATCACCTAATGTTTTGAATAACAACCGGAAGATTTTTACAAAAATGATATTTGCATCATTAATATTTTTACAATGACACTAGAGAGTATTAAACGATAAATGTTTCTATTTACAATTCATAGTAGCAAATTAATGATTCGTAAATTTGATAAATTTATTCTTTACAGAAAAAGTTTATAAAACATCAGTGCCATGCTTACAAACATATTATTACTATCAGTAATTCTTTTAAATTGCAATTTTCGTTACATAAACATTCATAAATTATTAGAAGTTATAATTTATCTAAACTAATCTTAACTGAGAAGTTATTTATTAATTAAAGTGGTTTTTATTTTGATTACTATCAAATATGGGCAATGGGTAGAAAAATAGAGTTAAATAACAATAAGAAACATTTAAATTTATATATATATCACTTATATAACTGATAATTGTATTGAAAAAAAATTTTCACTCTCCCTAGTGTCTGTTTCTACTTAACTGGTCAGACATACGACTCCTGCAGATATGCTTGTCTATGAAGTACTATTTCAATTTCTATTGGCTAGAAAAATTAATAGGTTGCTGTTTATAGATAAATACAAATGTTCAACACAAATACTGACTACGAACTTGAGTTTTGCCCTACTGAAAGATATATTAACTTCATGATAGCACATAGATAGTGCATATACACATAACAAAAGAGCTGATGTTCACTGTACAAACCTCTGAGTGCATATAATGGACAATAGACGAGATAGTGGGGGCAAAACTCAGGTATTCTATCTATCAGTTTACTGTGGTCTTTAAAAAAATCGTCTTATTTAGAGTTCTACATGATGTCTTGTATGGTATATGTATAGTATACCGAGGTCAAGAAGCGGGGAATCGGTATAAAAGATTGATTCAAACGTAGCAATCAACATTTGGATTAGATTTTGAGTATCATAAATACTTATGAAGTTTAATTATTCCAAAATTGTTCACTAGTAAAATTAAACAGATTTTTCATGAAAAATACTTGAGTTTGAATTGTTTTGTTTTAAAATTATTTTTATTCAAGTTTTGTTGAAAAAAATTTAAGTTTTAAATTTTCTGTTGAATTTAAATCGATATCATAATGGAGTTTATAAAAGAGAGTGAGTAAAAATGAGCGTTCTTGATAAACACACTAATTTTATTGACTATTTTGAAATTTTTCAACTAGAAAGAATGAGAAAAAAAAATTTGAAATGAATATTGAGTTTGATAAAAAAATTTTCAGTTTACTGATTTCACTATTCAACAGTTGGTTGATTTTTAATAATAACTCAATTATACACATGCTTATTTTTTGTTATTTTCAATTTCTACAAAACTGGAGTTTCGATGAAAAGTGGTTCAGAAATAGGTATTCATTAAACGAATATGAAAGTTGCAAACTCAATTTTATTTATTTGTGTTTCTTTAATCATTTATAAATGAAGAAATATTATTATAATTATTGCATTGAAATCTTAATTAATAACAAATATTTTCATGCATCGATTCCGATTGTAATCAATTTCTCGTTTATTTTATATCATTGCATGTTACAGTAATTAATTAAATAATTAAATTAACGAACAGATTAATTAATTTGCTCTTTTTGATATATTCAGTAAAACTACTGTATGACTCTGCATTAACGTATTATAAAGGACGTGGAAAAAATTTAGTCGTACTATAACCTCGACCAAAAATTTGACGAAAGACGTTTACCTTGCCTGTAAACATTTCCTTTCTCTTGATATTAATAAATTTAAGAAAAAAACAACTTATCATATAACTCGTTGCAACTTAAAGTAACATTTAATTATTCATGTCAATCAAAAAAAAATGAAGGAAAAATTTTTTAATTCTCCTGACGTCAAAATATGTTTAGAAAATATAATATACTTTTTTTTTACATCAACTTCATCTTTGTATTCCACTCTCTGCTGATTAATATTCTTATTAATTCATTGAAAAATTAATTATCTTGCTTTGACGACAATTTAATAACTATAGCTATACTTTTTCATACTAAGTATCCATTAATTATAATACGTAATAAAAAAAAATGAATACTTTATAGAGCACAATTCCATATCAGTAAATGTTGCATAACAACAAAATTTCTTGATAAATTTTTTCATTTGCTAACTGACTATAACATGTATTAGACTTCGGTAACTCCAATTCTTCTGTCAAGCAAAACAAGAAAAGTGGGGCTAATGCTATGGTTATCATATGTATAATTAAGGTATAACTCACATAAAAAGCAAAGATGCTACACGATATAAACAATAATAAGCTCTAAAGAAAAAAATGCTTCAAGGTTTTAAAATGTTTCCAATCAAAGTACATAATGCTTTGTAAGATCTTCAAACCTTGTACTTTGATTGAAATCCTTCTTTTTTTCCAACTCATCTGATCATTTTAAACAAATAAAAAAGAAATATTCTTTTAATTAATATCATGATTGTAATTAATCAAAGTATTATGTTTATTTAAATGTCTTAGAATATTACCTATTGACTTGATTTTTATGTCTTTCAATAATTTATTATCAATCAAGGAATAATTTATTCATAAAACGTCTGATTATTGATTTGAAATCCTATATTTTTAGATTAATGATTAGTTATGATCATTTGTGATTGAAGTCCTAGTATTTATGTATGGTGAAATAAAATTGAGAACGAATTGATTGAGTATTGCAGTGAATTTTCTGATTAAAATGATCGTAGCGATTTCTTCATATTACAAAAGAAGTTCAGAATTACTTAGCATCCCTGACAAACCACAACGCATAGGAATTTCCAACGCAACACGCTCGAAATGCTTGCGCAAATTGAGGAATTCGTTGGTGCAAGGAGGGCATGCATGAGAGAGTACTTTGATATTCTAGAACAGTATTATTGAATGACAGTAATGGTATTAATATAGTTTGTAATCTCACGTTCTTGTCTTCTGTCAATCCGTCTTACTTCTCCCTAATGTCTCTTAGCCTCTTATTATTTGTAGCTTATGGTCAATGAACAGAAAGCAATCTTGTTGTTAGTATTACATAATCCTACTGATAGAATTGCTTTTATATTTTGTGGTTGAAGAGAAAAAAATTTTTTTATTTATTAATCATTCTTTTGTATTCCATCATTTACTACTTTATTATTAAATTACCTGTTTCTGACTATTTATAGACCTATTATCAAAGTAATATTGAATAATTAATATTTATTCAGAAACAGTGTAGTGGAGATTGCAAATTATTGATTTTTTTTTTGCTTTTAGCATCTTCTAGTTGTTTTTATTGTAAAGGCTATAAGTTTATCATGAAAAAATGAATCAAAAAAAAATCCATTATCATTAAAATAATAATTTTATCTGGATAAGTTATGTTATTTATGCTTTAAGACAAGTTCTTTATTCGATTAATTTTTAATCAGAAAAAATGTATTTTGTAAAATACAATGTAGAGGCTGTAATATAAAAATTGAACATTGAAAGCTATGAGATTTTATCTAGAATTTGATGCATTAAAAGTTGATGATAATTATTTTGTCTTGTCAATTTTTATTTCAAGTTGGGAATCAGTTAAAAAAAGAGTAGAGATAGAAAAATTATAGAGCTATATATTTCAAGCTTCAATTAAATTACGATGATATTTTTAAAAACTTTATGTGTATGATTAATTCATGATTTTCACTCAATTGTCATTTATTCCATCCTTTTTTCATGTCTCGTCCAATTTTTCTTGATTGACATTTTTGATGTCATAGTTTTAACGTTCTTGCAACAGTCAACTTTTATTCACGTAATCTAATGATACGTCTCTATTAAAAATACGTTTAATCGAAAGTCAAATTACTCACATTGATTGTTCAATTTATTTTTATGCACGAGTTATTTCTTGCAAGTAGCAACATATCTCCTATCAATCAAAGTTCTATTTTTTCCAACTCATTTTCTCGTCTTTTTTATACTCTAGAAACATCCTTCACTTTTTTAACGTCTCGACTTATTATCTTGATAATTATACTTCATTTTCTTGCTCTCATCGCATAATATTGATCGTTAGATTTTTATATTTTTTTAGCGTTCTTTTTTTTCATGACCCTTTATATGCTTCATTGACGTACATTTGTATATTCAAATTCAAAAAAATCCTGATTTATTTGTATGTAGATGTAAATAATAGGATTTAAACAATTACCATTAAAATTAGGTCGATGAATTTATTTAAAAATTTAAAAATAAATCAAACGGCCATGAATAATAAAATCTTGAGAAATGATGTAACATGATAATAATTTTTAAAGTGATTACTCTGACAATTTTACCATTTTTCCAATGAACTCAGAATCATTTGAATTCAGTCCACATAAAAAAAAGCGTCATGAGGAAATAGTATATAAGGCCTGTCTGATAATTACTTATCGTATTCACTCGCTGTGTGGTATATATTATCGACTATTTGTAAGCACAGAGATTTTATTTTATTAATCAATTTGAAATGAAAAATTTTAAACTCAATTCCGGTGATATTTTTTTGCAACACATTTATCAAAAGTGTATTAAATTTGTTTTATTGTTTAGCTTTTGTCTTTGTGTAAAAAAAATTGTAGATAAAGGTGTAAATGAATTCAATTTTCATTCAATACAAACACCAATAATTAAGTATTATTTTAAAAGATATATTATTCATTATCGTAATTATTTTATAAAAATTATTTGAAGGAAATAGCTTATAATATTTTGTTTGTACGATTAAATTAGATGATGATATTCCACTGGTCTGTAATGAAATATTTCCAAATGTTAAATATGTGATATAAAACGAGTGTCTAGCTCTGTAGAGTCGAGTATCATTAACCTTGACTCCAGCATAAGTTGTTTAAGTATTTGCAGTAATATAAGTCCCATTCAACAACGTCATCTTAGTTAATTAGTTAAATATTTGACTCGTGGGTCACTAGTATACAGTGCTAATAAAATTTATAACTAATGCAAACCTTCATTAATGAGTTTAAAAAAATATGATATAGCTAATAACCCGACTAAATGGTATTCGCTAGATTAAACAGACCGACGTCATTAAGTAATTTTCACTATAGTATGAGATTATTATAATAATCATAAACTCATGAACACTACAGAGTGCATCATGATACATGAATAAGATAAAAATGAGTCAACCACAAATGTGTACTTTATCTACTGGAAATGAATTAGTCGTTAATTCGGTTTCGCATTAGCTGGATCTTCATATTAACACTCTGCATTTATAAATCATTATTTTTTCACAATAATCCGTTACATTATTTTTAAAAATACTTTTAAACTTGGTGAATACTTTTAAATACTTCAAAATTTTTTTTAAAAAAGTTGTGAATTATAAATGTAAACATATGTGAACATAAGTGACTATTAAATAATTTGTTAAATTACAGAAACCATGCTGACGGACATGGAAGACATGCCCTCTGTCAAACTGGGAGATTACATTCTCCAGTTTGAAATGGGACCACCACCACCAGAAATTCAGGAAGTTGCTACAAAAGAATTAAGAGAAACTCCGGAACGGCAGAAAAAAGCAGTTGAAGAACTTAGAGAATTACTCAAAAGTAAGTCAGTTAAATAATGAAAAAAGTTATAAAACTTATGAATTTATTTCATCAAAAATTAGGAAAAATAAAATAATTTCCTTGAGGTAATAATTTAATAAGATACTCCAACTTTGACCTCCAATTAGTGGAAATGATTTTAATCAAAATAATTGACGGTTCATGTGAAAGAAGCTAATAATGATGTCAATTTTATAGAGGAAACTGATCTGAAGTGCCCTTTGGACAACGAAGCTTGGCTCATTAGATTCCTTAGGCCATGCAAATACTACCCAGAGTCAGCTGTTAAACTTGTAAAGGAGTATTATTCATTTAAAGTAAAACACGCAAATGTATACGATGGATTGACACCAGTGCGTGAGAAAAATATCTTTGAACAGAACATCCTAACTGTTCTGCCAAACCGAGATCAACATGGCCGAAGGATATTAATTATTGAACTTGGAAAAAAATGGAAAACTAACAAGGTTTCTTTAGATGAAGTCTATAAAGGAAGTGTTCTGTATTTAGAAGCTGCTATGTTAGAACCAACAACTCAAATTGCTGGTGCTATAGTTATCTTTGATATGGATGGCCTGACTCTTCAACAAACTTGGCAGTTTACTCCTCCATTCGCTAAGAGGATAGTTGACTTATTGCAAGATGCAGTACCATTAAGAATAAAAAATATTCATATTATTAATCAACCATATGTTTTCAATATGGTGTTTGCATTGTTCAAACCTTTCCTTAGGCAGAAATTGAAGGACCGAGTAAGTAAATTTAATAGCTCTTCTAGACCATTAATGTTTATAGCTTGAATTTAATTAGTTAAAAATTTTTGAATTATTTTATATCAACTTAGTAAAAAGTTGTTAATGATTGAAGTTGATTTTCATGTAGAAAGTTGGATAAAGATCAAGTATTTAACCATCAATAGTTAATTTTAATAAAAGTTTGTCTATAAAAATCAAATTTAATCATGAATAATTTTTATTATTATCAGTAAAAGTTTTGGTAAACTTTAAATAATTAACTTCTTCATAAAATTTGAGGTCAATTTTGAGACTTTTTAATTAAAAAAAAACAATTCAATCATCATAAATATTAATGTCTACTTGACTGTTGCTAAAAATAAAAGCTTTGAAAAGCTTACATATCACGAAAATTCTATTTTTCGTGTTAAAATTTGAAAAATAATCACGAATATTTAACAATTGATGTGAAAATGAATACATATGTCAAGGGCATACATTTGAAAACTTTGAGAAAAAAATTGAAAGAATTCTTTTTACACAACTTTTTTATGACCACTGCTCTTCATGAAACGTACTTTTCTACAAATAGAATATTTTCTTACTCCTTAGAACGATTAGAGAGAGAAGAAATATACTTCTGTAGAAAAAAAATTATTCATTTAAAAGCGTAAAAAAATTTAGATTGAATTATTTGACAAAGTAAGAAACTCTAATATTAATGATAATTGAAAAAAATATTTTTGTAAACTACTAATAAATTAAATGGATTTTTCAGATTATTTTCCACGGTACAGACCGCAAATCCTTGCACAAATATTTATCACCTAAGTGTCTTCCCGAATGCTATGGTGGTACTTTATCAATCCCACGGGTGACAGGACCGCAATGGCTTGAATTGTTGGTCAAATGTGAAAAAGAATTTGAAGGTAAGAACATACCAATTTCTTTTATCTATTCCTATTTCATAAATAGTAAAGAGTTCTATCACTAACAAAAATCACTGTATTCTCAACAGTAATGATAATTTTTGTTTTCTTTTTTCAGCCATAAATTCCTATGGTTACAAAAAATAATATCCATCGATGTAGTGTTGATGAAAGTCAAAATATCCGGGGGCTCATATCAGTCATTAATTCAGTGTATCGATGACGTCACACTCCCAATACCATCTACCTCTTTGAGTTCATCGTATACTTCTCACAATCTATTTCTAACCATCTCAACAATCTGATAAGCCACGGATAAGGCTTGAAAATTCGTCCGTAATAATGTATTTATAATTAATTGTATTGATTCTAAAAGACGACATGAATACGTCTTTTATTATTAGTTTGAATTTTTTGCTCATTATTTAGTAAAAGTAAATATTATTTTATGATATTTTTATGAAAATGAAATTAAATTTAGTGAGATACTTGATTTTGATATTCATGCCAGAGATCTTAATCGAAACAAAACTACTTAATGTGAGTGAAAGTGAATTAAAAAAAAATAATTATCTTGTGTGTATGAAATAAATGAAATATTTTCGTATTACCTTTAATTTTAATTTTAATCAATATCAATAATAAAATAACTCTATAGTATCTCAACAAGTCAAATGTAATATACCACAATCCAAATATATAAATATAAATATATTTAGTCAGTGAATCAGTATTTATTTCTTTGATTGATATCCGTAAGTCTCAGCCTCTAAAAAAGTCACAAGATTGGATAAAAGATTATTTTAAAAATATGTAAAATTAGGAAGATAGTTATTTTACCTATAAATTCGTCTTCAAAATTTGAAATGTATTTCCAAATTTTTTCTCCAAATGATTCAGGTGGTAATTCTAATTCTCCACCATATCGAACTGGTAAAGCTCTAGCGTCGATATATTTTAATAAACTTTTTCTATCTGTTCCATGGAAAATTACTCGTTTTCGTAATTTTTCCTAGAATTTCAAAGAATTATTATAGAATCGATATGAGCAGTGTTGATGATAAATAATGAAATAGTGACATCAATGTTATTGAACAAAAAGAATATTTGATTATGATTGGAATGACATACCATCAAGAATGGTTTGAAAATTGCAAAAACCATGTTAAATATGAATGGTTGGTTGATTATATGAACACCTTTGAGGCGTGTAGGAAGGCATTTTTGAACCCACTCGAGTACAGCATTTGCAAAACTAGGAGTGTAGTATGTTACTTGACTCAAAAAGAGTCCATCCATGTCTAAAATCACATGGACACCATTAACCTGGGAAAAATAAGATAAAATATGTAAAAGTACAAGCAACTTTTTTAATCATGATATTTTAATCATTTATTTCAAAGCATAAAAAGCCAATATCTTTATTTAAGAAACTTATTCTTCAACGTAAAATAATATTAAAAGAGTTTTAGAATCGAAATTTTTTTCTAAAGTTCTGAAATAATATTCTATTTACATTTAAATTTTTCTTTGATTCTGACAATATTTCCTTCTGGGGATTGCCGTCAATCATTTTATTTATTTTAGTTATATCTGACAATTCGTGTCTTCAAATTGATTTCAATAAAATCATATAAAATAAATACCTGTGTTTCTGGTTCAATAACAGCAGCATCTAGGAGCATCATAACTGTTCTAAAAATTTGGTCGAGAGAAACTTTTTTAGGATTCCATTTTTTCCCACCCTCAATCAAAACTATCCGACAACCATCGTTGGTGCGCAAGGGGAGAGGTGTAAGTATATCATTGACAAATGCACTTGGCTCCGATTTTGGAGTGAGATTAATACAATATCGAGGATGAGTCAATTTGTAGCGATAAAAACGCTTTAACTGTAAAAAGAAAAATTTATTTCAATGAATAATCATTTTTGGTACATAAAACTTACAAATTATATTCCTATTTAGTAACTTTTAATGATTTTCTTTTAGAAAAAAAAAAATAATTCTATGATTCATAAAGTAAAAGAATTTACCAATTCAAATGCAGGCTTCACATGCCACTTGCAAGGTCTAAGAAACTTGGCAAAAAAATAATCATCATCCGGAACATATAAATCTTTCTCTCCTGTAATTAAGAAACATAGAAATAGTTAGCAAATATTAATAATTCATTTTTTATTTAAACATCTTGTAATTATCTTTGATAAAAAAAATTATACAAACACTTTTTAATCATCTTAAAAATGATGAAGATTGAAATAAAGTTGTGATTTCAGAGTATTAAATATTATAAATTATTTGCAAGTTTAAAAAATGCCATTTTTAAATAGATTACATTATTCCATCAAATCTGGTGTATCTTAATTAATCAGGACTGACCCCTAGACCTAACAATGAATATAAGTCATATTTGAATTCTTGAGTTCATTATATTCACTTGGAATATATTACAGTGTTAATTAATCGAATCAAGTAAAAATTAGAACGACAACGAGTTATTAAAAATTGCCTATTCATTAATAATAATTTTTAAGAAATTAATCTTACGATATTCATACATAAAATATTTAATAATTAGTGTCATTGGCAATTAATTAATCTTTAACTATCCTTAATGACAACGAAATATTTTAGCTCAACTTGGTGAAAACCAGGCAGTAGTTAATATTACATAAAAAATGACTTGACAATTTAATGCAAAAATCGAATTACAGCATGTATTATTCTATTTGTTATCCAATCATGCGTAAAAAAGTGTAATAACTATAAATATTAAGCATGTCACGAGTTATTAATATAAATATAGTTAGATAGTGTTTTGTGATGCAATGTTGAATTTCACTTTTTACTATGTTAACGAAAGGAAATTATCTGTTTGAATAAATCTCATTTTCATATGATGTAAGAATAAATTGTTGAAGCGGTCAGATGTCATTATTCGTTCAATGATAAAATCAAAATAAATTCAAAATCGAATTTTTATGACTGGAAAATAACTTTCAACGGACTTGAAGTGAAAAGAAAGTTTTCTCTCGTAGGCTTTAAAAATTTGAAAGACTGTTAAACAGAGTTACATGACCTAAATCAACGAAGAGAAGATTTTACGATAATGTGAAAGAAAAGAACTCTAGAAATTTTACATATTTAAATTATAAGTAAATATAAGTAAAGTTATCTTTGTGGAAAAAAGATAAAAATTGATTTTGTCAATATGAAAAAATGTAAACATAAAAGTAACAGTGAAAATAAAATCGAAGGACATATGCTGAAGAGGATATTATCTCACGAAGATACATTATTGCTTCACTATAGAACTGGTTTTCAAGAATTTTTTCTCACTTATAAGAATTTTTGATAGAAAAAGGAAATAACAATGAAAGGAAGATGCCATGTTATTATTGTCATTGAAGAAAAACTACGTATTTATAGAAATATAATAAATGAAATGATTACCTTTTATTAATTCTCTCATATCTGCAAGAGCTTGTTTAACAACTTCTTCAGTTTCTCTTAGTTCATTCTTCGCTTTCTCAATAGAAGCAGCAGATAAGGGTTGGAGTTCATATTGAAAGAATACATTACCCATTTTTAGGGGTTCAATATGTTTTGCTGTCTCCAAAATCCTTTCATATCTTCCTGGACTGATTAGATCTACTTTATCCATTTTTGATGACTGTAGTTTATTTACTTTCTAATTTCAATAATCAACAAACTTTAAATAAAAGGTTTCACTGATAATAAATAATAAAATATAAAGTACAACAGTTTACTATGAGTTGTTTCACTTAAACACTCATTAACTTGTTAACAAGGCATTAATAAATAATAAAGCATTTTAAAAAATACTAATATAATTAAAACCACCAAGAAACTGTGTTTGGAATAGTTTTTTTTCTCGAGTTTATAAACAGTCTAACGATTCTTAAGAATTACTGAAGAAGACTGTTCAAGAACTGCAAAGTCAGCTATGGTTTTACTATACCAGTTGCAAGAAAGTAAAGTTCTCCGTCCCCACTTAATTCTTGTACAAGTCGTGGCTTTGATCATTCGTCGACCTGTTGTGTTATTTGTTGCTCTACCGGGTCTCGGTCGTCTCATCATGCGTAGCGGCACACTTAAGACAATGGAAAGACTTAATAAATTTACTTTCGAGAATTCTTAATAACAGAGGTCTAGTGTCGCGCCAATATGTAATGTCATATAATTCTGTTTGTCACCATGTTCTTATAAAAAGCACATGGAATCCTAGTGTAAATGAATGAATATTGCTATTATACTTGGAAGTAATTCAAGGAGTTATGCTATTCCTGCCTAATATTCACTTGATTATGAAGTCTTGAAAAATTCAGTATATTTTTTTAATTTTTATTGATTTGCAAGTCACTTGATTGCATTGTCGTTTTTGAGTTATTTTCATTCGATCAAGAACACAATAATTTATTAAGAAATAATGGTATTGATTAAATCATTTATTTGACTTGAATTTTAATTTACCAACCAAAGAAACATTGTTACTTATTTGTATCTACATCTATTCACTCTTGAATAATTTTAAACTAAATATTTAAAAAATAAGAATATCAACATTTCCATAAAAATTTGTCATTCTACAAAAATATAGTTTCTGAATTCACAGCACGTGTTTAAATTAATGTGATTTATTTCATCATTTTTATTCTTCTTTCTTGCGATATCCGTAAGAGTTCCATTCTGAAAAAAATTATTTTAATTTGATCAACTGTTTAAAATATTTATATTAAATAAATGCCCTTTCTTTTATTTTTAATATAGTAAGGAATTATAAATATCCAAATCGATAACTCATTAATATATAGAAAATCTAATAATACCTTTAATAGATGGAACGCATTTTTGAAGAGTTGGATACCAATCAGCCGACGTATAATCGATTTCCGGAAGCTCTCCTCCATAATTTTTCGGAAGATGACTTGGAGCTAAATGTGCATGCAAGGAAGTCATTTTGGAGCCATGGAAGAACATTCGCTTTCGCAATTTCTCTCTTGTGAAGGGTTTGAACATTTTCCAAACAAGATCAAAGAGGAAAGGCTGCTTTACGATATGCACCTGAAGAGAAAAAATTAATTTAATCATTTTTTGAAAGTACAAAGTCGTTTAATCTATGTATTACAAAGGCAGTAATTTTTTTTATCTTACCTCTTTTAGTCGTAAAGGCATAGCTTCTTGAATAAACGTTAACAATCTCATGCTAAACGATGGTGATAATCCCAGTACTTGCTTCATTGATAAACCATCGAAGTCCATAATAACAACCACACCTCTGACCTAACATAATTGAAAAGAGTCAATTAATAAATTCATCAAATTAATAGTGAGCTAATGTAAAATTGTTGTTATCACTCAGGTAATGCTACTTCGAACTTTAAGCCTATTACCAGTGTATGTCATTCACATACACTTTGTTATCATATTTTTATCACTAGAGCAAAGTACAAATGACCTGTCTTTGAAATGATCTAACTAAAATTATCAGTATATTAAATAAAAAATATATTTTTTTCAATCAAATGTTATCATGCAAAACTATTTTTCAAATAAGAGTAACAGTATACTTATTATAAATGAATATTCCAAGGATTTTTATTGATAATATCACATTAAAAAATTTTTTTTTTTTTTGAGATCATTCTGTAATTTAGTAAAAAAGATTAGTATTAGATTATAATTTTGCTCATTTTAAGTACAATAAAATTCGTTATATAATTAAATTAGTTTGTTCTTGGATTGATTATACTATCTCGAAAATTTATTTTGTCACACTAATTTACGTCAATCATGAATTGAAAGCGTAATGAATAAAAAATACTGTATCCATTAATATTTCATAAAAAAATTTAAAAAATACAAATCGTTTATATTGTATGCAATTCCAAGTGAATCATTAAAATAAATTAATCGCAGTAAAAAAATGGAAATGCAAAACAAATTTCTTGCACGTCTATGACGTCAAATATTTATTGTTTAAAAAATTAAACAAAGCGACAAGTTCCTACTGAAAAAGACAATAAAAAAAATTTATTTAAAAAATACTTACTTGCGTTTCAGGTTCTAAAATAGCAGCTTCATGGACCAGATAAAATAGTCGGAATATTTGATCAGATGAAACCTTTGATGGATCCCATGATTTTCCAGCATTTACAACAAGAACACGTCTTCTTTTGTGGTCTCGATTTTTTAAAACATTGACCACATTGCTTTCTAATATTGCTGTTTTTTCATCATCTGGAACTAAATTGTCAAGAAGTGCAGCATTTTTAACTTTGAAGTCAGCAATTCTCTGCATCAAAGCAAATGCACTAGCGGGATAAAATTTACAAGGTCGTAGAAAAATCAACAGGAAATCATCATCAGTTCTGTAGTACAGAGTCTCGCTTTCTGTAAATAAAAATAATATTCTATCTTTATCATATAATATTATAATGTACAAAGAAATATTTTTTTTTTCAATTTAAATAAAGTTTGCATGTCAATGTGATTATAATTTTGATAGACTATCATTTCAAAAATTAATAGACGATCAACAAGATTATGTAAAATTAATCTAATTTATGAAATAATAAAATGAATAAGTTCACTACAAATTAAGAGTGCATCAATTGAAAATAATCATTATTGGTTTTCAGAAAAATCATTTAATTAAAATGATAATTTCAAAATAAAGGGGAATATAAATCTGGCTGAAACAGATAACCCGATTTGCTTGGTCCATTCAGCGATGACCCGCTGCGGTATTATAATTTATAAGCTCAATATCTCGCACACTTGATGGATATTTCACTTAAAATAACTCGCAAATCTTATTATTTATTTAATATTAATCAACTTCTTTATATTTCTTGCAAAATAAAACAAAAAATATTGCAAAGACAAGATTGAGAATATTTTCTTTTAAAAAAGTTTCTTCTTCCTTAGAGTATCAAACAAAGCACATATAAAAAACAAATTGAATCTGTAAGTTTACCTTCCAAGAGTTTTTTGAGTTCAGCGATACCATTTCTGATATTCTCAGGTGTTTCTCTTAATTCTCTTTCAGCTATTGCTTTGGTGTCTTCATCAAGAGGACCGGCTTCAAGTTCAAACGACATCACAATTATGAATTAAATCAACTACACGAATGAATTAAGAAAGTTAATTTAATTATTAAATGAATTGAATGAACCGATTGATAACTTATGCTGAAACGATCTGCAGAGTAGAACGTCTAAAATATATCTGCTCATGTTGCTTCTTTGGGGAAGCTCTTGTTCACCATCTCCTCCCAATCTTTGACCATTACAAAGTCCAAATGAGAACTTTGAGATTTGTGTGACATCAGAGGGGTTTTTCATCGTCCATACACAATCAGCACGAACAAACGAATAGTCACAGTATCCCGTGACTGAACTTGTCACAGTTTGATAAGAAAGTATGAAGACAACCGGGTAATACAGTGATTTATCATTTTACCATTCTTTCAATGGTATGAACATTGTTTTATCGTCACTCAAACAACAATGTCATTATCAAGGATAATAAAACAAAATAAAATGCTTCATGAAATTATTTCAACAATTATAACAGAATGCATTATTGTTTTTTCAAACAATCTTTCTTTTAATATGATAAAATTAATTGATATTCAAAAAATGCACGATGAAAATAAAAATTTTAGATAAAATGAATGATGATAATATTCGTGAAATTTGAAAAAAAAAGTTGTTATTGTTAAATATTAATGCAGTAGGACAATGGATGTTTTGATTAATCAAGAATGGTTGATTACAGATTAACAATTTTGATTCAAGAGAATATTAAATTTTTTTGTCCGTGCATGACAGCAAACAAAATAAAATATGTAAAAGTAATGAATATATCAATAATGTGTTCTTAAATGTTGGAAAATTTTTATAAATGATGTGATTAACTGAGATTATTTTATAATTGAAAAGACTAACTAACATTCATTCATTGTTGGTTGAAGTGAACTTGCGCTGCTGTCGATGATGATTTAATTGGATTAATGATAAATTGAAAGCTTTGTGGCCACAGATAGATTATCGTTTGAGGTACAGATTAATTTATGATGAATATTATCGATAAGTTAATTATATTCTCTAATTGTAAAATAAATATTTCAGATAGAAGATATATCAGGAATGATTTTAGAGAATGTGAAGCCAATAATCAGATTGAAAGGTGCACTACAAAATTTATAAATGGCAGCTGTAAAAATATTTGATATAATATAACAAAACAATTTATTCAAAACATACTGAATACATTTACAGGAATAAAGTATGCTCTTCAAAATGCTGTTGATAAAAATAATTCATAGACTATCAATTGTAACGAGTATTAAATTTCTTTTTTATCTACCGTAACAAACATCATAATGCAAACTGAGAAATCTTCTATGTCAAAGATTTTCTTCAACATCGATTTGTCGTGATATAATTATATTTAAAATAAAACGGAATTAAAAATGCTGAAAGTTATGATTGATGAAAACAAAATTTTTTAATCGGTTTTATTGATCACTCTACAATTTTTACAATGTTTTAACCTATAAAAAAATGGAACAATCTTAAAAAATAATTTTGTTACAATAATAATTGTAATTGTTATGGTAATACTAGATATTTTTTTCGAAGTTTGGAGTTTTATTGATTATTTTAAAAAAAACAGCTCAATAATAGCTGTCAAGATGTTGAACGTTCTGACTTAGTTCTTAATTTTACTTCTCAGAAGTGAACTTTACAAGCCCTTCTAATAAACTAATGTATGCAGAATGTTCATAAGATGTGCTGAGTTCTATCAGTTTCTCTGCAAACTCATTAGAAATTCCTTTTTCTTCTAAGTAATTCATCAAGAGATCATATAAATACTACAAAAAAAATTTCATAAGTTTCATATCATCCATGCTTCCAAAGATGATAGGCATATTATTATTGATATTAATCATTGATATTAATTTTTTATAAACTCACCCCATCAATAACCTCTCCAGCAACAGAATAAACTTGTTCATTGTGTACTCCTTTATATACAGTAACTTCATCAATGCCGAAACAGTCATCTAATAATTAAGAAAATTATTATAAATTATTATTCAATGAGTTTATGAATGAAGTAATTAAAAAACTATATCTAATTAAAATAACTAACTGTAATTGTCATCAGCTCCAGAAGCTCCAAGTTCATTATTAAACGAACAAGAGAATCCTAATGTACGATTTCCTCGTACTATGTCGATGTTAAAGTTAGGTTTGCTTTTCATTTCACCAATGTCTGGTTTGTCATCTGTTGGATCCAATTCTGGATCAGTATCTGTGTCGACCGTGTGGTTAATGTTAAAAGTAATGGTTATTCTATAAACAATATTAATATTGATGAATTAAATTATTAATCGTTATTTTGCTTTTTTATACCAAACAAAATGAAAATATATTTCTATTATTTTATAACTTACGTTTCCTTATCTAATTTTTTTTCAAGAGTAACATTGGCACCATCTAAAGAAACTTTAAAACCATCAAGTTCAGTTGGAATGGTCTTGAGTTTTTGTGCTTTTTTTTCTGCTACAATTTCTTCAGCGAGGAATTCTATTAGTTCTTTTTCAGCTGTAAATAAAATACGATTAAAATACTTAATAACAATTGTAATTTTAAACTCTATTGAGATATCTTATGAATTTTCGCAACTCATAGTAAATATTTTTATTGAATCAGAAATTTTTCGGCATACACGTGGGTCTCAAGCATTTTTTTCTCAGAAACTTAGCCATTTTTGGTATGAAATGCTTTAAAAAAATTTCTAAGACATGTTTTAATTTTAAATAATCATTGATACATATCATACCTTTAGTATGCTCAGAGCTTTTGCTTTGAACACTATATAATTTGATCGGTTTTAGCATATGATTCGATGCAAATGTAAAGTCTTTCTGATTATGTGATTTACAAAGATACCACATAGAGCGTGGTGCTTGTGAGGTTAACATTTGAGTTGCAGAAGTAGCGATTTTATTTAAAGCAGAGATGAACAACTTGTTTCGAATTATTCCACTCATATTTGAAACTGTTATTTATCAATTACTCAGAAATAACAAACTGAAATATCTTTCAAAATATTAAATTTTCGTTTACCAATAAGCCGGTATACTCAGATTTCTATTGCTTCGTGCAAGAGAGGAAATGATTTCCACTAAAATGGTGGAAACTACACGATTGGCCGGCTAATCGATGAAGTGGGAGAACTTGTTCTAATCAAGAAATTTTTTTGAATTTTATGAATCGTTCATTAGTTAGACAATAAAATGCAAAAATTATTGATAACTTTTTTTCTATTGGCAGATTATCTTGTTTACAGTGAAAAATTTTATAATTAAAATACAGAGTGTCCAGTTACTCATGGCGAAGCCGGATATATGATATGTAAAAAAAATAAAAACGCTCTGATATGGGAACGTATTCTCGAAAATAAATAGTTTTTGCAAAAATTATCAAAAATTACCCGACATAAATGCTGTGTAATTTTTTTTTTTACATATTATATATGTATAATATTTTGCTTCACCATAAAAAACCAGACACCCTCTATAAGCGAATGTAGCTAATTATGAATCGGCCTTAAATATATGACATCGTTGAAAATAAAGCTTTAGGCTACGACAGTTGAATTGTACTGCGATGAACTCAGAAGCGACCAACCCATTTCTATAACTCTGCCGTAATATGTCCTTTTTCACGTGTTTGTGGATATTTACTTTGAAATAGTTAATTTCTTTCTAAAAATTTAATTCAGTATTTCTTAAACAATTCAACGTTCACTTATCTATATACATTAGATATATTTTTTGTATGCACAAAATGGTAAGATCTGACTACTTTAATTATCAAATAGGTTATAAACTATTCATCTGACTCATTTTTCTCATAACTATACGTACTAATCTACTTGCGAATTTATTTTAACAACATTAAATTAATCAAAATTTTCTTTTTAGTCTGGAACATTAAAACCGTATTTAACTGCCGTCAGACGTACATTGACTGCTGCTATGTGTTTGGAGAATTTTTCATCGCAGATCGTTGAAAAGCATAATAAACCCGAAATTGAAGTGGCTAGAAGTAAAGAGTTACTGTTAACGCCAGTCATAATCAGTAGAAATGATAAGGAAAGAGTTTTAATTGAGTCCAGTATCAACAGTATGAGGATAAGTATAGCTGTAAAGCAAGTTGATGATATGGAAAGAATTTTGTGTCACAAATTCACACGATTTATGATGATGAGAGCTGAAAATTTCATGATTCTTAGAAGAGTACCTGTTAAAGTACGTTTTTTTTTTTAATTTAGAAATTTATCAAATTGAAGAAATTATGTTTGCTAATTGTAAACTTAATTTATCTATATATATTTAATATTTGTCTGACATTGATGATTTGTTTACAATTAATATTTTCATTTAATTTTCAGGGATATGATATTAGCTTCCTTATTACCAATATTCATGTAGAACAAATGTACAAGCACAAAATAATAGACTTTGTTATCCATTTCATGGAAGAAATAGACCGAGAAATAAGTGAAATGAAGCTTTCTATGAATGCTAGGGCTCGAATCTGTGCCGAAGAATTTTTGAAAAGGGTAAATATTACTAAGTACCTCTGTTTTACCACTAAATATTGTGTTACTAATAATCTTGATATCTTGTTACAGTTTTAATGACCAAAAAATTGTTAATGATTATCCTGACAAATATAAGAATTTGAATCAGTCTGAATCATTTAACAATCGCATTTGTAATGGTTTCAATTACCAGAAGCGGCTTTCTTCTAGCGAAGCAATGAGAAAATTTTTAATTTAGATAATAAAATGTTTTATAATTTTCTTTGATACTTACTGATTATCATATTAATAATTGGTGAAGAAATATTATTCAAGGTAAAGTGTTCATAACTAGAATTTACAAGAATTTTTATCTAATAAAAATACAGATATCGCTTAATGTGCAATTATATTACAATGAAACAAACATTTTGATAAAATAATCAATTTCAAAAATCAATTGTTATTACTTCAAAATATTAGAAATTGAAATATTGAAGGATTTTAAAGAACAAAGTTCTAAATAATTCAAGGGAATCATCATTCGATTTTTATTCAAATTTTTTTTCACTCTTGTCAATTGTGGTGATAACTTTACAATTATTGATAGATACTTATAACATTCATGATATTTTTAATTAATGAATGAGCCAGATTTTTTTCTTCATTTTGATTATGAATGTTGAATTGATGCTAAAATTTTTGCGATTTAAAATTCAAATTATTGTTGATAACAAAGTGCTTTTTAAGTAATTAGGTACTCTATCAATATTGATAAGATACTGTAAAATTTTTCCTGCCATTAATTTAACAGTATTTTAATTTTTAAAACTATTCTGAAATTTAAATAGATCAATTAAGAAATATTTTTGCATCGGTTCAATATGTGTTGAACTTACAACAAATGCATTTAGATATAATTGTAAAAAATTTTTCCATCTTAATTTTATCATCAATTGTAATCAGTAGATTACTCTCATGTATATATAAACTTTTTAATATATATATATATATATATATATACTGAGTAATTGAGTAAAACTATTCCGTTGGTATTAACTCTGTTAAGATTTAGTATGGCAGAATGGTTTTATTGAATACGTTTTATATATGTATACAAAATACATGTACAATAAAGTTTAAGTACTGGATTTAACCGTAAAGAAAGAATGCAATAAATGTTTATCAACTACATACAAAAAGAATTCTTATAAGTAAATGAGATGATAATGAATGAATTAACAACGCAAAGAGACAATTGGCGCATTTAATTGATTCGTCATTGTAGGCAATACAACATTGCATTAAATTTTTATGCATGACGAATCTTCGTCTGTCAACGCACTGCAGATTGCAAAGACCTTCGAGAGAGAAAAAAGAACTTACATAGGTATACAAAGTGCGCTCAAACGCGCGAGAAATCACCTGAATACCGCGTACGCATGCTTCTTAAATCTCGTCACGACATCGGTCATGAGCCTTCTCGAACTGCGGAATCCATCACGTTCATGACTGTCCGTTGATTTTTATTTTGTTTCTGCTTTCAGAGAAGGGGTGAGGTCATACAATCAGTGCTATAGACTCAGTACAGTTGACTGAAAGTTCCGTAGAAGTTGAACATTTGGCTTTTTAATTCAAACTATCAGAAGTTTCGAAAGAAGAAAATTAGAGACACACCGGCTTGCAAATAGTTGATATCAACCTGCGCGGCGTATCGCGTCGGCAATAATTTTGTTTTATTACTCAGTGTGACTACCGCATTCACGTACTTGGCCATATCTCAACCACAACATAACATAGCTAAATATTCCCGAATAATTTCTTCTATCTTTGTATGTACTTGAGTTGGTATACACACCGTACTCCAAATGCATACGGACATATACATGAAGCCTGTTTACATTTCTAGAACGTTTTCTGCATAATTTTCGTGCAAAAATTACATCGCCTTGAGGCGTAGCATAGCATCGCAATTAAATTTGAAAATTGTTACAAATTTAGAATATGAGAAGACACCTGCAGTATCATTAGAGTTTTGAAAGCTGCAGCATATTTTCCCTCTCTCAGCTTCGAAAGTCAATCCAAAAATACGAGTATCTCATCTCGCGCAACTTCCGCTCATCAGTGTTAGCAGTAAATGCGAGCAAGTAAGAAATAACCCAAAGGGGATAGAGAACAAGTATAAGAGAGACCAGGAGTAGTAGTAGATCGAAAGAGTTATTTTGCAGAGATTGCGTGTCTCTTTCTTTCTCATTCCTCCTTTGTTTCTCATAGTTGTCATAGTCAGTATCGTCGAGCGTGCGCTTCCTCACTTGACTGTGCCTACGCCGACGCCGCCGCAAACGACAACCGTTGCTCGGAGTCGGCGTAGTCTGGGAGCTAGTGTCTCCCGATCGGGAACGTGAATATACACTAGAGGTATAACAAAAGACGAAGAGACATTGAGACTTGAACGGAAGAGGGAGCAAGAGCAAACTAACAGGGTCGGAGGGAAAAAGAGAATAGTGCAGCAGATCAGCCGCACACTAGAGGAAATCCACGACTATCAAGAGGAAGACGGAATAGTTGAGTGAGGAGTGTGGCCAGCGTTAGATAGGATGCGTGAATCTGGGCGCGGTGTCTCACCACCCTACATTAATAAAAGCATCCACAACAACAATAACCACAACAATAGCAACATCAACAACAATATTGTTACCAAACAGTACAGTCATCATTCTTATATCAAGAATACCTATCTTCTTAGGTTCTCAAAAAGTGATACAGTCAAGCTTTGCCCAATATTATCAAGTTATCTAAACGAAATAAACCAGATTTTTGCTGCTACCAAAATACGGCAGGTTCTTCTACTCTTTCCCGTTGATATCGTGTGGAAGACAAGGCTGAGGCAATTTTTTAAGCAATTGAACATCACTGAATTGTTGTCATTAAGGTGGAAGAGCTGTTAAGAGTTGTGTATTCAATTTCATAAAAAAGTTTTCAATCTTCAAAGTCATTTACAAGAGCAATCGTGTGCTCACCAGCTTCAGCCTGGACTGTTTGAGTTACTCATGTTCATCCCGGATACCTTGAGGAGCTGCATGGTGGAACCGGATGTTTCAACTTATCTACAGGCTCCTTCTGTAGGACAGGTGCTTATTTTTCATTAATTACTTTTTATTTTCATTGTCATAGAATTAGGTAATTTCATTACATCCATCATTACCATTCTGTTCTGTCTATACACTAGATTATTATTAAAATTTATCTTATCTATTATTTATGTACATGCATAAAATGGCCCGCTATTTTATTATTAAATTTTGCTAATCGATGTTTGATTGATGCATCTTACTTAAAAACTGAGAGAGAGAAAGAGAGCACGTGGCCGTACAGAAGTAGATCGCGTGTTGTGGATTCGTGCACGCTAACTGAGCCGAAATTCCAACATTCCACTCTTTTTACGGAATCTATATACTATATATAACTATATATCTATAAATACATATATATATATACATTTGTTTCATTCCATTCTCACTCTATTACTTTACCTATAATCACTTTTCATACCTTTATTTATACTCTAGACTCTAACCAACATATTGCTTAGAATAATTTTCAATCTTCATTTTCGTGTAATTCACCTGAAAGCAGACTGTCGCTAAATAGCCTGAAGCACCCTAAAAATGAAGGAAAAAATGCAGCAATAAATGGTTAGGTAGAGTGTTAAAAGCCTATTGACTGGTGCACTCATGAGGATAATGAGGTTCGTTGTAGCATAACGGTTTTGGAAATGGCTCATTTGAACATTAGAGTAATTCCTATAAGACTGAATGTTTCTTGTTGTTGTTGTGGTGGTATATGGTCAGAGTCTGTACCAAAAATCTCGCTGGTTCTTCTTTTGTGATCCTTTTTTCTTTTAAATGTGTCTATATGCGGTCTATGTGTCCGCGTGCAGACAGATAGGAGAGGAGTTTGGCTATCGATCGTTCTCAGCAGCAGCCGCGTGGTCGCCGTTTCCTCCTCTTTCTCCTCCTTCCTTCCTTCCTTCCTCTTTCTCGTCGTCCTTTTATTTTTCTTCGTAACTTGTCTATATATTGTTGTCCTCTTTACCCTTTTTTTTTCCACTAACCCACGTATACAGCATTACTACGGTCTGACGCGTCGGCATAAAAATCTCTTCAACCCTCCGAAAGTTCTGGCCACGTGACGCGATGCGCGAATGAGAACCGGAAGAGTAGTTATTCTCCTTCTTTTTGCTTTTTGCTTTGACCAACTGGTGGGGGAAGAGTGTCGGTTCGAGGGCAAATCTAGTAAGCTAGGACATGGACTATTAATAAACTGTATTTGGGGGTGCCGTACCTGGCTACCGCGCGTAGCATTTCTCTCTCTTTTTCTCTCCTTCTCTCTCTCTCATTCATATACATATATACGCACACACTCTTTCGACGTCTTTCTCTTTCTAACTCGAGAAGAGCGTCCGGACGAGCGCGCCTCCGGCCGTCCACCGGCGTCTCAGTGTCGCCGCGACGAGCGACGTCGTCTACTACGTTTCTCGTTCCTATTGCAGTCGACCAAGTAATATCTCTCTCTCCTTATCTTCTTATACAGTGAATCGTTAACGTTATCTCATTTTACCAACATACTAACGCTCGTGAATATCGCAGACCCCCTGCCAATTCGCTCTATTTTTCTCTTTTTCTCTTCTCCAATCATCTGTCACACTCTTCCCTGCATAATTTTATTTATATTCTCAATTTATTCTGCGTCAATAAAAAAAAATTCTACGTTTCATCTAGAGATATAAAAAAAAATACTACTTTTATAGGAAGTACCGATTTAACGTACCGATTTTCAACGGTTTGTGCTACGCTCTTCAGTAAAATAACTATATTTTTATTTATACAGTGTACAATAATGACTAAATATTTTCATAATTTTTAATGTATGTTTATACGGTATTGAGATTTAACAAGAAAAAAGTACATATATTTATCCATAAAAATACAATTATTTGAATAAGCAATACAAAAAAGAAAGTGTTAGAATTTATATGAACGACAAAAGTGAAGTTAAATGTTGAATTAAATGTACAATATGTGTTTAATGAGGTGCTAGTGAGTCGTTGGAAAAATAAAAATAAGTACAGATATAAAGTTAGAGTAAATCTTGAATCACAACAAGGAACGTGTGAAAAAGGCGGGAACGCGGGTGCAGATGAGGCCACGATCAACCTGTGTCCAGGAGGTGGAGGAGTATCGGTGTGACCTGCGTTACGGCTATTTTGGGAATCCGTGTTTCTGACAAGCAGACGAACAGAGAAACAGACGGTCGGTTGTGTGCCACAGCGACCCAAGTCCTTACGAATACTCGATGGTTCGTTTTATTTTCTTACTTCTACATTTTCTCGTCTTCTTATTTATTTGCAACCATATTTCAACTGATTGCAAGTTATAAACAATGTCACTTTAAATGTTATCCACCTTTTTTGCCTTTTATTCAATCCAATTCACTATGTAATAAAATATTTGTTCGTTCTATTCTATAAATCAGTCCAATGACCGAATTTCAATTGTAATTGTTCCATAAAATACTATCGCACTTTTTTCCTTTTACATTTCAATTGATTGTCTTCACATACTTATGCTAAATCCACCGTCTTGCCTAGATCTCTTCGTCTGACCAACAAAGACCGCAACTACTAACGGGCCTTGCTCGTGCCCAATGTATGAAATTGTCTCTTTAGAATATATACCTCACATTGATGCTATTTATTTTTACATCAATTTATTTCAATAAATTTTATTTATTTTTCATCTAAATTATCTGCATTGTTATTATTATTATTATTATTTATTTTTACGATAGTCGTTGTTGTTATTATTAGTGTTATTGTTATGATTTGGATATTTATAGAGAATTTATTTTTAAATATCAAGTATGTTACGATGATATTTGAAATAAATGTTTTAGGATGAATTCCATCCGTTTATTGAGGCCCTCTTACCATTTGTGAAGTCTTTCTCCTACACGTGGTTCAACCTACAAGCGGCTAAGAGACGTTACTACAAGAAGCACGAAAAGCGGATGAGCCTCGAAGAAGAGCGTCAGTGTAAAGAAGAACTCCAAGTAAGTGTTTATAAAGATGACAACATGAGTATATTAATAATTGTTTATTTCTTCATCTATTTAGTGTTATTGATATTTTTATTGTCTGGAGTATATAATTTAATATAATATTTTTTGTTATTTTTACTTGATGTTTCTTCACCTTGAATGATTTATTTTCGACCGACCTATTGGTCAACTCTAGCGACTAACCTTGAGAAATGTAATTGGTCGTAAGAGACGAAGCTTATGATTTTAATATTCGAAGGGTGGGTAAATAGAAAGTTGATTGTTGGCTTTTCCGAGATATATATTTGATATAAATTGAATATGGACAAATAAATTTACTGAGGAGAGGAAAAACAGGAAAATGGAGAAACAGCAGGAGGGGTAAATGAAAAAGAGAAAATAAATGATAAAAAGAATAAAAAGATCCAAAACTATTTTTGGCGCTAAACGACGTCGTGACGTTTTGTCGTTCAGTCAGTAGTTCTCATCTCAATTCACGCACACTCTACTTTCTTTACTCTTTCTTCTGTTTTATTTTTGTTTCACGTTCTCTTTTTCAATTAATTGTTTTTGATACCACATTCAGTTGTACATTAATGTCGGTTTTCTTAACAAATTTTTTAATCATTTCAAGAAAATTATTTCTCGTCGGAATATTAATGTTGATAAACTGATAAGTTACATTGTTTTTTTCCTCTCTTCGGTTTCTATACTTGAGTGCTCATTTTCTTCATTTTTCTATTCTATCTTGCACTCGTTGCTTGTAAAATATTTTCCAATTCTTTCTATTCACATAGCAATGATGCTTTCGGTCGATATTTTAATCCCACGATGGTGCTGTATATATGGCAAATGGTGAGAGCTGAATATATCTAAAAAAAAGTAGGGGCAACCAGCGAGTATGTTGTTACATAAAAAACCAAATTTTTTATAGGAATCTTTTTGTTCGCTAATGAATTATGTTATGTTAAGAATAGTTTAAGTAATGGATGGATATGTAGTAGCACTTCTGAAAATGAACTCCAGATTTCTCTTTATTTGAATCGTTTGTTAAAAAAATGATGCAAACAAAAAAAAATATCCCGATTAAGTAAAAGTCAATCATTATGATTTAAATACCTCAAAGTAATCTAGAATAAATAATTTTAGTAATAAAAAAATTTTTATCTATTAATGAGAGTTGATAAAAAAATTTGAAAAAAAAGCATCGTACTAAAAAGAATTGTAGATATTTAAAAGTAAAAATAAAGAGTCGTAAATTTGATTAAGACGGAACAAAAGAGCAGTATTTTAAAAATTATCAAAAAAATAAAATAAAGTACTTGGAGTACACGAGAGGTAAATGGGGCTATTAAACATATATATAACTAACAGGATATCACAGAAAATCAATGCGTCCAATAAAAAATATTTATACATATAAAATGCATACATATCCAAATAAAACGAATAGGAAAGAGTTGGAAAAAAAGATAAAGAAGAATAATATCGAATGTTCGTTCTATTATTTTCAAGTAAAACATTGGAAATGATTGGAAGAGAAAGAAAAAAAAATAAAACATCGCTGCAGATTCTTTCGGACGTTACTTCAAGCGAGAATTTTACCCCTGACACTGGAGGTGCAGGGACACAAGTGGAAAAGCTCCTTTGGAGAATTGACGTGACGGGCGTACAAATCTCGAGATAGACTACTTAAATTCTAACTGGTTGAGTAAAGGAAAAGAAAAATGTACGAATGGCTGAGAAAGAAGGAAGAAAAATACGACGACGTGTTCCAATAAGTACTTTAGACCATGCAAAGACTGACCGTTTCATTTCCCCCTTTGGTCTTTTGGCCTTTTCTTCACTTGCAGAGTTACTAGTAGTTTTAACAGCGCCGAAAGCCATGTGTCCGCGTGTATATACAAGCAGCATGGACCGCGAGTACATGAGAGATGCTTGCATAGGGATAGTAAACGCGGCGAAAGGGAAAAAGAGGGACAACATAAAAGGGGGACAGGAGGGAGGAGGAGTAGACACACGTATAGCGCATACGCCGTCGCGACGGAGGCTGCGGCTACGCGGCGCCTACCAACCACCATCTATAATCTCTATGCGGATATCGATTTTCCACCCTGTATTTCCTAAATTTATGCAAACTAGCAACCCTTTCCATTGCCCCGACCCTCGAACCGCTCTCGGAGACTACTGCCTTCCCGCGGTGTATCTTTCTCTCTCAGTCAGAACGATCGTAGATATATGTATGGATATATACATATAGGTATTCTGTCGGCCCCATTCATCTAACAAGCCCACTCACCCGAAATATCTCGTCCGTGTCCTCCTCATCTACCCTGCTATGATGACGATGGCCCATCGCGGCAAAAACGAACCAGGTGTGAACAATAACGAGATAAAGGACATACTTTTTCCTACCTGTCAATTATTTATTTGATTTATTCCCGTTTATATGTACATTGTTTTATTCATTTCTATTTTATTCCATTTTTTTAACTTCCTTTTGTTTCATTTTTTTTATTTTGTTTTTATTTCGATTCTTCCGTTATTTTGAAACTTATATAACTTTGTGTAAATTGCGAATTTTTTGTCTGTTTATTTATGTGAAAAAATTTGTCAAAATTGTCGAGATTGTATGCGATACCGGAAGCACTTGATCTGGAGAAAGAGACAATGTAAAAGTGGGAGATGATGGGATGAGGTAAAAACGACAATGCGGCGCGACGCGACGCGACTACGTGGCAGCATGAAATGCGTCGTGCTGGTTAGATGAGGGTCAAGGGGGGTAGTGATAGTGTTGGTTGAAAAGAGGAGGTCGGCCGTAACGATTTAAAAACATTGTCGCCCTCATGTTTTCCACGAGGTAAATCCCTATACCAAGCTTGATCTCATACTCTTGGATGTCTCATTTTTTCTCCCTATCTCTTTTATATTGCCTCACTTCGTTGCGCCGAATTTATGCAGATTGGAGCTCTCCTAGTCTACATCACGCTAACGGTCGTATTAGAAATCGATGTATACATAACTTTTACTTAAGGATGAAAAAAGTGTTGGGAAACATGTAACATGTGAATTGAAAATTTAATAGTCTGCTATTATATTGAAGCTTGAAGAAAAAATTCCATTATATCCATCCGTTTCTGATCTTTGCTAACGTACTGGAAATAAGAAATATTGGTCTTTAAGAGTACTTGGACATTTAATTACGTATTAAGGAGATTCTTATTTCGATGGCAAATGGCAGATTGAGATTTTATTTGTCTCATTGTTGGAAAAAGTAATAAAAGCTCATGTTCAAAAATTCAAGTATCACTGATGTTATTTTCAACCATCTAGATTAATAATCATCTTGAAAAAAAAGTTACTCTTCCGAGTAAATTAAAAATCTTAAAGCTAAATAATAAACATTGCGTAATAGTGTCTATAAAATTTCGTACATTTTAAAGTATCATGAAAATGAAAAATACAATGTGGTATTTATGTATATATATATATATATATATTTATGAGTAAGTTTGTTAAAAATACATTCCCTTAGTTTGTAAATTTTCCTGCAATTCATACAGGTACTTTAGACGCAGAAAAAAAAAATGAGGAAAAAAAAAGCTCGAAGCAATTTAGCATGAATAGTCTAGCCATATAAGGATGCTCTCGGAAAGTTGAAAATGTGGCTTTAAAGCTCGTGGTAATTTTTCCCAAACAATTGCCTCCAGGCCTCAAGAACTCGAGCGTGGAAAGAAAAAAAAAGGGGAGAAAAATATATATGTACAAATACATACATATAGAAAAATATATACGACGACGGGACAGAGAGCTAAATAGTCGATCGCAGTCGCGTTATGGAAGGACGAAATGACGTTGGAGAATGGGAATAAGAATGAGAAATAAACATAGAAAAGTCTTTCTAACAAAAGGAAAGGAAAAAAAAAAACGAGTCAGAAGTGTGTCCTCTTTTGCTGTTCTGACTTGTTTTACCCTTTTCACGATCTCCACAATATTTACAGCGTTCTATGCAGACCTCGAAATTGCCTATAAAGAAATCGTGAAATCGCTTTGTTCGCGTCATAACGTAGTAACGTAAGGGGCCTCCACCGCCGGCCATACACTCGGGATCGTTGCCAAATTAATAAATATATTCTCAAGTCGATTCTGCTTCTCAACCCTCACTTGTCTTTTCCATTTTAAATGACCTTACACATTTTTTCCTTGCACATATATTTTATTTATATGCATATCTATATTGTATATACAGTACTCCGAGTATCTGTTAATACATATGTATATATTAAAAATATAGATATATCTTTTCATACCCATTCTGCCCATTATACTTGATGAGCAATTAGGAAGTACGATTTCGGAATAAAAGGACACCGGGATTATATGGCACAGAAACGACAAAACTTGTACCCGAAAAACTAAATCGATATAGGCGCATGGCGTTACATGTCGTTGAGGTATATAGCTATGTAAAGCTAATGTACACATGCATATTCCACACATTTATACGCTAAATCACACTCGCGCATACACGATAAATTTCGTAAAAGAATCCCCGGAAATGACGATAATAAAAAAATCGCTGCTTCATGATGATCCACATCTTGATCCTAATCTTCAGTCTAATTTATTGCAAATATTATACTGCTTTGGTAGAAATTATTTTCAAGTATTTATAATGTTGAGACATTTCGATGTATCGAGACAGATTAGAAGTAATGTTTTCGCCTCGTCAGTTCCATCTGTTTAGGATTTTATCCTTTTCCTTGATAGGGAAGCATCGAATTTCGGATGTATATAAAAAAAACATGCAACTGAGTATTTTCCCTTTACTTGAAGACGTCTCAGATACTCAGAGACTTTGGTGGATCGAGGTAGAAGATAAAAGGTGAGCTACAAGAAAAATAACGGCCGGTATTCATCGAGATTTTCCATTAGAATGCCTTTTGTCAAGTCAAGAAGAAAATCAAGAGGAAGATATAAAAATTCGACGGTTGCAGACGTTTATATTTTAAACTGGAGGGAAATAATTTCAAAAAATATTTCACCTTCCCTATCTGAATTATGATGAGGGATGGTCATATAAATTTTAGATAATTTTAAGCTCAAATAAACTCGATAGTTCGCTATGGATAAGGATGGAAATTTATAGTAATTTTTGCTGAAATAAGTAATATTTACTTTACAGTTCAGTAACGCTATTTGAATTTTTCTATAAAATAGGATAATAAAATTAACTAACTTTTTTTCAATAAATCATATTTATTCAATTGATAAATTTAAATTTTTATTATAAATTTGTCTTTTTAGATATTATAAATAATATCCCTAGAATAATTTGAACCTCTTTTTAGTTTTTAGTAAAAATTCTAATATTTAAGTATTTTTTATTCAAATGCCACTTTGCTTCTCTTAAAGAATAATTTTCACTTCATAATTTTTTTCATGTATAAAATATAAGCTTTCTACATCAACATGAACTATATTCTATCCAACAAACTTCTACCAAATCACAATTTTATTTTAACATCAGATTGAAGTTGATTAATTATTTTCAATGAGAGGGAAATTAATGTAAATTCTTGTGTTCCATGTAAAGTTGATGTGGAAGATGACTTTCATTAATTTTCAACAAGTTTAATGATAACCACTTGATCAAATGAATATGTAAAATTTTTTGTAGTGTCTTTTTCGTCTAGATAGCTATTTTATCTTCTTACAATATTCCAAAATAAATTGGCAGCAGCTGTTGCACATCGCACATTTTGTGTTAGTGTCAAAATCAGTGTCTACAACGAAGTAACGCCATTACTATCAAGAATAAACACTTGCATGCAGATATAGTAATAAGTCTCTTGCTCGAGAATCCACACCTTGTCTCACTCATGCCCAATGTGTAACACATAACTGTACTCGCGTCAACAAAAGTCATATTGAGAAATTCCAAGGAATATTCCACGTCCTCAATTTTTACACGCCAACCTAGTGTCACATTCTGAGTATATCATCGTCATGATCGTCATATATTATTCACTGAAAAACCGACTACTCTTTCTCTCTTCAAAGAAAACTCTTTTTAAGTCAAAGTCATTTCAATTGGCTTTACATACTTGAAATTTATCTATGATCATCAAAGTGTTTCTAATCTCCAATTTGCCTACCTTTTTTCATTTACAACATCTTGAGAAAAAACGTTCTCTGATAAAAAAAAAGTTGTGAAGAGCAATACTTGACTATCATCAATTCTAAAGTAATTGTAAAATTGATTCTTTTGAAAAATCGTGAATAATATTAAAGCAAAGTAACTAAATGTTTTTGGAAATATATTAACCCAATGTTTCAGCAAAGTGGCCATGTTCGGTTATTTACATTAAACCAACGAGGTGCCGCGTGTGATGGTGGCATAATATATATGTTGATCACGCTCAGATAATTTATGATTAAAGTTCATTATTATTTTCAAGTACAAAAACCTCAATAACATTTAAACCAACTATGTATGAATAAGAATATAAAAATAAAACTACCATCTAAACGATAACAGTCCTAATAATTAAGCTACAACTATCATAAAAATATATTTATTGCTTATAACCCAGAGCATCTAAAAGGGTTTTTTTATAAACATTTTTCCATCTCATCTAATTTATAGCATCTTTTATGGTTATTCTATTGAGAAATCAAGTCGTTCTCTAATGTACATTCTACCCCTCGTGGGTGGAAATATCCATAAATAACAATCACTACTTTGAGTAGAGTTGAAATAAGAAGCAAAATGTTTATTTTTCTAACTTATACATAGTCGCATGATTCAGTATGTTCTGTCATGTAAAAATTAGCTTGCATAATTCCATGCAATAATATAGTACCGAAAGATTTGATAAATATTAAGTAGATGACAATAGCATATTTTTCTCCAACAAATATTCATCTTTATAATATGATAATTCTTCCAATATCATGAAAAGAAACATTTTTATGACGTAGTCATTGAGATCACGAAAACAGATAATTTTCAGGATTTTGTATAAAAACCCTGTTGTTTTCACTTCAATTCCCATGAGATAGAATAGTTGAACTCTGCAATGTGTCTGGAGGATATGATTTCTAGCAATAAAAAATGTTATAAAGCAAACTTAAGACCTAATTATATTTTTATGTATCAATTTATTTTATTTTTATTGTTGGAGATGAAATAGATGACTAAAGACTCAACACATGTAAAGGAGGGACGCTGATGTGTGCTTGTGATTTCTTATTTACAATTGCGAAAGACACTTGCGTTGCATACTTGATGATATACATACCAGACTTCTTCTTTACGTTGTCCTTTTTTTCCTTTCCTTCATTTCTCTAGCGTTCCCACGAACTGTAAACAATCCTGAGCTGGAATAGATCGACGTGGCCTGTGAATTCCTTATAGGTACATTTTCAATGTTTACCATGTGAGATTTTCTATTCCATGTGTGACTCGAGTATACCAGCATGAGGAAAAACGACTTATAAAACAAAGTGTGTATGTAAAAAAAGCTGAAAGGGTAGTGGTGGTATGGGGTGAAGGGAGAACGAATGGACGCATGCATTTTATTGAATGCGGAACACGAGTTGAGAGTTTAATCGATGTGATAAATTTTGTTTTTGTTCTCTGTTTCAGAATGAAAAATTGGAGGTGAAACAGAAATGGGCTTCAAGACTTTTGGGAAAACTGCGGAAAGATATTACACAAGAGTACAGGGAGGATTTTGTTTTAAGTATTACGGGGAAAAGGCCGGCCATGTGTGTCCTAAGCAATCCTGATCAGAAGGGCAAAATGCGGAGGATTGACTGTCTTCGACAAGCTGACAAGGTTGGTATATTATTATTTTTTTTTTTTCAATAAAATAAAAGAAACATGCAGTAATTGATCAAGTAAAAAATCTATTAATTCTACTCAGTGTCAATAATTATTCTATTAAAGCAACAAAGTACATTTATCTTCTTGACTTTGATAGGTTTGGCGATTGGACCTGGTAATGGTGATTCTTTTCAAAGCAATTCCGTTGGAATCAACTGATGGAGAACGACTTGAAAAAACAGCTGAATGTGCCCAACCTGGTCTATGTGTCAATCCCTATCACATCAATGTTTCCGTCCGGGAACTGGATCTCTACCTCGCAAACTTTATTACCAGTCACGGTAAGCTACTATCAGCAATGGTAATGCAATTACAAAAAAGCATATCACGCGTATGTTTGTATACATACAAGAACGATGAGTGAAGAGAATATGCAAGAAAATTTTTGTCCCCATCGGATGCCAACGTTCCCTGAGGGTTCATTCATTCGTGTAGAATTCGTTCATTCAACACACATGCTACTAGAACAACGATGAACGAGACGAAGATGAGAGAAAAAGAGAGACAGAGATATTCAAATCAACATTTACTCAGTGCTTGTGCGTGTCTCTTGCCAATTCTCTGTCCCATAATCATCAACAACTTCTCGAGATGTCGGAGAGACTCTAGAATTGTCATTCAATCAATGAACTCGAGTCATTCTCTTTAATCAACACGTATTTTTTTTTATTTCTTGCTTCACAACACTTTCAGTGTGCTTATTAAATAACTCCAATACGTTAGATAATTTATTTTACTGAAATTAACTAATTAGCCAGTCTGCTAGTGAATTTAATAATCGGTATTATTCGGCAGCTTTATAATTAATGATATCACATGGTGATGACATGAAAGAGTAATGGAGCTAATGTATATAATTATGTCAATATTGGGATGCTAAGCAAATTAATAACAAAAAGAGGTAGGAAGAAATAAATAGCAAATGAAAAAAGTGTCAGTGCCAAAGCATGGGGTAGGTTAGGCATCATGTCTCTTTACGGTCGCTTGACTCTTCCGTTCTTATTGAACACTCAAAGGAAAAAACTTTGAAACTTTTATTGCTCAAACGATTTTCTTTTATTCCCCTTCCTGAGAATTGTATTTGGGTGATGTTCTGTCGGTGTTCCACATTCAATTCCAACTTTTTCCGACCAAACTATTTTCCGAAGTCCATTGAGTGTCACACTTGGTCTTTTTCACTTATCAGTAATATGTGTTATACACTCATTGTCAGTTATATACTTTTGTCAGGTTTTTTTTCAATCCATCATCAAAATTCATCAAATTATTCATTAGAATTTTTTTTCTCATCAATTCTATCAATTTTTGTTTCTCAAACAGATGCTGAGAAACTTTACAGACAAATTTTTCTAGTTTTCTGGGTAATATGTAATGAAAAGGATAATGAAGGAAATGTGAGAAAGAGCTCTTATGGTTTTAAAAGATAAAACAGTCAGTAACTAGTCGTAGTTCGTTAAGAAAAGATGCTTTAAAATGGCCCGTCAATTTCTAGAAGCACCAGTCTCAAGCGTTGTAGTCTACATCACACTCTCATCAACATTTACCACTACCACAGCTACAAATGCTTAGCTCCCTTCTACATATATACTAACCAGCAGCGTCGTTTTACTTACGCAACTGCTACCTCGGCGATATTTAGCTTGCTAGGTGAATCCACAACGACTAAAACTATTCCACGGATTTGAAGACCGCACTGAAAACCGTGGCGAGTTTCAAACTCTATTCAACATTTTCTCAAAATACATCTATAAATATTCATCACATATATCTATATATTTAAACATACATCTTTTATAAAAATGTCCCCAAAGTCTATTTGCTTTGTTAATCGTTATAAATTACTTCAATGTTTTTTTTCCTACTCTAATCACCCTCTTAAGAATAAAATGTATTATTTTTAGCTAACTAAATATTTAGAACAATAATATTCATTACAGTCACATTCAGAAGTCTAACTTTAAAATTATTAAATTAAAAAAATTTTCGAAAATTGTTGTAAATATTTCTAATTGATTTCCCAAAATCATTTATTTGTTATTAATCACTTGTAAATAAATGACAAGCTTTTATTAACAATTTTTAAAATTTTCAGAAGTTTTAAACGGGATTTGTAATGCGAGTAAAGAAGAGGAAAGGCGGCGAAAAGGTAAAAATATTATGCAACATTGATTTAGTGCATTTGGTGGTGTTAAAAAAATAATAATGAATCCTATTAAAAAAATACCTGAATCAATAATACTAGGAATATTAAAAAATATAAAGTAATATATTGAAAAATATTTATTTCGTTGGATTTGTTCTCAGGTGGAGGTTACCATGAACTCTATAATGGTGTCGTCTGCAATGACACAATCCTCGCGACCGGTGTCTTCAGCTCCAAAGAGCTATGGATGCTTTCAAAAGGTACAATTCTGACCAAGGGTAGCTCTCATTCTATCATCAAATATGTCTAAACAAAATAAACATATTAAGCAATCATATAAAATATTCCAAAAAGTCACAATGATTAATTGGTTTCACTTGAAAAACACTCGCGTTTTTGAAGGATGCTTTCGAAAGGTAATATCATTTATTATATAAAAATAAAATCAGTCTAAATACCTTTTGAAAGTATCCTCGGTGAATTTCAATAAATAACATGAAAAATACTGACTTAAAATTTCTCAAAGACCAAGCGTGAAATTTACAGGCCGCATGTACATATATTAGTACACATGCAATCTGGTGGTAGTATTTATAGAAGGGAACAATACTTATGAAAGACGGCTAAGTATCATGAAAATTTAATTATACTCATTTTCGCTGTATTTTAAAATATCTCTTTCAAGACTCTTGTGATATAATTCATCATTATCCTATATCTACTTGTCTGTCTTTTAATTATTTATCTATTTAGTCGTCTAGTTCATGAGTTTAATTTAACAAAGAATCAAATATTTATCTCATCTTTTATTGTACCAAAGAAAAGTGGATAAAAACATTTGTGAGTGTTATAAAAAATGATAAAAAATATAAATACATTCGGCGTGCAAATATAAAAGCATATATGTAAGTGAATAATCAGGTAGAAAGAGAAATATAATGCGACGTAATGCATGTGTCTGGTTTCAGCATCCATACTGCATGACCTCAGCGACATGCAGCCTCAAATAAACGCGATCAAAATAGAGCACCCGCCGTACTACTGCAGCAGCTATACCCCTCCTTCCGCAGCATCCGCCGCGGATCACTCTCAACCTGCGGCTAGCTTCAGTAAGTTTTTTTTTCTATTTAATAATTTAAGTATCGCATTTATTTGCTAAATATTTCAATCTGTTAATAGGAGAATGCAATGAACCATCATAAAACATATATGATTTGATGTATGAAAAATATCCAAGCACATGTACTTTGTAATTGGTGTTTTTTTTATAGGCCCACCGCCTGTACATCAGCTTATAAGGAACGACAAGACTGAAAAAGCACCTACAGTTTCGGCATCAAGTGCCCCTAGTTTCTCTCCTGTACTTAGACCTGAAGATAGCCACCGTGGTATTGACTCTCCTCATTCGCAAACAGGTATACTGAAATATGAATTTTATTATGATATATATATATATTTATATAGAGTGTTGGATTAATTTTATTTATTAGTATTGTGTATATATATAAATTATTCAAATATATATTTACATATTTTTATATAAGCTGTAAGCTAAAATATTTGCTCTCTCGTAAGATGTGCAGTTATTCGTCGTGAACTACAATAAATAAATTAATGAGTTGGTTTTGAGCGACGCAAGATATATGTTAACAATAAATTTTTATTCTTTTTAATAATAATCAAGTAATATGACACTAATAACGATGCCGCTGCGTTAACTCATCGCCTTTTTTTACACCTAACACAATTAATGTACCATTTATTTCTCACCGGAGTTTTGTTCTTTTCTTTTTTCTATTATTTTTATCATGAGTTATCAACAATACAAATCTATCGATTAATTATAATATCATTGCAACAATATATCTAAAATCATTAATAAATTTATATTTAATAATTAAAAAATTAATATTTTAAATAAAAATGATTGATTTTTTAAATCAATAAATACCAAATGATTGAAGTAAAAATAATAATTTCACTGAAAATAAATTGTTACTAATTTATATTGGTGAAAAGAGTAACGAAGTTTTTAATTAATAGTAAAAATACTTCATAAAGTTGAAATCAGTAGACTTGTATTGTTAAAAAATAATTTTACCTTTTAATTGCTCTTAGTTAAGTTGAATTTACTTTAATCTCCATCTTCTCTAATACTGAACCTTATATTTAACCCCTTTCTCACTCTTTCACTCTCTTGATTTTTATTCAAGTCTCAACTATATGTTAACAATGTCCAGTGTGCGATAAACCCATTTCTGAGCTGACTCGGGCATCGTTGAAAGTTTCGCCAACATAAATAATGTGCTATTAAGACTTTTATAATGACATTATCTTAATAAATATTTAAGTGAATCAATAATAATATAATAGTAAAAAGTAAAAAAAAATGATATTAAAATTGTAAATACTTTTTATTATAAACATAAGCAAGCAGGATTGACAAGTTCATTGGATGCCGAATCTAGATATTGAAAGATCAAATAATGAAGAAATACTAAAAGAAAAGAGAGAGAGAGAGAGGGAGTCACTAATCGTGGATTACGCGTGATCTCTGTTTCAGTATGAGCCCGAGCATTGAGAGACGCTCGCTAACTCGACCAAAAGGTACATTGTGATATGGTTATGATGTTATATCTATCTACCTATGCGACATGTACACGTATTTTTCGTAGACGTATGTGCGCACGGCTATATAAAGAACGTTAATTATACGTCTCTATCATTACATTATATATTATATATTTTATTATATATACTTACTTTCTTCCGAAAATATTGAACGTGCGTTCCGTTATTCCTCCACATTATTGTAAATACGTGTTTTGCATATGTATATATCTTTCATTTTTACATTCTGTTTCTTTCGTTTACTCCCTAAAAAATCTAGTGAATGAACATACTGTGTGGTGGGCTAAAAGACTTATATCTTCTAAGAGATCAAAATTCGCACTTGAAATTGTCATTGTTTTTTATCTGTTGTTATTTGTATATATTAAGTTGATACGTATTTTCTATTCAGGTGTAATTGTAATCTACCACCACTTGTATGAATATCTATGATTGTAAAACAAAATTACCTGTTTTATACATTGCTGTCACATCAAGCCTTCTCATTATTATTTATTTAATGCCGTACACTTATTATTCTCACATTATATGTTTTCACTGTATTACTCGCTTGATCGTATGTATATACATCTACATGTATATATGTACACATTCACCATTTTTTGTAGCACACATATTTTGTTGTGTGAAGTTTATACATTATTTCATAGGTTCATATATAAATATTAATATCCAAAAAAAAAAAAAAATACCAGGCATATTTCAATTTTTTTCTTCTCACGTAATTCTACTTCTTCTACTACCACTTCTTCTTCTTCTTCTTTTATAATTGTTATTATTAAATGCACTTTCTTCTGTATCTCTTTTATTTAACAACTTTAAATGTTCTTTCTCCTCCCTTCTACATAGCTACATATCCACTCATGAAATTGGCTTGCAAAGTTAGACAATTGCTTGTATAATGTTATATCCACTGTGTGTATATATATATATATATAATTATGTCTGTTCTTATTATGTACCTATATAATATCTAAAGTATTTGGTACTTGTTTCATCTCGTCACCATGTGCAAGTATAGATAAGAGTATAAATGGTTGAAGAAGTTTAATTAATCCTCGCTCATTTTCTCCCTTATCGTTGTTATTATCATCTAATCGTTTAATCTACATTTATTTTCATGCTGGTTATTTCCTAAGAAGAATTATTTTTCAAGTTTTTCGTACGTTTTAATATGCCATATTTTATGGACAAAAAGCACTCTAGGTATTAGTCTCATCAACATTAACATCGATTACCTTATCAAGCATCTTACATATCAACATATCAGTTATTTATTTATCATTTTTTAATATCGATTAGTTTATCAATTGCATACCATTTATTTGGCAGTGCTCTGTCATTATTTATTATGTTATATATGTGCTGAAATGATAGCCTGCATCGTTAATATATGTGCACGATTGTTTAGCGATGCTGTGTTATTTTACTTTATTACTTTTTTGGTTAATGGGTTTTACACTGCGACTGGAGCATAGAATTGACACAAGCTTTATCTAGATTGTTAGTATTATGCTGTGAGGGAAATCGATTTTTTCAAAATTTAGAATTCCATCATTTATTTATTTTAGCAATTTATTTTTTACTATCAACTTATTATTATTATTTTTAACGATAAAATATTTTATTTAGTAATTAATTCGCACCAGTATTTTGCATTATTTAATTATTTTTTTAATTAACAGTAATTAATTAGCACGTAGTCAACAATTGATAAATTTTATTAAATTATTTTAATCATTAAACTAATTTTTTGTTGCATATAAAATATATTACACATATATTATATATTACACAAATTGTTTTTAAAACATAAATAATATTTAAAAACAAAATAAAATAACGTAAGTACGTAAATAGTTGTGCGATATATATCTATCACATTATTTTTATTATTTGTTTGTTTTTTTTTGTATTCTTTTCACAAAAGGTAATTTTGAAATGAATCACTGACTTAAAATTTATTCACAACCAAAAGCTTATGCAATGTGAATATTGATACCCTATTATATAAAAATGCAACAAAGCATGTTAATAAATCTGAACATAGATATATATATAATGAATTCTTGAATGCATTATTATTATTACACTACTGTCGTCAATATGTCACGTTACTTCTGTTACTGTCATTATTAGATTACTTATTTATTCGATTTTATTCATCTCTATCAATATACTGCCCTCCGAAGCATACTTACTATATCTATATACTCTTGAAAACTCAATATGTAGATACATCAAGTATATTTCGGCGGGTAGTATATACAGCCAATGCTCTGGGTATGTCGTATGCTGGATGGAATTTAATCATTTCTACTGAATTTTAAAATAATGATCTAAAAGTTTGAAAACCCCCTCCAATTAATTGTTAATTATAATATGAATTATAACATCACATTTATCTCTCACATGAATTTGTCTATTAAATTCACCTGTATATATCCAAAAAAAAAAAACCTTCATTATTTATCATTTCTACTTGCAGTATTTACTTAGATGAATTTGAAACCTATGCGGATGAATTCCTCGACACCGTTCGGTTTTATTTCGTAAGCACAAATTGATCGATTACTGAACGGTTTCAACGAATTCACCTTTTATATACTATGTACATACCTCTGTTGTGATGTTGGTGTTGTTTACTATCCATATACATGCTGATCGTATACATATATAATGTTCAAGTATCCGTAATATACGTATATGTTCTGTATACTATATAATAACTATATACACTTGTTACATGTCTATAACCATTGTTGATGTTGTTTTTATTAATGTCTATTATGTGTTGTTTAATCGTTGTTATTATTAATGGTTAATGTTTTCATAACGCTATATATATTGACCATATATTGAGTGTTATGTTTGGATGTGTGTGGAGACATGGATATTTTAAATAAGGTCAAGCAAGGGTTTTTTATTCAAATGATGATTGAACTTTGAGAAAAATTTTATTTCCTATTAAATAAATATGTTCATGACTTTTTGACTTTTTTATTCAACATTATTTTGGTATATAATAATTAAAAAAATATTTATTTAGTTGAAATAAATTTTTTTCTCAATGTATAAGAGCGTATGCAGTTGATTTTCACTGGAGATGTTATTTTAAAAATGTAATTTTTCAAATCAAATAGTTCTTTTTTTTTCTAAATTAAAAAATGGGGGAAAAAACTTAGATATTAAGAAAGAATAAAAATAATCCATCCTCGAGTATTCATGAAGGAATCTATTTCAATCTCGACATGTAAAAAATGTTAAATTAAACTGGAGAGCTTCATTCTCATGGAAGAACTTCTGTAATCACTATTGAGTATGTGGACCTAGGAGCATTACCACCTGAGTAGGGAAAAGTAAGCGAAGCGCTGGTTTTAGAATTCACTTAGCGTATGGCTTCGATCTCAGACTCTTAGTGAAAATCCACTGTATACGTATTTCAAATCCTTTGTCGTCTTTTATATATACATATAAACATAGTATATGAACTATGTAGTACATGGTGTATATATGTATATATAAAACAATGTACGTACATGTATTACAATCATATCAACTGACGCAACCCTTGATACGCATCACCATTATACATTTGTACATACGATTCAGCAGATTATTTGAGCCGTGTTATGCAGAAACTAATCTAGCAAGTTGATCAATACTCAATTCACGAAAAGTTACTTTCAAACTTTGTACATAGATGTTGATACAAAAGTCAGCTACTTCCACTTTTTATTCTGGATTTTTTAGTGCAATGTGCATTCACTTATTTTCGCATAATACGGTTCATTTTGACTTCCCGTCGCACTTTTTCTTTGCATCGTATATAAAACTTGTGACGTGATGTACGTGCAGACATGTATACATATGACTTTGCAGCCAGTCAGTCAGTCATATAAATATCAGACTCATGCTTCTATTCTTCGCGAAAACCTTATAAAAACAAAATTACTTTTTAACCATTTCACAACTTCTTCTCATTATGAATCCTCTCTAGTCCTGACAATAAAGGCTACATTCATGACTTTTTATTCATTTCCCCATCTTCTTCTTCTCCTTCTCTCGATCTCTTCTTTTCTCCTTGTTGTTATCAGCATAACCACTGCTACTACCACGACCCTCTGGAAAATTCACTTGATGAATAAATGATGTTGGTGTACTAAACAATCATAAAGTCTATTGATTAATAATAATTCACAAGAGGGGAGTGGATAAGCAGCTTTCCTCCAGAAATGTAATGTAATGTTTATCGATTTTAATGATAGTCAATTGTGTTTCAGGTCTACATTCACCACATGAAGGTTTAGCTGGTGGTTCAAGTCAAACCGGAAGTATGTCCGGCCTTGCCTATTACCAACCTGAACATCCAGTCTCAAGCGGAGTTGTCAAGTACCCAGAGAACGGTCACGACACACTCTCGGATTTTGTCACGTTTGTCTGTCAAGAGGCTGAAAACACTCAGCAATTACCCCAGGTACCTCTCGGGTTGATCAACTCGACTATTTATGTGTTTCTTCGTGTTCCAATCACTCTGGGATGATAAAATTTTCCTCATTTTCTTTAATATTTATTTTCATCATTATAAAGTATTAAAGAATTTTTCAAATATTGATTCAACTAACAATAATTACTTGAATCCAACGGTTAAATCATTGCTCTTAGCTTCAAAAATGTTGGAGTGAAATATTAAATTGGGTAAAGAAGTAATATAAATTCTAATAATGATACTGAAGACAGTAAAAAAAAAGCCCAGAGTGAATGGACATAGCAACACATATGAAGTTGATGATCGGTTGTATGTGAATTTTCCAGGCTCAATTAACTGGTCAACGTGCGGGTGTACAAAAGTTCTCACAGTATTATCCGAGTTCAATGCTACCCCCTCCACCACCAGCACCAATGGCGAGGCCAGTGGCGATAATTCGTTCAACCGGCGAATTAAGTGCTACGGGATCAGGATCACCACCGACGTCCTCAACGTCACCGACAGATCCAACAGACCTCAATGGTACAAACCAAGACCAACAAATGCAGGTCGCTGCTGCAGCCGCTGCGGTTGTTGGTGTGACTGGTGCTAATTGTCAAAATACAATTGATGCTGGACGAAAAAGTCCTACGAGGATTTTTGTCACGGCACCACATAGCAGAGAGTATACCTTCGCCCATTTTCACTCACAGCCTGGACAGGTGAGGGCACATCTCGAGCTTTGACAAATGGAAAAGTTTAAATGGTCTGATAATATTTAGTCATTTAGATTGTACATATTTATTATTTCCTAATGTTTATCATATTTTTATTTATTTTTTTACACAGCAAATATTTACCTACCCCACCATCAGTTCAATGTCTGGAGTAATTTCACCTACAAATCTTTCACTATTTTCATCACCGGTCGCTGTTACAAGACCAGTTGCTACTCAAAGATCAGTTGCTAATGTTCCACCTCGCTGGAACACCGCATCGTTTATTAATCTGGAGGATGATTACAATATGATTGCTCCAATTATTTCTAGTACACCCGGAGAACCACCCTCTAGTATAGACGAAGGTGAGTGACTTCCTTGAAAAATTATTTCGCATCTGTATGAATTTATTTAATTATTAAAATCAAAAATATCTATATCTGTTATTTTATTACTTGTGAATCACTTTATAGAATTAAGAATCAGTTTGCTATTTGCAGAACGATACTTTCAATCCGTGCACACGAGTAATGTCGTGGACAAAAGCGGGTCCGGGAGTTTGATGGGCAACGAACTTGGTGTTAATCAAGATCCATCTGCACATCATCAACAGCAACAGCAGCAGCAACAACAACAGCATCAACACCAACAACAACAGCAACAGCAACAGCAACAACACCAACAACAATCACACTCACAACAAAATCAACATCAACAAATACAGGAAAAAAATGAAAGACCTAAATCTCCTCCGTGACCTTTAGAAAATCGTTGCGCACATCACGAAGGACCTACCTCGCCAATAGGGTCATCACTCGTGGCTTTTTTTATGCGAGTTTCGTAATGCCAATTGAAATTTAATCGCTGATTTGTTTAATCCAGCGATTTGATACTGATATCTGTATGCTCAACTTTTTCCCTCTTCTTTTCTTCATCTACTATTGTTATTATTATTATCGTTAAAAAATTGAATATTTTATTGAAACAATATTCACAAACTGTTTCCCGTCAAAAGGTCTTAACCCTCTGCCACTAGTCGTAGGTCTTCCAAAAATTGTCCGCGCCATGTGCTTCCCGGGTGTGTTGAAGAAAGAAATTCAAATATACACGAACTTATAAAAAAAAAATTATAATAGATTAATAAACAAATAAACTATTAAAGAATATAGTAGTAATGAAAGAATTATGCCTTTCTGATTAAATATTTGTTACTTAGATGGCCTCAAAAGAAAACAAAGATAATAAAATGGCTGAATGCCTCGAGATAGTTTGTAATGCAAATAAATTATGTACGTAGTTTGTATAATAACGATAAATCGAAGTAATTGGTGTTTTTTTATAAAAGAATACCAAAAGATAAACATAATTTTTCAAAACGTGATGTATTTTAGCGTTAAAATGATACGCAAATTGTAAATTAAGTAACTTTAGAGGAATGTCCAATACCTCATTGAAGTTACATTTTATGATTACTGATATTATTATTACCATGATTGTTATTATTTTTATTTTTATTAATATTATCATTTCTATTGTCATTGTTATTATTATTATTTCTTTATTATCTCTTTCTCTCTTTCTCTCTCGATATAATCATCAATTGTTATTATAATTAATTTACGGCAGTTAATTACGTCTTGCTCAGAATAGTGCTTATAACTAGCACTTGTGAAAACTATAGTCCCGAAGCTATTAGACTTTAAAACCATTGAAAAAAAGAAATACGTTAAGATAATGCGAAAATATAACTTTGTAGCTATAAAATAAAAATATGAAAAAAAGTATGAGAGCAAAATTGAGCAATTAAGAGCGTTAGTAGAGTGATATTTGTATAAAAGATTCAACAAAAAAAAATGTAACGAATAATTTGTCTACTCATATTATAAGCAATAACAATTATTAAAATTATAAAATTGATAGTGAGTAAGTAATGATTGCGAATGAACATTATATTCTGCTTAGAGTAATTGATTGAGATAATTAGTAAACCAAGTAAACCGATAGAGGAAAAGGAAAAGAAAATGAAATTTTCTTGTTGATCTATTACGCTTATTGGCTTTTGTAAAATTGATTAGTGAGATCTGCACAATGCAAACATGAAATTAAACAAAAGATAAAAATTATGGTGAAAGTATAAACGTATAATTATTGCAAATAGAAGTGTCCAGTTATATATGGATTGCATTATGCAAGAGACATTTATGTTGTATAAAAAGAACAGTCATATGCTCTACTGTGGATTTTATTTCTCAAGTGCTCGAATTAAAAGAGTCAAAGACAATTAATTTTTCAAAATTATATTCAAATTATTATGATTATTGTTACTACGATTATAATTATTATTACTCTATTTTATTTTATTTATTTTTCTTAGATAATTAAGAAGGTGCTTGCATAATTATTATTAGATTTAATTCGTATTGTTGATATAGAAGTTTTTCAATGAAACTAAACTTAATACAAAATAATGAGAGTATCGATGCTTTTATTTAATCTGGTAAGATTCATAAAGTTTAAGATATATTTATCATAGGTTATATATGATTTTTTGAATTTATCTTAGTTTGATTTGTTTATAGAGAAAGAAAATTAGCTCATGAAATGTTGAAAAAAAAGAACAAAATGCAAAGTTTAATATTTAATGATTAATTAATCATACTTTTTTATTTACATGTAAGTAATCCTCTTATCCCATTTTACAGTCATTAGTATCCTACCGATGAATTTCATTTGAAATATTACGGTTAATAAAATAATTACGTAAAAATAATTTAGATTGACGTATTAAAAATTAATAATGATATTTACGGAGAAAAAACCAGCTCAACAACTATTTCAATTATAGAAATGACAAATAATTCATAAACGAGATCGTAATGTGTCTCAGTGCTTTATTATAATGTTAAAATACCTTAAAAAAACGCAAGTAACTATTATTATTTATATAATACCCTTAAAATGCCACGACTACTACTACCACCACCTATTACCACCACCAATAAAAAATTTACATCGAAAATTTTAACACCATTTATCTGTTGTTATCACTATTGTATTTATATACTACTTTTATGAATGCAAACACTATTTATTATGAACTAATTCAAGTTAATTGATGATTCAGCTAATAATATTAATGCTTTTGCCATAAATATGTAAGAAACAATGCCTTTTTTCAATGAATAATTAACGATAATATTATTGCTTTGAGTAAATTATTGTATATAATTATATATTTATTTATTTACTATGAATAAATGTATAAATATATATAATTGTTTAAATGTACACAAGAAAGATAGTGAGTAAAAAAAAATTTTTCAACGAAAGTTATAATATTTGATGAGCAATACCTTGAAATTGATATGTGATTGTAGCTCGTAAAATATGATTGTGATGATTAAAAATATTTATTATGTGCTTAAGTATAATAATGTAAGCGAGCCATAGTTTTTAAGATAGCAACGTAATAGACTTTGTTTCATACCTCTTTCATTATTATTAATAATTTACACAGACATAAACACACGTACACATGAGGATTCATTGATAATGATAAAAATGCACTCGTCAATTTTTGTCATTCAAATTGCAGGGTGGCCCGGGACAGCGTACTGTTTATACAGACATTTGTTATATAAATGACGATTTCGGTTATTAAATGACAATTAATAGTGCAAAAATTTAAATCAAATAATTCTCAAATAAAATAAGGCTATTTGATAAAATAACAATTAGATGTACAAAAGAAAGTGGCTCATTAAAAAAAAAAAAAAAAATACTATTGGTAATAATAATAGTTGTTGAACTATTGTTGTATACAAGAGTCTGTAAATTTTCTTCGCTTTAAAATAATTTTATAGCGCTATCGAATTCTCTCAGGGTAGATGAAATGTAGATTAAATATGTAAATAGTAAAGTGACTAGTTTTTTTGCAATATTAGTTGATAAAAATGTGTCAAATTTATAATAACTTCTATTTCTGCATTTTACATATTTAAAGTAACTAATAATAATAATAAATTAAGATAGAAAATAAATCAAAAACTTATATGCAGTATTTTGCATTGATATAAAATAATGAGAACTAAAAAAAAAAATGTTCATTATTGGGATTTGCCCAGCAGAGTTTGTTGTACATCGTCTCGAGCTGCCTTGAACCAAAAGTGCATTATTTACAAAAACAAACATTATGCATACTTAAGGTATTACTTCATAAAATGAAGTCTAACAAAGACCATCGTTTTCTGAAATATTACCTGGTATGTAAAATTGACTGAATATTAATATAAAATGACGAGGCATAACAATTACAAGGTTGACATGATAAATAAAAAATATATATAGGAAAAAAAAAAATTCAAAAGCAAATTTGTAGAGCTTAAAAACAAGCGCGAGACATATTAGCTCAATGTAAACTGGCGGAGGGAGCTGGGCCAATTTGTAAAATATATTATGTAAGTGATAGTTCTACGTCGTCTGCAGAGCTAAATTTAGGAATAATATTGTTAATTTGTACAATAATGGATCAGAAAAAAACTAGACGAATCGTTCACGATATCAGTGAATTGGCATAAATAAATAACAGTGTTTATATTATAAATAAATATTAACAAACTCACGGTGAAAAGAAATGATAATAATAATAACATTAATAACAACATAATAAAACACTAATAAAAGTAATGATAATGATAACAATAATATTAATAATTACAATAGTGCAATTATTATCAATAATTATTACAGCAATGATAAAAAATTATATATTCAAAATACAGTATGATGATATATTTATCGAATATTTATTGAGCAAGTTAGTAGTTTATATAGAGCAATTGTACAAAGTAGATAATGCGAGAATCATCAAGGAGAAGAATAATAACAGAGTGTAATTAAAATGAAAATTTCAATTGAATTGAAGTGAATTAAATGTGCGGCAAAACGTTGAAATTTAAATGAAAACATAATAATAACAACGGTGCGGTTGTTTTAGTCGTGACAGTCTGAAACTGTGTATTTTCATCTCATGATAATTTTTTTTACAATTGTGAACGCAGTTCATGTTATATATCAGGGATTAGATTAAATACAATTATGATATGCTCCGTGTAAAAGGTGGTAACAGAAAAAGGCAAGGTGGTAATAATGGTGGAGGAGAGGAATATATTGAGAAATATCGTTTAATACATACTTATTGCTAATGTAATAATCCCCTATGTAAGCTGTTTAAAATGGGGGTAGAAATATTGAAAACATGCAAAAATTAGTGCATATTTCATGGAATAAATTTTAAGCAGTAATAATGGGGAGGGGGGGATGCTGGTAGAGATAAAGAACAATTGCTGAGGTGGGATATTATTTGTCACCTTGCCGGGTCAATTATATACATTGTGTCCATACTAACTTACATTTATTATTAATGTGTATTATATATCCGACAATATTGATTATTAAAATACTTAATACATAATGTGTTTTGTCTTTGTTAATAGCCTGTAGAATCGTATGATTTTACTCCAAAATAACCAAACTGGTTCTACCAACTTTTTTATTCTTGCTAAGGAAAATAATATGTAGGATATACAAGTTAGTAATTAACAATTGAAATTATTATTTACTAATCGAAAGGACGGAACTTATTGTCATAGAAAAAAATATTTTCATAGAGAATATTTTTATTCAAAATAATAATAAAAGTCGTAGAAATTGTGCTAAAATTTTACATTTATCTACTACTACTACTACTATAAAGAATAATAAAATATTTCATAATATCAGAAGATCGGCTATTTATTATATATATTTTTTTTTCATTTACATTTTTCTATTTTTTTAATTTCATTATTCAATCAATCCAAAAGACATAACTAAATTTTATCATCACAACGATCCATTTATCATAAAAATAAAAACAATTATACTAGTTTTTTTTATTTTAAAAAATAATTTATTACGATTATTATTAGCTAATCACTGTTTGTTTATTATATTCAAAGCAACATCTGAATTTTTTGAAAGATTTGAAAACAAATTTATAATCTATTTTTATTCTTGATGATCACTCGATATAGTGATTAAGCTCATTTTGTTAAAATGTAAAAATTATACAATTCTTTAATATATTATATATTTACATGCTATAAATTTCAAAAATTTCCACTACATTTACGTCAATTTAAGTACGAAAATATTACATCATAGATTTTTACGTGATGAAAAGAATAATATCAGCTAGTATGTGTGTTTAATATTAAAGTGAGCATAAAAATATTTTGAATGAATTACATTCGAAGAAAGTGAGATAATTCAACATCTCATAATTGCAGTGTCTTCAAGTATATATTATTGCGAATGTTTTTTTGTTTTGTTTACAAGAAATAAAAATTACGTCGATTCATTAATACTGACAATACTTTCTAAACAAATCTTCAGTGAAAGTGAATTAACTACACTGATTTATTTTTTAGAAAGCAATATTTCGAGAGATAGAGTGATTATTGCACCATTATTACCTTCATATCTTTCAATACTATTCAAAATAAATACATTTTTCTTCCATTATTATTTCTCTACGGAAAGCAAAGCTTGCTTTTAGATTCTTCCGAAGGTTCTTGCATTCGCCTCGTAAATACCTTCAATAGTTGGCAGTGAACCTTAATCTTCACATTCACATACTGTAAAACCTCTCCATCGCAATTCCATACACTAAGTTGAGAATTGAGGTTCTCACCAATGATATTGTCATTTGATGATAAATTCGGATACGCTCGGAATGTGAATTCTCGAGCTCGATATACTTCAACGAATGGCAAATCATACTGAAAACATAATACGACTTGAGTAAACAAAACTCAAGAATTAGTAGGAAGTGAATGTTATTTAAAAAAATAACTCACCAGTGTTTTATTTTTACTGCTCAATCTTAATAGCATTCTAATATTATTGAATAAGGACGTATGTCGGACTAGAATAACATCAATACAGCCATCACCAATATGACAGTGAGGACTAAAGCCTTGTGGACTTCTTGAACAAGCACATGATACATTAGCGCCATTGACCATGAAAAATTTTCCTCGAACAGTTAACCATCTCGTAATATCTTTATCTGGGATTGAATTGTGCATATGCTCAATGCAACGATTACAATTTTTTTTACATCTAGTGCTTGCTGCTGGATGACATGGATCTGACAGTAGATGTATTTCACCTTCATAGCCTTTATTGGCTATGATTTTTTTAAAACCTGAATAGTCATATCTCTGTGGACCCATCCACCTAAACTTTTCACTATCACGAATTACATCACCAAGGTAACCATAGCTTAAAACACTGGCGTATAATCTGTGCAGAGATTTATCACCATAGACTGAAGATATATCAAGACCAGCAGTGTCCCCAAAAATGATATGAATAACAGCAGTTTGTACGTCAGTTGTACCATGAAGGCTATAAGCCACCGTATCGGTGCTTCCGCTCGGAATTACACCTACGGGTAATTTTGGTGGTGGCAATGCTGCTTGGTAATCATTTGGATCCACATGATGATCCCTTGCTGCTCGTAATATTAAACCGTTGAAAACCTCAGCAAAAGTTCCATCACCACCTACGCAAACTACTGCCTAAAATAAAGGAATTACGAGTTAATTGAGTGCTGAGTTGAAAAAAACTTTTTTATTCTCTTAAAAAAAATTACCTCAATGTCATCTAAATTGGAATTGAGCAAACAGTCATGAATATGTCCAGCTCTCTCAGTTATGATAATTTTTGTTTCAATACCAGCCAGTCTCATGAGTGGTTGAACCTGTTTCTCCCAAATTTTGGTTCCTTTTTTCTTTCCTCCGAAAGGATTTACAAATACCAATATCCTTCGAGGCCGATAAGTCAATGCTTGAATAATTAGATGATGTATTATTAATTACCATTCTTATTACTTTTATACTAATGTCATTCCACATTTCTAATTCAATAGGTACTATAAACAATATTGACTTTTTTATCAAAAAGAAAAAAATCAAGTTTTATGGTACACTAAAGAAAAAACAAAAAAATAGTTGTTGTCCTTTGTTTCAAGGGCTTCAAATTAAGCAATACAATACGTGTGCTACATAAGTAGCTTTATAACTAGGTAAATACTTACTGAGCAGATAATTCCTGATGGTTTTGACCCAAGAAGCCACTTGCCTTGGGTCCTTGTGACTCATGATCACATGATGATGACTCCACCGATTTTTTGAACCACGAGCTGCATAGTGTAGGATGAAACTCGTTGGTGGAGTTGAAGGAATTGCTTCTGAAGATTTTCCATTGCTTTGGAGCTCAGTCATGTAATCATCTCCATAGTGAACTGCTAAAGCATCTGTCAATGGAAGAGTCCATCTCACTGAAAAAAATTTTACTCCCAATAATTAATCTGATATATAATAATTTAGCAATCTAATTATACTTGATGATTTTAACAAAATTCGACTATAAGATATTAATTAAGTTTGATGAATAAGTAAGGCATGTGTTAAATAATTCTAAATATGTAGATAGTTTTTTACCATTATATAAACATAATGACATACTTTTTTCTTAAGAGTTGGAATGTAAAAATGATAAAGACCATGCAGATAATTATCTGCTGAACCTTGGTTTCACTCCAGTATAATGTAAATGTGTATTTATATTGTATGCTATTAAATATTCTAAACCAGTCACACTTTAGATTTACGATTGAAGGTCATGGACAAAGTTCATTCTCTTATAAAAACTACTTACTATACTGCTCCTTTGAATTAATGTTTTTTTCTCTATTTTATTGAAGTCACATATTTTGTGGTCTGCCAATAACTCTAACGTCCGTTCTTGATAATACAAATTTATTTTTTTCTAATAATAAAAGTAAAAAAAGTCATTCTGGAAATACTCTACTAGCTTCTGTATGATATTTAAAATAGAAATGATAAATTAATATTCCGCGATTTGCATGAACAGATTTAAAATCTTTCTCATATGATAAAAAAAAAACGTTGGACGTATAGAAAAATTATGTAACAATTTTGCAAGTATGTTAATAAGGATTATTAATGATAAGCTTGACGTGCAGCTGCAAGGTAAATTAAGATTACTAGAATATTTATAAATAAAGATTTCTTTTTTTCTGCAATAATGAAAGAAGAAATCAATATTTATTTATTAATTTTCTACTTTTTATATAAAAAATCCAATGAAACTCATTGTTATAAATGCCATTACCTGAAATATTTTGTATACTACTAGAAAATATTGATTTTATATTATCATTTCAATGTGATGAAAAGTATTTCAAGAAATATTACTAAATAATCAATGAACATAAGATAAAATTACACTAATTGAAACAATAATATTGCATTTATCTTACCATAAGGTGGTCGTTCTGTTTCCCAGATAAGAGTTCCTCGATGAAAATAAACTCTACAACGTTTCTTTTTTATGATAAATGTATTGAGTAGTACTGTGTTGGAAAGCTGGTCATTCTCCATTATTATTGATTGATCATGGTAAATGATAATACTCTTGAAGAAAAATTTACTAACTGGTCATTAACACTGGTAATATCCGAGATGACAACATTAACATTGTCATCCTAATGCTTTATTGATTTGATGTATTTACACTTACAGCCAACTATCCTTTGTCAGTACTGGATAAAACTATGATCGTAGTAACACCACCGAAATAAAAGCTGGAAATGACAACCAAAGAATTACACATGGACTGTCAGACAATATATGACTACATTTAACACTAGAAAGTAGAAAGATATGTCAGTTAGTAAGCAGGTAAATGCCTTACCTTCCACTTTGGTTCTATTCACTCCATGTTTTACACAGATACATATCTGTATATTTCACCTCTTACGTCTCCACTACCTTTACTGCTTGACGTTCTCCCTGACGTCTACTCCCACCAAACCTCCTAGCTACCACCACCTTCAATCAAACTCTGGTCAAATAATCGACTTTTGTGAACATCACGTGGCATCTTGTAGTGCACTTGTTGGTCGGTGAGAATGAGATTCAAATATTTTAAGATTTGAATGAAAAGAAAAAAAAACAAAATGAGTAAGCAACGATTTAAAAATAAACACAACTTTTCCTCTTGTAATTTTTTGGAGTGACTTAAAATAACAAAGAAATCTCAAACTGTGTGATTCGGAAAACTTTTCGGAGTATTAATTTAAAAATGATAATAAAAGCCCAATCTTTGAGATTAGCATTAATTAATGTACTGTTGTGATTAAATAATACACCTGACATTTAATTTCACAGAAATATTCATGAAATTCATTATCAATAGAAAATATTTATTCAAGTAATCTACTAGAAACCTAGAGACATCTGAAGAGATTCTTGATAAGTATTGTAATCAACAAGTTCAAAAATTCCCGCCAGATAATATTTTTTTTATAAAAGATAGAAAAATATTTGGAACAATGAGACATTTTGATGTAAAAATGTTTGATTTATTTACAAATTAAGGCACATTGGTTACAGTTGAAAAATTTTCAATATTACAAATGTTAGTATACATACAATAAAGAGAACTTAAATGTTGGCAGTAATAAAATACATTGTCTTTCAGAATAAACGTTATTCAATTCAGTCTAAAGCATTGAGTAATATACAATTAAAATAAATATACAAAATGTTTAAATACGACTAAATTCAACTAATTGAGTTAAAAACAATTGGATTCAATTACATAAATCATGGCAAGGTTCATTGCAGTAATCGTAAATAGGAAGTTCTTGAGGTTGATGAACTGGCTTTGGTTGGCATCTTCTAGTGATTGTCACAACACATAAAGTTACTCCAAATGCGGCAGCAATATGCCATGAGAATGCTAATGCGACTTTTTCGCAAGTTACAACTGTAGGATAGGTACGAACCATGTGTGCTAACCATCCTCCATGTAATATTGTAGAAAACCCACGTAAAAGTTTTAAATCAGACCACACAATTTCAATAATAATTATTACAGATGTGGTCCAAGCTGTTGCAGCAAGAATATTTAATATCATACCTCCACTTGATTCATCAGTTTTAGTTGCCCAGACAAAAAGAAAACCTTCAACAAAGAAGCTTTGTGCTAGAGCTAGATTAGTCAGTTCACTCAAGACATTTCGCCGAAAGTAAAATGCTAAAACATCAACCAAGCCAGAGAAAGCAAAGAAAAGGTAGATCGTGGCATGAACAACTTTAGGAGAAACTGTGTCATTATCTGGTAACCCACTAATAATCGTTCCCAGGAGACCAATGGCTGTACATATTAATTTCAAACCTCCTTCGATGGGATGTCTTACAAAAAATTTCTCACAGACTCGAGCAAACTGCTCTACTCTTGGTACAGGGTTTTCACTTTCAATCCTTGTTTTTGGAGTAATCCACAATTTTCCATACTCGATGCACCATTTCAGTCCAAATATATAAAAAATACAGCCTATCAAAATATATGGAAGTACACTTTCTGATGATGACTCCATAATAAATAAATAATCCAGTTGATAATTATTTTAATTTTATTTATTATTTCGTTTTTCTATTATGTATTTACACAAAGCTAACTACTAATGATATTTTTATAAACTTTTATAATCACTTTAGAATCATTAGAGCTTTAGTATTGTCAAAATCTTATTTACACTGTTGAAAACAGACTTTGACATTTAATTAGAAAATATTAACAAAAATTTGAACAAAAATAAACATAATAAAAAAAAGCCACAATCAAATGCTACTGTGCCATTGTAGATGCTCTTGTGGAGGGTGGACAATAGTTTGAGTAAACTTTCTACTGTGCAACATTGGTGCATCTGTCGCCCTCTGTTCACAAGCATGCACTTTTTATTGGTCTTGAAATATTTTATCATTTGTTGGAATGCATTGGTTACCAACTAGAGAAAACAAAGATAACTTGTGTTATGCTGTAAGAGTAAAAATGAAACAATGAATGGCGCCAAATGACCAAAGATTTTATAAAAATCTGAAACAGTGATTAAGAGTACTCCACAAAATTGATAAGAAAATATTTAAATATTCTTTCATTATTAACTTGCTTTTTTTATAAGCAAAAATTAAGTGTAGGTATTTTTGATAAACTAAAGTGCTTGAAATAAATTAGGAGGATATCTTTTTGATAATTTAAAATATATTTAATTATTTCGTTATATAGCATGCAAAATAAATGATTAAAGGTTTATTTATTAATTAATTATAATAAAAGATTTTCTATCTGTTTCCATTAGTGTATATATAATTTAAATAAGAAAAAATTGGAAACATTATTGACATAATCCTTTCAAAATAATTTCATGTTGCAATCGGTATGATTAATTTCCGATAAAAGCAAACATTTGATTATTAATGTACACATGTTTACATATTTTGTTAAATCTAGAAAGGAACCATGAACGAGCTTGTTTGATGTTTTTCTGAAAATAAAATATATTCCTAAATTATCATTTATAAAAATATATTTTCAAAAAGTTCCAAAATAATATAAAATGAAATAAAAAAGTATTTGTTTTTTTTTGCACAATTTTTTACTCCCAATAAAATATATCATTTTAATTTCAACTTCCGCAAAAGATATATCACTAGCCAATTATGAGAGATGGTTTAATTCATTAAAATTAAATCAATTCATTGTTAAAAAAAAATTTGACTCAAATTTAAAATCAAGTCCAACAAAACGTTGAGGAACATCTTACCCAGAATTGGCTTATTTCGAAAGTTATTCACATGCAAATGAAAATATCTAAACCCAAATGGAGACAACTCAAATCTAATTACTGCATCAAAATAGATGGAAGAATCCACTCGATTGGTTGATTCTGAATGCTAGTCTCCTATAATATAAGAATAACACATTATGATGCCGAATGCTGTACATTCTCTCTGTATAGAAGCGCATTTTCGGCGTACTTTTATTTGAGTATTATTATATATCCATCAATAAGCGTTCTAAGTCCATTCGCTCAGATCATCCGGATAATACACCATGTATTCACACAATGGTTGAGCTACTTATCTGAAGATTACAACAAAGTGTGTCCATTATGAATTTTATATTTAATATTAGATATAATTCCATGTTCATTTATTATACATACACACACAAAGCATTATCGTATACTTCAACTTTACCTTTCCTTCCTGTTGTTCAGCAGCAGTGAATGTAGATGCTACTGGAATTGCACCTTTAATCAAGATTTCTACCAATTTACAAGCGCCGACGGCGTGAAGACAAAGCCCATTGTTGCCGTAACTGGTTGAGGCTTCAAGTGTTCCAACGCAACTGCCAACTCAATGCGCTTGTGTATACCGGGTGAAACCAATGTTAACAGTTCTTTTACATTAACAATGCATTTTTCATATCAAATAATGTCCATGGTCTTGTTCACCACCATTAAACATCAATACAAAACCATTAATTAATCAACCGAGGTTGACTTTTGACTTGCTACAAGTCTTTTTGTAAAAATAAAAATTACATACATCCCTGCAAGATCTTTTTGGAGGTATATATGACTTATTGCTGGCAGGCAGACCCTTGGAAACTATACTTGAAACCACTTGTATACTTTTGTTTGTGTTTGCTAATTGTGAATTGTCTACTTTTTGCTCGGGCGCCTCGAGTGCTTCTGCACACATGGACACTACTTTTGCAATACAGAATATGAATGGTAAACTATAGAATGTCACGCGTAAGAGTTGTATGTTGTTCACTACACCACATATTAGGCATCATTGTGTGGATGTTCTACAACATTGGTACATGAACATGTTGGTCACACATATGAATGTTTGAATGTATGTACTAAGCAGTAACAACCATAGTAGCATTTGAAATCACACAGATAAATATACCCAAGTGTTTACTCGGTCATGCTGCTTCATCTCATGTAAAATTGTCCTTCATCGCTTGCCACATGGTGCTGCAGAACAAGTATATAACGTTGACACGTGTGTGTCACATCTCAGACATTCACTCTGCCACCTTCTGCTGAACAATCTTCCAATTAAATGTCTATCATGTCTTTCATACCCCAATAAATTTGCTAGCTAGCAATTCAAAAAATATTTATCATCAAAGGGTTGGTTTTTTCTACGGACAATTTGATCCTAGAAGAGAAAGGATTTTAGTAAAATATTCAATAATAATTATTGAAACATTGTAAAACCTATACAAAATATAATAAAGAAACCCAGATTTTTCTTACCTAGCACTTTAGTGATATCACCTCTGTTTTGCAACGAGTTCTCACATTCTTTTTTTCGTTTTATTCATCATCATTCGCCGTTGAATAATATCGTCTATATTCCAAAACATTATTCTGATTGGCGCGTTGAAAAAGAACGAGGGAACATCGCGTGAGTTTCCATTGGCTCTTGGTGAATCCATACTCGGCACTCGCAGGGCCGCCTCATTTACGGATATATACTTTATAAACCTCTCGTCCCCGCAGGAATCAAAAGTACCCTTAATGTAGGATATGCGACGGGTGTCAATCTCACTTTGATTTTGTTCAATCTCTTGATGTGTATCTTTGAGAATTTCATCCTCCAAAACCCCATCCTCTCTTACTCATCTAATGGTTTCATCACTGTCAGCTGTAACTGGGATGATACTCCAATAATAATCATCAGTTCCATCACCAAAAATATCTGTCTATTATTTTTGTTTGGAATTTGATGATCATGACATGGAGTTGAGGCTAATTAGGACCTGATTAAGTTTAGGACAAATTAGTAAAATGATTGAGCATGTGAGTTAGATATATCCAGCAGAAGAATTGATAAAGCAGCAGAAGACTGTCGTTTACGTTGAACTAGATGTCTGGAGGGTTGCATTACCCTATTCGCAGGGTAGTGGCTTTTGACAGGGTTTGGCTAAATGCGAGGAAATTCAGAGGGGCGTGGTTTTGTTACTCCATTAGACCCGCCCCCGTGGATGATACAGGAGAGGGGCAATTGCAGCAAAACCACGCTAACAGCATCACCACTACTATCTCCATCGGTGGCTGACCAGCTTGAGTCGCGCAACTAGGGCACCCCCTTTGCCCTTTCGTCTTCATAAGACCTCATCAGATACACGGTTTTTTGCCGGGCAAACATTACCAGAGACACCTCGTTCAAAGACCAACAGTCTTACCCTGGATTTTTTCATCTTGGTCATTTGTTGTCTCCTGAAGCTGAGTTTTACGATCGTCATTTTCGTCCTTGATACGTGTTTGCGAGCCAATTGAAGCCACCGACGATAAGGCATGGCGTCCTTCATCATGGTGTCGGGAAAACTGAGAAGATAGAGTTGGTATTAATACCTATGAATTATCCGTGATTGTTGTGTGAATTTCATTTGATTAATGAATTATTTTGTCTTCATGATCATAGACGATGATTTCTGCTTACACTTATTGCTTTATTTATAATAACTATTGTTATTTTTTATTTGTTTATTTGATCTACTGCCAAAATAACATACCACCGAGGAAAAGAATATTGTGTAAATAAAAATTATCGTTAAACAATGAACGAAAAACATTCTAATCAATTTGAGTAGTTTGCTTGACGGATATATCATGAATCAAATGCATTGGAATATTTAAAAGTGAATGATAAATAAAATTATTGTAATCAAGTGTTGCAACTGTTCAAACTGATAATAGTGTGGTTAATGATGAAATTTTTATCAATATTGTATTACTTTCGACTGGTATTTTATTGGCATTTGAAGCATTATAATAATCTTCATCAGTGATCGTGCATCTAAAATTGTGCATCAGAAAAGTGAAAAGAAATCATTATTACAAAGCAATATTTATTGGTAAGCTTTTATGTTATAATTTATATTCATTTTTTTAATTTATTTTAACATTTTATTATTTTTTTTTTACAGCATTATTATTTAAACATTATCGATTGGAATTTTTTTATTGCTAAAATATTAGATAATTAATCTTGAACAAATGTGCGCCGGCACAAACACTTATTACTCTTGCTCGCAATGAAAGAAATTGAACGTTTAGAGTTAAAAGATGTTGAATTAGGTATGTGTACACATAAATATAATATTATGGTTAGCATATCTGAAACATGGTGCAGGGTATGCACGAAATATATTGTTAGGGAGGCTGTTGTATGTACTCTTCAAGTACATATGAGTATATAGACGTTTGTAGTATGCTCTATAAATTGCTGATACAATGAGAAAAAAAGGTTTGCGAACGTACTAACTTGAAAGAGGGGACCTTAGAAAACGCGTGTATTGTTTTTATTTTTTATCACTGCTTTGCTTGTAGGCACAGCAGAAGTGGCTATTTAATAGGTTAAATAATTATGAAGCTACAGCAGTTTCTCACTTTTAAGTTCTGCCTTTGTAAGGATTTGTTGAATTTTGTAGCTTGCAGAAATAATCATCAACAGTTTTGTTGCATTCTTTTTATGTGTGAAGGGTTTGAAAATTATTTAAAAAGGCAATTAAGATTTATTTACAGATTCTTATGCATTTGGAATTCTTTAGTCAACAAATTGAATCATTTAATTGGAATTAAAATTGTTTATTGTTAATTTATTTAACTTATTTCAAGCACGGATAGCCTATGATCTAGATGTTACATATTTTGTAATTCCAATATTTATCTTTAGTGAATTATTCGAATGATGGCTCAATTACTCCTTGCACAGGAAGAATTGAAAATTGTGTATTTTATTTCTTAAGTCGTTTCTCATTTGAGCTTTATAAATACTTACATATCTACTGGATAAAAAAAGCTATTGTCTTCTTTGAATAATTGCTTGATGATTGAATACAAAACACTGAGAAAATTATGCCTGTCGACAATTTTTAGTTGATGTCTTTGCGTTTTTAGGTTAAACATAAATTTTTTTTGAGGATTTGATTGTGGCAATTATTTCTAAGATCTTAATGAAACGTAATAAATGAGATAAATTGAGGAAAGAAAGTGTTAAAAATAGATAAACCTACTTCAATTGATTTTATGATGAACTGTGCTAAAATATTTCATCACAACATAATATTACTCGACATATCAAGTGAGAATACATTAAAATATCGTTCACTTATGTGAGCAGTCTTATAAAAAACAATACAATAAAGAAGTTATCCGGTACCAGACGACTGAGCAGATTTTGACAGGTCAAAGTTGAAGCAGACAAATGTGTTTGATCACGAAAGAAGTATGGCGACGCTGTACGAAGCACTGAAACGTATTTAATGTCGTCATTTTTACGATTGACTACTATATTTAAAGACGACATTATATCTCATACAATCCTGAATTTATAACAAATCAATAAATTTACAATGAAACGTATGTAATAAAAATTTCAGCACCAATATAGAACAGCTATTGGTCGTTCCTAATGAAGATTATGGAATAATGTTTCAGAAACTTCAGTATGAAGAAATAATTTATTTATTGGCTCAAGTTTGATTCAAATAAGAATGAATTTTAGTTACAAATTGGAAATATATGAGATTATAATCATTTTGTCAGAAAGAAATAAATATGTATATGAAAATATAAGATCAGTAATTTCCTGGACGACCAAAATATATCTTTACATTTGGGAGTAAATTGAACCCAATCAACTTTGCGATATTGAAAGCGGGTACATTCGACGTTAGATTATTACGCTACTTGATTTCATATCCCGATGAGAATTTCGTTCATATGTACATTCTTTATATACTTACTACCATCATCTCTTCAAGCATTTTTATTTACTTAGTACAGAATAAGAACATTATTAAAAAAAAAAACAAAGAAGAGAGAGATGAATATTCTTTCCTGGAGTTACTTTTTCGTTCTTCAAGAAGAGATAACAAATGAATTCATCAATTTGTTTATTATAAAATAGAGTTAAATACGAAAAATTTTCGAGAATTGTATATACAATAACTATTATCACACTTCAATGGAACAGGAAGTACTCATTTTTTTATTTTGAAAAACATTTATTCGAACATTTCGTATGCACCCTCACAGCTATAAAAAAATTAAACTGAAACAAGCAAGATTTTTGACAAATTTTGATGAACACCAATTTATAAACCATATTCCTTCAATTCATTGCTAAATACCGAGGGTGCATAAAAATTTTCACATGGATGCTTTTTTAAATAGAAGAAGTGAGCTTGAAAATGTTTACCACTTCATTAAACTGTAATTCATTTTAACCAAGCTTCAATTTTCTAAAAATCATCCAAAATGCTTAACATTCCTTTCATTTTCAACTCCAATATAAAACAATTTACCTGAGGAAAGTAAAAAACTTTCACATTTAGAGCTGCTTTTCCACTTGACTCTACCTAGAATTTGTCAAGTATATTTAAATATGATACTAAAAAAAAATAAAAAAACAAATTCGTAAACTAATTTTCAAATGCATGGGGAAGCAAAAGATTGTAAGATTGATAGGAGAATTCGTAAGGACGTATAAAAGTGTACGAGGGTGGCAGTAAATTACGATAAACTTATGACAAACAAATTACTTGGCACGGACTTACCCCGGTATGCTATCGTATATCAGTCTACAAATTAGCAACCGGCATCAGACCCAACTCAGTCTTTATTCGTAAAATGGTAGTATTATATAGTTGTATGTATACGTAGCTAGATAGGCAGTATGTGTCAGCTAGCTCTTCAAGACTATAGGTATAACACACCAGACGAGTGCTCAGAGGGTTATAGAGGGTGAACAAGCGCAAGAACTGTATAGTTTAGGGTTGGCCTAGAATTAATGTACCACTTCCTCTTGAGCCAAAATGGCAATTTTAACCTCAAGAGGTTTACATATACAGCTTAGATAATAAGATTTTTTTCAGTTACAACCTTTACCACATTCACCATACACTATTTATTCCAAACTATTTCGTTCTATTCTTTACAAATAATTATATCATAATCCTCTATGCCACATACTTCATAAGGTATTACATTCAATTTATCTAGAAATCAAAATAATGCTTCTATATACAACTATACGAATCAGTTTAATAATTAATCCTATTTTATTATAGTATATTACATTGTATGATGATTCGTGAATGTTTACAGACATAATAACAGTAGGCTATTCCATCCGACAATTAATATATATATATCAATCATTTATTTAATATTACATTTTAATGGCTATAATAGAATTAGTGAGAACAAAACCAATTTGCTTGGATTCATGTTAATCAGTTGCATGTATTATGTATTTATTTTATTTGATTAAAACTTATTTAATTACAAAATAATTTCATGCTTTGATAGGAATGCGTGGATAGATTTATTGAGTTTCGATAATACTTTAAAAACTCTCAATACATTGTTACATTAATTAAAAATATTTTTCAATTAATCCATAATATTTTTATAATAATATTATTTAAAATTGTAGTAATAAAAAAAAAATTATTAACAATGGACTATTGAATTTACAATCATTACATTTAAATGTATTTATTGCTATAATTGTTATTTACTCTCAGTTGAATGTGGAACAAAGATTATTTAAAATTGAACGAATTTAATAATTCTTTATCAATTTTATTGAAAATAAATATTTATTAAAAATGTTACAATAACTAAAATGAGTAAATTAAATAAATAAATCGTCTGAATATGAATTCATTTTGAGAATAGTTTAATTAAATAAATCATATAGCTGAATTAAATTTAAAGAAATGATTAATTAAAAATAATCTAGTTAATTAGTTTGGAATCCTTCTTTTAAAACATTCAGCTATTTTTCTCTAATCAACTAATAATCCCAACTGCTGAAAAAATTCCCTAATTGTATGCGAAAAGAGATGGATAAACTTAAAAAATGTGGTAAAGGTGTTATATCTGATGTTTGGTCTAGAAGCATAATCAAGATTACTGATAATTGATACTGAGGTGGGTGCAGTAGTTGGTGCTGTATTCATGTAAATGTGTAGCACTGGATAAATTAAGAACCTTGACAAGAAATGCTGAATATACATATTCTTTGGTTTGCAAAGAACATCGGATAATATATGTATGGGATTAATGGGCAGGTGCGAAAGATCTTTGCTTGTTATCGCAATGCATAAAACACCTCTTAGAGGCATATACTTTATATTCCAGTAAAAATATATACATAGCAATGCACATTATACACCTACACTTGGTGGTTACTTATTCACTTTGTGGCTTGAAACAAAAATTCAACTGTTTCAGTATGAGTTGAAAGCAGAATAAAATATTTAATTGATTAATAAAAATTTTGTGGCTCATAAATACTATGGGGATTAATTATTTTCTGACGTTTTGGCAAATTTAGGGTAGATGAAGGATATAACTAAATTTCGAATATATGAGCAAACATTTAAAAAAGCGGAAGTTCATGCTTATTCATTGATAAAGTGGAAAGGGCTGTTCATTATACATATAATTTACGTATAAATTAAAGTGAATGAATCAACGGTAGACTATTAATCACAATACAAATCTTATCAAGCATTTACAGTGTATACCCATCAATTATACTATATATATATTGCCTACATGTTGAAACATTGAAACATAGTGTAATTTAAAATATTTTTAAACTTCTGAAAAGAATCTATGGGGTAAGAAGCATTTTTGGAATCATATTCTTAGACATTTTATACATTTGGAGAAAAATATGATTGTCTAGACCAATTGAACAATTTCTTTACTACTTATTACTCATAAAAATAAATTAAGAATTTTTTTTAAATATTTAAATTGTTTATTTGTCATAAAAAACCATATGTTAAGTATTTATTTGCTTGAGATAAAATAAATTAACCAGGAATAAAATTCGTTGATACTCAATAAATGTTAGAAAAGTAGTAGTTAAAACCGATGAATACTAAATGAAAAATAATTTACAGCTCACTCCATAAATTTCGATTAAAAATCAAAACTTGAAGTGTATCATAATACCGATTGGGCAGATAAGCTATGAGCAAAAAGAGGGAAAATGAGAGGAATGGGTGAACGTATATCGTCATGAAGGGTAGAGAGGAGAGAACGAGGGTTGCATGAAGTAAACAGCCCGTGAAATTACCTTTTAAATATTAGATTATGATTAAATGTGTACTTAGCCCCGGAAACCCCTAAATGCTGAACGATGATCGCTTTCCCTCCGTAAGTTCTATCTATGGCCCAAGCTACCAATGAGCTGGCTTGTAAAACTTACGATGGGGAGGCAATGTATGATACGAGATTGTCAAGCATCCCTTCACGTTCTTTTCACTCCATTATTTTTTTCTCAGCACATCTTCCCATATTTCTTAACAAACATATTGAACATTACATCCAAAAATCACTATGAGATTAAAATCTACGAAACTAAAAAAATTGAATTTCACTTGATAGAAAGAAACACATCAATAGCAACATCTAGAAGAAGTAATGATGATGATATTTATTTTAGACCGTGTATTTATTTCTTAACCAATACGTATGAATTAAGTTCCTGATGTGGTTTAATCGACAATCGAGGATGTCGATGATTTCGTCTTAAATAAACTCGTCACCTACCACTCGAAGCTGGATTACCAGCAGCCCCTTATTATTCTTCTCCTTCTTGGCTTGTCTCCCTCCTTCTTTACTTTGCCACAATCACTATGCCACCCTTGATATTCGCAACCAATCTTCATCACACTTCAAGTGGTCACTTTTGATCCAATCTAAGGTATACATAATATTCGGAGGTCAAATTCAATGTGACTTTTAACTGGCATGGTATCAGAAAGAGACTGATGGATGGGTGGGTGTATGTCGTACGTGGGTTGCCTTTTAGCATTTAGGTTTCCGGTTAAGTGCGCCTGGGGATATAGATCAGAATGTTCAGGGTGTATTATTCAAATTATAATTCGTGTGCAGCTGTTATTTCCTCTCTTCTACTAAGGCAAAGTTCAGACAGAGATTAAATGAAATATTTTATCATTACTTCTTTTCACATAAATAATTTGACAGAAGTTGAAGTAAAAGTTCCAATAAATCCAAAAGCTTATTTTTTTCATCAAAAGCAATAAATGTGAAAATTCAATCAACTTGACTTTCTTATATTCGTGACATTAAACGCCATGCAATTTCAGTTAATATCTTATGAAAAGCTTTACGCAATGGTACTCTAGAATAAAGACACGTCAGGGGGTTTCTCAAGCTTTTCCTAAGAACTTCGTCCTTATATTCACGTCCAAGCCAGTTGCCACACTTTACTTCTTACTTGATCCTTCCTCTATAAAGTTGTAATCCATTTCGCACCCCAAATATATATTCGCCAAATCGCTTCGGACACCGTAAATTCACTTGGTTTTTCAATCAAATTGAGGTATTATATTTTATATTAAACTGTATTCAATATTTTCTATCTATCACTTTATATTCATTCTTATCATCAGTGTCTCCAGCATTCTAATCACCTCTAAATCCCTAAAAAAAATCTACTATTAAAATCACTTAAACTTCCATGATGATTTTTATCAAACGTATTCTAAAAATATTTCTTACCAATTTTTAATTCTTCTTTTTGAACTTCCAATCTTGCTCAAGCATCTCACTGAATATTCGTCAAGGATGTGGTAAGGATGCTGATCATGGCAAAGAACAATATAAAGACGTCGGGTATGGCACGCGCTCGTGTACTCTCCTACATCTTAGATTTTTGTATGTGCAAGTTCATGATAAAAACACACATAGCCTTTTTTCTTTCTTCACTCAATGATTCTTCTCACTCGATTGTGTGTATGTATAGAACTCTATACTTCTCATATTGTGCTTCAGATACAACGCGAATGGCACGCGCAAGACTTCCGGCGGTATCAAATTCTTTGGTCTATTCTCCTCCAGGGACAAAGTGGAAAATAAGACTAGTCTATTGTATGAATGCATATTGAGCGGAAACGCGAATTCAGTCTTGCTGTTATACTTCACATAACCGCTCTGGTTGACGCCCGTTCCTTTGTTAACTAATGTCAACTTCTTTTTTATTGTCTATAGCACAGGGCGTACCAAACTGTTTGGAGGGTAGCAGACGAAAAAAAGGTCAACCGAAGTTGACTCGTTATTTAACGTTCGGAAATGGAGTATTTATTTTTCTTTCATTCAACCGAATGAGTATTTATCAAAAAAGAAAAAAAAATAGATCCTATTTCCTTCGTTTGATGCAGTTGGAGATTAATCAATCAGTCATGATCAATATTTTTGGAGTCTAATTAAGAGATCTGATTCCCGTCAAAAATGAACAATACTTGCAGTCAATTGTTTTTTTTTGACTTTTCAGTTCCTTCATTGTTACGCCTTACTTCCTTCAAGCTTCTGAATCATTATAGCAGCGTTATTGTTGATGTCATCGTTATTTCAGAATGGTTTGCCCGGCAAATCTCAGGTTACTCGGTTGCGTACAGCCTGTCTATTGTTGATGTATGGCTCCAAAAACAGTACGCAACGACCAACATGAGCGATAATATAAAAATTTTGAAAGAAATTAAGGAAGGAGGGAGGAAGCTTGGGGTATTGAGGGTCTTTTTGCGTTATTATTATGCTATATTTGCTCATATTGGTTGCCTTGTTTTCTATTAAAGCTAATTTAAAAGTCGTTTTATAGTCAATCGTTTTTATTTTTTTATTTATAATATTTAAAAATAATCTCAAAATATTTTTTTGAGTTTCAAAAATAGGTATATATATTTTCTTAATCATATTAAAATGAAATAAATGTTAAAAATTTAATTGAAATTTTATAAAAATAAGTAAATAATTGGATATGAATAATTTTTAAAGCCACAACGTGTATGTACAATAGATCCTGGTGAACTGTTGGGAATTTAGTATTGCTTAGAAAGGTCTTTTATAAAAAGTGTCCACTGATAACAAGACTGCCTGATGTGTGTACTACATTATACATGCGTTGAAAGGACCATGCAGGAAAAGAGGAAAAGAATAAAAGTTCAAGGTTCCCGTATGTCGTTGCAGCTGCACGTCAACCCCCTGCCATGTTTCTCGCTTTAACACATTCGCTTTTTTGCGAATACAAAAGCCGAAGCTTTTAATTATATAAAGATTTTATATTTTATGGCCATCAGTGTTGAGAAAAAAATTATTTGAGCATCGAGAATAAAATAAAATACATTTGTAAATGCATACACATCTTACTACTCCAATTTATTGTGAATAAATTTTGAAGTTTGAAGTTTTTGGAGTTCTAATACTTTTTACTATTATTAATAAATTGTTAAGATAACAAGAACAATTGTATATATTAATATAAATATATAAATCCATTAGTACATATGTACTAGAATGAAATCGGCTTATGTGTCATCATTCAACTAAATCTAGAGTTCTCCAGAGGGTTGGTCCAAGAGCTTTGCGTTTCCAAGGGGCTGTATTGTGTCTCCTGTCATCTTCAGCCTTGGTCTTATTTGCACCCAAATGCTAATTATACGTCAACGATTCGCGCGCCAGTTGACGACGAAAAGCTGCCGAGTGTCTGGGATGGAACAATGACTGGTAGGGATAGATATTATAAGAAAGGACAATAAGAGACGCCAAAGCTCAGAGTGGGTGTTTATACCCTTTCCATAATCGTCAAAGATGTTTTTTTATGGCTTCATATTCTTCTCTTAAGTGTTGGGGCAATTGCTCGATATTGCCAACCTTCTATCCACAGGCAAAAAAATTACAATACCATGATAAATTATTATTTTTTTTTAAAAAAAGAATAGCAAACTGAAAAATACTTTAAATAAACTACAAAAAATAAATATTTACTTTTACTATCAAATTGTATTTTTTATCAAATAGTAGATCAAGAATTATTGCTTTGTAGCGTGCAAACAATTTTTTATATAATCGTTCTATAGTGTAGTCTATATTTATGATAATAATCTAGAAAACTTATTCATTTCGAATATATTTATTTTTTAAACTACAAAAAATATCCTGAACATTGTCGAATTTTTAGATTGTGTATTGATCACAGAAAAGACGTTTTAAACAGAAAAAAAGCCAACAAAGTTAAAAAAAAAAGAATGTAAAAAATAAATTGTCAAATCCAAAGTTCTCTAAGTAGACTAACTAACATCCGGTGGTATTTGTATTTACAATATCTACATATCCTTGAACATTATGTATAAGTACACTGTTGTTAGAACAGTAATTTCTGCTTGTTCGAACCTCCTAGATGGTGTAATTATAACAAATCTCAACTCAACTGCAACGTTCAAATTTACAAAGCCATTTCAAGTTACTCGTAGTAGTACTGAAAGTGTACTTATTCGATTTTCTTCGAGCTTTTCAGCAGTCTGTAATATTCATTCTCACTTCAGTTAATAGTTTATTAGGTGCAATAGAAGGGGTTGTAGACGAAGGTGGTGATTGGATTCGTTAGACCATTCGTAACTCCATCGGTAAACTTTGTACATTGAACATCTCCAACGTCTTCATTGTACCTTGGTTGATTCTCTTCCCACTCAATTTTATCCATTCTGCCACCTCCGGTTTTCTACTCGACACTTTTTTTTATTTTGTTCCTGCGGTATTGATCGATATTGTTTCTTTCTCACAATAAATACAAAATTACTGGTTATAATTGTAATTAGTTCCTTAAAAGTGAATACTGAATTTGTAATTTAATCTAGTATTATTGATCAATTCTTCACCATCATCAACATCAATATCATGTCGATTTTCATTTGTAAGTTTAATTCTTAAATAAAAATAATCATTTCTTGTTGTTATTTGTTGTATTTTAAATAATTAAAGAAAAAAAAATTCAAATCTAAAGCATCAAGGACACAAGTTTTGTGTTTTCTTTTCATTGTTCAGCCTTAACTGTTCATCTGCTGGCCTCTTCACCCCGAATTGTTATAAAAAAAAACCAAAAAAAGAGTAATCAGTACTGGGATGTTGGGTTAGCACGTTAGCCATGTCACCCATAAAATAAATCCTCTGATGATCGACTCTTGAATTAAGTCTGACAAAATGGGCCCTCAGTTTTGCAGCCATGCTTTGGTCGTGAATTGAAGCAAATTGGATAAAATTGATGATCCACAATTGCCTGACTCGCGCGCGGCACAACAATGATAATATCCGCTATACATTTACGAGCCCTTTTTTGCTCAGTTATCTTAGCCTAATTCTTCAAATGCCCTATTACACCTAATATAGCAATCACGATGACTGGTTTACCGAGGATTTCAAGTTTATTATCATTACGTCACACACATCTAGACCTATGTGTCCAACTTTGCTGTTGAATACAGGCATTCACATTCGCATACACGCATGAGTGTATAAACAAACCCACAGGGGCGTGTTTTAGCTCATTGCTGCGTTCCTGTGGGTTGTCGTATCGTGGGGAAACTTGGGATTTCTCTCTCCTCCCCATCTGTAACACTACAGTTCTTTAGATCTCAATCACGTAACAGTCTCGTGTTTTCATTACAGACTTGGACTCTCCATGTCATCTAGAAATAACGGAAATTCACTTTTGTAAAAGATATTGATGGTTTTTTATTAGATTTGTTTTCAGTAGATAATACTTTTCTACCATTTATTTAGAAATGTATTATTTCATTCTTGGGTACAATGTGCAGCTTTAATGAAAAATAAACAGAAATGTTAATAAACGGTAGAGATGTGCTCCTTAATATGACTGACATGCGCAGAAATGGGTACATCAAGTCTGTATGTATTCTACTATTCAATTCAAATCGTCATTCCAAGTCCAAACAGAGAACGTCATTCCGTGAAGCAAACATCCTTGACTTTCATGCGAGCAAGTAGTCAAGCCAATCATGAGTTAGTTTGCTGTCTTGCTGGGGTAACTTGAATGACCATTTGACATCTCATTCATCTTTTCATTTTTATTCGTCGCTGAATATACCAGAAGTATAATAACTGTATAACTGTACGTATGTTTGAATGAAGAAGAATACTTGAAATTGAATTATTCATTGCAAATTTAGGAAACCTTTTACTTTTCGTACAACTATCATCTAGATGGTTTTGCAAAAAGTACATACGTATTCTTTTTTTTATTTGATATTTCAACATCTTCTGATAAATCATTTTTGCTTACAGGAAAAAAAATGCAACCGTTGGAACGAGCAAGTAAAAATACCACAATGACATCATCAGAGACACCAACAAGTCTTCCACGATCAGCAACTGAAGATTCAAGATCTTCATGTAGAAACCTATCAACTTTAACATTTTCAATTGCCAAAATAATGGAACCAGATAACAAACGATTATCATACGAATCTTGTCCAGTAGCTACAACAATTTTAAGACATCCAACACCGAGTATACCTTCATTATCATACTCAGCTCACTTGGAATCTGCATTTAAAAAATACGTACCAACTTTGAGGCAACAAAGCTTACTCCAACACTACCCTCTTATTTATTACCATCCAAATCCATTGCTGAGAAGTTTTCCTAGTGGACCAGTGACCCCTAGCAACAATAATGCACCAACTGCAATCAACAGTCATCCAGCATCTCCACCAATTTCACCAGCGCTTCAGACAACTTCAACTGAGCCGGCACAAAATAATGAAAATAAGTCAGCAGTAGGTTCAATTCCACTTCAACTACCTGCAGGTTCTACATCTCAACCCTCATTGGCAAACCAATCATTACCAAGTAGTCGAGAATCAAATTCTGGTAAACAAAAGATATTTGCTTGTCCCTCAGTGTGGAAAAGTATTTAATGCCCATTACAATTTGACTCGCCATATGCCTGTGCACACTGGTGCTCGACCATTCGTCTGTAAGATTTGTGGAAAGGGATTCCGGCAAGCAAGTACCCTCTGTCGTCACAAGATCATCCATACTGCTGAAAAGCCACATAAGTGTAATACATGTGGCAAAGCTTTTAACCGCAGTTCCACACTAAATACACATACTCGTATTCACGCCAACTATAAGCCATTTGTATGTGAGTTTTGTGGCAAGGGGTTCCATCAGAAAGGCAATTATAAAAATCATAAACTCACACATAGTGGGGAAAAGGCGTACAAATGTAATATATGTAATAAGGCATTCCATCAAATTTACAATCTGACATTTCATATGCATACTCATAATGACAAAAAACCATTCTCTTGTAAAATATGTGGCAAAGGTTTTTGCAGGAATTTTGATCTCAAAAAACATATGAGAAAGCTCCATGATAGTATTTCACCAGTCATTACGAATAATGTGGACAATCCAACAGGACAAACACATTTAGATCAAACGAGCTTTTCATCAGTACATCATGGTACTTCTGGACATGCTTTTGTTAGTCCATTTCTATTACCATCTCCTAGTTCTCATCAAGTAAACTATCTGACTAAAATGTTGTGACAAACTGAGAACAGTGTACATTATTTCAGTAGAAAAAATCAGTCACAATTGTTTTTTAGTTCTATGGGTTATAATTCTCACAGTGATGTTGGACATCATGTTTTCAAATGAGATGAGATTTAATATTTGATAATAAATTTTGCCAGCAAGGAAATTCAATTTTATACTGTGCGCTATGATGATATAAAATCGAATTCAGTTTCAAGTATTTAAAATAGAGAAATAGAAAGACTGACAATTTTGCCGGTTCATCAAAGCGGAATTTTTCTTTTTCTTTTAATTTCGGCTTCAGAAGCTAGGCCAAGCGAAAGCGCTAAATCCTAGGATTTAAACCAAGCTACTGGATGACGCACAGAAAGACTTATTTTATAAAGGTCGATGTGACACGTGGGATGCACGAGTGCGTAGTTCCGGTGTGGGAAGGCACACCTGTGAGATGGTATATATATATTTATAAAAATATCAAATCGGTTTGTTATCGTTATAAAACGATTATCACGATATTGTATTGAATATATCAAAAAATGTTTTAAATGGAATGATTAATAACAGTAAAAAGGTGCAATTGTATAAGTAAATAATATTTTTTTTTAACATGTACATAATTTGTATATAAGATTTAAACTGGAATAAAAGTGAAGTATATTATTGTGGATAAATTTTAAATTAAAATACTGTCTCTCTGATACATGTCTTCTAAATTTCTAATAGTATTACCATTATAAATCTAGGATATTTTGTGATGGAGATACATTAATAGCAGTGTCCAAAAAAAAGAACCTACATCAATTAAAAATTTTTTCATATCAAAATCCAAAATAAGAATAATCTTGTTCATCTGCTCATTATTATTAGCTAAAAATAGTATCAATTATTTTGTTATAATAATTGTTTGTTTCCAATTAAATTTGTTCAATGTAAATAATTGTTATAAAATAAGTCACTTATAAAACTTGGTTTCCATCAATCATCCTTTTTATTGACTCTGTTATTAGCATGTAACTCCAATTACTAATAAAATACGAAAATGACATGTGTAAATTGGTGTGATAGTAAATTTAAGCTAGACAAATGAATTAGATAGCTAATGTAATTATATCATAATATTGGATTGTCTTTGTATTATGCAGATATATAAAGTATTAAATGAATATATAAACTTATTGCTATGATAAAAAAAAACAAACCAAATAATTTAATTGATTTTTATTTATCTGCATATGAATAATTATTAGGTTGGCTTTGTATGTTAACTTGTTCTGACGCACTGTGACGATTGTAAAAATTAACTGTCTATGCATTAAAAAATATCTATATATCTATTATATAGTGACACTTTTTCTGGTGAATAAAAATCACGCCCTTATCATGGATCCATCTTCTTACATTTGTATCCTATTATACATATTATAGTTATCGTGCAAAATTAACTGATTTACGACAATTAATGTGAATGATGATTAAAAATTTTTCTAAAAATTAATCATTCTTAATGCATATTTGTGCACTTCAAGTTGGATGAAATAGAATATGTATAGATAACGTAGACGTAGAGGTATCAAAAATATGCATACATATTTCTCATTGTAAATAATTTCATCAAGGCAATAAATTATTAATGAGGATAAAAAATAATTTTACTTTATGTTTAATATTTTTACCTATCCTATCAATCAAATAAGTTTTTATTTTAATTAAAAATAAATTTTTATATTTTTTTAGCTAAAAACTTTTTTTAAAACATAATCTTTGAGCTTTAATATTCGTTCTGGCGAAAATTTTCAAAAAAAAACTCTTGAAAATAGGAGGCCAAGCTTCTCCAGCTATCTTTAATGATCTCGATACAATTTTTTTTACAAAGTTACAGTTGGGTGGTCTTGTTTAGTTTCTTGTATATGTACTCATGTGTATGTATAAAAGGTCGTGATAGAACAAGATAAAATATGTATGGAGATTTGCAAGCAGTGATCACGGTATAGGAAAGAAGAAAAGAGGGCAATAGCATATGATACGGTGTCGTGTAAAAACGTATACTGATCAGTGATGTAGATATCCTATCCTCTTTACTGACATGTATCTAGAGTAGGCATCTGTTCTCTATATCTATTAAATTTCATTTTGCACAGGTTAGCACATTGGTTTAACCCATTCACTTTGTTCTTTTTGCTTTTCTCAGCTATCTCTTATCACGCTACTGATGACTCTGCAGTACAAAATTGCCACAATTAACTATTTTTTAGACCAATCAAGTTTTTATCAACATTGTAGAGACTTCATTATAATTTTCTTCAAATAATACCTTGTAAAATTATCAAATTATTTTTAAATTATTATTGAAAATAATTACATGGATAACTAATTTGTTGAAAAATGTTTAATTAAGGATGTTAAAAGATTGATGCTCCTGATTAGGATTAATTCAAGTAAATTGTAAACTAGAATCAGTGGAAGATAATTTTATCAATTAAAATAAAATGTTTCAAGCTTATCAATTAGCATTTAACAAAGCTGATGATCAAAGAATATTGATAATGAGTATTTCATCAATAATTCTGGAAAAAAAATAAGAATTGGTAATATTTGAGTGAAGACTAAAAGTGAGAAAGACAATAGTGGTGAATAAAAGATCTGGTCTAACATGAAGTAATGAGGGGCTGTGCACAAACAAGTTATTTAGCGACATTTAATGCGAGAATGATCTATAGGGATCCACTTGGGTCCACCTTCCTTTCGACAAGGACAATTAGGGGTGGATTATTGACACCTGGTCATGGACTCACGCTGTTTCTCGAGTCGTTGCCTCTTTGGATTTCGTAAGTAGACAAGAATAAAAAGAAAGAAAAAAACCACTACTTTGCTATATAGCTTTCCGCTTTTCTGTATCGAGTCTTGTCGGCTCAGTAAATTTCTTTTCATTGATATTCGTTCTACCACGATTCCGGTATTTCAATTTTACTTTATACCAATATATTGTATAATAAAGAAGAATAGATTTCACCATTGTCATCTTGAGAAAAAAAATTGATGGATTCTTTCAAATTACTCCGTACTATATTTTTAGCTACGTTAAATTGATTCTCCACTTTTCAACATTCCCTCATTATTACTTTTGTAGATAACGACTGTGTATTATGTCGATATATAATCATGCTTCTCGACGTACCTATTTTTATGGTATATGTATATATATATATCCCTTTATCGAATATATGCAAAGGTTGTGTTTGGAGCTGTTAATATCCCTCATAATTGGTTAAAACCCCCGTAACTGATGAGCGAACTGCAAGTTATTATGCGCGAAAGACCCTCACGTTTGGCAATAGGGCTTTATGGAACACGGTTCAACACCTCTTCATTACCCTCTTCAACCATGGTGAGTACACTACATTATATACTGTCCGTGTTCTCTGGCGCCTTAACGTTCTAATACGCCATCGCTGTATTGTGCATTATCCACCCCTTGTAATTCTTGCCAAATCGCTATTGTTCCTTATTAAATTCTTTCTTGCTATAATCGTATGTTTTTAGTCGAAAAACAAAGAACAGTTTTACTACTAAATTCAATTAATTCGGTCAAGCAGAACTTGTCAGCTAGGAATTTGTGTCCTATAGATTCATTTTTTATTTTAATGAAATTAAATCATGAAAACTTTTTGTATATTTCATTAGAACAGAAAATTTTATTTTTATTCAAACAATAAATTGAAGGAAATAAAAAATTTATTTAAGTAATAAATAGATTGGGGGTGTATTGATCAACAGTGTTTTTAATTCAACTTCTATGACATTATACAAAGTGGTCATACGTTTTTTGTCCTATTCAATTTGGTTTATTGCTTAAACACAAAAATAGGGTGGGTTGTGTTGAGGGGTAATACTAAACTACGGCGCAAGAGAAAAGCCAAAAGAGACGAAGGGAGAGAAAGTAGCAGACATTTTCGAATCTGTTTAATCTTGGTCCGTAGCGCGTAAGTGAAAGCTATCTCCGTGAATGTGAAATCAAACAAAGCGACAAACAAACCCGGGAGTCAAAGTTTCCGTAAAGCAGAAGAGGTAAGGGCGAGAAAGCGAACACCCCTGGCGAGAGTTGTTGAGTGCTTTTGATGTGACGATGCCGCCAAGAGACGACACGATCACGTCACACTCCAAGTGTTTATGAACTGAGAATCTTTTTCATTTTTTCTTTTTATTTTCAACCTCTTGTTGATTAATTTTTGGTTTTTTTCTCACACCTTTTGACACCAAAGTAAAAAAATTTACTATTTTTTGTGGTTATATAATTAAATAAAATGTATCAAATATATGCATATAAATAAAAAAGTAAAGCTATTGAGAATCCATTCTATCGTTGGTAATTAACAAGAGGAAAAGAGATAAATTGCATTCAAAAAGATATAAAAGTGGATATTGTATAATTGCCAATTAGTTCTCTTCCTTTCTGACTATATAAAATATAAAAAATAAATTCCATCAATTGAAAATTTTTACATCTTATTATTCTTTTATTCAACTCTAATAATCAATATTCTCCTATTTTTTTCCTTTTGTATTTCTTCTCCTCATAAAAAAATGCTAGATTTATTCTTTGACTTATAGAAAATTCGCCATTATATACAATAGACAGTACTCCTGAAATTATTTCCAATCATCTTTAGATAATAACAGAAAATAATTAAAATTAATTATTAGCTAACTATCACTGATTTTTTTATTGAATTTTTGTGTTGCAATTGTGGCTGTAAAAATTAGAAAAAAAACTTATATTGACTAATTACATGTTAAGATGGGTCAAATAAATGATGAATAAGATTTCCACGCAAATTCAATAGTCATCTGCTACCGAAAATTTACTCGAGTGTAAAAAATACCGACAATAGACGGTCGGTGAAAATTATAAAGCTCAAGTAAAGTAAACACAAACATAACAACAAGATACAATGTATCGGAAACACGGATAGATGGTGAGAGACTCGACACGAGACATTAAGCATTACAAAGGTTACTACCTTTCTTTTGACAAAGAAAAGAAAATAGGTTCCGACAATTATCAATAAATGAACCTACGGATCATTTTACTAATTTCTTTATAAAAGTTGAATAGATTATGATAATATATTTAGTTCACTTCGTTAACCTGGAGTATATTTTTTTACGGTAGCTGATTGAAGAAAATAGATTGAAGCATTACATTGTTATACTTACAACAGATAAATTGATCACTTAGTGTCTAACAATTGAATTCTTCAAAAAAAAAAATTCTTAAATATACCGACAGAAGAATTTGAGGAATATTAAAAAATCATTTGTTTGATTGAAATATTTTTTTCTCAATGAATCTTTCAAGAGAAGATATTTGTAAGTACATGTCAATAAAACGTACATCATAATATAAATAATTGAAAAGCCATGGTGGTTGATAATTTTTTTACTTTCTCAAGCCAGCATTATTACTGCCAAATTTATAAGGGTCGATTTAATTTAATGGAGGGGGCATAAACCTCACGCCTGCAGTCACACAGGGGATAGAAAGCAAAAGACCGCGTGTTGATCGGTATTTAGTGGTGTCTGAGAGTGACATGAGATTCCCCATGTTTCGACCCTTCTTGATGCCAATTTAACCCTTCGATTATTCAAAGAATGCGTATCGCATCGTATTATATATAAAAACACATTCGCCAATTGTCCACGCATGGAAGCCACTTCTGTCAATAACTAAAACAAAAGCTTCATTCACTCATTATTGACAAGAATTTTCGATATAATTTTTTCATGACGCTGTTGATCTTGATGGCAAGTTTTATAGTGGAAAACTGAACGTCAAGACAATGAGTTAAGTTGAGTAATGGCTTGGCGTTTTGTTTTTATAATTTAACAGGAGAAAATATACGTGCGTGTATTGTGGGTGGACAGGTTAAAAGTGATAAAGGGGCGACGAAGGAGGGAATGTCGTCGCGAAGCGCTTAGTGAGATTGCAGCCGGCAATATAACACAATACAACGTGCGTGACACGCCCGATGGAGCTTGGGGGTTGGAGCAGACACTGAAATCTCGCCAATTCTAGGGGCGGTTTGCCACACCCCCGTACAGCAGCTCTTGTCGGCTTTTATCCCAGAACTTGTGCGACGACTCTTTGGGTGAACGAGAGTACAGAAAGAATAGGAAAAGAGAAATGATGACGACAACAACGATGAGACATGAGAGAACCTAGGACTGAATTTTTCTTTTCTTCTTTTTATTCACTTCTACCCTCTCAACCAACGTCACCAGCTATAGAGCTTTCATTATATATAACTGAACTTTAACGTTTATTTTATAATGATATTTTGCCATTACAAATCCTTGTTAAAAATATCTCTGTTTATCCGTTTTATTTCTCCAATAAATTTATTCAACATCATCTAGTCTATCAGACTAATAAATAAAACTACTTGCCAAAGGTGGATTTAAATTTTTATTATTTGATGGTAGAAATGATTTTATGGCTGATATAAAGGTTGAAAAAATTCTTGTAACATCTGTAGTCACTAGTATGAATACGAAAAAAAAACATATAAATGTTTAAGCTGTCGACTTAGGCTTAGTGGATGCTACTGTGGGATAGAACTGAGCGAAGTGATTTTATAGATCAAGACTTACTTACCTCTCAGAACTACCCTGCTTCAGGACTTTAGGATGGGTCGAATTACTATTCGTACAAGTGATGATGACAAGGGACGACAGCTATACTAAATAGAGAGTTAAAATGTCTGGCCCTATTTTACGCAGGAATTGTTACAACCATGATCTGTGTAAAACGACAAGTGTTTTATGACATATATGTATTATTAAGTTTATTTGTTTTTTTTTTTAACAACTCTTTAGAATAGTAAAATGATTTAACATGCTTCAACAATTATTCAACATAAATTTTAATCAGTGCAATTATTTTATGTAAAGTCATACGGGTAGAAAAGATGTAACAAACATAATTGTACTTAGGGATATGATGTATAATATGCTAGTACAAATGATGTATACATTGGAATATGTGAATTGAGTCCCGCGGCCTGAGGTTTTACGCGAGCATATGTCAATGTTTACTTTTCAGTACACAAGCTTTACGCTCGCTCAGTTGCTCGCAGGCAAACTCACCCTCTCAACATTGGACTCATCTTCTTTACAGATTCAATGGTCTGCAGAATTTTCTTCCTCGTCTCGACAATAATTATTAGTTATAAAAATAAACTATTGTTTTGTGTTTGTTTCTGTACAATTATTTCCTATCATATTTATCACATTTACACTTTTATTAAATAAAAAAAAAAATTAATCCGCTCTGAAAAAAATGTTGGAGAAAAAATATTACTGATATTGGGATTTGACTGAAAAGAAATCAGGGGGAGGGGTGTTAAAATTTATCCACCCGGTAGTAAAGATTAATTTATAAAGAATTATTTTTAAAAAAATACTCGAAGTTTTTTTGGAGTAATTTTTATTTAAGGCCATATAATTTTTACTCCAAAATTTTTTCAATTTATTTAATTCACGGTTTTTTAAATTACCTTTTATTATTTTATCTTCCAGAACTCCCTTGTATTTTAGAAAAATCCAAACTTCCACATTTTAATTTACCTCACATTTCGATTTAATCCGCTATCCTCAGTCCAATCTGATTAAAATAAAAATATAAATGAATTATTATTTGATAACTTTGAATCCAGAAAAAGTTGAAATAATGAAAGAAAGAAACGTTGTATGTGTTGCGAATAGCAATCTTTCTCACCAATAAGGAATTTACCGGCAAATATTGTGTTCTAAGTAATGACCGTGCAAAAAAGAAAGAGGAGAATAAAGCAGCTCTTACATACAGTTTTCACATCCCCGTAGTTGCGGTCGGGATTTTATCTCATCCCTAGTGTGTCCCTCGAATAGAATGAGTGTAGAAAAAAGAGAAAAAGTATATAAAGCTGGTCGCTTTACGCGGCTGAGACGCTGTCGTTTGTTCGCGCCACAGCAGCCTCCATTTTAAGCCATGTTGGCTGAGGGAAGCCCGCGAGGGACTTTTCTCTCTATTCTCGTTGAAAACTTACATTTTTCCCTTGGGAGTCGATGCCTTTCGCAAAACTAGCGTGCTAAATGTCACAAAAAGCTCAGACTTTATGATGGTTTATAATAATAAAAATTTTAGATAAAAGAAAAAACTTACGTTTGTATGCTCATTTTCTCGTTTTAAAAATGAAAATGGGCAAATTTCTAATCAATTATGTAATTAATTTTTGCAATAAATTATTTTTTATCCTATAAATTTTTTTTTTTTCATTTCAACGTTACTCAGCTTTTACTAAAACATGATATAAATACAACTCAAAAGAATATTTAAATAAAGAAAATGTAAAATTCATAACAAAAAATTACAAATGTTCAAAGCAGGTACTAAAAAAGTAGAAAGAGCAAAAAGCAAAAATTGCAAACGTTGGCGTAAAAGCGAAAAGGATCAGATACGAAGGGAGTGATAACGAGAAACTTAATAGGATAGTCTCTGTCCCTAGTCGATTGGCTAATTATCCACTTGGCAATAATCCGTGGAGATTTCATTCTGTCACGTGAGCTTTTCATACAATCAAACCAACTCATTGCGTGTACGGGGTAGAACCGCGTGCCAAGTTTATATACACTGACATACACAATCAAACTTTTCGTGTGATAATGAAGAAACACACAATCATGCTCCAAATCCATTTTGTATCACGTTATGTATGGCGAGTACGCACTAAACTAAACAATCTCACTATATTTGATGAGACAATAAAAATTCTGTATTAATGGAAGCAAAGGAATATCTACTGTATGGGAAAAGACAAAAGAATCATAAATATTTGAAATAATATATTATTTAATTATCATTATTTCACAAACAGTAAATTAAAATGTTTTTTTTTCTTAAAATATGTCAATTTCAAAGAAAGACTTTCGTTACAAAAAGATTGCCTTTTTTTTAAAGAAAGAGTATATTAAAAATCAAGAAGCTATTTTTTTAGTTATGTAGTTGATTTTTATACCATTTTTACTTTCATATTTTCCAACTTTATGAGAGCAATGGTCTTCTTAAGTTGGAAATCTTCTCAAAAACTTTTTAGTCGAATCGCTTCCAATAAGCATGATCTGGTTCACCACCGATGTGATTGATAAAGCACATCATGTGTCACTCACCGATACAAGCTGTAAGATAAATTTATGGCTATTGAAAAAATTATTGAATAAATTTTTTGCTGATCAAGTTCAAATGCTTCTATAATACAAATATTCATTTTCAATTAAATACCTGTGTTCCATCATCAGATACGTAGTATGCAACTCATACGTTCCAAATCTTTGGTAAAAATGATCTAGCTGTAGGGTATTGTATGAAACCATTGTAATGGTCTTGTACAACTAGTGTACAGGGTTTGGAGACGATCAATGCAAAAGCACATACCAAGTCCAGTGGCAATTCGAAGGAGAAGAGTAGAATCTAGAGAGATTGTTATACCTAAATAAATCGAGATTGTTTGCAGTGGCATCGTTTTACGCATGAGTCCGTGGGTTCTTTATATTCTTTTCTCAATTCAAGTTGATGCCACTTGAGCGAGTTGGAGTGTAAGCGAATGCAGAAGCAAGCGAGATAGCTTGAGGGGTTGGTTGCTCGTAGGTCACCCTCAGGGACTTTGATCTGTGCCGATCTCCGGAACTACAATTCCCTTCAACACTACCATATCCTCCATTTCTCCCACTTTGTGACCACTTCTCGCTTTGCGATGCTCCGCAATTCATTCTCATTTGAAAGAATGACGCTCGTCCTCTAATTACTAGATGCCGAAGTTTGTTTCTGTACAATGAGAATCTGTCAAAGTCGATATATGTCTAGAGAGTAATGGAAAAAATTTTATTCAATTTAATTTATTTCATTTTCCTATTTGTTTTATGTTATTTCTTTATTTTTATTATTTTTCTTATGAACTTGTAGTTTTATTATTATTATTATGAATGCTTTTATAAATGGTGAATTAGAGGAAAATAAAAAGATCACATACAGTTTTGATATTCATGAATATAAACAGAAATATCGACGCACATTTAAGTCAAAGGACTACCAGTCAGGTGATCAAAGGATAAAAGATATCACAATGTTGAGTCCTCACAACCCCTCTTTTTTAACAATCATCTTTTATACTAAACAAGACCATCGTTTCAACTCTTCACTTTTACTCTATATATACAGTCAACTTCGTTTTTTGTAATAATTGTATATTTTTGCATTTTTTCGGCTTTTCAGTGTACTTTATTGCACACATATTGATTTTATTACTTCTCTAATTATCATTTCTGGTCCAATAATTATAGTTTGAATTCATTATTCCTGAAAAATTCTAATATTTAATGAAGCTTTTTTACTGTTAAATAAACATGCTATAAATAAATATCAAACTATATTGCACTCACTTATTTGCATAATACAACTTTTTTTTTATATTGAAATTTAAATTAAAAACGAGCTTCTATATTTCATATAATATTATGGATAACTGTAATAAAATTTGTTTTTCTCTTTTCGTGTCAAGAGATTACTGTTGGAGTTTGGGTGGACTCCATCAAGCAGATTGAAACTGACGAGACTAGCACTTTTCCCCTAGTCAAGCTGCTAGATATGTATTCCTTATCTTTTTCAGTGTATACATAACAGCCACAGTATATGTAAAAACCTTCTACGATACTTTAATAAAATCTATAGGTATACAAATCATACATACACAATCAGTTATGTGTATTTTTGATATTTTTAACCATCAAATAATTCTTTTTTGAAAAGTACCTATATAAATCGGGCAAGCTTATGATGAAAATTCACAAAACATGGACTTAAGACGATTACGTTTTTACCTTGCTTTGTACCTTTACAGAGAAAATAGCAGCCTCATGTAATCATTCTTCGTTATTTAAAGATTAAATGGAATCCCAAATGAATTAAAACTTGTGTATAAAAAAGACGTACTCGTCAGAGTTCAGCAGGAAGTACAGTAGCCTAAAGGCATTGAGAGAAATCAAAAAATCTAACTTTTTCAACAGTAACATTTACTTACCAAATATTCTTTTTGATAATTTTTATCAAGGATTGTAAGTTTTTTAGTTTATAAAAAAATCTTCCTCTTAACACCAAAAATCAAAATTAAAAATTTCAATACATTTTTATGGTGTCAAAGAATCGTATCAGTATGTATCATTCAATTGTATTTGTTTAAAATATTATATAATATTTAAAAATGAATATTATGATTCATTAATGAAAATAACAATCATTTATGATATCCTCATTCTAACCGTCCACAGCTTTGTAAGTTCAAGGATAGAGTGGTTCAACGACAGAATTGATCGTAGCACTTCATGTAGTGAACTTATGTACTTAAATTAGTATTTTGTGAATGCAAAATTGTCGAATGTGGGTCATTTCATGAAGTAGTAATCTTGGTTGGTGATAAGAGGTATTGCTACCAACAGGGCAATAAAAACTTTATCAAGCATAGAGAGCGCTACCTTATGGAGTCTAGCATGTAAACACATATGCTTCTGCTAGGATTTTTCGGTATTACACATGTGTTGTATTATGTGAAGCATAAGAGATAAAGTACATAAAAATGTGATTAATCAATGCTGTTCTCTTCTTCATAAACAGCATCCACAATCAATTTAAATTTTTGTGAACAGAAGATTATTAAATATGACAGTATTTATATAAAACAAAGTGTGTCTGTAATTTTAATTCAAGTTAAAAATAGAATTTAATCTCAGTGATTTGTAGAATGTAATTTAAACGCAGTATATTAAAGATCTTTGTTGAGTAAATTTTAAACCATTATTATTTGTATAAAACGATATTTAAAAGGTATTATTGTAATTCGATACATTAAAGTGTACTTATTGTGTGATTTAAAAATTATTTGGAAGTGAAGATAGTCATGTTGATCGATTATTTATAAAGAGAGGCCAACCTACGCATTAGCCAAAAATTTCAATTATTTTATTGGGTAATCAATTTATTCTTATTAAAAAAAAACAACTCATTTTATTTTATATTGTTTAGATCACTACAAGCAAAATGACAGTATCAACTGGAAAGAGTGTACGTAAACCGGAAAAAGATGATAATGAAGTAAAAGAATTGACTGATGGACAAATAAAATTAATAAAACTTCTTATTAAGTTATATCACTTAAAAAAGAAACGTTTATGTAGAATAATTACATATTTTATTATTATTTTTCTATTATTATTTCCTATTGTCAGTTTAATCCTAATATTGAATGATGGAGCTATATTATCTGATAATTCAGAATATGAAGGTTATTTTGGAACCTCTCATAAAATGCTTGAAATAGTAAATAAACTAAAAAGATTACTTGAAAAAAATATCTATATAAAGTCTGCTCAAAATGAAGAATGTGCTCGAATGCCAAAAGAGCTACGTTTTGATTGTCATCCTGACAATGGAGCTTCTATGATTGCATGTCAAAATCGAGGATGTTGTTGGGATCCACCTAATGAAAATATTAAATCAGTTCCTTTGAGTATACCTTATTGCTTTTATCCTACAAGTTGGAAATTGTATGAATATGAAAACTATACTCGAAAAAATAGCGGCTTCACTGGTTATCTCATTAATAAAAGATCTTCGTTTCTAAAAGATGATCTACCGATTTTGAAAATGGAAGCTATTAATATTGATGAAAATATCTTAGAAGTTAAGGTAACATAACTTGAAATTCAAATATTATTTTATATCAAGCGGATGATATTACACTGCTCAATTTATTTTTTTACAGATCTATGATCCTACTAAATTACGTTATGAACCAAAATGGCCAGTCAGGAAACACTATAAACCTTTTGGTCAAAAAATGGAAAGTACAAATTATCGTTTTCAGATGGATAATTCTAAGCCTGGCTTTCGCATCTGGAGATCCAATAACCAGAAGTCTGTAGTGTAAGTAAATTAAGAAATTATTTATCAAAATTTTGTAATGAACACTTAATTAAAATTTATATTAATTTTATAGATTTGATTCTTTGACAGCTGGTGGATTCATATTCTCTAATCAATTTCTCCAGATGTCCACTTTACTATCGTCTTCCCATATTTATGGTCTTGGTGAACACAGAAATAATTTAAAGTTAAATACTACATGGCAGACATTGACATTATTTAACAGAGATCAGGCGCCAATAGAACACTCCAATTTATATGGTTCTCATCCATTTTATTTAGTTGTTGAGCAGACTGGTGATTGTTATGGTGTATTATTCTTAAACAGCAATGCTATGGGTATTTATAATTTTTTTTCTGAGCATAGTATTTTTATTTATCATAAAGATTAATTGTATGTTTTATTAAATTTATATAGATATCATACTACAACCTACACCAGCATTAACATTTCGAAGTACAGGTGGAATATTTGACTTGTATTTTTTCATGGGTCCAACTCCTGCAGATGTTCTTGCTCAATATACACAAATTGTTGGAAAACCTTTTATGCCTCCATATTGGTCACTTGGATTTCATCTCTGCAGGTAGAGTTATTAGCAATTAATAAAAATAAAAATAATTTTTTATTGATCACAAAAATATTTTAAACGAAGGTTCGGCTATCGATCTTTGGAAAAAACCAAAGAAGTTTGGAATAGAACTAGAGCAGCTGGCATTCCGTTTGTACGTTATTCAATCACTATTTTATGATTGATTTAAAAATTTAAAACTTTTTATTTAATTTAAGGATACTCAATGGAATGACTTGGATTACATGAGTAATAACAATAATTTCATATATGATAAAAATAAGTTTAAGGATCTACCCAAATTTGTTAAAGAACTTCACAAAGTATGGTTTTGATTTTCAATACTTCTTTTAAATCGAATAAGTAATAGTTACAATATTTTAATATCTGATAATATTTGATAGATTGGAATGCATTACATTCCATTGATAGATCCAGGAATTTCAGCATCAGAAGAAAAGGGCACCTATCCTCCATATGATGACGGAATAAAGAATGATATTTTTATTAAAAATTCTGAAACGAATTTACCTTTTGTTGGAAAAGTATGGAATCGCGTATCAACAGTTTGGCCAGATTTCACTCACCCTAAATCTCAAGAATATTGGTATAATATGATGAATAGTATGCACGAGAATTTCCAATATGATGGTGCTTGGATTGTAAGTAACTAAAAATTGAAATAAAATAAAATAATATTACATTATACCAAAATTTTTATAGCAATTCAATATATAAATATATATATTTCCAAGATACAATATTACTATTTAATATTTTTATGCTATTCCGAAATTAAACATGGTTTAGAAAAAAGTAACCGATTTTTACACATACAGGATATGAATGAGCCATCCAACTTCTTCAACGGCCTAATCAATGGATGTTCTCCATCAAGTCTTATGGATAATCCTCCTTATACACCAAATGTGGCTGGTGAAGTTTTGTATTCTAAAACACTTTGCATGAATGCAAAACACTATTTAGGATGGCATTATGATATTCATAATACTTATGGCATAGCAGAAGCTGCCGTTACTCATTTGTTAGTAGAATTTTATTACTAAACTTTATTACTTATAAAATATCAAAATGATTATAAATAACATAATTTTTGTATATTAGTGCATTGGAAAAGATTCGTAATAAGCGACCATTTATCGTTTCTCGAGCTACATGGGTAGGTCAAGGTTCATATTCTGCTCATTGGACCGGAGATGTTTTTTCTACCTGGTAATTTTTAAATAAACTCAAGTGATTAAATGATAATAAAAGTTAAAATTTTATATTAATTCCATTTAAATAATACTAATTTCAGGCACGATTTAAGAATGAGCGTTCCAGAAATATTGGCATTCAGCATTTTCCAAATTCCTATGGTTGGAGCAGATATTTGTGGATTTAATGGCAATACTACTCAAGATCTTTGTAATCGGTGGATGCAATTAGGAGCTTTTTATCCATTTTCGCGAAATCATAACACTGATGATGCAATAGTAAATAAAATTTTTCATAATGCGTTAGCTTAATTGATTTACATTTAATATAATTGATATTTATTATTTAGGATCAAGATCCAGTAGCAATGGGAGATATTGTTGTAAAATCATCAAGAAAAGCATTGATGATTCGATACAGATTTTTACCATATTTATATACACTTTTCTTCAAAGCTCATATGTTTGGAGAAGCAGTAGCTCGTCCTCTATTTTTTGAGTACAAAAATTTTCATTTAGAGTCAATTTAATCAATTGAATTTTTTTTATCATTCATAGTATTCAATTTTAAATACTAATGATTAATTAATAATACTAGGTTTGTAAAAGATCCAAATACATTGGATGTGGATTCGCAATTTTTGTGGGGAAAAGCAATGATGTTTGCACCAGTTTTAGAAAAGGTAAAATTTTCATTATTTTATTCTTTGTAATTTATCGTGAATATAATAAATTTTTATCAAACAGGATAAAGAAGAAGTCACTGCTTATCTGCCATCAGGATTATGGTTTGATTTCTATAATAAATCTTTTGTCATTTCTAAAGGGCAAAATTTCACACTTCCTGCTCCAGTTGATACAATACCTATTCTTATTCGTGGAGGCAATATTTTACCAGCTCAAACTCCTGGAAAAACGACAACTGAAAGTAGACAAAATAAATTCGAGTTATTGATAGCTCCTGATCTACAAGAAAAAGCAGTTGGAGAATTATTTTGGGATGATGGAGATAGTATTGGTAACTATTTACTTGATTTAATAGCTTTTGTTCATATTGTCTAATTATTAATAAAATTTTAGATTCAATTGAAAGTGGAAAATATATATTACTTAAATTTTCAATGGAAAATAAAACGATAAAATCTCAAATACAACATGATGATTTCGATGGGAAAATGATTTTGGGTAAGATTCAAATTATGGGATTCCAATCAGATGTTACACAAGTGACTATAAATAATACAAATGTTCCATTTAGTCACGATAAGAAAAGAAATGTAAGTATCTTTAATTTTACCGAATCCGTAATAATTACTTTCAACAACTGCATTAATATTTTTATTTTAGTATTTAACTGTAAAACCAATCCAAGTGGATCTCAAGTATTCATTTATTATGCAATGGAAATAATTCTATAAAACTTTTGATGGTCAATACGTCATACGCGTGTGTGTGTGAATTACAAATGTTTATATTCATTTTACTCAAACACTCTATACAAGTACGTCAATATTTTTACAAAGTTTATTCAAGTTATGTTACAATTTTCAAATATGCATGACACTATTAGAATACAATAAAGAGATGTTAAAATATATTTTGTATCATATCTGAAAATAAAAAAAATTTCAAGCATGAGTTTGTTGAATTATAAAAAAACAATAATAGTGACGATAATACTATCTATCGTCTATCAGTAAGAGTTATAGTTGAACCGAATTTTAATTTTTTTTTCTGGATTCCACTTTGGCACTAGATCTCCTTATAGATAATGAAGACAAAAATTATACGAAAACGTTTCCCTTATTATCAAGTCAAATACTGCCCTCAATGACCTTAATCTTTATTCAGTGATTGTACGACTTATTTACTTATATCGATGTATTTTTTATTTTTCAATAAACACAAGCTCTGCTTTACATCAATTTAATAGGAATAATGATTATTATCATATATAAAAATTTTTTAATACAGAAAAATTGAAAAAAAAAAATTAAATGGCAATTAAATCTTTGGTGAATAAAATATTATTTGCATTTTAACAAAAGATATATAGTGATTATCATAATCAGTCACACAACTAAGCACCGTCACTTGCTACATTAAACAAATTTTTATCCAAATACATAATTTAGAAATACGTATAACACAAGTAACATTGATAAATTTTAAATATCAATATATTCATATTTTAAAATGAATTAATAGTATAGATATTAATGATAAATATTTTTATTATTGTCTGTTCACATTTATTTATGTCTATCATAATTATCGCAGTTTTATTTTTAATTATTTGTTAACCATTTTTTTATAAAGTGAGTGCTAATTCTCAATACCATACACACAGTAGTGTTGACTTTAATAAATCAATTACTGTATTATTTTATTTAGTCAGAATAAAGAATTGAAACACTAATCTCACAATTTAAAGTGCAAAATATATAACAGTAATATAAACTGTGCCTAATATAGCTTTATAAGCAACATAACACAATTTTTAATTATTTATCACTCATAAGTAATTCATTCTATAAAATAAGCCTAAAAAATTTTTGGTATAAACATCTTTTATAAGTTCAAAATTAATAATAAGGCCTTTATATATTGAATCATCTCTGTGAAAAAAATATAAAGCGTCAAAAATGGTAGTAGAATAACTATGTTAATACAATATGGCAAGTTTTTGTCATAAATGGCACTGTTGGATTTCTCGTTATCACACATACAACAATCATTAGTATTAATAAATAATTTTTTTAACAAGAAAAATCCGTCGGACAAATTATTCTTCTGTTTTGACATAAAAAATTCTTTGGTTATAACACATGAAAGGGACATATGGCTATGTAGTTGTAAGAGTCTCCAGTATCTCTTCTGGACTTTTATTCATCTTTTTAAATGTTTCCCAGTGTTCCTTGGGTACAGTCCACTCGAGAAATGTCTCAAGATTTTTTCGTAGAGCTTCGAATTCAGTTAATTCACCAACTCTTGCTGGATCTTTACCAGCAGATATCAGGGAATCTTGGAGAACTTGATCGATAAGTCTCTTACCAAAACCCAATTCATCTAACTTCTCAGGTTTTGATATTCTTTTCAGCAACACAGCTAATAGTAATCTCATTTTCTCGATACTCATCACACAATATTTTCCTGTTTCTTTTGCTAATTCATCTCCTGATTTATCAGCAATCTCTGATGTCTTCAGACAATTTCTCTCATGATTTTCAAGATCACTTTTGATCCTGAAAAATAAGTTACAATTTTTACAATTGTATGGTTCATTCCTTCCATGAATACACTTCATATGTTTTTTCCAATGAGGCAATTGAGTAAAGCCAGCATTGCATTCAGAGCACTTGAAAGGTCTTTCACCAGTATGCCTTCTGGTATGAAGCTTCAAAGCAGTAGAATGAGCAAAAGCTTGCCAGCAAACAAGACATCGAAATGGACGTTGACCAGAATGAGTTCTTTGGTGAACAGTTAGTTGAGATTTTTGTGCAAATCTTTGACCACATGTAGCACAACCATGTGGTCTATCTTGACAATGAGTTCTCATGTGTTGTGGTAAATGTCCTTTGAATGTTTTGTTGCAGATTATACAGAGAAATGATTTAACATCTTTGTGCAAACACTCCAGGTGTTTTTTTAAAGCATCTCTGCGAATAAATCCTCGACCACAGATATCACATTTATGATCTTTCTGACCATTATGTCGTTTCATGTGAAGTGCTAAATTAGCTGCACAAGTAAATGTACCAGTGCATAGAGCGCAATGATAAGGCTTTATATGACTATGAGTTCGTCGATGTTGAGCTAATTGTCCACCACGTGCAAAACTTTTATCGCATTCTGAGCATTTGTATGGTTTGAAGCCTGTATGAGTCCTAACGTGAAGTTTCAGTCGCTCCTTTAGGGGAAATTCTTTTCCACAATCATCACATTTAAAAAACGGTCCAGCAGCATGAACGACTTTCCAATGATTACGTAGACCTCCACTTCCTTTAAATTTAGCATCACACATCAAACAGCAATATTTTTTTATTTGTTGATCATCTTTGGGCTGATCATCACCTTCAGATATTTTTGAACAATTATTTGTACCCGTAGAAGTTTCATTACTTGAAGATTCTAATGAATCTGAATTGTTATCATGTTGAACTATATTATTATTTTCTTGTTCTAAAATATAATTTGATTCAATTATTACGCCTATTTTGTGTTTTAAATCATTTTCTGATTCTCTTTGTTCTGCTGATAATTCTTTCTGATTATTATTACTATTCTTTATAGAATAATCATGTTGAAGTGTTTTACTTTTTTTTGCAGTCCGATGTGATTTAGTATTGGATTTAAAAGTAGAATTCCCATTACAGAATTGATTATTAATATTTTCTGAAATATTATCACCTAATAATTTATCTTCATCGCTACTATTTTTGTTGATATCATCATGTGAATTTTTTTCTTCTTGCTGATAATAAAATATTCCATCTTTTAAAATATCTTTTTGATATGTCTTCTTTTTTTTACTGGTTCTAGCTCTACTTTTTTTAATTTTTTCTTGAGTAAAAAATTCATCATTTTGATTTTCAGAATTTTCAGTATTATTCCAAGGTAGATTCAATTTTCTTTTACTATATTTCTTTCTTTTAGTCTTTAATATTGAATTGTTACATTCTATCTCAAGTAATCCATCAAAATTACTCGTACCTTCATCATCATCTTCTATATGATCACTATTAGAATCAATGTCAATATCATCGTTGACACCATCAATATCACTATCTTCCTCATCAGTATGCTCATCATCATTGTCATTGTTATGAAGATAAACTACTTGTTTCCGTTTAATGTTCTGTTGTCCATTAATTTTAAAAGAATTTTTTCTTGAAGGAAATTCGCAATCTTGAGATTTTTCAAAAAATTTGAAGTTTCGAGGATCAAATTCACTTTGATTGTTTTGCGAAAAGCTTCTTAGAACTTTAAGTCCATCAGTTGTGGTATTATCTCTATTATCAGAGGTATTTTCGATACGTGACTGTTCAACAGGAAGCAGTTCTGTAAGTTGAATTTCTTCTTGCGATTGTTCAGCTCCACAGACTTGGTCTATAACTGGCTGTTGTGTATTAGTCATTTTAAAATATCTTTATTTGCAGAAAAAAAATATTCTCTACTTTATTTCTTTGGCTTTATTCCAATCTTATTGTATGATAAATCAACTACACTTGCGTCGCTTAAGAGACTTTAACGCTTTCGATTTTATCAAACTGAAGGCAAACATGATGACTTATCAATCTTTCAACTTTTATCGTTAATGTCCATCATGAGTTCATTATTAGCAAATATTGCATGTGAGTATAAATATACCGAAATAAAATTCAGACTGTTCACGTGAAATATGTGATTATAGTGAAAAGTTGACTAAATATAAAATATAAATAGACATTAGTAGAGAGATTATCAATGAATGGAAGACTGGTTACTTGAACGAACCTATTTCAACTGACCAACAGCACAAGTCACACCCGGAAAACTGTACACACGCCTGTCCCTTATCATAGACTGCGTATAGATATACACCTTTAATAGAAGCAAGAGCACACATACACATATGTTAGCAATAAAACCGTGAGCGCGAGTGAAACATTTTATCAAAGCGTTATCGTCTCACGAATAATAATTTTAATAATCTTCTTTTTTATTCAGTATCTTTAGCTAAACACTTTTGTAGTATCAATCGAATATTCTTGCAGTGTTAATATTCCTTTCAATGATAATTATTTCTTCGAAAAAAAATATGTTTCTTTTTCAAGTTGATGATAACTCTTGAAGTTTTGTTTTTGATCCTTGAAATAATAATAAATGATCATTACAAAACCTCCATTAGCGTCGGAATCACTTTCACAGATGTATGAAGCTGCGAGCTTTTAAATGTCAACAGTTTCCCGGTCGATAATTCAACGGAGCTGAACGTCGTTGGCAAGCATTGGAATCTCCCAAAGGCCAAAACCCACTTCAATATTAGCTCAAGGCACGACTGAATTTGCCACAAGCTTTTAGTGTCTGCATGACGATTCTACTATCACACAATTGCGCGCTTTTTACGCGCAGGCGCTCTATAGAGGTCGATATCGTTGCCGGCCAACAACACCGAGCTTTCCCGTCACCCTTTTCCTCTCCAATTCACCCTAAAGTATTCATTACCATCCCCCTTTACTTTTTATAATCGTCCGTGACCTACTACATTGTCTTCTTGATCCCAGGATCTTACTCATGTCTATTTCTATGGCTAAAATTTTATCATTGACAGTTTACACATCTTCTTCATCTGATGTAACTAAAATACACTCGACAAACCCAAAAGGTTTTGAATATAAATTTCAAATTGAATCTTTTTTTAACAATACATATATGTTGCTCATATACTTGATGCTATTCTAAAGATTCACTGATATGTGATAATGTAGATAAGAGTGATAAAGATTGATGATACTTATAGTATATAATAAATAAAATATGAAATATTTAGATATTTGTCATTGATATATTGTAATTCTTGAAAAATTTATGAAATAAACTATACTAATAGTTGATTAAAGGAAATAACCCATCTTCTTTTGTTGAAATAATTTTAAAATATTTAGGTATAATATTTATCAGTTGATGTATGGCATAAAAGATTGAGGCTAATGTAATATAAATGATGACTAGAAGTTTCGATGACGATGGAGACGAAAGGAAGACTGTCAGTGGAGTGAAACGAATAAATAAGTCGACTTTTGTGAGTGCGGTCATACGTGCCCCTGCACGCCGCGCCTAATTAAATGACTTCCGCTGACCAGTCAAGAGCAAGTTAGATATAATACGCTGTAATAGCTTAGTTACGATATTAGTATTCAAATGTCCCATGTGGATCCCTCAGAAAAGAGGATTTGTGATTATAGTATGAATTAATTCCTAGTGAGAAACCGTCACCATCTGTAAATAACAAAGATAAAATTTCAAACCCTTCTTTTTTTATTATTACTCATGTCTATAGTATTTTCAAACATTTATCTACTCCGAACAGAAATACGCATGCTGTAAAGTTAAAATTATATCATATGAAGAATAATTATTTTTATCACAAACGAAATGTAATGAGTGAATAAGTGTTAGGTAGATATAATTTATTTTATTGAAAATATTTAACAAATTCTCGTCTTATCTTGAGAATGTCATAAATATGATAAATAATTATCTTATAGTAGATTAATTTTGTTATTTATGCGTGCAAGATTTCTGATGATGACTGATGATATTGTTATTAAAAGCATTATTTATTGAAGCAAAAAGTGTGCCAACATTGTTCATTTTTTTAATTTAAAAAAAAACAATATAGATATTAAATAAATGTAGGAATAAATTGAATTTTTTTTTACAACAATATATAAAATACAATATAAAAATAAATAGCTGCAAAAAAATTCAACATTTAAAATAGTATTAGAAGCAAATGTTTCTGTTGATATTTATTTATAGAATACTGCAGTAAATTTTTTACAGATCTAATAGATAAAAAATATTATAAGTAATGGTGTAAGAGAATCCCTTCATCAAGATAAATTCTTATGTGGGCGGAGAAGCCAATAAAGTTGTATAACTTGTAACAAGTATAATACTAATTTCAAAGATAGTGTGATCTAAAAAAATGTATAACCAAAAAAAATAAAAAATCAGAAGAGGACAAACCAGTAATGATTTCTGTAAATGTGTTTATCAATCAAAATACAGGTGTACATCAACGCAAAAAATTTGTGCAACAAAAGCTCAATCACGTGATTATTTGTACAATACATACATACATAAATACAAACGTGCATGTGTATGTCTATCTTTCTTTGTCTCTTAATCTTTTCGAGCAATAAAACATACATCTGTGCGCATTGAACTTCCCAAGACATAATATGAGCATGTACATACTTCTCATAAAATTATTTTTTGTGTAAATAAAAACAAATTGGTTAATTAATATCACATCAATGGCAGTAAAATACCTATCTGATTGGAATGGTGTAAACATTGTAATAAAACTAAGTGTACTTACATTAATGGCTGAGGGCAAAACTCCTTGATGTTTACTGTGGAATTAAATGAGAACACTGATCAGTCCTATCCGTCGTTCGCCATCTTTAGTTTTCGTTTTAATTCTACTGATAAATAACAGACAGACAAGAGTCGTCGGAAAGTAAGAAGAGTGAGATAAGAATAAAATTCTGATCAACGCAGATCCCTACATTATGAACGATAGAGATGAAATGTTATCACATGTCCGATAATATATTAAATATTTTTATTCATCATTTTAGAGTAATTAAAAGTTCAATAGAGACTTTAATGATTTCAAAACTATGAATCTTAATTATTAAATTAATTTTTTTTTCTATTCATCGATTTTTTTTTATCATGACTACATCGAAAATATAGAAATCTATGTGATAACACGAAATAACTCCAAAAATCAATTTAATTTTGATCTCAATATATTTATTAAAAAACAAATAATTATCTAGTGTGACTTGAAAATAATCTGAATATTTATTCTATAAATTAACGAGTTATTGTAAAAATTTATTAAACATCCAATAATTTTATTTCTAATGAAGATTATTTATCATACTCCAAAGTCACTTCGAAAAATTGTTATTTTTTTCATTCTTCAACAATTCTTTTGTTATAAAAGAAACAAAAATTACCTTATGAAATTCAATCTGAGCTTTTAAATAATAAACATGGTCATTCTTCTAAATAAATGATAACTTTCTTGATATACGAAAAGGCAAAAGTATTTATTATTCATACAGATTATTAAATAATTCACTGAAAAATTTTTTTTTTTTTTTCAAAATTGTATCTTGGTAGAGGTACATTTTTATCGGCACTTTACCACAAGATGACTCTAGTTATGAAGTTTCTTATCAATATATATGCACACACGTATATTACACATTAGAAGTATACTATGCATCAAGTCGAAATGTGATTACTAACGTGCGCACGCATCCTATATACACTCTCCTTTATTGTAGCTTCAATCTTGCCAGCTCTGCATAGAACGTGAAATGCGATTGGCAGTGCAAGTAGTGTGGTGACCAAGTGTAGTCACATTGGACTCTGTTTTCATCAATTTTGTTTGCAACAGTTGTCTCTAAACAATCACAAACCCACGTTGATATTTGGTTTAACCTATTTGACATACATTGTCGATATTTCATGTACTTTAATCAAAGTTATTCATTTTAGAAGCTATCAAAATGTTCAATGTGACAGTTGACGCTTATGTTTCCATCTAACTCGTTGATTGCCAGAACTTTTCGATGATACGTTGTTTGTTTAATAAATTAATGTGTCATAATTAGTTATTAATCAAAAACTTACCTCATATGTAGGTAATACAAACATTAATATAGTATATATACATTTATTCTTGTATAAAATTGTTTTCGGTGAAAATAATAAATCTACATTGCTAGGTTGATGGTACTCTGGTGTCCTCTGTCGGTGAGTTGTTATTTTTTAATTTATCTGTCATTATATTACTTATGTATTTAAATCAAGGATAAATATTTGTTTTTTGAATAAACTTACACTTTTATAATTTTTTATTATAATAAAATCTATCTAATAGATTAGTCAATTAAAATGTATCTATGAAATTAATTTCACACACTGTAAATAAATAGTATTAACCATACATTTGGATTTAAGTAAATTTTATAGTAAATTTGTTCCATAAATATTATGATTGCAGCATCATTGTCGCTTATAAATGCTTATAAATAATTATATATTCGACGTAGAATAATTCAATTATAATATTTATAGCATATTAGCATTTAATTAAATAAAAATTCATTTTAAATTCATGTCATAAAAATAATCTTATATTTTGATTATTTATATGATTATTGAGTTACATTAACATGTTTTATTTATAGTAAAAGCGAAAATATCGAACTGTACTTGCTATGTAGCATCTAAACAACATTGTAGGTATTTTCTGAACGATACCGTTATCGTTCTTGTAATTTATAGTTGAAGCATCGTGATGCTGGATTTAAATTTCTCTTTCTTTCTACCTTTTCCATCGACAAGCTAAATATATTTATTCATGTTGCCGGTAAATTATAAAAATCAATTTTTAAAATCAATAAAGCCAAGAGTTTGTTAACGAATTATACAACTAGGATTTATATTAATTAAAAAAAAAAAAAACTAAACTTGTGTAATGAATATATATTTTTTTTGTTATAAACTCAACTGTTGCTCGTTCATCTGAATCATTGAAATCACTTTCTAGTTACTCGTTAAAAGCGTAATGACGTGTGATGATTATTAGCAATGATAATAATAGATGTAGGATAACACTTTCCCAATTAAGTATAAATAACTGAGCATGGGAGACTGCATAATATTTGTAATCTATCTCCTTTTCCTATGATCTTATGTGATATTTGTATAGATATATCTAGATATAATGAAGGAAATGATCAAGAGAGAAGATCTAACTAAAGCTGATGGTCTATTGATGCATTTTGCAATTTTATTTTATAACATCTAATTATATGTCTTTTTGTCAGACTTGATATCATACATTTATTCGTACATGCACCTCGATGCAACTTTTTCATGCACTTTTTATACTTGCTCAAAGTACCTGTAATAGAGACGTTTCTTTAGGAAATGCAATAATTGACATTAACTTGTTATAATATAATATAAAAAAATCCTGCTGGAGATTTTATAATAATGAAAAAGTGTGGAAATGGGAAATATCATCAAAGCTTTCAAAGCAATTTATAGAAAGATAAAATGAAGTTAAAAAATAAAGATGAAAAATACATTGAAATATGATTGAAAAATATTTCGAAGAAAACATAAATTACATGAATTACTTGAAGTTATGGGAAAATCATTTCTACGCTGGGAACTTCAGACAAAGTGTTTAATCTGGTAGATAAGAGGAGTAATTTATGGCTACATATGAATAAAAGTGACACTGGTGAGTGGATCTACGCATTTGTGCAGATGACAGAAAAATTTAATCTGCATTTTCGAGAAGCTATTCTCATCTACATTTTTTTCATTCTTTTTTTTCTATTTTTCTGCCAATTTCACTTCTATTAGAACGATTGAAGAATCAATTATTCCAATCACGAAGTTCTTGGAACCTTTTGTTCATTTTTGGTAGTGTTCGGTGAGTTTAACCTTATACTGAATATGTAATTAGGGTAATGAAAGCTACATGACATACTCGGAACAATATTTAAATTACTCAAGACGTCATAAATAAATAAATAAATAAAAAAAAATAATTAATGAAAATTATGAAGATATTTATTGTGATTCAATTACATTAATTGGATTAAATAAACGTAAAAAATAAAGCATAATACAGTGAATCTTATGTTTAATGAACAAAAGGGCAGACTTAATATCAAATCAAGTAATGGAAAATTAGACAATAGGATTAAATTCATTGAGACGAAAGAATAATGTGTGAATAGACACATGCTTAGGGTGTGAAATGCGATAAGAGGAACGATTATAGCATACATATGTACAAATATCTACAAGATGAGAGTGAGAATAATTTTTTTTGTCTTGTTTACTGGTCAGAATTGAGTCCAACTTATCATAAATTATCAATATGTATTATTACTTAGAAGTTTGATTAACAAAATTGAAAAAAGACGTTATTAATAATTCTGATTATCTTAAATTGGGATATTTTTTATTTTTCAACGCTGTCAATGTGCACTAGGGAATTAATAAGTATAAAGAAGAGATAACATTGATGTTGTATTAGTGGCTACGTTACATTCAGCTTGGATCCCTCGAGTAGAAACGATTGCGAACATATACTACCATCCTAGCCATTATATATATATCCTGAAGATTAATTCCACGTTCGTTTAATATTTTATTTTATTTTTCTTCTTATTTTTCTCGTGTTGTTATCTTGAGAGACCGGTGTGCTATATTCTCCCTCGAGGTTCATTGGCGTACACGCGAGGATCAGAGAAATATAACAATCAACTCTTCTTGTCTATTATAAATAAAACCATTTAAAATTGATTTATTTTGTTATTCCTGTGCTCTAATCCTACTTCAATTAGCTGTAGAAAATAAGCTATATTATTAATTATAATATTTATTTTTTAATATATATACATTGCGAATTATGGAATATTTTTTTTCATTCATTTTTTGCAGCTTTATCATTTATTTATGTATTTAAGTTGAGCAACACTGAAGAGCTTCGGATTAACAGAGCTTAAATATAATTATTTAGTTGAATTGATCATTTTTGATTGATTTGTTTATTAAAATTATTTAATATCATTTTTTCTTGTGTGTAAATTGTATGCCATTTTTGAAAAGCCGCAAAAAAATTTCATTTTATTTTTAACATAATGACAGTTGTTGAAGGTCATGCTTGAATGAATTAAAACTTTATTATTCAGAAATTTGAAAAAAATCCTTGGAGTTACAAGCCTTTTGCTACATTGTATAAAATTACTGAGCAAACTTTGATGATTTGATTGCAATTTTCATGCTGTATACCCACATACATGCAAGCCTACCACTTACTCTTAATTCTCAACAGTGAGTTACATCAAGAAGATGTTACATAGGACCATATTTATGTATGCACAAAGGCAAATTAGATGGTAGACTTGATTTGTAGCCTTTCTTTCATGAAATGTGCGTACTCTGGTAGTTCACTATAATCACAGAAGATTCAGCAGAATCACAGAAGCTTTCTCTATCAATTTTCAATTTGGCTGGCATACTTTTATTTTCCACGTTTTCCTTTCATCTGTGTTCTATGATTTTATCTTCAACTTTATTACTTGACGTGACGAGAGATACTGAATCAAAAGTAAGCATTAAATAAGAAAAAATAATTACGATAATAAATTTGCAATAATTGCTTAGAATTAATATACTTGATGTCTATTTATTAAGCTTTCTTCTTTTCTCTTGCACATTTTGAATAGTCATGATGACGCATTTGAAGTTTTGCATTTCATGCTCAACTAGACGTCACAGGAGATCTGTAATTGTTGATTATCAGTTAAAAAAAATATAAGTGCTCATGAAAACTCTATCAATTATGATTTTATTTACTTTATTTAATGAAGCTAACAATGTAGTTTTATTTTTTACCAAATGTCTAATGACATACTATAAATATAATTATAATAAAATATACCATTGATTGTTTATTATTATCACAACCTTTTCCAAGACGTCATGAATCCCCATTAAGATCCGTTCAAAAAAAAACCAGGATGAATTACAAATTATTTTTGATATTTTTATCAAGAAATCATTGATGTAATCCAGCTTTTTTAAATCTCGAAATAAACCATTAGTAATGGTAAAAAACAAACTATTTTTTATCAAAAAAAAATCTTGTTCGATTCCTAAAAATGCAAATACTAAAGACGTATTGAAATTAAATTGAAAACCTGTTCTTCAGAAATTAAAATGCAAAGATGTACAGATAATAATCATCATCGATGCTAGATTTGAATAGTTGCATACAATAAACATTCCCTTGAAAGTTCAATAAAATCAGTAAATAAAAGCAAGCATTTTAGAATGAACATTTCAATCATAAATGATAAATGATTTCAGCAAATAAAGGAAGCTTTATTTTCCTTTCGTGACTTGATCCTGAAGAAGACGAGATAAGGATTATCATAGCATGCACAATAGTTATAGAAATTCAATCATAGGTTTTATTCTTTGATTTCATGAAAACGATTATCTTTTGGTGAGATAAGGAGACAATTTTGTGAATAAGACAACACAAAAGGGCAAGTGTGTAATGTAATAGGTAAATAATTCAATAAATGGTCCATTCGGATAAGTAGAGAATAGACAATCTAAAGGCAGACCCGGAAGCTTGAGTTACTTCCGTACAAGCAAGGGGCCACCGACTCGTCGGGGAATTGCATAACGAGTGGGATGGGATATAGCAGTTTCTTGTCTCTTGTATATAGAAACAGTGCAGACGACGCACCAATAGGACCTATAGAAAGAAGGCATAAGCACGATATTGTACCTTACACACATACAATTATTATATACAGAGTAAGGTGAAAAGTACCAGAGGATAGTGAGAACCACTGGTACGTGTACCGGTTGTTCTACTCGTGGAATGCGGACCATCGTGTTATGTGTAGTGTATCTACGTACAACCAACAGGCCGTCTGTCTGGTTGTGTCCATGCGCGTGTACAATTATTGCTGTCGAACGTGCGCACCCGATCAACCGGTGATTGAGCATTTATTATGCGTCCGAAGAAAGCATCCATTGTCTTGAGAACATGACATCTCTTATTATTTTCATTGACAATGAGGTGCATTTATTTGCCAGTATTTACTTAGTCAAGTACTCAGTCATGTATTTATTTCACTAAATATTTCAACAAGTCCTGAAAATAAGTGGAAAAAGTGGATAAACAATTGGAGGAAGTTGAAACCTATAAATATGTAAATGGTACTGGTCACCTGGGCCACTGTATGCTAATATAATGCGACACTTTGCATACATGAGACTTGGCATATTTTATGGTGAAAATGTCTAAGAGTTGTGCAGGTGCTGAACCATTCGTGGCTATCATAAAATTGTGATTTCAGTTTACATTTAAGAGCTTTGTCTATTTTTCAACTCTATTAAATCTATTATCTGATAATGGACGGTTGTCATTTACATTTGTATTTTTAATCAAATTTAAATTTAGAATTTATTTTCATTTAGATGAGATTCATTTATTTATCATTAAGTTAATAGATCATTATTTATAGTGATTAAATTGCAATGATGATTATTGTTGATTTTTTGTTTTTTATTTGTGTTTCAGAAATTCCTTCTTATGTAAATAATAAACAAAAAATATAACAATGGCGTCTGGAACGTGTCCTTGGTCCTGAAGATACTAAATTCTACGAGGTGAGAAAAGTTGTTTTAATTTATTTTAATTTAATCGATAAGGAATCATTCTGTGAATCTTTTACATTTTTTGTCAACAAGAAAAAATTTTTTGTCTTCCATCATTGAATTAAGGAAAATTATCTTATTCAGTAGCTGTTAAGAATTTGAGATTATTTCTGAAACTATAAAAAAAACTATTAGATATTTTATTTAAATAGATAAGAACTTGCAGACTCGAGAAAATTTCTGCTTAGTTCACTCTAAAAGGTACTGTCATAAAAACCTTATGAATTGCCGAAAAATTTAGCCAATTTCAATAAAAGCTCAAAGACAAACACTACAAGTAAATAAAACTTGCAAGATATCTTTAGAAAGTACAAGATAAAAATATGGACAATGTATGTACGTACATGAACGACCGTATATGTACATGTTAACTGATATTAGTATACGAAGATATTATCTCTATGATAGATAACGGTAACATGACTGCAATATTAATCCATGTCAGGATTCTCAGACGATTAATTGCTGTATCATTATTGGCCCCTAGAGTTGACTTCCTCCCAGTACATCCTAGGATATGTCGTTATATACACACGTTTTTGTATCTTCCTAGTATCCAGTGATTAACTCCGAAACCTAAGGTCTATATCCCCTCAGTAATTAAGTATTTTAATTAATTGTTTCTCTAAACAATTATGCTAACACCGGACTTATGATGCTATACATTCATATTTGTTTAATCTCCTGAACTATGTTCTTATCATACCAATTCTATTCAAATTTTTATTATTCATTTTTTCATTTCTTTTTATTTTGGCAATCTATATTTTTATTCTCACTAATAAAGGATAGTTGTTATTTAGTAATCCTTAAATCATTAATATTACAACATTTACTAGAGTCTCATTAAATATTCATATTTATTCATTTTAATTAACAATAAATTTAATAATAGATTTATTTATAATAAAAAAAGATTGTAAGTAAATATTTCTACTACAATAATTCATAAAGATTGTTTAATAAATAATATTTATTAATCATTCATATAAATTATTTATGCAAGATTATTTATTAACAATAAAAACATTTTCAGTACTTTATTATTATCCATTCATATTTAAATTATAATTTTTTTTCACCGGGACTCATTTTCTCATTTTTTACTTATTTCAACAATGCATGAAAGTGATGAGTACTTGGTTGGAATAGCAACAATATGATTGTATAAGTATATAAGACGATATATGTGGTACGACAATCAACATTGAAACGTTGCATTATCAAACCGACGAAGGCGAGTCTTCTGGACACACTACAGTAATAATTAAGGTAATGGCTACTTTTCAAGTGGATTTCCGTGTGGCTCGATCTCCTCAGCCTCCCACCTATTACAGTCACGAAGGCACCCGCGTCGTTTTTATAACTTGTTCGATTCTTTTTTCTTTCTTTCATTTTTATTTTCATCTTGGCTCTACAATATACATTTCCGAGAGTTTTTCCTTTCAGTATTACTCTCTTATACCTCTTTTTATGGATATATACACTCATGCTGACAAGTTATATACAGACTTTTCTTCACTTGAACTTCATTCGCACTGTTAAACAGCAATGTTTCAACCTGTTAGACTTGGTCGAGTTCTGCTACAAGTAACTTTATCGTTGACCACTTTAACTTCTTCATTACTTCACCATCAGAGTGATTGATCATGCTTTTCCAAAAAAATTTTTCTTTCATTCTATATTGAAGCAATTGAATTTTAATTTTAATAATGGTAATAAAACTTCTTAAGTGAATTGAATTTTTTTTACGTTAAAAAATAATATTCACTAGAGAAAGGAGGTAAAACAGGTTTGTTTGCAAAGCTTCAACTTTTCATTTTTTTTTCATCTTCATAGAAAAAAAAAACTCTACTGCTACAACAAATCAAAGGTCTTTTTCTGCAAAAATACTGATCTCTGATGTGTTTACAGGTAAAGTCTACCGTATACTTTAGGGATTTCTTGTTACTATAGATTTCTTTTATGAACGCAACAGCAATCAAAAAAATAAGTCTGAGTACCCTTTGTCTGTGCTAACACGACAAACTTCCCATTAGTAATTGTTTATAACAAATTTAAATAATTATAAACAAGGTGTAATTGTTAAAAGTCATATCTCGTTATAACTAAATAACATTATTTTGTTGAAAAATCCAAATCGATGTGATATAAAAGTAATTAAAAATTTATTTAAAAGTATTTTAAATAATTAATCTTTTTATTTATTCATTATTAGTTTTTTCGTTATAAAAAAAAACAGCTTGACCGAATTCGTTTAAATTCTACTCAGATCTTTTTTACAATAATATCTTTCGGATAAATTTTGGTTGAAGTTGATATCTCGATCCGTTCTTGAGATATCGAAAACGAAAAAAATGCTGACATCCGTACATACATACGTACGTACACACATATCATTCTAAAAATTGGTCAGTATGCTTGCAAATATCTAGAAACGTGGAGATATGATGAAAATTCAAATTTTACTGATCGACCCAATTTCAAAAACTTCCTAATGGGAAGTTAAAAATATTTTATGAGTAATAGTCAGTTTTGATGCTGCTACAAGTTTTTTTTTATTGTGTATGATATTATCTCATTATCTCTCATAGATAGAAAAATAACGACAATTATTCTAGTCGATGCTGAGAAAGAAAAACAATTTTTGAAGTTTTTTTATTCCAGTCTAATTAATGTACATATTGACATTACAATAATATTTAAACTCCCAGCACTACAGGAATAGATGTAATCCAGCAAAAAAAAACAAACAATAAACAAAAACAAAGTGAAAAATGTCAACTTCAATTACACAGCACTTTTTTAAAATTCGGTAATTAAATGACAGCTGAGAGAATCGATACATGAATGTTACGTTGGGGTGCATGTCTATGAGTCCTTAGAGGAATTTAGGTCAGATCGGCTATCAAACTAGTGATAATGCAACCATCCTTGATGCTTGAGGTACTGAGGTGACACATCACTTGCACTCCGATAATTATTGTTAGAAAGTCATATGAGCTTCGACAATGCAGTGCATCAGAAGAGAAAATGATTTATAAAAAAAATATATCCAAGAGTAGGTGTTTTTCTCTAGAAATCTCAGCTCTCAACCGAGAAGTGGATGTGACTATAAAAAAGAGAGCCCTTAAAACAGACATGTATTTGACTTGTAATCAAGTGTTAGCTGATTCGGCTTTGTCTGTGTTATGTGTGGTTATCGCATCCCTTATCTCAATGAAAACCTTACAATCTAAAGAGTTACTGAAGCGAATATGGGACGAAAAAACGTTTCTCATTGAAATTCATGAATTTCAGACAAAAGCGAGAAAAATTTGTATTTTAAGTGCTTTCTAAAATCGAATAGTTTTTGTTGTTTTACAAAAAAAAAAATCTTTAAGAGAATATTTCAACAAAAGAGATAATATCAAACAAAGCATATAAAATGAAGACAAACATACTGAACATCAAATTCAAGCTTTTTTCAAATTTTTGCCATTTTAGATGTTTTCTTGAGAATGCTTTGAAAATGCCAGCTTTAGCATAATGATACCTTTTGAAATATCTCTAGTTTTAGAATTTATATGAAATTCAGTGGTTGTGAATGCTTGCGACGGACATCATCTTAAGAGAAGCTTCTGGGTGAATGTATTATGATAAATTGGTATAAACTGGATAATAAAAGTATCCAAAAAGATAATTCAACTTTTCAAGCTGTTGTATAAAAGATTTAACCGCTTTTATGATAAATAAAAAGTTATATGATGTTTATAACTGGACAATCAATTCTGACATTATAACTTCCAACGTCATTGTCAATTAGCAAGTGGTTAATGGGCAAACTTTACTCTGATTACTTTTCTTTCCTCGTAAGCAGTATTTGGCAATTCTCTGTCTAAATTTGTGAAAGTTACTACCAAGTTATGGAAGAATGTTAATAAAAGGTGAAGTCTCTAAAAGAGACCATTGAGATCTTTATTGCTACTCGACAATGACAGACAAAAAAGTGGTGGTGTAAGAAGAGATTTAACTGCCACAAGAATTTAATGTCTTTGTAAATCTAATCATGGTACGTTGTAAGGTGGTGAATGATAAAACTTTGTGAATTTTTTAAAGGGGATTATGTTAACAATAGATCAGTATTAGTAGAAAATTAGAAACTATTCAATAAATAATAAGATAACTTTCAGATTGATCTTGTTTTTCCTTTACTAAATTGTTGGAAACTTTCCAACTTCTTGAATTTTAATTTAGTCTATGGGAAGTTAGTGAAGTTATTGGCCTCCGGGATGCTCTTTACATGACGTTGAAGTTGATGAAAATTACAAATACTTTATGTTTACCAGATAAAATGAAGATTAAGTTCTCTAATCGTATAAAGACCTCATAACACAGACAAGCTCTTGAAGTTTCGTTTCCGGAATAAATAATGAAATTCTAGATGGACTTGTATTTAAGTTTTGTATCAACTCATGTTGTCCTTTAACTGCATCTTAAACGTGCTCACTATGAAGATGAAACGTGACAGTTTCTCTTAAGCTTCAACTTGCTCGTGGCAATTTAATTAATAGATAGAAATTGACATTTTCAACGCTGTCATATTTTCGATAATATTATACTATGAGTATTAATTAAACTAAATTCATAATTCTTGAAAATATTTATATCAATTTTGAAACCAATTTGTTAAGAAAAAAAATGAAACAATAAAGAAGTTAAAATTACATAGAAGAACTGGAGAGTAAAAGGTTGAGGGGATCAAGCAGTATAAAAGAGGAAGTGAACAAAAAATAAAGAGACGTAGACAGTGGACTCCACCAGTATACTCTGATACAATGAATTTTCGAGGAGTGTAATTTCCTGGCGGTACGATAGCGATAGCCATCGCCGCCGTGTAATCTCATACCCGCAATGGAGTGGCAGACGCTAATTTTCCTGGCGTCATAGCAATTTTGTAAGATTCACCTCGACGTTCCTAAAATATATGTAGATACATACATATCTAGACATAAATTTGTTTATATCAAAACATATGATGATGCAAAAAAAATTATATTTTTCGCTGAAAATATGAATATTTATATGCTTTCATTATTTTCACAACTAAAGAACAACTATTCCTCATTTTATGTGGATTCTGTGCTTTTAAATTCTTCCTTGTAAACGACTGCTTTGTATATCATCCAACAAATCAATATATGATATCATTCTTATTAATAGCAAAGCATAGTTTGCATTGTTTTCTTTCCTCTTAAATTGAAAAAACAAATTAATGAAAAATAAAGCATTTTTAATAGGTATTATTATTAAAATACTCTATTGTACTGTGTTTTAATTACACATCAATCATTTTTCAAACTCCATTGAAATTTTTCTCAAAAGCAGATGAACCTTTCACAACTCATCAAAAATAGTTCATATACAGTCTGTAGATAAAATAATTTTTCAAAAAATTGACGTAAATAATAACAAAAAAACAATTAACTTCCACTTACTTAAACCATGTTATCATTTTTATAATTTTAAATTAAAAAAAAAAAATAAACTTTATGAAAAATTTTATTTTTAATTAATTCTTCAATATATTTTTTTTAATAAAAAAAACGTTTCTATACTTGATTGAAAAAAAAATTTATTTTATTCATTTAAAAATTTTTGCTTTGAAATATTTAATTACACTAATGTATTTTTTTAAATTTTTTTAGCAATAAGATAAGCCAATCATGAATATTTTTTCATCAAAAAAGCTTCAAGATCATCAAGAAAAAAAATAGATCTAAATATTCACGCTCTGTTGGTGCTGCATTCGATTAGAAAATAACTGTCGATTGGTCTGCTTTGGATTTCACACTCCTCCCACATGCTGACATACTGGCTGGTATTAACCAGTCGACGTGTTTGCTGATAAGCCAGTCATAATCAGTGGGATTTGTTAATAAGTTGGAAAATACCGACTTAATGAAAAACGAGCACTTAGTAGTGTTCGACGTTGATTCAAATTAGTTTACACAGGATAGTCATTTCAGTAATTAACACAATCACATATTAATTCTATAAGTTATCATTTATCCTATTAAATGAGCATTTGCTTGTTGAATAATTGACATGGTGTGTTTATTAAATCCATGGAAATTTTTAGATCATTGGATTAACTTTAGAAACAATAAATAAATATTGGTAAAAGGAGTAAATTTGGAATTTGAGATCAAATAGAAAAGTTAAATTACTGGAAGAATTTATTTGGATATATTTTTAGTTGGGTGAGCAAGCAAAAATAAATACGATACAATGATTTATTCAAATTTCAAAGCATTCAGTTACAGGCTTGAAGATGAACAATAAATGTTGTGTTATTCATTGTTATCTTGTTGAGTGACTTTTATCTTTGTTCATCTTTCCGTTTTGGTTTGATTTTTTCTTTGCTATTTTATTTTTTCTCTTGTAGAGTCAGACGTTGCTTGTTACACAAGTAAGCTGTTACGGTGAGACACTTAATACACCTCTACTTGACATGGAATCACGTCACGAATAGTTGTTCAACAATACCAGTGATCTTCGATCTTCTAAGATCTTTGTCATTTTCTTTTTTGTGACCTGTTTTATCACAATACCTTTATGTCGCTCAGAGACACAAAGATACTTAACAATCATTATTTTATTGTCAAATTAATGACAGTTGCAATCAAGTATTGAGTATTACTATTTATACTTTATACCTCTGTTATGAAGTATTATCAATTGTGTCTAAGCGAATAATTCACTCCTCATAATGAAATAATTCTATTCAGCTTATTCCATACTGAGTTATCATTATTTCTTATTACTTTGATCTTTCAAGCAGAATTAACCTGTACGAATGAGTTTGTCAAGTATTCTAATACTGTTAAATTTCTCTTAAAGAAAATTTTATATTAATAAATTTCACACTATTGTCACACATCATTCATCCTAATTAGATGTTAAAAATATTCATGTGGAATAAAACTGTACATTTAATTTGTGTAAAATTTATCTTATTAATACTTTTATTTCTTATCACAGTTTTTTTTTTCGTAGGAATTATCAATAATTTTTATTATTGTGTAATAACAGGGTTTAGATAATGACAAGTTTCTAGAACATCCGCAATTTATTGCCAAGCTTCTTTTCAAATCAATAAACAGATGAGAATAATGATAAAATAAATATATCCGACATTTTTAGAGTAATAAATGAACAAGTTTTTTTTTAATTGTTAAGTGTTGTAGATTTTTAATTAAAGCTTTAAATCATATTTTATAATAGAAGACTTTTCAAACAAGTTAAATAATAAATTTTCAACTAACTTCCACTACATAATAATAATTAAGTTCTCTTTGACTCTAGCCTTTCTGTAACCATATTTTTGCCTCTCTTGTTGCAGGATGGTGTTGGTAGTGAACGGAGTGCTGCAGGAAGAGGTACCTGTGGATAGCAGGTCCTTGTATGCAGCACATCCAATATATCGTGAAACAGCAGCCCAGCTGCATTCAATGCCTGCAAAATTGGTGGGTCCAGTAGGTCTTCTCTATGTTCAACAAAGAGAAATGGCTGCAACACTTCCTCACGACAGTGAGTATTATCAATGAATGTCTTATAGAGCTAAAAAGAATGAATAAATAATTCGTTTGAAATTTATTGATATGACCTGCCATTATTACCAGAAAATTGTCCATAAATAAAAAAAATTTGTATAACATTGTGCTAGTTTTAATAATTGCTTTAAATTGAATAAAGTAACACAATAAATTACTCATAAAAGAGCAAATGTAATCAAATGTCGTAAAGATTATTATCGGTAATTCTCAGCATGGAGCAGCACTACCAATTACCAGTGAAATGCAATAAAGCTTGGTTATAAAAAACTGAGTATAATTTAGAAACATGACAAAAACACTTGTTAGTTTATCAGAAAACAAATATGATGTCTTTTCTTGCTAAGTATTTTAAATTGGCATGTAATGAGTTTTCTATGAAATTTTCGTTAATGAATTTTGCAAGAAATATATTTAGATGTGATAAAAATCAATGTTGATTTAATAATAAAATATGTTAATGTGAATTATAATTTTCCATGTTGTTAATGTAGAAATGATGTAACAGATAGCTTTGGAGTAATATTTCATCATATTATTGCATTGGTTGCATTTAGAAATTCAAATTCATCTTTATACTCGTTGACTTATTTTCTATTCTGTTTGAGAATTTTTATCTAAAGAAGAAAAAAATAAATTCCCTTAGAAAAATGTAACTCCAGTAAAAAAGCTTTCTCTACATTTATTTGCACTATTATTTTCATCATAATTTCAGTTTTTTCTTGATAAAAAGAGAATTTTTCCTTGGAATTTATCAGCAAGTGATAGTAATTATTCTTTTGAAATTGTTAAAAAAGTAATAAAATTCAGTGAACAAATATTTTTGTTTCAGAAAATGTCAATATTTTGGGATCAGACGACATGACAACATGCATAATTGTAGTGGTGCGACATTCTGGTACGTATAAAAGAGAAACTTCAATAACCAACATATTTCATTAACTTAATGAAAAACCTTTAAAGAAGTTTATAATTGAAAAATTAATATTCAAGCAGAAAGTAAAAGATTTTCACAATAAAAAAATTGTTACGAAAAATATCATTGTACTGTAAAGCGTGAAGTATGATATGTTCAGCTTATCCACGATTAAGTGTGCCTCTTCACGCTGTTCTATTCTATCCTTTTCTTCTCTATCTCCCTCTCATTTTAGAGATCTCTAAACTTCTTCCTACATCTTACAATATCTCATACACACTCGTATATCTATCTAGCTTTCTTGTTTTGCTGTCTAATATATATATATTCTTAGTCTTTCCGTAATAAACATCATGAATATCGGTGTCTTGCTTGAAATATGTCTACCAGTAAAAGGATTTCTTTTTGAAGTGTGTGGCAAAACAGTCGTTTTAAGTTCTAACAAACCGACTCTGGGAATATCATGTATAAGCATAAATTTAATAAATTATGCATTCATATGTTTGATAGGATCAGGTGCTGTGGCTTTAGCACATCTAGATGGAGCAGGGACTGAGGAAGCTGCATCCGCAATGGTCCAGAAGGTGACGGAACTAGCGCTGGGATTCCCTGAGGGAAGAGTTGAGCTTCAACTTGTAGGTGGATATTCCGATCCAAGAAATTACTCAGAAGAATTATTTTATAACATCCTTTGTGAGTAATGAAATTTTTAAGCTATGTGTACTCATGAAAAATGGGAAATTAATTAACTTAGATTCAGAAAAGTTGTAACAGACATTTATTCCTTGTGTTGTTGTCCATAGCTGCTTTTCACAGGCAACCAATCGAAATCGATTTGACATTGTGCTGTGTGGGCGAGCTTAATACGACAGTGAGAGGTGGAATTCATTGGCCTGTCATATATGGAATTGGGCTGAATGTCAAAACCGGCGAAATATTCCCAGCAACGTTTCCTGACAAGGGACCGGATCAAGCTTTGAGGGCGGCTAGGCACCTGACAGGCGGCCAGCAAGTGAGTACAATCTCACATTTTATACCTTGGGGAAAATAAAACAAAAAATATTCTTCCTTAGGTTTTGGACGTTTATGACTGTACTCTTGGACTTTTGAGAATTGGGCCATTCAATTATGATCCACTTCGTGGAGTAGATTTATGGCTAGCTCAGACTGATGATTTTATTCTCCGGCATCTCTCTACTTCACCAGATGTAGAGCCACCTCATTTTGTAGCTCAAGTATGAATATTCTCATCGTTATACAAGTATTACTCAAAAACATCGATTAATAATATTAATTGTATTTTTTGTCATTTCTTTAAAGATAAGAGCTACGTTAAAATATATTCAAGATAACCAATTTCCGGCTGTGACAGTCTTCCGAGATAACAGGCCACATTATTACCGCCGAGATGAAACAACTGGTGTTTGGCAACCGATCCGATATGACACTGGTTTTTAATAATAACCTTAAAGTGCTTCAAATACTTTCGTGCAATACTTTAATAAATAAATAAAGGCCACGATGTAAACTGTAAATTTAAATCACAAGTGAATTAATACATTTTTTTTTCATATTTTTATTACAAGTATCTCGAATTAACTTCGACTGTAATGTAATTAAAGGAATCTAGTATAGATGAATTATCACGATGAGTTTATATTTATGTGGCCTTTGATTCATTCTTTTAATCGTGGTGTATTCGTTGATACCTTTTAAGTTTGCCATAAAATGGAATTTTACTTTACTATGATGATGAATGGTAGAGAAATCAGAATATGATAAAGATGTACATATTTGTTTTATCAATGCTTGGCTAGCAAATTATTTAGACTAATTATAAGATTTGAAAATTGATTGCGTTTTTATTTGATTCACAAACAATTATTTCACTGTTTTCATATAAATCAAATATACTGTTATTATTAAAATGTTGATGAAAATTTATAAAATTAAATAAAAACGCCGTCCTCGAATTGTAATTCTATTATAAAGAAAAATAATACGATGAACGATAAGCTAGCTGGCCTGGACTAGACGTTAATAATATCATTCGTGATGAAAGCTTAAAAGTATATATTTTTACAAATTAATAATACGAAAAATGAAATATTGTGATCAATTATCTGGTATGTAAATAGAAGCATCACAAGCTCGTGACATATTTACATACTCAGTGAACTTTGTTATCGTTCTGTTATTTTTTATTTTCATTTGTCATTAAATTTTCAAAATACATAGAACGAGAAACTTTGTTCAATAAAAATACGTTAATTGTGTTATACAAAATGTCAAAAAAAAAAAATCAATAGAATGTAACGATTCTGGAAAGTTTCTTGGCCATGATGTAATTTATCACTTTCGACTTTGTTCAAAGTAAACTTTAATTTTCTTCATAGATCATATTTGCTTTTTCTCCTCTAGGAATTAAATATATTTTATTAAGTCTTTTTTTGTCAAACGAAAACGACTGTAATTTTAAACATTATTGGTGATATATTTATACTTATACATAAATAAATAAAGTTATAAAATGAAAGACATTTCATGAAATCTTTATTTTTTATTGGGTAGAAACAAGTGTACCTAATAAATATCTACATCGAAATTTGACACCTAATTTGAAGTAAGCTACCTTTAACAGCGAACCAATAACAACTTATTTAAAAGAAGGGTCTTAGTAAATCCCTTTTTCCCAGTTACAAAACTTTTAGAGAACTCCTATAAACTTTCCTAAATATTTCAAAAACTTTTTTTTCGTATAATCTAATCATATTCTCTTATCCAAAGGGGTTCGATCTCACATCTATAATTCCTTTTGTTCAATGCGAGGGTCTATAGAGCTTTCAAGGGGAAAAATAAATATAAATTTAAAGATATTATCAACTACGACGTACTAAAATTTGCACATTTATGTAAAACATCTTATTTATCAGAAATATATAAATTTTTTTTTCCTTCACAACATTAATATATTCCAAAAATAACGTTGGCAAATGAAAATTTAAATTTAGTGCTGCTGGAAAAAGAATTTATTACCCGAGAAATATTGCTACAATCATTTTTTTAATGAAATTACGATGAGAACACTTGGAATGAGATGGAAGAAAAATAGATAGGTACATAATATATCACAAGATAAATTCAATAATAGGTTATTAATACAGAAAACTCCAATATTGCTGCAAAAATGAATGTGTGAAATCAATTGTATTATACTACCCACTCAACAGGTTTCCTATCATCCTCTATTAATCTTTATATGCGAAAGTTTCTGCAGCGAAAAAAAATGCATTGTAATATTTACATATTTTCACATCCATAAAAAACATCAGCTTGGTAGGCAGTACATCGTTCTTGAATAAAAAAAACTAGGAAAATGCATCTGTTAACATACCATTACCATTTTGTTGATGAAAAGGGTTGTAGTTAATTTTATGCAAAAATATTCGTGAAAAATTTGGGTTGTGTAAATTAAGGGTAAAAAATGAAACTTTCAAAGAAAATCAAATAAAAATCTAGCTTACAATCAGTGTAAATTAGAGTGGAGTAAAAATCGATAACTGACTAGTTGATAGTAAGTTTGATCGATGCAATGTGTGTATTGTTGGGGAATGTTCATTTCTATAATAAACTTAATAACGAAAAAAAAAAAAGTTTTAGCGTAACGTCATTTATTTAACGAGTTATAAACAATCGAGGAGTATAAAAGGGATGGTATATACAAGATATATTGTACATATAAACCGCGCAGTGTAGTTTTCGCGCATGTCATCTTCTTGTTGTCAGTAACGCACAGAAGGGGAATAACACGGCAGTTTTCAACTGTTTTCAACTCCCAGTGCCGCACCGTCTACACGTCTGTATGCACCTTTTTCAATTATCTCTCCGTTACTTCCGATATAAATTTTTTTCATTGTCACTGTAATTGATATTTGTACGATATTTTGAATGAAAAATAATTTTCATTAAAACGCCATACATTATTATTATCTTAAATGTGATTTCATCAGGATTGTTTGCTGGGTAAGTGAATCTTTTATTACATTTAAAGTATTTATTTCCTTAAATAAATTTACAAAAAATAATATGACATGGAATATAATATTTTTAATAATTTTCTATTCACTGATTATACGAGTATTTTGTCGATTTAACGTGGTGTAATAAAAGGGGAATGATTAAAATGATTATATATCCCTTGGTTCGTTAAGACAAAACATGTAAGATGAACAAAGGCATTTAGACTACCATCTTACGAACGTGTTTATTATTCTCGCTTCTTCATAATAGTCTGATCTAGTTTATAAATTAGTATTCATGAGAATAACTAAAATTAATGAAAATTCATATTCTGAAAACGACCAATTATTTTTTGCAATATCTGAATAACATAAAATTATGAATATTTTACACTTTTGGGAATTACAAATGCTATATTACATTAATTAAAATCAAACTTCATATTTACATCGCAAAATTACTTCATGAATATTTATTTCACGAATTATTTTTTCATGTTGATTCATTTTCGTGTATGAATTACATCCGAAATAATGTTAAATACTGTTGTGTCCATTAAAGATATTCTGATGTCAATTATCCATTTTCAGCGATATAATTATTACTCAATAATCATTAATCTTCAACCATTAAATGATGAAACTTGTAATTAAAAAATGTATTGCAAAAAAAACAGTATTAATTATCTTTGGAGTATTTTTAAATATATAATAATTATAAAGAAAAGTTCAAATTTATAAATAATAAATGAAAATGAATGTGTTATAAATGAAGTGAATTTGACAATAAAAGCTCAGTGAGAGACAAATGGAAAAATGAAATCCGTAGTGTGTCTAATACAGAATACATTAAAAGTTAGTCAACTTTGTGAATCAACTGATATGTTGATCATGACTTAAATATTACAGATTAATTCATAAACTCGAATAGTCAAGTGAATTCTCCAATTTGATATTGTTAACTAGACACCAAAGCGTGTTTAACATATATACGTATATCGACATGTTAACCGGAGAGCGTTTCAGTTGCTTCGACATATGTACTTGTAGGTTTGTGCTTCTTGTTGCAATGAAATTTCATTTTAGTACACTCCATTATGGGCTCGCATATACCTGGCAAACTTCTAATTACATATTCCTACAGCTAGCAGGCAAAATGTGCTAAGTAAATATCAACGATACAAGTAAAAACGATGAAAAGGCGTAATATAATATGACAAATAGTAACACGGCACAAGAAAAAGTTGCAACGTCAAGAAAAATAAATTGCTTCTATTTATGTAGTCATAGAAAATAAAAATTAAATAATTGGAAAATTTAAATAAGAAGGACTAGATGTAAGCATAGTTATAGGTAACTTTAGCGCAAAAGTTAAATTATACGTCACTTACACTTACAAATTATCGTTGCTTTAATTATAATTTTTCATTTAGTCGCCTTTTTCACGCCCTTGATAATTAATTCGTCTTCAATACTTTGACCCATAATCTAGATTTTTTTTCCTGAATGCATTAATTTAAAGCAAACAAGTATAAGTTTCTTTAATAAGCAAAGTAAAAAAATTAAAAAAAAAACAAATTTCTTTTTTGGATAATAATTTTGTGAATCAAATAAGAATAATTATTTTAATTAATCTTATTGAGAAATAATAGAAAAGAAACATATTTTTCAATAGCATCTATTGTTGATGAATTGAATTTACACAAAATGATACCATCCGATTTTTTAATTTGAAAATGCTAAGTACAATACTCAAGTTCAATACAAAGTAACTTTTATTTCAATCTTAACATTGGCTTGATGACCTTGGGTAGATGTTTCCACTGCTAGAGTCTATACAATGCCTAACAAAGAGCATCGACAATACGGAAATGGCAAAGAATATAAGCTCAACAGTTGTCATTTAACATTCTCTCTCGCACGATGACTCATTTTCTGTCCATTTCTTTTATCATATTCTCCGCTTTTTATAAAATGAAAATTTTTTTTTTCATAAACATTCCTATTGATTTATGTGTAATATTAAGAAATAGTCTGCATAATTTTGTAATTTATATGAAATACACGTTCTTCCCTTATTCTTTCCTCCCTTTTATTCAAATTGCTTTTTTTTTATACAAGTGCACTTATTCGCCAAGTGAATACTTGACAATAATACCGTTAATCTTATTGATACAAAACAAAATAAAAAAAAATAAATCTTCATTATCAATTTTTTTCTAATTTAAATATTAAATATTAAAATGATATGGAAAACAATTCAATATCGAGATATTACATTTTTTCTACTGCTTGTTTTCATAATTGACCATAATCACAAAAGCTTTTTTATTCACGCTGGAGATATTTAATTTCAATTGAATGGATTTATACAAAATTTAAATTGAAATTACGATTGTTTTCAAACAGAAATAATTTTTTAAATAATTGTTTCATTTAACTTGAAATAAAAAAATAATAAATAAATAAATAATCCTCCAATACTGTTACACATGAAATATATGCTTAAAATGAAATACAAGTGTTTTTAATAACGAGCTTAATTATTATTTTTTAATTTGATAATAATAATATTTCAACTGTTGATGAGAACTTTATTAAAGCTACAAAAATCATAAGAATTATTTTGTTTCAATAAATATCAATCGTTGTATAAAATCTACTTTTTTTTTGCTATCAATCTATTTTTTTCTCAGATATTTACACTAGCGAATATTATTTTGAAAGAATATTTCCCATCAAGACCGTCTATTTTTCTAGATTAATTTCAAAAAAAGGAGTTATATTCCTTCATCTTTTATTATTAGGTTTATGTTACCTGTTATTTCTTTCATTATTATTTTTTTATAACTATTTCCATCTGTAAAGAATAATATATATTTCAAAGAAATGATCAATAATCGGGTTGAGCGTAAAAAACTATAATAAAACTAGTAAAACTAAAAAAAAACATTAATTAAAAAAAGAGATAAAGATGAAAAGGATCGGTTACGTTTGAAAATGTGTCTATTTAATTTGTCCACTGTTCCAGAGTTCATAGTATTTTTTTATTCAGTAAGCTCTACATAAAAGAATTTGAGTTTGTAATTTTTTTAAATGTCAAATTGGTACGAATATGAGAAGGCTTAAACGTGACAGATACAATTGAGTTTTTTTTTTAGAGTCATGTCACCAGGCTTTACTCACTTACATTTTCTAGTAATGTAACTAATCGAACATAAAGTCCATGAAGTATGCACTTTTATTTCGTAGAAAAAAGAGAGATGAATTTTTTTAAAAATAAAGTTATTTTTTAAAGTAAAGAATTTTGACGAAAACACGTTAGTGAAAGGTTCTATAGGTTTAACACCGAAAAAACATCAATCTCATGTCTACCCTGAGACTTCTCACGAAATTTATGAGTTGCAAAAGTTACCTGTGGAAATATGTAATTTCCTCATTCATAATGTCATTCTCGATGAAAAGTGGCAATATATAAAGTTACTAGTACAGTATTTTCTGTATAACATTTCAATATATATTGAATAAATAATCTTTGAATTTTCTATAAAAAAGATGCTTGATAAAGAAGGCTTTTTGATGAAAGACATTTTACACTCATCAAATATCTTTACATATTTAACAAGTCAATTATTACACTCATCAATCAGGTGGTAGGTATATGATGTAGCTACTCGAGTGTTCATTTATTAAGATTATTATCAAGTTTATTCAATTATACTCCACTATGATATTTAATAGGATTCTCTCAAGAATACTTCATTCTGCATGATATGTGGATTTGTGATTAATAATGCTGATGCCAAGGATATTCATGCTGATTGAGATTTCATTATTATTTTTAGATCGTTGATCAAATAAATGTGTACTTCTTGTTCTCAATAATATTCTATCCTTTTCGAGTATTTAAACTTATGCAAATGAATATCTCGCGATTGTTGAGATGCTTCATTGAAAATATTTTTCTTTTCTAAAATCATCTTTAAAAATAAATATGTTCCTCTTTTATCAGTGATATTACAGCACAATACCAATTGTAAGATAATTTTTCTCAACAATAAAATATTTTTATCAATAAAATGACTGAATTATATTAAATTTCAATGATATATTTATTGAAATTGTTTGACAAATTATTTTATATTAAAATATAGTTTATTACGGTAGTTATTAAATCTATAAACTTTATAATTAATTTAATGCTGTAGCTATATGAAAAAAATTTATTTTTGAAGGAATGAATTCGAAGAATATTTGCTCATGAAAAATTATTTTTATCATGCTTTTAATTGCCTCATAAATTTCTTTTTGATATAAATATTTCCTAATTTTTTCGATTACGAAAAATGATGTGTAATGTCCATATGTCAAGAAAAAAATCAAATTCTTCTTTTGTTGATGAATTTAATGTATCGTCTATATACAACTAGCAACATACTTATCCATAATATCACCCATACACGTAGAGCTTTTATTTGTAGGGTCATTGTCTTCATCGATTTTCAAATAGCCGACATAACATAATGTTATCAACTGCGTCGCCACAATATCCGAACGTAACATAAAAAATTGCACGCACACAAAAAAAAACTTGGATAAAAAGCAATAATGAGGGATGATATCATTATATAGCAAGCTTTGGGTCTGTCTATACTTCTAGCTAGACATCAATAACACTTGATAAAGCTTTGGCCTATGCTACTTTAGGGAGAAGGTAGGGGAAGAGAAAAATTGTCACGTACATCTGGAAAAAAAGTTTTGAAACAATTCATATCATGCAACAGAATGAAAAAAAATATATCTCGACTAATACACTCATTTGATTAAATAAATATCACCGAATAAATTTTTTTCTGTTTCAAATATCTAATAATTGAACTGACAGTTTAATTGATGTGTCGAGTCGATTAATTCTTTTATTACCCAATAAACAACAAAGAAATATTTTTAAAAAGCTGATGTATTCATCTTTCTGGCTTTATTATTTCGATATTTCCGTAATAGTACATTTCACACCTAGGGAGGGAAAGTAGTCTAGCTCAAACCACATGTAAAATTACAGCTCGAGCCAAAGGCGAGGGTAGTAAACACGTGGTCTAATTGTCCTCTTTAGGGCTGAATATGATTTTTTGTCAAACCTGTGTAGAAAGTTTAACCCCTCTCCAATGGAAAAGTGAACTTTCCACGCGGGTATGACGAGAAACTTTTTTTTCTCCCCCTCGATCAACTCAGAATAGAAACGTACATAAAAAACCTGTAATGGAAGTTTGGAATGATTTAACAAATGTTTAAAAATCTGCGAAAAAAATTCCATAGATAATAAAGATATTCAAAAAAATTGACAAATTTTATTTAAAAATTTATAGACATAAAAAATTATTATGAAATAATGGTTTTTCTACGTTATGGCTGATCTAAATAATTTTTATACTACTGCCATGATATTGCTTACGGTCTATATTACCCTATAGTAACTGCAGTCTGTACTGTATTCTGTTATTACAGTAAAATTCATTTTAGAACATAAATTATGCCATAGGCTACGTTTGTTTGGTTGACAATAAATAAAATAGAGTTTTCATATGTACATGCAATTACTATTAACACAACCCATTTTCAATTGCAACAAATAAAATTTTTCAATTTTTTTGAATATATTGTGTTCATAAATTGCAACAAAAAATTATTCCTATATTATTTCTATTCCTATTTTTCTATTCCTATATTTAATAATATTTGAAAATTGTAGTTCTTTATTTCTATACATTAAAGGTATTTGAACATGACATTATTCATTTAATTATCATAGCAGTCACTTTTTAGGGATATGTAATGTCCAAAACCATTGTTAAAACCACTTTTCTATTTATTGAACCCATTGTAACTATAAAAAAAGAAAGTAAAACAAAAGAGAGAAATAAAATTGAATTTTTCTATTCTTGCCTTAAGTAAATAAAAATCACAACAAATTCGGAGAAAAAAAAAATTTAATTTCCAATATAAAATCTAAGTTGATCAATTTATTTTGTGCTGGCATACTTAGGACGCTGACAAAAACAATTTTGTCGGAAATTGATATTAAAACACGTCATAATTGCACTCAACATAATAAAACTCATCCAATAATAAAGTAAAGAGTGAAAATTACATTCAAACAATATCCAAAAGGGTATCATATGTTAACACATTTAATATCGACGCATATTAATAAATAAAATGTTCAAAAAATGAAAAACAATGAGATTCATATCTAAAAAATTAACAATCTCAATCATAAAACAACTAACATGAATTTCCCAATAGACACAAATAAAAATTTCATTTTTATTTGCTTGTAAAGTTCGATCTATTATAATTGCTTCTAAACAATTCATTGTTGTAAGCAAATAATAAAACGACAATGAATTTGATGATTCTATTATCAATAAAACAAACACATAAACATTTGTACATTTTTCTATAAACTATTCAAAGAACTCAAATAATTAAATACATGAAACGTGGTAATAAAATGGATGATAGAATAGATGAAACATGTAACAAATGGATGATTTAATATATGTGAAAAGGGAATTTTGGATTTAAAGAGAGTTGATTCAGTATAATAAGGTCGTCAGTACAATCGATGCCAAGTGGCGTTACGTAATAGGTTTGCTTCCTTGACGAAGAGTAGAGCATAGTATTTGAAAGGAGAATGGAGCGTTCTTGTCGTAATGACCAAGCCAGGCTGACTTTATTGTCAGCTAAATCCCTGGGAATACAGAAGTGAGTTTTGCATTCAACAGCTAGGTATACCGCTAATGAATTTCAACTCACTTCTAACTTTGTTTTGTATCATCAATTCATTTTTACACTGCAACAAATTTAACTTTAGTATCATAATGGAAAATATTTTCTATAAATTGGGAAATTTATTCTTGATTTCTGTTCCTTTTAATTTGGTTGTGGAAGGTTACTTATTGTCATTGGAAATCTGAAGAGGATAGAAAGGGGAAACGCTTCTCCACTAGAGTTTATTTGGTTGCACTCTAATAGTAATAATAAAAGAGTAACTCTGAGGGAAAAAGGTGTTTTGGGTAATAAGAGATTTATTAACTCTATAAAAGTAGTATTTTAGAACTAATTTTTTGGTATTTTATGGTGATTTTAACACTATAGGGATTTTTTTATTTACCATCAAGATTTTGTGTGAAATGAAAAAAAAATTTTTTTAACATTAAAAATAAAGTAAATAAAATTATTTCCGGGTTTTTTATTTTATTAATTAAAAAAATATTTTCACTAATGAGTTGAACTGTTGATGATTTAAAAAAATTCTATCAAAGCTTTCAATATATCCCCTAGTAAAAAGCTTTTTTTTTTATTTTTCCCTTATTTTTAATATTAATAATTATGATTATTTTTCTATAAATAACCAAGGAAATTTATCCTCAACTTCTTTTCACTGAGTTACAAAAAGTTACCTAATAAATGATGAAAAAATATTGGTGGTCAGAGAGAGAGAAAGTGAAAGAAAGAGAGAACACGTTGTCTGAGAATAATGTTATACTACTACTTAGATATATAGCCATCGGCCTTAATTTCTCTCACGATCCTTTGATCGTTTCACGCAAGAATCGCCATATGTGCCGGACTTATACACCCGGACAAGCTTTAGTGGAGTCCGGACAAGCCAGAAAACTCGTGCCTCATCAGCTACATACAGTGTAGAGGGTGATGAAAAAGAGTGGCTCGAGGATGGATACTAAGAGGAAGCATATGGTTGGAGAACGGTGCAAATATATTCCATATATTTAACACTCTGTTAAACAGCCTGATTTACCCTTGATTTAAACACTATCTACTCTACTTTTCTGCTCTTTGTCTTTCTCTCATATACACATCATAAATCTACTACTTGACGTACTTTGGAATTTCAAGTCTCTTGGAATTATAATTAAGCTATCTTAGGTTTATAAACACACGCTTCAGGTGCACGTGATTTATCCTATTGAAAATATTTGCTTTATGTCGATTAGAGTTTGCTTAATGTTAAATATTCTAAATAAAGTTTTCGAAATTTTTCCCAAAGGTTTTTTCAACAAATTATAAAAGTCATCAGAGCGTGAAACTCATTTTTGAATTTAAACTTTCTCAATTTTCTCAAAAAATATCCATTTTAATCTTACTTGAAAATCAAAAGTCTGTATTCACAGTATCCAATATGAATTTCAACATAAAAAAAACTTTTCATTTAAAATTATATCAAAGAAATGGTTATTTTCAAAGAAAAATACCTGCCTACGTTTTATCAACATTGATTTGACAATAAAATAAACATTCGATACTAAAATTACTGCTTCGGAAATATCTTTATCTGAAATAAACTAAATGTCATGATATCAATAATTCTCAAAAGAACCTGTCACGCAGCGATGCAAAGATAATAATATCTATTATATCAAGAGGGTTTAAAAATCAATTATTGCACCCAAGAGAATTATCTAGTCACATTTAAAGCTCAGTTCAATAATTTTTTTCCTATTTATGCTGTCATCATTGTCTCTATAGTATCAATTGAATAATCTTTATACAAATAAATAAGTTTAATCCTTATTGAACGTATTAAACTTCGTCGTAAGGAGATATCGTATAACTACGGTACTTCCACTGTCTTTGGTGAACATGAGAGTACTCTTATTTCCGCTGTATCAGTTTAAGATCATTATCTACTATTGTAGCTAGTTAAGATGTCACTATTACGAATTTAATCCTTATTATTATCATCATCATATTCGTTAGCATTCTATGTCTGTAAAAATTACAGTTATTACTAATTTTCTCATAATCATATGACTATTATGAGTATCATATCAATCAATATGTCGACTATCTTATTATTTTTAATGACTTTTAATATTAATAATATTATTATTAATAAACTCATTTAATTTTTTAGCCATTAAAAAATTTTTATACTGAATAAAATTAATTCAAAATGTCTTCATAAAAATTCGAGAATTTATGTAAAATAGTTGTCTTTTCAAGTTATGCAATATCGATTGTTTACATATTGACGTTTAAACATATGCCAGCATTCATGTGTATCTATTTAAATCCAGAATCCTTTTCACAACCAATTCATAGGTGGAAAATGGGGTCACTGATACTTGAGTTTTCACCCTGAAGAGTTTCTTTACTTTCACACGTATCTTCTGACGTTAAATATTCTCAAGGTATTTGTAAAATTGAATAAGCTACGTCAGAATTTCAACTTTCTTATCCTCAGATACTCTTTACTCTGTAATTGTGACGTATAGTGTTACATGTTTTAGATTTTGCTGATTATTTATTCCAGACACATTTTGATGTCTAGACACTCAAAGAATAGTCAATTTTTAAAATTAAAATTCCATCAGTTTTCTTCATTTTCTCAATTCAAATTAGTAGAAAAAAATGTAATTAAATAAATTACATTATCATAAAAGATGAAGTATAAATTGTTTAAGTGACTGCTTAAACATTTTCAAGTTTGTGTTTTTTTTTATCATAAAAACTTGAGGAGCATTAACAATAATTAAATTTTCATAAACGAAGAGAAAGTTGTAAGTTTAGCTCAACTATAAATTATTTAATTTGAAAACACTAATTCGACTGTTACTTTAATTCAAAATAATACGCATTTATCTACCTAAGGCACTATGAAATGAGACATCAGCCAGCAGTATGAAGGAATATTCTGTTGGTTTATTATTTCTCTGCAAGCTCATTTCCGTTGTTAGAAAACAACAGATGAGTCGTAGATAAAATGAAAAAAGAAAGAAAAAAAAAAACTTTTATCTTTTAAATAAAAGAATACCATTTGAATGTGCTATTCTTTTAAAAGGAAATTATCACGACAAAGCTCAGGAAATTTTTTATCAAATCTACGTTAAAAGAACATCTATTGAGAATTTTGTTTTCATTCATTTCCGTTATAAACTTCATAATAGACCTTCAAAATTATTAAAATGAAAATTATAAAATTGCTTGTATTTTCAATTTATTTAACATTTAAATAAAAAATAAACATGTCACGTTCAATTGATATTGTCAAATCCAATTTTGAGAGGAACTCTGGGTTCTGTGACATTACATAAAGTTCGAGATTATCGTTGAATCCCTCACGTAAATGGATTGCTGAGTAGATAGGTATATAAAAAGAATGAAAAATAGACATTTTTGCTATGTTCATTCCTTACTTTTGATTGAATAATCTTATCATCTAGTCAAGGTCGTTATTTTGGATTCAAGTACTTGATAAATACACAATGAGTGTCATTGATTATTCAAAAAAACATCTAGATCCAAGCTATTATATTTTCTTGAACATGAAGTAAGAAATACCGACATTTATAAACTGTCAATATGTTCTGTTTAGTCAATACTGTAGAAATAGTCTTAGCAAATGGATTGCAAACAAATACAGATTTATTTCTGAATCTCAGTAGGCCTAAAAATACTGAAATCTGCCGAAACATTGAACCCACGTATAGGAAACCTACGTCCTATGTACATAATAGAGTTTGGGGTAAAACGACAACATAATCCTAACTAAGCTGAAGTCAAAAATTCAGCAAGGCAATTAAATCTGCAAACCATGTTTTGCTACCGAAAATGCCAAATCGATATGGATAAAAATAAAACCGGATTTATCATCATCAAAGCAAACAAGCAAATGGTTCTTAGCAACTCAAATAGAACCAAAGATTGTTATCAAAAATTTTTTATCTCTTAAGCTTCTACTGTTGCTACTACAACATTCACTGGATTGCCAAAACTGATTGAAGATTTGTACAGTACAAGTGAAGGTCAGCAAGAAAGCTTTGACTTTGTTGTAAAGCTCCCTAGGCTACTTGGTAATTCTTGGTGTGATTTGTGTAGAATTACTAATACAACTATACATCTTGAGTTTAATTTTTAATTATCTTACAAAATTATCCAAGTTCTCCAATGTCACAAATGCCAACTTTAATCATATTGTGGTATCTTCAAAGTTATAGATTCAAACTTTAGTATACATATAAATTAAAATTATTTGTTATGAGATTGCCAATGTAAGAGGGTTCAACCCTTCTAACATGTGAATGAATAAATGAGTTACGAATTAGTTGATTTTTTGGATTGATGAAATTAGTAAAATTGATATAAAAATGTATAGTTAGGAATAATTGGTACAAGTAAACAAGGTGAAGGTTTAAACAAAATTTTTGTTGTATTAGATCGTTATAATTGCCAAAAGCTCTCAGTTATAAGTTTTAATCATATTATGAACCTGCCAAAGTTACTAAACGCCCTGAGCTCTACTTAACATCATACCAGGACCAGCAATCTCACCAAATGTTTAATTTTAATTTCCTTCATTTTGGACTGTATCATAAAACTTAATTTTCAAGTTAATTATTAGACTAATAAAGTACTGATATCCTGTACTTATTATCTTGTGAGATAACAAATAGATGAGTTATTACTTTTCAACATTTATTAAACTTTCCTTCATTTTTAATGAGTATTAAACCAAAAAGAAGTATTTAAAACATAATTATTAATTGACATAATTTTTTTTTTAAATCAAATGTAGCCAATTGAGTACACTTTAGTGTATTCGATAATTGCTAAAAATGAAAATAAAATTCATCAATTCAATCTGTACTCTCATTTTATAATATTAATGTATATCAAAGCATCAATTCACAATTTACTAATGAAGTGAACTTATGAATTTCAATACTGATATTAATTGCATCATTATTGACTGTAGATTTCGTCATTATAGAGATTGTGCTAAAAATGATAAAAAAAAACATGGATAAAAAAATGCAATTAACATTAAAAAAAATACAGACGTCGGATTCACACTAATCTGAGTTCTGTGAACAAATCTTGATCGATTTTTCAAATAATTTTATGAATAATGAAGGAATAAATAATAAAACGACAAACTTTACTCTTCGAAGATATCGTTAAGAATAATTTCGAGCTTCTTGACTGCTGTTCAAGCTCCCATCAACGTCTCTATTCAAGTATCGACGATGCCAACTATCTTTCGACATTTCCAGTAATTTTCTTCTCGAGTGTTTTCACAACTTCATCTCACTTTTTCGATTCATTTATTTATAAATATTAAAGTTGTTTAATGCAGCATACATCAATTGTAATACAAAACAAAACTTTTAAGTATGAAATAAAAATTAATTATTCCTAAAAAAAAAGAATAATAAATAGAAGAATTATTAATTGTTTTACTAATTAGGAGAAAGCAAGTTAGAGTTGACTGTTTTCCGTTTAATTTGTTTCATAAAAAACTTTGTTCTCTATAATAATATCCTTGAAAATAATTTTCTTAATTACGAAATAACAGTGTATAATTATCCAGAAAATTTCTGCTAATTCCATGTACATATCTTTTATTAAATACGATAAGTTATGAATAAATAATTTCAGTTAGTTCGTATTCCCTTTGTCATCCTCAAGCTCACTTGTATTCAACGAATAAAAATGCTGGTAATATAAAAAAATCATACAAAGAAGCTCGTCTGAGAAATAAAAGAAAAGTTTGTAATCTGTTTAGATCAGAACTTGTTCAAGTTGTGGTGAAGTGGTTATCTTGGTTCTTTATAAATTTAATCAGGACCGTTGGGACATAAGTTGGATAGCTTCGTTGGACGGATCAACGTAGATTTTAATAAAGTTTGTTGTATGTGAAAGCAGTACTTAATGAAAAAGTAAGACCCATTTATTTGTGCTAAAATATTGCTAGTTCAAGACAAGCTAACGTCTCTAAATTTAGTATTTATGATGTGAGCTGTAATTGATTTACTTAATGAGAAGAATAAATTTCCCATTATTAGACCACTTTATTCTTAAATTTTTCCTTCCTCCAAAATTAATTCAACCAGGAAACATTTTATTTAACTAAAACACTCTAACTAATCAAACTGATATCTTCTAAATGATTGAAATAATTATTTTAAGAAAATTTCTGGTAACATATCTGAAAAATGAGTATTTCTTCGACCTTGATATATGTGTTATCAGCATGCTCTACAAATATATAACATTGCATGCAACCTCTAGTTGCATGAAAAAATGCACAATTCATTACTATCTTGTTCGACAAGCTTTAACTTTCAAAAAAAAATCTCTAGGAAATAATAGGGTAAAATAGTTATCATTGGATCACTCTATTTTCACAATCAATATCTTTAAAATTATAATTACGAAAAAAAATGGCAAGTAGATTCTTAGTGATTTGATCTGTTATATTTATGAAGAAAACGAGGAGATTTGTTTACAAATGAATGAGTAATTGGAAGAAAACTAATTGCAATAAAGTTTCTTTAATTGGACCAGTGAAACCTTGATTGGGCTGATGAGTCGATTTTTATCGGATCTCGGTTTTAGTCTTGATAAACTCAAAAATTAAATTATATCTTCCTTAGTAATTGTCTCTAGATGTATATTTATTTGAAAGTAAGGTTTCAAGCTTTTAAAATAAAAATTGAGTAATTTTTTTAATTTGTTGTTTCATCTTAGTTTCTCATCTCTATATTAAATAACAACAATAATAATTAAGGTAACTATAGACATTTCAAACTTATTCTGTACTAAGAAGTTTCACTAACTTGCCTGTCAAAACAATATGTCATCATGATGTGAGTTACTTTAATTAGATTAGTCAGACTAGCTCCAGTGAACTGATATTTTAATAAATGAATAATGCATTAGAAGTATAACAATTTGTCCGAAACCCGGAATAAATATCTTTTCTTTACGAAATTCTATTCAGTTTAATTATGTTGTGTCAGAATGATTTGTAACCAGATACTTTAATAATCATCAATGAATTTAATTAACAATAAAAAAAACAAATATTAATGATCCAATTCATGTCTGTTAAAATGATAAAAGAATTTTTTTTGAATGAATTTTCTAATGACTTTTAATAGATGATAATTCTCTTAATCATGATACTTCTCGTTGCTAAGATTAATTCAATCTTGACAACAGATCTTCTCATAATTACACATGCTGACATATGATTGGAACCAACTGATAAAATTATGAAGCATCATGTTAGCTGCAACATTCTAGTGACATTTAGCGTTTATTCACCAACTCTATGCATTTATTTACAAGCATTTCTATAAACGTTCACAAACATGTAAAGGCCAATTTGTTATTGACTATCACGAATTGTCATTTATAATAAGTACGATATTCATGTTGCAATATAATGCATATTGGTACATTCATCCACATGTTCTTTGATGTAATAATTTAATCCAAATTAATACATTAATAAATTTCATTGGGATTACAGGAATTTATAAAATCGATACAAATAAAATAGTGAGCTAATTAACATCACCTTTATTTATCGCTTTTATTTTTCACTGATTGAGAGAACTGGTTTGATAGAGAAAAATTTCAAAAATGCTTTGTGAAATTGAAATATTCAACATGCTTTGTAGTATCGATTGAAATGTTCTACAATATATAATCACCAAAAACAAGATATTTTGATAGGCCGATAATAGGAAATATTGAGTGTAGGATATACTCGAAAATATGAGACTACAAATTAATTCTCGAGCAATAATAATCGAATTTTTTTTCAAACTTTTATTTTTTTCACGTTAAACTATTGTAATTAATTGCACGAGATTCAATTTCTTGATATAAAATTGATAAAAAAATTCTATACAACTATTTTCGACCATTATACCAATAAAAACCATTCAAGAAGTGATGCTAAATATGCAATAATTACGAAAAATAAATATTGATTTTCTAATTTCTTTTTTTTAATTTTATTTCTCACATGTCATTGTTAATTTTAAATTAAAACAGTGAAATACAAAGTTTATACTAATAATTGAAATTTACTCTTTCATTTAATTAATTTTTAAATTGTTTTTCCTCCAATCATAATTCATTACTTTTGTAACCACAATGAAATGTCCAACTGCAGATATAATTACGGAAATTGGACTCTAGGTATTATTCGTTGAAGAGTAAAACCGAAACATATATGGCCTAAATATCATATTTCAAAGTCTTTGCGATGCATGCATCTGTGTTATCGACATGTTAACATCAATCAGTTTTTTATGAACATGTGAACGTTTTTTGCATCACTATGTAGATATATGATAAAATAAAAAGAATCGGTAATTTATGGAAAGTCATGGTATAAAAGCCCTAATAAATGTTTTCATGATATTTTTGTTTTTATGCTGAAGATCCCCTCGATGATGTTGGCTATTTTATACCACTGTCATTAGTGTGAAATATCCAGCTTTAGTAGTGAGAGAACCAGATGACAAGAAACCTAATTCATCCATGCGGATTTAATCGGCATAGCATCCACACAATCCGTAGGATTACGATGTGAACTGATCTAGCCATGAATACGTCTAAATGCTTTCTCCTTGACGACGATCACTATGAGCTTTTGACGCTGTTCAATCTACTCGAGTCAGAGCTATTCTGAAGGAGTAAGAATTTCTACCATTAAGAAAATCTATATAAAGAATCCATGAGTTATCTAGATGTTACAAAGTTACTTCTTGGAATTTTTTATATTAATTACAAATTTTAATAAAAGATTTCTATCAAAATCTTGATGTTTTATCAACACCAACTGTCATTCTGGTGATTAAAAACATTTATTGTTTGACTGAATAATTTTTAATGACCAGGAAAATTAGTTTAATGAATTGAATATCTATTTTTAAGTACATTTAGAGAAATGGATACTTAAATCTAGATAAATACATTTTTTTTTGCTCAGGTTTTATTTTTATTGAGATTTTGTGAAAAAAAATAATCTTTTAAAATCCGTGAAAATATTCGAAAGGTCTTTTAAAGTGAAAGGAAACTTCTAAAATCAAGTTTTAATGCCAAAAAAAATTTAATTCTTTTTTAAAGTATTATTCTATTTAAAAGACGTGAATAAATCATTTTATAAAATTTTTTCCATTAACGACTCGTATTCTTTAACGGAATGAAAAACTCATTTATTGATTGAAATTTTAATTCTACTTTAATAATCAAAATTCAAAACAACTCATCAAAACTATATACTAACAAAAAAAACGGATCTATTATTCATAATAATAATGTCATTAATTATTCAAAGACTTGATTAAATGTTTGATGTAGGAATCTATTTTTCATCAATCCTCAAATCGAATAAGTCACGAAAGGAAAACTCTGTACTTGATAAAGAACCTGAAAATTTCTCAAATGAAATGTTAGAATCAATATCCCTTTCATTGCAGCTTTTCTCTCCATGTCAAAGCACATTCTGTTTACATTTTCAGGATTTTTTAAGCTAGACGAGTGTCAATTTCACACGTTCGCATCCATTGTGCAATTGGTTCCATCACTTTCAAGTATTTTAGTCAATCGGGACACAAATAATAAAATTGTTAAGTGAGTCTATGATGTGAATTTGATAAAACGTGCGTTTTAGACTTCAGTAGAACCACAGATGCAAAAAATATATCTACATGTCAAATGTATATATACCACTTGTATATATTGGATGAGACGCAGTGATGGAGATGGATGGAGAGAAAGAAAAAAGAAAAATCAAAAAAAGAGCAAGAGAATTTTCTCTACGCACCATTGCCCGTGTGATACTGACGTATTTACTGAAAAAAAAGTTGACTAAATGTAAGAATAGAGCTGAAATAAAAGATTGTCTGTAGAAATGAATGAACAAGAAAATATGTACACAAAAAAAATTAACTATATTATTCAAGTCAATTTTTCCATTTATTATTTACTTATCAAGACAGACACGATGATAAAAAAATCCATCAGAAAAAATTTTTTTTCTAAATAATGTAATTTTTATGCAAATTACTTGATGGAATGTTAGATAATGGAAAGGAAAGTGGAAAAAAAATTAAACTGTTTGACTTTGGAAAATAAAGGAGTAAATAAAATAGATAATCGATTTAGTGAAAAGAGCTAAAATACTTTAGAGATGATATAACAAACATATATGTCTATGTTATTATGTGGCCTACAATGTGACCTTTAGTAAGGGTTGAAGATGTGCTTTCAGGCAGCACATTATTATTTTCAATCAAGCAGACCAGCATAAAAATTTTCAGTTATTGGTTTTGGTATTTTTAGATCTCGAGATACATTAGATTATATTGAAAATCAGAATGGATATCTCTGATGACAATTAGATATGAAACGCAATCGTGAATGGTAAATACAAACTCAAATGACAAATATGCTGATGGACATTTTTTTTACTGATATTTCTGCGTGCTACTGATAGAAATTGGTCTCGAATTATTGCAAGATTTTATCATTATACTCTGTAGTTGATGTCTATATGTTTTATCTCATTTTTTAGGTTTTATGTTACCTTGTAGTCACGCTTCGGCCAATGCCATAAAAAAAGTTTAAGCGACGTGTTTTGAATTTACGAAACACTATTTGAAAGATGAAAAATTGAAATTTCATATTTATTCATTTCGCTTACATGAATAAAATGTGCAATATTTCATATTTAGATTGTTATTATTCACCAATCATTATGACTTATTCTTAAAATTACTTTTATCAAAAAAGAAATTTTATATTCTAACGTTTGTTTTTTTTATTTTTATTTGTAGAATAATTGTGATAAATTGTTGATTGAAATTTCTTTCTATTCACTTGCAAGCCAAGACAAATGACGTTGATCGTGATAAAATTTACATCAGCGACTTATCGCAGTGTTGGAATAAAAAATTTAACCGCAAATGTGCGGGCTATAAAAATAACTGTGATTGAAAAAATCACTCTACACACTTGACAGTGATTAGTAGAAAATGTTATCTGTGATTTATTCCAGGTAATAAACTTTAGTATAATAGTTGTATGGCCATACGTGTTGAACATGATCGATATAATTTTATTTCGTAAGGAGCGATTAGTATTTTTCATTCTAGATATCAAATAAATCTTGAAGAATCTTTTTTCAAAGTATAAGTAACAAAAATGAGTCGAATTTATATGTTTATGCTTCAAATGAAACAAAAATAGACATCTAGAGATGCAGATCCTATTTTCTATGCAACAACACGTTAATTCACTCCATCAAGCTTCAAATAAAATAAATTCCATCCGAGTGTTATTCTCATTTGCTCTTGAAGTTTGCTGCTGCATTTTTATGCCTTCGTGATGCTATTAAATTCGTTCAATTGCACCATTGATTTGCATAAAAATATTAAATCCTTTAAATCGTTAAATATTAACCTCTGGATAAAATAATATGGATCACATCACCAGGGTTGGAATTTAAATCTAATTCTATTCTGGAGCTCCAACTATGGCCTACTTGATTTTTTAGTGTCCTTACCTGATAAGACAAGAGAGTAAATTCAGGCTCAGAAGAAACATTTAATAATTACTTCTGTAACAAGCAGTTCTGTGGTAGTAACAGTAATAAAACGTAATCAGGGAGATATGTAGCCATATTTAATTGCTACTCGGACAGATAAATAAAAATAACAACACTTCAAATTGTAGTGTTTTATTTCAATGTGTTTAAAGTGTTCAAATATGACCTCATCCATTTAATTAACATTTAGTCACTTTTTACACACTTAGAAACGCATTAAAAGTGACTAAAATGCTAATCAAATGGGTGACGTTATTTTTAACACGTTTAAATGTGTGACACGAATGCACTTGGATTTGCAGTGCATTTGATTAACATTGTAGTCACTCTGTAAATACTTTTATAGTTCATAAAATATGACTATAATATTCATCAAAATGCCCTTAGTGCATTGAAATAAGACATTTTTAAATTTAAAATTGATGGAATACTAGTTTTTATTAAATGTTAAAAGATCCAGACTGTCTGATTCATTTTGTTTTATTTCTCAAAATTTTATTTTCCTTTTATTCATATTCCTTTGATAAAAAACGGTAAATTTGCTAAATTTATGAATAAAAATAAAAGACTTTTTACTGAACCATTCCATTATTAAATTCAATAACTGTACTACAGCATTATTATTTCGGAATTCTCGAATAAAGTCTCAGAGCTTGAAAATAGTCATGGAATGCTTCTGTAGAATTACCTCCGAGAAATGACCAAAAGCATTCCACACATCCGACGTGAATTTCGAATATATGTACACATGGTTCCAACCACATGTATACATCTAGCCCTCATGGTCTTTCTTTTCTTGTCTGTCTAACCAAATATTCTACCATCTCCAATCCCTTGTATAAACATAGACTACAGACTTATAATTAGATACTCTAAATGCTATTAACACCATTCAAAAAGAAAGTATAATTAAAATTACGTTGCTTCTTAAAGAAAGAATTCTTTTACTCGTAATGCTTCACATTTCTGTTTTTATACATTTTTTACGATCACTTCTTTACCCTCTTTGGCGTTATTCATTAAATATAGATATCGAATCAATAAATAATAAGGATTAATCCGATTAAATTTTTTTATTTGTGACATGTATCAAGGATATTAGGAAGTAAACAGTTTTATCATTAAAAAATCATAAAAGTCTTTAAAAAAAAGGTATCAAACTTTGAATTTTGCTTTTTTTATTTGTCGATAAGCTTTTCAAATAAATGACAGAAAATTTTTTTCATCTAAAAATAAACCTAAACAATTCATATCTGTCCGGTTTTATTGCGATATCACTGATTAAAATTTTATCTCAATAAAAAAAAGTTCATTTTTATAAACACAAAGCAATTCATTAAAGAATTATTTCACATCACAAAATACTTATTATCAAAAAGCCCTCAGGTTATGCTTGAAGATACTATTCTATTTCATATTCCCCTATCATAATTTATTTAACTATGATCACATACGATATCTTCCCTATACAGCTCTCCTTGCATTTTAATTTAGCTATGTATCATCGTAACTAGATCTTCTTTTTGATGGTGATAGTCTCCAGGCTCTTTCAAATTAATCAACATTTTTAGTGAGTTTTTAAATATTATTACTCTATCACAGTTTGCTTTCAGACTAATAATATAAAAGTCGACAGCATCAAATGCTACATATTCAACAGATCCCCTGCTGATATTACGCAAGAATAGTTTCAGTCACGTTTGTTTATAGGAACTCTATATTCCATTATTGTGATATGTATTTAATAGCTGCTATCTGCTTTTTCCAGTTTTGTCATCATTCACCTTTACTAAATAAAAATAAAGCTCCCTACATAAACCATACTTATTCTCATGATAATTTATTGATTTTTATGATTATTATTTTCAATCCAAATTGCTTAATTTTTACAAACAGATCTAGTTAAATAATACATTCACTTCCTTCTCTTTGAAATAAAATAATTTGGAAAGTAAATGAGTATGAATCTCTATATTACATCTCAATTTTATCGTGGGCTGTTTTCAAAGAAAAAAGTCTATATAGATAAGAGCTAACTTGAAGAAAGATTTTCTACGTGCAAATAAAAGGGAAAATGACTTAAATAAGGGTAAGCTAAATGAAAGTGCTGACAGTATCTGTAATTAAAAATAAGATACAAAGTTTCTTTTGAATCTTATTTGATCATGCTTTTTTTCATTTAATTATCTATTATTTCACATCAATTGAGTCTTCGTTTCTTTATGTTTTTTTAAATAAAAACTCTCAATGTTGGAATATAGTAGCCTTCGTATCTTATAATTAAACATCTGGTGGGGAAATATAAAAATTATTTATTTATGAAATGTTTGGTTTGAATGTGCAATAAAATTTTATTGAAAATTGTGAGATTAATTATTGATGAGTAAATAGCAAGTTTGATTTCTCAACAAACCAGAATTGATGTTAAACTTGGCAAGCATTATTGGATAATATACATGTGTGACCGGAATGGGTCAAATGAGATTAGTGAAAAATTGATTACGATCAGCAATTAATTGAATCATTCGAGCATTTTCTTATATACTAGTTATTCTACAATATCGACATAATATGATATACCTAAACATATCCAAAATCCTAATTGGACATGGACGAGTTGTCGAAGCCCTTACTCACACTTATACCCACTCGGTTCTCTTTCTCTATAGTTTCATCGTAACGCTTCTACGATTTTAACGTTGTTAATTAGATTTAAGCGATGCGAAAATTGAGCCTGTTAGCAAAATTATGTTTCAGATACTGCAGAAATGGTAGTATGACAAGTGCAATTATTCATCTTGCAATTTATGTCATAACAATATTTTTTAATAAACTGAAAATTGCGGACATAACTTTGTTCGAATAATTATTTCAGAATATCAAAGAAATATTAAAATTCCAATTTATTCCTCCGTATAAATGTGAATAATTACTTTGTAATATGATGATAAATAATTTATTTACGTTCGAAGTAATAATTAATAATTAAATTATTAAATGGCTATCAATAAATATCGATTGGTACACCGTTTTGATGACTATAATTTAACAATTAAAGTCTTCACAGTAACTAAACACCCTTGGCCTTACTAAATTATTTAATAAGACTAAACTAAATCGAAAAAAAAAAAGATGAGACACAGCTGATAGATTAATAACTCAAATTCGAATATAGGTCAAGCTTGGAAACCCCATGAAATAATCGGAAAGTGCCAAGTAAAGATGATGCGTGTGCAATATGTTCACACCCAAATACAAAGGGAAGGAAAGGACATAATTTATTGATAGCGTTGGAGATAAAAGGATATCGATTCTTGTGTGAAATTGATACATGTATAAAAAAACATTGAAAATTAATTGAATAGATAAAGTTGGAAATTAGAAGATTAGATTGCTAAATAAAAATACAATGCTTCAATGATTTCTGATGAGACTGATTGTATATTAATAAGCTATAATATTTTCTACAGTGTATTTTTCAAAAAATATACCAACTCTTACTGGTCAGTAATTGAAGAAAATAATATGTGGATGAAAAATTAATTAAATTCTTAATTGATGGATAAAATAAAAAAGTGTTACATAAAAAAATCTGAAAAATACTGGCATGTGGTTTTATATGTGGTTGTTGGTGGGCCGATATTGCGCTTCAGTAATAGATTCACCAGACCCGCAGGACTGCTTAATTGCTTCCAGTGCACGTGATAATAGACTTCAGAGACAAATGAAAACACCTAGTTACTATCAACGTAATATTATTATTATCATTGAGTAAACAGTCCAGTATCACATTAATGAAATTGCAATTCGAAAACTTCTTCTAAATGACCAGTACTATTTGATTTTCATATCACCACATTAATAGCTGAGGGGAGTATTGAGTAAAACCATGGCATTTGGCATTCCAATATCACTTTTAATCGTCAAGCCAATTAATTCATCACCACGAAGATGCTTGACATTTGTTGAATCGATGTGAATATGGAAAATATTCCTGTGTAACATAACAATCATGTATTGATTGGAAAAACTGATTGTGACTAAAAATATCTTGAATCGTGGACGTATCTATTGATTTATAAATACATAGTAAAAAATTTTATTGAGCATAGAAAATAAAAATGGTGCTGTGATAACGATGATAGCAAACCCTATTAGCTTCTTGATAAATTGTTGCAATCATTCTATAAATAATATGAACTTTTTAATGAATACAACAACATGTTGAGTATGAATACAAAAAATTTCGGAATATTTTTAAATAATTGATTACAAGTTCATTGAACTCATTATGTTTACAAGGGAAATGAATTTTTAAACCTACGTTAAATTGTAGGGTAGATAGAACTATTTATAAAAATTATTCAACAATTTATTAAGGCAATATTAATGATTACTTAATGAATAGATTCGTATAATAAAGATAAAAATAGATAGAAATAATAAATAAAAGAATATGATGAGTGAAAATTTAATATGATAATGAACTAATTTACCAGAGATGGTTGAAGGCTATGTCATAATAAAGTCCTAAAAAAGTACAGAGGCTCATTAGCTGATGTTGAAGTTGGTTTGATATTGAGCTCTATTAATTCGCTTCAAGTTCAGTTAACTGACTCGAAAATTATAAAGTCTAGGAACTAGCTCATCGACTAGTTTGTCTCTTGCTCCTTCATTCTATCGCTCTTAGACTCATTGAATTTTCTCAGAAAGTCAAACCCTTAGATAGAAATTTTCATTACTAATTGATTAAAGTACAATTTCTCCGATAATTTGATAATTAACTTTTAATTATTCTGATATAATTCTTTGGTCTTATAAAGTAAAAGTGATTTAATTTTTCACTTGGTGATTTCCATTATATGTTGAATGCTCATTATTAATGTAATATGATATTACACATGTGTTAACGATTCCTGTTTACTAGCCAATAATCATTTTAATATAATAAGATAATATTCCAAACATTCACTAATAACATTTTCCATTGCAATTAGCATTGATCTGAATGTCCAATATTTCATTTTAACTGTCTATACAGTGAGAAAATGTAAGCTATATTCATTAATGATTAATTTCTCTATAAATAACTCGCCCTTTAGACATTTGTTACTAATTAAATGTCTTCATTTACGCTTGAATCATATTAATTTAATTAATAGTAGCTATTCTGAAAATATAAAAAACAAAATTCAAATCATTCCTTTTTGTCTTTGTTTGCCACATAAATAAATAAAATGATTCTTTTGATGTAATTAATACACAAATTTATTGATAATGTTACAGCTAATTAAAATGCATTTTCATTTCAGAACTTTCCTGGAAATTCATTCTACGTCAACAGAAAGAGGAAAAATAAGAATGAGATAAAATTAAAGGAAAAAAATTGTCGTTTAAATGAAAGATTTATTTCCATTCATGACAGTGAAATGTTTTATGAAATTTGATTTTCTATCTTTCAAAGAAATTCCTATCACTTACAGTAATGATAAGTTCATCAAGTGATTATTTCTTTTTGCTACGTTCAACTTGCGAATAAATAAGTTCACCAATAAATGAATAGAAAAATGTGAAAACTTTCAATATCTGATCACGATCGATAACTAGAAAAAGCCACTCCCACGGTCACGAAGGCGACGGCTTCCGGAATCATACAATACTTGAAAACACGCTTGCGCTGACCATGATTCTTTACAAGATTCAGACATCTTCTACTTGAATCTTCTTAAATATTCTCAAGATCACTTGAAAAAGAAATGCCAATGAATGAAAAACAACCTGCTCTAAAATTTGCCATGAACTTAAATTAAAATTTCATTGCTATCGTCTGATTAAAAATATTCACAGCAACATTGAAACTTTCTGAAAAATGACCGACTATGAAAGAATTCGGTTGGTAGTTCTTGGAGGTGCTGGTGTAGGGAAAAGTGCCATCATTAGACGACTTCTTGGCCAGGGTTTCACCGAGAGATACAGACCAACAGTTGAAGATCTTTATTCTAGAGAATGTATTCTAGGAACATTAACTTTAAAAGTCGATCTTTTAGATACTGCAGGTAAAAAATCGATAAGTAGCTTAGAGCAGAAGAGAAAAATATATCCTATCAAATGGTCATGTTATTTATTTTGATTTTTTTTTGCTTTTATCCCTCTAGGCGATCTTCAATTTCCAGCAATGAGGAGGTTGAGCATAGCTACTGCACATGCTTTTCTGCTCGTTTACGCAACGACATCACTGTCAAGTTTTGAATGCGTCAAAATGTGCTTCGAGGAAGTCAGAGAACAACGGCCGGACTATCAGGTTTGATATCTAAAATTTTGACTTGATATTATATTTAATAAGCTAACAACAAAACCAGCTAATATGGATCCAGGGTTTAGATTGATTATTTATCCAAAGTTTAAATTATAATTTTTAATTGAAATCGAAACTCTGAACGATAATTAATTTTATCTGATTAAAATATTATTTTGTTTCTACCAAGAATTGAAAAAGAAATTTAATCAAATGTTTTATTGTAATGTTTAACAATAGGAAGTTCCTATAGTAATAGCTGGAAATAAACTGGATCTAGCATCTGTAAGACGTGAAGTTCCAATTGAAGATGTCAGCGAATGGCTCTTCTGTGAATTGCCCAAACTTAGAGCTAAAGTGATGGAATGTTCAGCAAAGGACGATAAAAATATCAAAGAAATCTTTAGATGTTTTGTGACTCTTTCAAAGATTGTTCCAAAGACTCCAGCAGGTGAAATTGATGAAACTGCATTGAGAAGAAGACGTTCAGCTTATGGACATAGGTAAGATAAAGTTTTTGGAGGTATACCTTTCATTTTAGCAAAAAATGTAAAATTTAAAGAAGGTAATGCTGTAGTAAGAATAATTAATAGTAGATCCGGCAGTCCAGGCGGAAGGACTGACAGTGCTGGCCCGGGATCTCCGCAACAGGTACTCGCTGCTCAAGGAACAAGTGTTGTAGCAGTCGCAGAAGAGGTCAAGAGCAAACCTCGTAGCAGGAGTTTGATAAGACGAGCATCTAGAAAAACAAAACAACAGATCCGGGATGCACATACTGATGACTGTAATATTTCTTAAACAAATAAATAGCTGAGTGCAATAAGTTGTTGTGTTGAAGAAATAATGCAGAGAAATGATGATACAGATGGTAAAATGAAATAGAGATGTGAGTGAATATTGCAGTGTTTAGAAGAAGTTCATTTTTCTCAGGAATATTAAGTCTAGCAATTCCAGCTGTTTGCAGGAAGGTCAATTGGAAATAAGAAGGAAAATCTAGGGCAATAATGTAGTGGAAATATCAATAAGTGTGTATAGAGGTAAGTTTTGAAATTTTCAAATGAAGAGACAAGAAACGAACGATAAACTAAGATGGGAGCGTGGGTAAAGTCTTAGATGAGGGCAGAACTAAAGGAAGTGTCGGTGAAGCGAAGAAGAGACAGACATCGAGGGTGGATGAAGATGACACTATAAAAGATCAAAGCAGAGTCATCTGCTTTTTATTGTTACTTTTTTTACCTTACAATTTACGAGAGTCAAAAAAAAGGTGGTCGTGAAACAAGTGCGGGTCTCTCTTGTGAACTTATCTTATTATTACGAGTTGATCATAATAACTACACCATCTGTTACGCATTGCTTACTTTTATATGATAATTCAATGAACATTATTATATAATGAATCATTCTGTTATTCATACATTTTTTTTTTCTCTCTTTTGGAATTGGTCAAGTATCTCTCAGGATATATTTTTTTTTCATGTGTCAGGAAAAAAACCTTTCTGGTTGAAATACATTTTTTTTAGTGGATTAACTATTTTTTGTTCCAAATAAAACATATCAGTTTTTAACTAGTAAAGAACAACAAATGAAATGAAAAAAAAATATACAATTGTATTGTATTCATAAAAATGAGGAATCATTAATCTTATCAGACATTGCTTGCAAATGGACCAAATATTGTTTTTTCGAGTTGAGAATAATTCATATATTAAAAACATAAAATTTACAAAATATTTAATCTATCTGCTAGTCATATAAAAGTAATTATTCTCATATATATATATAAAAAAAAGAATTAAAAAACAACAATCTTCATTTGTTGTTCAGTATTTAAAAATTTATCAATTAAAGAAAAAAAAACTTTATTTCACCTAAGTAGCTGGTAAATAAAATTTAGTTATCATAATATAAACACCAAAAATAAATTCAATAGAAACAATAATAAAAAAATTATATTTATAATAATAATATTACAATAACTAACGTGTAAACTTAATTTTGGTAAATTAATGAATATATTTTCCAAAGGAAAAAACAGAAAGAAAACTGAAATTTACTAAAAAAAATCCATTTTTTAGACAATGAATAAATAGGTGAGTTTTTGAAAATGGCTAAAGTAGAAGTGTTAATTTATATTTTTTAAAGTCTCTCTAGGTGTTTTTAAGTAAATATATATAAATAAATATGTATTCGATAAAGATACTATTCTTGGAATTCAGATTAGAAAAGCCGTAAGTATGCCACGATATTATTTAAACATAGAATATTTGAAATATGAATTTTTAAAGTTATGACAAAGTGAAGAAATTGCATAGCATAGAACTATAGATAATTCAAATACATCATCGATGCTCGAAAGAGATTGATAGTTTTAACAAAACTGTATAAAAATCAATGTTACACTTATCACCTCCAAGAGTGCAGTAGTCCATTTAATATATAGTTGATTATGAAATTTATTGTGTTATTAATTAAAAAAAAATTATTGATAAAATACTGGCTTACAAGATTTTGTAAATAGTCATAAAAATATGAACATTCAAATTTAAATGATTAATAATAAAGTGGAGATTTTGATTTAATTTAATAACTATAGCATAACACATAGCACAGTTCAATGATAAATTAGTTGATATTTAAAATACATATGTGTGTAAATACCGTCCGGGAAATGATTTATAATCAATGGCATTTTACAAATATTCGAAAAATTGTGAAAAATATTATTAAAATAATAAATTAATGTGACTTTGTTGATTTTATGATGTCTATGCTATTAACCAAATTTGATGTTAAAATAATCATACGAACATACAAAAATATTCAATATTTATTACGCTTATGATATAAAGTAATTTTAAAATTTTTCCAAAATGAATCGTTGAAAATTCCAAATGAACAATCGGTGATTTTTTTTTTGGGTTTTATAAACTATGAACATTGAATCATATCTACCGATTAGAGCGATGAAATACAAAAACACATGTTTTTGACAGCAATTTTAGTTTCAGCAAAAAATTTATTTCACTAAAATTTAAAAGAAATTTTAACTTCCGCTGAACCGGAGATGGGTTTTTAATGACGAAGGTTTACAACTCTGCTGACATTGGCTTTGAAAAACTCAAAAAAGAAATTTCACAAAACGCAAATAGTTACTGAAGTTGATATCAATGATATTTTTTTAATTTAAGTTAGTATTTAACGATTCTATAAATTAAGTAATTAATTAATAAGTTTATATCTTATTAAACGACCACGTCAATGTGATTTTTATATTTTTTTCAATTAATAATACTAGTATTTGAATTTTACATGAAATAATGGAGCATAAAGAATTGTAAATTGCCAACAAAAAATGTCGAAACGAAATTTTCTTTACCTTTTTATTTTACTTTTATCTATTTGTGATTTACTCTCAGGCTATTGACAATAGATATTTGAGAACATTTTGTCAAAAAATTTGTGTACGTTTACTTTTATTTCAATTCATATTTATTTTTAATATTGATTCAAAGTTGTAGAAAAAATATAAAACGTAATATGTATTCAATAAATGAATTTTCCATATTTATTGCTATGCCTTACTTCTAGATTTTTTCGTCACTATATGCAAAGCAGATAGGAATTAATCCCTGTACCAGTCAAATATGTATTTGGATTTATAATAAATACTATTCATAGTCAAAATGAAAAATATAGACTCTGAGGGCTAAGCTATTAATCAAAAGAATTCAAAACTTACTAATAAATATAATCATTGATTAATATATGAGTGTAGAAAAATTAAATTGATTACATGTATATGATATGTAACAATACTAATATTCAATTATCTTAACGAAATTGTTGAAAAAATTTTCGTCTTCATCTTCATCAGTCTTGGCAGATCTAGGATTTAATATTATTATCAATCGATTCTGAAATGTCTTTAAATATATTAAAGCACAAAATTCTTTACAAATTTTTGCACTGAACTAAAAAAGAATATATGTTTGAAAAGTACTTTACCAACTATGTCAACTCTAAACTTTCAAATATATCGTATGTTTGAGAATAATTGAAAATAGATATTGCTAAACAATTAGCATAAAAATAAAATAATAACGTGTTTATGATTATATGTGAGACCAAATATATAAAGACCATGTGTACAAAGAATAAATTATGAAAGTAAATTTTTCATAACTCCATGAACTTTGAGAAAATAGCTTAAAGGGTAGAAAGTTTCCCATTGTGATATTCTTTATTGCATCAAGCTTCTGTTGTCTGCTTTTACGTTAAAAAAAAAGTGTGTTTAACAACTCAAACATTTTGATCTCGTTTAAAGAGTTATTTCTTTTTTATATTTCGCTACCATTAATCATCATAAGCGGTTTTATGTGAAAAATTGGTAGGTGAAATTGTTTTAATATTTATAAAAATATCTTTCTACCCGATAAGTTATTTTTTTTATATTCGTGGAGCTTTAATGCAGTGTAAAATGTGGGAACAGATTTATAAAACAAATCTCATCTATGCTCACTTCAATATTGAAAGGTATTACTACAGTATAAGTAACTTTTATTATTCAGTCACTTGAACTAAACTCATGCTCTGTAATATTTTTCTATTGAAGAAAATAAATGAGATTGTAATTTCCGAATTTACCTAAATTATTGATAAATCAATACACTTATATTTACTATGTATAACAATAAATATTTATCATATAAATGATAAAAAATTATTTATAAAATTAAAACGACAAAAAGAATCTACAAAAAACAAGATATCTAAGTACTGTTACTTATGTCCACCTAAAATAAATTTATTGTAAAAATATTAAAAATGACAGTTAAAAAATAAAACAAATACTATTGCTTCATGAAGCAATAAAAAGAAAGACAAAAAGTGAAAGAAAATATGTCAATAAAACTCATTTTAAATAAAAATACATTAAACTTTGTTATAGTAGTATTTACTACTCTCTTCCTGATATTATTACTATTCTTGTTGAAAAATGGCAAATTTTGTATGCTATATACCGAATCTGAAGTTTACCGATACGTGAATTTTCGGATTCACGACGTTCAACAAACAAAATATTGAAGAAGAATGGAATAAAAGCATTATCGATTTTTCTTTGAATATATGGGACATAGTGTTACTCTTCGTGTCTCTGTGGTTGCAATGATAAAGCATTTTACAGTTCAGTTAACGCAGTGATTGAAATATCCCAATGTTAGTTGAATTGTCTCGCATCTGAAGATAAACCCAGTGAGATTATCAAGGCTTTACAATTTCTGACGACTTTACGAAAGTTTTTGTCATTTTTCATTTTTGTAAGTCAACTTAAAAAAAGTAATTATAATAAATGATGACCAGGATTAAAGGAAATTGCACATGTATATTTTTTAATGAATATACATCATCTTGTATAAATTCAATCTTGTATTGGATTAGTAGAAATGCTAGAATTAATACTCACATTACCAGAATTATCTATTCCGCGAAACAAAGATTCGAAATGTTGCACATAAGACTGGCAATGTTCACTTCGAGTAAAAGCAGTTGTGTTATGAAGACGAACATTACGTTGTTCAAAAAATTTATATACAGAATGAAAGATTGTTGAATCATTCATTGCTTTGGCAGCTTCTAAAAATTTACGTGCCGACACTTGATTCATCAGCCCTACTGACCTCACGTATCTAGAATGAATTTGATGAGTAAATAAATCAAATAATCAATAAATTCTTTGCACGCTATTTGCATTGTTTAGAATCTTAGAAAATTAGAAATACCTTAAAGCCGGTAATATATGTCCTTTTGAGAGTAAAACTTCAATTATTTCTTCATGAGCATTGCCAAGCCGTTTTAGCATATCCAATGCCAGTTGATGTGCTGCTGGGTACAAATTTTCTAGGGACAAAAGTAAACATGCTAATGGCTTTGAGTCAGCTACAACATGATACTGCAATAACTGATGGAGTTGATAATATGCTTTTCGTTGTACAAGCGTTGTAATCACCAGTTCGTATATAAAGTGTTGTACAGGAATGCCGTGTTCCACTAATGATCTTAAAAAAACAAACAGTACATATTTAGCCAATTAAATTTTACCTGCTTCACATGAGTTTGAATTTTTTACATTGTTATATTGATTTTTCGAATTGCAATTAATTAGAATATTAATTTATTTAAATACATATTTTCTCCATTGTTATGTTGGAAAAAATGACAATTTCCGATAGGTAAGTGGAGAAATAACTAATCTGGTTTACGGAAGTTGGAAATACCAAATTGACAATTTTTCATTGAAAAAGGATGAAGAGTCAATCTATTGAAATGCAAATTTTGGGTCGACTTTTAGGTCAAGAGGTTACACAAAAAGGACGGTTCTGATAGATGGACAGACCAAAACCTCTGAAAGGATTTTTTTTTCAATTTCAATATTCACTCTTTTATCGGCTTCAATCAATCCATTTGTTGATTAAATAATAAGTAATAAGAAAAATTAGTAAATTATTTATTATTATGAATACCTTATGTATTCAAGTAAAACCCAAATGACCATTTTCGGTTCTACTGAGTCTAAAGAAAACCTGGAAAGTATGTGAGTATATATATCACTTTGTTCTAATAATAATTTGTATGAAAGATTATCAGAATTTTCTGTTCCGCTTTTCAGTGCATTCACTAAAGGTGTGCCCATCTGTAAAGTAAACGTAATGCATACTATCATCCAACTTCCAATCTAACTTACACAAACATTATAAAAATATTATACCTGACTCTGAATTTCATTTTCCAGGTGACCTCGATATACTGCATTAATTTTATCGAATATTGCTGGCATATCAATAAGACTAGCAGGTAAATCACTTACAGAAGTTTGCAGAACTTGTAAAAGAATTGGTTTAGCATTTTTACGTTGTAATAAAAATTCTATCAATTGAACTTTGTCGGTTAAAAGTTTCACTAAAGCTTCTAATCGTAGTTCTATGTACCTGGAACAAAATTAAATAGTTTGATGGTCAATTTTGCCCTTTATGAACCTAACTATCGGAGTATTTACGATTAACGTAATACAAATAAAAGGCATTTGTACAATCCTAAATTTACAGAGAGACTAGTGGAACATTTTGTGAAGCTTTGCAATTTGCATTAATCAATGACGTATGCTTTAGCTAAGCATTTTTTTAGAATATTTTGCTTCAAAGGTCATAAGTAATACTATGTAAATAAGTCCACATTACGCCGGAAACAATTCTGTTCTGTTCTACAGAGTAGTTTTCTTCACGAGATATCCAGTGGAGTTACGAGAAATAATGTCTCTTACCATTTCAATAGTAATGGATGATTTTTGTAGCAATTTAATTTTATAAATACATTTAAATTAATTAATTTTTTGTTTATAATTTGTATTAAAAGTGCTAAATTGGTACCGTAATTGAGGTTTTAAATTTAATTAATTTGATCATAATTAATGAAAAAATAATTATAAAATTTTAATAGGTATTTTTGTGAAAAGATTAATAATTTAAAATACAATTACCATAGACATCCCAATTTAATATCGATAATGATGTTGGGTTGAAAGACCACCCAATTTTCTGAATCTAATTATTGTATTAAGGTACATAATAATAAAATATACGAAAATATATGCAGTGTATAAAATGAAAATAATTACAACATTGTTTATATTAAGGATACACAGTGGACAGGGCTGTATGACCTGTTCTGATAATGTTGCACCTTGAACTTTAAGATTGAATGGCTTAATTGGCTTTGGCACAGCTACACTTGTATGATGCATTACAGTTCCATCACTGGCACCACCCAACATAATATCAAAAATCATGGAAGTCTAAAATAATGAATTCATAAATATCTCAATTATTATTCCATACAGATAAAATTATTATCAACTGAATATTTTATTTACTTTGGATGCTTGATGATGTACGATTATTAAATTGTCTACAACATTAATAGCAAATCGGCCACGCATATCTAACTTTAAAATATGACTTTTTTTTATTGTCAACATTCTGAAAAGTAAAAAAAAGTTATTGGAATAATTAATGATGAATTATATCATTTGATAGCTTGATAGAACATTCAATAGTACTCACTTATGTACAGTATAAATACAAACATAGGCACTAAGTGATTTAGCTTCGTAATGATGTCTTAAAACAATAATACATGGAATTCCATAAAGAACAGTTAAAGCTACATCTCTTTCAGATACCGCATATTTACCAGGCTTTACTGGTCCAGCTTCCACTGAGAGAATGTTTTTAGAATGTTAAAAATTGGTTATTTAATTAAAAGAATACAATTTCTTACTTTCAAATTTTGTTATTTTATGTAAATTTCCTGGAGTTATATGTAATGCTTGCATCTGATTTCCAATTGTACCAGATGATAACAGAATCATACTACTTTGAGGACAATAAACATACCAATTAACACCTAAGCTAAGGGATTTCAGTGCCTTAACACTTCTCTTTGACGGATTGACCTAGAAAATTAGATAATAAATGATTCAATCGATTTCATACTTAATACGAAATGAATTATTGAAATCATTTTATATTTTAAATATATAACTGAAATATAAAAAAATTATAATTACTGAAAATAGTTCTACTCCATGATCAGTAACTATTAAGATTTCATTACTGTGAGTCCATACAAAACCTTGAATAGTCGCATTTTTACTTTTACAAGCCTGAGAATATTCAATGGCATCCAAGCCACTGGTCGGCGAATAATTAACAAATTCCACTGACGTATGTGTTCGTTGGATTGCTAATACACTCATATCTGGTGAAAATTTAATAGATATAACTTGGCCTTTATCTTCCATTTTGAAGAAGAAATTTTCATTTGGTCCATACACTCCAGTTGCTCCTCCTGACCTAACAGCAAATACCTAGATGTAAAAAAAATTAAATAATTACTAGCTTTTGTTATTTTTCAATCATATTGAAAATTCTATAACAATCAACACCTCTTTGAATAATTTAAATCAAATTATTCAAAGATAATATTAACAATGAGTTGATGAAATGTACATAAATATTCGATGAAAAAACTAAAATAGTTGATAATAAATAAATAATGACATTTCGAGCTGTCAAACTAAATTTGGAGCTTGTATAGGTTAAATACTTGTCAACAACTGATAACTGTTTCTTACTTGCTGTTTGGAGTCATCAAAAAACACATTTGTCACACAACTGAGAGATTCAAATCGGATAGGATTGTTTGACAGTTCTAAAAAAAAATCATCAGTAGATTCTGACTTAGTTTCTTCTGTATTTTCCATGTTGATAGTTTTCTGACAGTTCTGGCGTTAATTCGGAGGTTTATGTGGATCAGCTGATTGATGTTGGCATTAATGGTTGGCACATGAACCATTAGATGTCACTGGTGAGTCAATAAAACATGCAAGTGAGCAGGGAATTGGAGTAGTAATACAAATATTCTGTTCGAAAATAGGTGTGTAAGCGGGGTGTGGGAAAAGACACCAGCAGTATCTTACCGACCGTCCCTGTCATCGGATGTATGTGGGGAATGCAAGAAAGCACAGAGGTCCTTGGTCGTCGGAAGCGCGAGTAAGAAAATGGCGGACAGTGGTACGGTAAAAGGGCAGGGACATTCAGAGATAAGAATTGTGAGATCGAGGATACGATTTTACAAGTAGACGTCTTTCTTGGACGTCACCAATTAATTACGTTGAGTTTACAGTGTCTATTAATGAGGGCGTGTAGTGTATAATCAGTGTGAAAAAAAATCTTAATTTAAGTGAAAATAGTAAATACAGTATACGACATTTGAGTGAGTATTATTCAAGAAAGAATCGAGTAGCAACAAAAGGACTGCTCAAAGGTAAACATATATACATAGTCATTGGATTTAATGAAGGAAGACAGCAATATTATTTTTTTTTTTAGTTTTTAATTTTTTTTTAATTAAATAAACATAAAGATACGATAAAATGAAGAATTGACTGTCTGATTATTATTTTTTATCAATGATTTGAGAAATCTGCGGTCTTTATATACGAGATTCATCGATCAGACTAGCTCATGTCAGCCACTTGTGGCCATTTACAAATATCAGTACGAGGATTTTTCTATTTTTTTTTTTATTTCTATCATAATTACAGAATACCATACAGCCGTGGTTTAATTACTTACGAGTACTCTTCAGTTTACTATTGATCATTTAATTACATTTAAAGTGAATTTCTGTTGATAAATCAAACTTGTGAAACGTGAAATTTAAAATACATTCTTGTAATACAAATTACACAAAAGATTTTTTTACTGTAAAATTTTTTCTCTTTTCATCCGTTCGAGATCTTGAACGAGTAAATTGCCATATAATAAAACTTAAATGAATTACTTTCATTTATAACATGGATTAAGAATAAAATTACAACAAAATTTGTTTTCCAAATTTCAGCTCAAATGCGTACTGTACACTTCCGTTGTAATTTTAATTGACTATGGTAACAAGGTAGTGTTTAAAAAGATAAATGAATAAATAATCAACAGTGTTAATTAACTTAATTAAAAATGTGAAGGAAAACGTACGTAATGAAGCCACAAAAGAAGGCTACTATCGCGCAAAAGGCGCCAAAGTCGCCACCAATTGCCAAAAAACGTAAAGCTATGTCTGCAGATCAATCATCAATAAATTTGAAAAACGATCAGAAGACAAAAAAAGCTGATCAACCGAAAAAAAATATTGATAGTGAGAAGAAGAGATTAGAAAAGTGTGAGAAGCAGAATAAATTGTTAGAGAAGAAGAAAAGTGAGGAGAAGAAAAAAGAAAAAATTGATAAAGTTGATGATAAGAAAAAAATGAAAGAAATTAAGCAAGTAGACAAAAAAATTGAGGTTGTGGATGAAAAAAAAATGGATAAGATAAATGATAAAATTGAAGAGCATCCAACTGAAATAGGTGGTAATTTAACAACAATTGACAAGAAGAAGAATCACAGTAAATTAGATGAGAAAATGTAAAATTGATAAACAGTTTGTCGATAGTAAGAAGAAGGCAGAGAAGGAAGATAAGAAGAAAGTAGTTGGTAAAGAGGACATCATTGAGAATGAACAGACCTATGATCTGTCAATAAGTACAGATGAGAATAGAAATAATGAAGAAAAAAATCACCCCCAAAATTTAGCCACGACAAAGAAGAAGGTCAAAGATGACAAGAAGAAAGACACCAAGGGAGTGAAAATATCTGAATCTAAGGAAAATGGAAAAAATACACCCACCAAAGATAAAAAAGTAGACATAAAGAAAATGATAGAAAAGGATTTTGGAAAGAAAACGAAACCGGTTACGGATAAAAAGGTATCAAGTTCAAAATGTACGCAAAAAAAATCCCCTACGAAAAAGACTGTTCTTGCTAAGAAATCGTACGAACCATTGACAAAGAGAATGATTGAAAAAAAATTAAAACTAGTCAAATCTAATTGTAAAGATGATAATTCTAATGCTCTTGATGTTGAAGAGAAAAATTTAACTGTCAAGAAAAAACATTCGTTTATATTTAAAAATAAAATTAGTCAAGAAAAGAAACCAAAATTAGCGAAACAAATGAAAGCTAAAATTCCACAGCAAAATGGAAAAATAAATAATATTTTAAAGAAGGAGAAATTAAAGAAAATATCAGATAAATTGATTAATAAGAAGAAAATAGAAGTGAAAGAATCAGATAAAATAATTATTGATACTAAAAAAAATATAACAGAGCTTTCAATTAATGTAAATTGCAATGTTAATGTCAAAGAAGAGATTGTAAATGAAAAGGAAGAGAATGAAAATGTTGACGTAAAGTTACCTGACAATAAAAAATGTCCAAAAAATATATCGAAACCTAAAGTAGCTAAAAAACCCACGACAAAAAAGTGTGCAAAGTCTTATAAAGCACGAGATGAAGATGTTGATAATAAAAATCCTCCTAAAATGGATGAATCGTCAGATTCTTCTAAGCAGACTAAAACTGAGGAAATCGTAAAAACGTCACAAAATAATAAAAAAGAATCGGAAAATCCAGTAAAAGTATCTTTTAAAGCAGAAGTGACGAATGAGGACAGCAGTGAGGCAGCTCCAAGCAGTTCTTCAGAATCTAGTGAAGATGATCTGAATGAAATAGAGACTCGTCAAAGTAAGCAGAGAAAGAAGAAAGACAATGAAGATTCTTCAAATGATGAAAGCACACGGAGAATGTTATTCGATTTATGGTCTGGTCCGAAACGTCACAGAGTTGCTTCACTTAATGCTCTGGCTAAAGTACATTGTTTGTATGAAAATGAAGCTGGAGGTGTTTACCTCGGTGGATTTTGCAAGCCGAAATCAGCAGAAAAAGATAAGCTGAAAAAGGTCAATAAAGAATCTAAAGAGGAGCCTTCAACGAAACGTAAAGAAAAAGAGACTAAAGTACCAGATTGTGGTAGCAAAGGATCTGAGTCGGAGAACAATTCTAAGAGAAATTTGAGGAATGTACCTGGTCTTCGAGGGAAACATTGGGACATGATGGAGAGTTCTTCGTCTTCGTCTTCGTCGTCAGATGAAGAGTCTGGTGAATGCGTTGAGAAAAACGTTAAACGTGGTAGGAAAAAAAATACAACGAGACGAAAAAAACCGGAGGAAGTGATGAATCTCAAAGATATGGTGGTTTCCAAGAGAATGGCAAGTTTAAATGCCTCTGCTATATTAGCAGCTTCTTATTCTGATGAAAAAAATCGACAAAGTTCATCCACCGAATCGTCTAGTGACTCTGAGGTTGAAATAATCAAACGAAGAAAGGGTGATTCGGAAATGGACAAACGAAAAGCAAAGCAAGAAGAGGAGATCAAGGCAGCAAAAAAACTGGTTATTGTCAATCAGGATACTGACGTTACCATTACTGGTTAGTTGATATTATTTGTATAATTTTGTTGATTATTGATGGTATATTATACCTGACTAATCTAATTGTTCTCACTGTCATCTCTGTGTAGGTGTCTATGTTAATCAAACTAGATCAACCCACCACGAGGGTTTCTGTAGCATCGCTGGAATGCAATATAGAATCAGCTCAACCAGCCACACGCAAACTGCGGCTACTGCTGTGGCTGCGGAACTTCACGAGCAGGTATGCTCTTCAATTTAAGATATGCATAGATTAATATTATATACCGATTATAATCAAGGGAATTATCGTTTACCAGTGGGTATACGAAACTTTAACGGTAATCATTAATTGAACACGAAAACCTATAGAGTTTCATGAAAAATATATTTACACTAACTTTGGTAGTTTCAACTATCCAGATTTTTTTTAGCTGAACAAATGATAGATAATTGATTCCATCAATAATTGAGAGTCATAAATAAAAAAGAACTGTATTTCAGATAAGTTGATCCACAAAATAATTTATTCTAAATGCTGACCCGAGTCAAAATATAACACCTACATTTATTCTTTCTATACTATTCCCATCCTTTCTATCCTAGATTTCAAATAGTAGGGTTTATATCAAATAGTACTTTCTGGAAATAGAATAAAGTTACAATTTATATAAATCGATTAATTTTCCAAAAATTTTATTTATTAACAATGAAATTGATACAAATAATTCGTTCAAACCTATTAACTAATGAAATAAAACTGTTTTTTCAAATATGAAGATAGTCTATATTATAATAGCTCCCATTAGAGTCAGACTTTTTTGATAATACATATGATTGTAATACTTATAATAATAATAGTAATGGACAGCCCAAGGAGAGTTAAAATAAAATAATTAATTATAAATAATAATGTTTCTATTAAAATAAAATTACTCGAATCTCAAAGAGTGAAGATAGGATAAAATTGGAAAATTTTCGTCCTATAGAAACGCTGATTTGTTGCGTATTCCAATTTTAATTAGGATTTATTCATCTTAAGTTAAACCTTAAGAAAGAAGTCTTAGGATCAAAATAAGTGTTATATTTTGACTCGAGTTGATAGAAATTTTATTGAAAATTAAAAGAAAAAAAAAAGAAGATACCGCTAACTGATTAGATAGAATTTATTGGAGTTTATTAAATTGCTGTTGACAGAAACCAGAGCAGCCGTGTAAATCTTATACACCTCTTGGCGCCTTATCTTCGATGCAACCACCTGGAAGTCAAAGTAATCATCCGAACATGTCACCAAGAAGACATTCAGCATTTAGTGCTCCTCATCAACATGGTAAGTCAATGACTCTATTTTCTCATGTTCACTTCGATAACTTTTGACACATTTCCGATTAAAAATAATTGAATATTTTTTATTCCATAATTACTGATGATTATTTATATTTGATTAAATCTACAATTTGATTTCATTCTATCATATTCTGAAAAGAATTATTGATATTTCTATGACATTTTTTATTGAATAGAATAAATAAGTGGTAGTAGGATTGAAAGGATATGTTTCAGACACATGTAGAATAGAGTACAAATTTAAATCTTGTAATTTTTCATAAACTGGCTAGTCCACTCATCTTATTTGGTTCTCTTGTTAAATTTCTTTCACTTACTGGTATATGTGTTTTTTGGACTCAACAACCCCCCATTAATTTGGCGCCTAGAAAATTCGTTCTCGTGTCTGTCCACATCTATAATAAAATACCGACACACATCGAATGTGAGAAGAGTGCATGTATACATATCCTGCGTCATCTGCGCGCGCATTTTACTCTTCTTTGTTTAACTTGCCGAATTGTCTCCCTCGTGGGACTATCCTGGTCTCTAGTGTCTTAACACTTGCACGATGAAAGTCTACATGTATGGATAGCAGTGTGAGCAACCCCTGTGTAAAATCTTAGGGAGCACGTTTAACCACGGCTATCACACACGTTGCAGGCTAACATTACTTGTCAAGATTCTCACACAAGTTGTTACGTGCAGTTTGTGTTTGTACAAAAGCTTGCACATACAGATGACAAGTATACTCCCCTTACTCTCCTTCATTCGTTGCCCCACCCTTTACTTTACGTACAAGTAAACGAACGTGCTGGCGATACTGGCTTTAACTACTACCACTACCAGCAATACACAGGGAAGCCAGTTGAGCCAGTAGTGTAAGTCAGACGGAGTTGTAATGTAGTGTGAGATTACCACTACCTTCATAACCGTCACCTGATGGGCCATATTATACCAGAGTAAGTTGGAGAAAGAGGATCATATGACCTACACACAAACGTTCCTTCTCTTTTTCTCAGTAAATGCGCGCGCATACCGAGCGGGGAGTTCCTATCCTGATGAGCGTCCGTACCGTATAGTTTACGGTATATGCATGTACATGCCCAAGTGTGCGCGAGACAGCGCAAAGGGTACAAACAAACGGATTCGCGACCAACCAACCCGCGAAGAAGTGTACTTAGCGTTTTAGTAGAGTATATATCTCAAAAAGCGACAACTACGACACGTCGCGTGTAGCATAGAACCAATTGCAAGCTGGATTACGATTGAATGCGGTTACAACTGCCAGTTGTCAAACCGCCGCATGTTATTCTGCCGATCATCGTTGACGTCACGCAATATATATTTCCGTGCTAACTAAATAGTAATGTAATCGTGTTGTTGGCGTGGAAATATTCATTATCTGATCAATTGTTTCCAAGAATCTCGATTATCCCTCGGGAAAAGTAAGAGTGTCATTTTCTATTTCCTTCACGCATTTATCAACACTAATACCATTTATTAATGTCAGTGATGTTTATTAGTTCGATTATGAAATATTTTTTTAATGAAGCACAAAAAACATCAGCACGATATGCTTTTTTATCACTACAAGATATACGCCGAAATGTGAAATGTTGCAAAAAATCAGCCAATCTTGCCAGACAAATTCTTCTTAATACTCGTGAAAGATATTTTAGCTTTTAGATATATTTGTTGTTTTTTTATCATGGATTATTAATAAACTTTATTGTTAAATCAATTGTTTATAATTGTGAGTGAAAAAGCAGTGATTTTATGATTTTTGTTCTACTCTCAAGTGAAATAACGACATCAATATAACCGCTTTGTCATGAAAGAAAGGAAAGACTGATGTTGATAAGACAGATATATGATGGCGAATTGAAAAGAAATCTAAGAGAAAAGTCCATGTAAATACTTTCTATTGATCATTACTGAGAATATATATACATAGATATATATATAAGAATAACGTGAGAATTTACAGGTTAACAGTTTGCACACTGTTGGTAGTTGAATAAAGAGAAAGGGGGAAAAAGACGAACGAGTATATGCTACTTGAGAATACCGTGAAACTTTTAAGCAGAATGAGTGTAACAAAGAATATGCTATATTTTATTTTTTCTAAACTATCTTAATAATACCGACAAGAGTTGCTGGAGAAGCTCATATTTCTTACGAAAAATAATCTTTTAATAACTCTATATAGTTTATTTATCAACTGTGTTGTGTACATATACCATATTTTACTAATTCAATCAGTGATAATAATAAGAATCGATCATTAACCATTGACAACTAATTCATCTGTAACATATTGATATTAAACTGATAAGTGCATCAGTGAATAATACCAAGTAATAAAAGTATATTAAAAATAGAAACCTTTAACAAAATTGAAAAAAGATAAAGAAGAACTTGAATTTCAGATAAGAGAATTCGAAGAATTGTTGAAAAAAATAGATATATATATATTTATATACTTATATTTACATATATGTTTCATATATTTTTGAATTTTTTATTGAAACACGAACGTGATATGATTTTAGCGGGTAAGTATCATGAGTAAATAAATACATAAATTTTGTTTATTTATTTGTGTTGACAATTCAACTGTCATATTAGTTTCTAACTGTTTTAAAAATTGTTGACGTTAAATTTGTCATAAGATAGGAATGTAATTAAAAAAAAAAAAAAGAATTCCACTGAAAATGCAAAGTGAGTTTGTATTTATTTAGACTGCTGAAGTAAGAACAAGATGACAGATGGAGATCTGCAATCTAAACAGTTAAGGAAAGCATGCAAAATGTCAACTTTTCTATTCATCTGCTTTACAGATCATTGAAATAACTCATTCGTGCATAAGTTACTCAGTTAAAGTCTCTTAGAAGTCTTTCTAGTGTTTTAAACTCACTTCTATGAGGAAAATGTTGATAATTTGACACACCCAGACATCTCACATGACGTTTATCATTCCAATATATTCTTTCATGAAATGAATCATAATGTAGATCATGCTCATCAATGTTGTTTAAACATATAAATAATTCTGATTGGGCAAGTATAAGTAAAAAATCATCAATATTCAAATATCATCATTGTATTAAGCAATGTTTCGATAGTTTATAATCATTAAACTATGAGAAAACAATCATTGAAAAGATACAAAGAGCGCAACAACTCTATCTTTTTTTTTTGTAATACCAAGCTATTGTTTAGCTTTTAATATTACTTTTTAATTCAATTGTTTTTCAAGCTCTTCGTTTTTTTTTTAACAAATGATAAACTTTTTATAAATATTCCAATCTTACAAAATACCTTAACTTGCAGATGATTGAATAGTTTAGCAATTAAAGTGCAAATATTTTTTAGAGTGATGTTTGTTGGTTTTTTTTTTCAATCTATTTGACTTGCATTAATTTATTTAGGTGAAAATTTGTAAATTTATTGTTTATTTATTGGTCTTTTTAGTTGGATAAAAAGTTTTTTTTTGAAGTAATAGACATTGACACATTGTATGAAATTTATTATTATATAGAGGACATCACTGTAAAAAAAAAACTTGAAGGTATTCACGAGTTTAACACATTCATCAATGGTCACTTGGCCTTTTATATCGATCGTAGAACCAACAGTTTTATCGTTGTACACGTGTATGAGTTAACACTAGTTCAGTTGGTGTATCGAGTTTATGCCAAACGATATAGCGTGCTTTTAGAGATGTTGAAGCTCCAAGTTTTCAGATGATCATATTATGTATTTTATGTTCTATTCCATTTTCCCTTCAATTTTGCAATCATATCCGAGACTATTTTACACATTTGATGATGTTATATCAAAACTAAGTGTAATCGGATGAAACTATACAGATATTCATCGATATTTTGCTGCAATCAGCACTTCTGTACTCTATGATAAGTTACAGGAGTTTGAAATATGCAAGAGAATTAAAATGGCATATCATTTTTACCTTTCTGAGTTGTTAGCTACTAAAGTCAAATTTATATCTTCAATATTGAACTTTGTTTTAATCTCACAGCTGACTTTTGTTCAAAACTAAACTAGTTAAAACAATAAAACTCAATTTGAGATGAATCTCAAAGTGGGAAAGATTTTTTTTTTCAAGTACTTCACTGTTGTTTTTTATACAAATGTCAATCTTTTATTTATGTTTTATTATTTAAATTTCATTAATTTGATACTTAATTTAAATTTATTTATCAACTGGATATATTTTATCAAAAGAAAAGTTTCATTTTTCAGGAAAATATTTTTCTACTCCAAAAATTATCTGACAATTGAAGTTACTCCAAAATATTAAATTGAAAAAAACACATTTTTTATAAAAGTATTTATCTTCTTTCTAGATTCTAGAGTAATTTAGAAATTGATTTTAAATATTCATACAGTTTGGTTAGTACAAAAAATTATTTATTCATTGAAGAATATATTTTTTTTTCTACTCAATTCAATTTTATTCTGTCAACATGATTATTAATAAACCAAGATGACGAGCACTATGTAATTATATACAACCTACAGTAAATTTCATCGTAACAATACTAACAACTATTCCACGTATCCTTCAATGAAAATGGCGGCCTATCAATACTTTTCTTATGAGACTCACTACGCAGTTCCCATTCAAGTGTCAGACTTGTAAATGTCTTAAAATACTCCATACATGTCCAGCTATTTTTTGAAAGAAAATGCAACACTCGAATGTCTTTCAACAAAAGTCAATGATTCTTGTAAAGCTTAGTAAAGTGTTGAAGATATTTAATCTTATGAACAATTAATTTTTTTTGTTACTACGCAGCTTGTTATTCACAAATTATATATAATTATTAATGCAAATTATTCGGAGATTGCCTTCATTATTTTCGCAATCTTCGATTAAAATATGTGTAGGAATACTTTTTATGTCTACTAATAAGAAAAAAATTCCTCGTGTTTCAATATACATCAAAAAGGATTAAATATTTAAATCAATTACTTCCCTTTCAATGATAAATTTTAATTCTCTATCAATTCATTATTTAAGAATTTTATTTTTCTAAATAAATAAAATATCTATCCATCACATCTGTTAGGCAGAAAAAAAAATTCATCTGAATAAAAAAAACTTCGATATATGTTTATTTGAATAGTGTTGAAAAAAAATATTTATTCATATTCCAATAATTTACTTTGTTAAATAAAAAATTCTATTATTTTTCCACAAATTTTGTAATTTTAAATTTTTATTCGTTCATCTGAATAATCTTTATTTATTGTTTAATAAAAAAAAAAATATTTAATACAATTTGAGTAAAATGTAATTTTCATTCCATTTTATTCATAAAAATGGGTTATTTTCGTTTCTCATTTCAACAAGAATTGTTTTTGATTGATGTGAAAAAAGTCCTAACATTGCTTTAAAAAACTTACTCTCTGTTTGTTAATTACATAATAGACTTGAATTTTGATGAACGCTTTTCTTCACAAGTGTGTTATCATGTCCCACTTAGTCCGATATGTAAAGTTAATTCGACGTAAAGTTTAAATTTGTTGTATATACTGCTGACGTGTACGGTGTTCATGATATGATGGTCGTGCGCACTTTCACGTAGCTTGATAGATTGAGAATCACTGTTTTAGTGATATTGCATCTCATGCCGTAACGTTCCAGCCATTTGGGAACCGGCCGCGTCGTTTCGTCAGTTCTTTCGCCAAGTTTAAGTATCACACAAATTTATCCCTTCTCCATGAGTAGGGAAAAAAACCAGTGCAGAAGAGTCCATCGAGTTTTGATACTTATATTTTATTCTCCTTTGTTTATTTATACGCCGTTCAAGAAATATTATAAATCATTAAATATGTAACTAATGATATGTACTTTATAACATTCATTTTAAACCATACATTATCTTGAATAATTTCAACGAATCTGTGAGTATTTTTTATCAACTGCATACATCCGTTCTTGATTTTATACTCCATGACATTTGAGAAGCAGTTAATTTTATGAATTGTTAACAGTCAGTAATGAATCAGTCTTTGAGTAATAATATTATTCGGCAGGAAAAATGATTAAAGTTAAATCAATCGATTCTTACTGAAATAGCATATGAGAGAACCCTCGAATAACATTTTGCGGTAATAGCTTCAGTAATTCCATTAATTTACTCAATAATGCAAAAATCATATGGCAATTTTAGCATGACGCCACGTTGCTGACGAAGACGATCGAAAAAGCCTTTGCATCATTCTCCAATCGTAAATAAGATTCTAAAGTTCATTTGCTCGTAGAAAAAAAAGTCGTCATTAGAACGAGTAGATTTGAAGATTTTTTAAATGCATAATACAGTTGTCTATCGTTGAGAAATAAATCATCTAAGTAATCTCAAGATTATAACTACTTGTATTATACATACACAACTGATTTGTTGGAGATAATTCTAAATGATTGATGTTTTAGAAAATAACCTGGTAATACAATACACGAGATCTTTTGTTTTATATTAATATATAAATTGTTATTTTATTTACTCACTTATCGTTTCAATTTTTTTTACCAGTTTTTACTCCCCTATTCTTTTCATTTACGCTAGCAGGATGTTCCTAATTTTCTGGCGTGTTAAACATCTCACGATGTAACCGTTGCATTGTCGAAGAACCTGGTGTAAAATGGAAGAGTTTGAAAGTGGGAGAGAGGTCCGAGAGAGAATTGGACGTAGAAAAAGTAGGAAAAGTTTAGAGATAAATTTTGATATCATCTGATGAATAGTTATATATCTAAAGGAATTTTGAAGTTATCAAAATATTATGAGAAAATTCTGGTATCACGAAAAGTATCAACTATCATGATTAGGGATTTAAATTTTGTGTTGATATTGCATCATGCTGACAACCTCAGTTGATTTGCATACCCTTTTCATGTAAATTTTATATGACTAGAAAAATCCGGATATTTATAAGACGATTATTATAACAATAGAAATTTTTTTTTTAACATTTTGAGTATATTGAAAGCTTGAAACATTTGTAGTTTGTAGTGCACTAGAGTATAAACAAGCCAAGTATATGAAATACATAGTACGAAAAAACCCATCAACTATTAGAAAAATATATGTATGATATGTGTAATTACTCGGCCCTCTCTTATTTCCTCTTTACTTTCTCTTCAGTTGATCTACTTTTTATTTTTCTAAATTATTTATTGACTTTTATTCTATTTATTCAAATTTTCATCATTGAAAAATATTATTTTTTTATTGTTGGCTTTTAGTACTATTGCCGAGGTGGTTTTTATGATGTCATTGAAATCTGTATTGCACATTTTTTGTATCTTGTACTGACATTTTGACAGTATTCATTGCTTCTTGAAAAATTGATTATCGTCAATATTGTTTATATAAAATTCACTTGTATCGATTAAAGAATGCTAAAAATAAACCTTCTTCTGTTCACGGCAGCCTGTGTAAATTCGATTAGAATATTGCTTTAGGTATTTTTTTATTTGCAGAAATCAAATATTGGATAGCTTGGTGTAACAGTGGGAAATACATAGAGGAATTAAAAAAGTAAAAATATATATAAAAGATTGACTATTCAGTGAAAAATATTGCATACTTGTTTGTTGTAAATTTCATTTCCTTCACAAACGAATTTATTTCTTTCGAATATAGTTTTTTTTTTAAATAGTTTTATCACAAATTATTACTTTACAAATATACTTACGATCTATATGTATTATGACGTATATTGATTTCTTTTATTCCCTGAAAGCCCGGATGTTTTTACATTTTTTGTCTGGATGTTTGTTGATATGTAAAATTATTACAATTTTTCTGCTTATGTTCTTTGATAAAACATGCAACTTTTGTTGTCATAATTTTCATGAATTTTCAACTTACATCAAAGGTGGTGCATATGACAATCAGAGATTCTCTTCGATATTTTCATAATACAGACCACGGTGTGTCTAAAAAAAGGAACTGCAAAAATTATTCCAAGAAATTTTCCTTAAAATGAATGTGTTAGTTTTTGTTTTAGAAATATTTTATTCTTTTTATTTGTACAAGTTTATCATTATCAATTGTTGTCATCTTTCTATACAAATGGTCAGCATTGTAAACTTTTTACTTAAAAAAGTACATATTCAACTGGAAGTCTATTTCCGTTTACAAATTTTCCTCAATATATTTTCCGACTACATTCCTGACTTGGTAAAAAAATTTAGACTCTATTGTTGAATTTAGTAAATATACAAAAAAAAACTTTTTCAGACACAAATAAATTTTCATCCAGGAGGTTTTCCCAATCATTTGAATCTTACTTCAAATCTCTTTCGACTTTTGAACGAGATGTCACAATCAAATTTATGCGTTTTCTTCGAAAGAATCAATATCTAGTACTGCACTTACGAAATGATGAAAACTCCATTTCGTGCTATGTCTATTAATCCCTCCCACACGCCACATTTCGATATCTTCCATAGAAATTGAATGAATAACTCGTGAAATAAGTTTGAAGTACTTCCAATTGGAGAAAAATGAATGCAATCAAACATTCAATTTACATTAATTATTGTTATTAAAAACAAATCGAAAGAAAAAAAAAATAATTGGATCGACAAGTATTTTTCATTCAACATAAAATTGATAACAATCATAGGCATATTATTTTATAAAATATCCACTTACTCTTAAATATTCATAGCACTCCCAGTAACAGAAAAATTCTTATGAAGAAATAATTATTACAAAATATCAATGTCCCAAATCATTTTTTAATTAAAAATATTTTTCATAAAAATTAATTTAAAAATTAATTAATTTCAGTAGTCATCATCAATGTTAATGAGTTAAAATTATTAAAAATTTATGCATCTTCTTCAGTAATTTTAATTCTCAACTGTTCACAGAATTCAATAATTAAAAAAAAAATTTACGGTATTTAACATTCATAATTTATGCAACAGTATGTTATAAGTTTTTAGTATGTTAAAATAAAAAAAAAGGAATAAGAATCGAATCTTCTCACAGCAAAAAATGAGAAGGTACAGTTAATAATCATGATAATGATATAGCATAAGAAGTACGAATTTGTAATAGTGAACAGACAGCATAAATAAAGTACAATGTGGCGCGAGTTGTAGCCTAGAGGAATTAGCGAATTCAAAAACGTCTGGAGATGAATTCTGTACCTCGAGCAACTATTGTACCTTGATATGGCACCTCGAATCCAGGACAAAAGAGTCGCTGGGCTGTGGAAGTACATGACAGAACACGAAGAAGACTTGTGCTAGAAATAGTGAAATTGAAGAGATTATTTCAATAAATGCCGATTAAGTTAGCAAAGTAATAATACTCGAAAGTTAGGTGAATTAAATAGATGAAGAATGCAGAAATGCAGGAAAAAAGAGATGGAAAGGATAAAAGAAAAGAGCTAAAACATATCCAGTAGTCGTCAACAAGGATAAAAGAGACAGAGTTAGATGCTAAGTGTGAAAGAGCAAGAGGGCAGAAGCAGCCAAGCTTTGGTTGTTATTTGGCTGCAGCTGCGTAGCAGTGTGGTAACGAGCAGATGCTTCGTGAAAACGTCTTTAGAAGCAGCCGGCCTTCTATCCTCATCTTTACTCCAACAGTCTATGATTTTACTCTAAGGCCAGGAGCGAAATTGAGAATAGAATAAGAGAGGTAGAAATTGTTCGCTTCTTATGTACTGAAAATAATAGATATTTCGTTTTCACCAAACTCTAATGAAAGCAATGATAATGTCATCGTTTTGTGACGGATTATTATTATTATTTTATTCATACTTAGACATCTTTTGATAAAATATGTTGAAGCAGAAAGTTTTAAAAATACAGGTGTTTGATTGAATTATTGATTAAGCTAATCAAAATGTTTTAATCATAAAAGAAATATGTTTAGTTGCTTAAATGTTTTTCTTAGTTAAATATTAGTAACTACTTTTATATATTGTAACGAATTCTACAGTTTAATACTACTTTCAAGCATAATATTGCTATTATAAATATTTGTGTGGTTACAGGAGTATTATATTTGTTTGATGAACCATGGGTAATTACATTGCTTTAGCAATGGATACTTGTAATACTAATATTCTATCCAGTTGATAGTTTAATGACGTTAAATTTAGTTTGTTTTAAATATATAAAAGCTTTTGTTGATGAATTAACAATATTTGTAGTATAATTATTTTTGAATTAATATTTTCATTGATCTTCACTGAAGTGAAAAAGGATAATTAGTAAATTCATAATTTAATGTTGAATTATAATGTAATATGTTCTATTTGGTTATAGCTACATTAATGAATTAACAACAGCATTGTTTCGTTTAATCTTCCAACTGCAATAGTAAACGTACGACCATCATAACTACTGAGTTTAGCTATAATAGTTGTGCTAATCGATTTACTCACTATAGCAATATCAGATATTGCATCCAAAAAGTTTTTTCTTTAGAATAGAAGTGAATTCATTACATCAGAGTAATACAAATATCTAAAAAAAGATAAAAATTTTTATTATGAATTATTAATTCATTTTTTGTAAGAGAACCGATAGATTAATAGTCAAAGAATGAATATGAGAAAAATGATCTAGCAATGTATGAGCTTGGTGGTAGATCACTTTCCACATATCACTCTCAAGACTTCCACTAAGTCTTGGTCTGGGAATGATATGTTACGTTTGCGGTAACTCTCTTTCTACATTTGACGTCTGATCGGAAGTGGATATCTGTGTTACGTGGGCGTTGAGCCAAGGGTCTAACTGTAAAAAGGATTTTACTAGATGCAAGACTTTGTAGAGTCTTTTTTACCCAGGATTCAGGTTTTGATCCAACTGATTCTTTTTCAACACTGACTTCTCAAATCCTAAAAAATTGTCCGGATAAAACATGTTGGGTGTTTCTGTTATATTTATTACAATTTATATTTACAGATAATCTTCAAGGATGATATGTCATTGCTAGCATGTAGCTGATCATACTTGTGTAGAATCAGTTTCTCGAAGTTCAACAGAAACATCACATATAATAAACGCTGAAACAATATATATATATATTACTTAAGGCTGGTTCAGTGTAACAGAAAATCTATAGTCATCTTATATAGGCACACATGTGTGATGGTAAAACGCTTACGCGTGCGACTCGCGATGCAAGGTCGTCCTGATGCATGAGAGCGAAAAGCAGTACGTCATGGTAAGACCGGAATCGTCCCATGAAATTTTTTTTTCTCTTCTTCTATTCAATGATACCAGTCACGAAAGGAAGGCGAACAGTATCAGCAAATTAACTGAAGAAAAAGAGAGACCAGATATAAAACTCCCCTTACATATATCCAATGACGTCACGGCATTCATATGGATAACTATGTGGGCATATACTTTGTGAGATAAATATGGACAATACATGTTATGAACATCAGTAAGCAATTTGTCCAAAAATATATATCAATTCAGAGTCCAAAAAAAAGCTCGAGGCATGATAGGATGATTGGTTTTTTATATTTACTTATTGTTTGTTTAAAAATAACATACTCATGATTCTTGTGCTATGAATTATGATGAAAAAATGTTAAAAATAACAGGACAGTTAAAAATAGAATTTCATTGGTGCATAAATAAGTCAAGGGTTTCGAGTTATTATTTTCGAATTTCCGAGACAAATATCAAGCATAAGTGACATATTACTCTACAGCAAGCTTAGGTATCCATTGGTATTTGTCCTAAACATTCCTCGATATAGTATTCGTGTGATCCAAAATTCCATTTACTACAGTTGGAACTTGACAACAACTGTCTCAAAATACTCGTAATATAGAAAATACTTGAAAGGATTTATCTTTCCATCTATTGTATACCAAAAGACGTGGCCTCAATCTCTCGAGACTGAAGCCATGATTCTTTATATTTATTGGCATATATATTTTGTGACCTAATACCTGAATAAACAAATCGACTGGAAAAATATTAAAGCTAAAATGCGTGTTAACATTTAAATTAAATTAAATCATGTCAAACGTGCACACAGCCATAGGCATTGATCTACTGTCCCCCTAAAATTCATAGTGTAGGTATTGTATCTGGCCTGAAGAATCAATTTTCCGCTCATCCAGCCTTCATACCTCAACAGCTTTATCCAATCTGTTTATAAACAATAGTCAAATTTTAATCTGAATTCATGTCAAAATTCAATTAGTTATGTTTTTTTAGGTAAAACGATAAAGTTTAAATAAAACTGACTTCAATGAATTTATTTTTGTGAGAAAAATACTTTGATTCATGTTGAGATCGCATTTTATGATATATTTTGGTAGAGAAGTTTTAATTTTTTAATATCAACAATACATTATCATCATTGTGTAACATCTTTATTTATCCAACATAAACAAAATATTGAACAAATAAATTAATTATTTCGTACCTGTAAGAATTTTTTATGAATATTAAATTAATTGATTATAATGAAAAAATAAAATCAATAAGTAATTTCAAATTTGACAGAAATGTCAATACAAAATTCAACAGAAAAATTCAGAATTGAAAAATACATACTTTGTGTCACGGTAAAACAAAATATTCTACTTGTCAATTTTTCACTTAAATTGTGATTGATATTATTTTTTTGTTACACACAAATGTTTTGTATTCTGTATAAATCCTGGTTGTAGTATAAATTTTATATGAATTATATTTATTTTATATATAATCCATATGATGCAGTTTCGCCTGGATATAAACTAGTGTGATGTAAATCGGTATGATTTAAAAATATTTTTTACGAGATTATCCAACATCCTCTATATCCCAAACAGCAGATAACACATTATTGAAATAATTTGATCATCTCTGATACATTTATTCATGTGTTAAAAACGATATGAATTTTTTTTCAGATAATAAATCGATATTCATGGAGTATTGATACGCACAAATACCTTAAAAAATGGTGAAAAAACAATCTTAAATGATTTCGAAAAATCCAAAATGTCAATTTTATGTATTAATAAATGACTGTATGATGTTTGGCATTAGACAAAAAAACGAATGCAGATGAGTAAAAATAGATATATAGGTATAGGAAATTGGGACATTGCGGCGTGCCATCAAGCAGTGTTGCTACATACATATACTTAACTATTCTCTAACTTGTCTGTTTCTCACTCTCTTCCGGTTGCGCGCGCATTCTACATGATATCAGGATTTCTCTATTTTGAATATTCCTGATGTATATATGCCGCAAGCACATTCAGTTCTATCTACTTACTGATAATATACACGGTTTCTCTTACATGTATACAATTTTCCTATGTACTTACTTAGTTCTCAAGTCATCATGGAAATGGAGCCATGAAGCGCTGATTAGTTTTCAGACTGGACTTACTTAATTATATATTCCTAATTTCCAACTCAACGCCATTAGGATGTTAATCTATGAGACAGGTGGAAGGTTACATTTTTATTTTTGTTCTCACATGGTTGAGCAAATGAATGAAAAATAGATAAATACTCTTGTTTTGTTAGTTTTGTTGTCAATAAAAATTACCAGCATGTGGTATTGATTATTCTTGCAAAAATATTATACTTATATCAAATTATCTATAATTTATGCATTAATTAATTTTTCTTAATTATTTTCTCTGATAATTTGTTTATTTAATTCACACTTTAATCAAATGAGTTCAGAAGAAATGATGAAATAAATGATAGAAATGATATTCCTGGACAGCAAATAAAGTGTATCATCATTGAATGAAATAACTAATAAAATTACCACATGGATAATTGATTAACGAAATTAGTCAAATGACATTCACTGTGATGACAATATGCTTATGGATATAATAGTTGGATACAACTGGTGCATATGCAAACAAGTAGCATATAGCATGATAGTATTCCACAGATGAGAATGAAAGCTCAATCTATACATATCATAGCTATATGTATATTGACTATTTATCTCAAGATGTTAACAACTCTGTACATTGTGTGCTTATATGTTTGATAAGCATGTTGAGTACACATTATATGCAGTGAAGAGAGCAGTAATATGATAATAATCCATGTATAATCTTAACAGCTCATTTTGGATGAGTACTTGCATTATAAAAGTATTAAATTTATTAATAAGGATCATTATGTTACTTAGATCGACTTTGCTAAATAATTATTGTATCAAATGGTAGCATATACTCCATTTTGTAAGTTTGTTGCTTTATGGCACTTAACTGAAATTCACCACCGGTCAGGTATATAAACACATTGACGCTTTTACGTCACGATACAGTTTTGATTTCAGTGTTATAAGAACCGGTCTTTCTAAAAGAAAGTCAATATGCATTATGCAGCATGTTGTATGGTGAGAAAATAGACAGGTTAAAATATAGTAAGTCTGAATATAAGTAAAAGAAGGTATACATTTATAGGGAATCCAAAATATCATGCTAAATCCTTTGTACTTTTCAGTTAGTATCTTTATTTATTATCATCACTGATGAGAGAGTTTTATAACAGATGATAAAGCTTGATAATAATCAACAAATAGAATGTTTAAATATGGTGAAATAAATGTCTGATTTTACGTAAACATGTGTCAATCAGTCATTGTCATTTTATCAAGTTCTTCTATATCATTTCAGTTGTCTATTGTTGAGGTTTTTGCTCCAACTATGATTAAGCTTGCATTTTATTCAATGCACATCATATAATTAAAATAAATAGAGGATGAAATGTAATCGTTCATTTTTTATTGATACCGCTGAAAATAATCTCAATTTTAATTAATATATTAATTACTTAAACGTTTATTGAAATTTAAATAAAATTTAATATTAAATGAATTCATTTAATATCACTTCATGATATCAACATTGAATCAATCAAAAAATAAAGGTTTCCAATATGTCCACAAAGTAACAGTTTATTTTTGGAATTGAGCTAGTGTTGAGTTAAATGAATTTAATTGAGTGATGGAAAATTTTTTATTCTTTTTTTCTCTAGAAAATAATCCTAATAATTATAATGATTTATTTTTAAACCTTTTAGCTGAATGTAAAATATTAAAATATATTCTTCAAGTTGAAATGAACATTTTCTGAATAAATGTCTTATCAAGTTTCCCCTCGAAACTTTTAAAGAAAAAACACATTACTATGTATTATAATTTCTATTCTTAGTCTTATCGTAGCAAAAACGTGATGTATCTAACATCAAAGCCATATAGCATTCTTCTGTTAAAGGAAGATTGACTGCCAATTAGTCACTTGCAGTGCGAAAGCAAAAAGAGAGACTCTGCTGAGAAGCAGAACTTATCTAGTCTTTTACGTAGGTGGTTAAAGACAAAATGTACGTAGTTGGACAATGAGGTCGTAAACACCACAAATGTAGAGGTGCGCAGCGACAACTTTAACTGCGTTGCGCGTAATGTGCATTGCTGCAGTAGACTCGTAGTCGACCTTGCATGTTCATACGAATGACATGTCTCATATATGTACCTTATTGCTCTTCCCCGCACTTCTCTTTTAAAACTCCGCAATGTGGATGAGAATTAACCGAACCAATGTACATACCATGAATCTAACAAGCTTTGTCATGGTGTCAGCTGGTTGTCGACAATGCATGACTATGGAGTAAAAGGGTTCATTTCATTCTATTATTATTATCCTATCAGCTATTATTTATTGTGACATATTATGATAACAGACATTCAATACTCTAGAATTTTGATTTGGTGTAATTAAAATTCTTTATATACCAATGAATTCATTAACATACTGATTTTTTTGTTGAAATAACAAATAAATTTTGAGGATAAAAAAAAAAATTGACATATCGATACCGAATTTCGATATAAAAGTGACTTTGACATGATAAAAAGATCAAAAACATGAAAATAGTGTGGAATAATCAATTTTTCATCAATCTTTAATATTTCGCGTGATTTTAAACTGATGCTATTTATTCCTGTCAATTAAACTCTGCCAATTAAAGTGCCTTTGATACATATAGGAAAAAGTTGTTATTAACTCAACGCCAGTAAAGAAGACTTGACAAAAAATTGGATTTCAGATGATAAAATGGATAATACAATCGCGTTATAACGATATTGAAAGAAAAAAAAAATCGTTGACACTCAAAAATATCGGAAATACTTGATGTGTGTATATATAACATACATGTACACATATAGTAACTAGTGTAACCCGTCCAATATCCTCATCGTCATAGCTGTCGTCGTAGTGGCTAAGTGAGAGTATGGTCGTGAGTCGTGATGGCCATTGGTGTAGTGGTGAACGCGGGAGAATTATTCGACCACATATACATTTGCAGACAACTATAAGTATACTCAGTACAGGGAACCTTGTGCTATACTCAAAGCTACTCGGGATTGTGGTACGCAGTCGAATCGTGAATCTCGAAGTCGACGCGTGTGGCTCTTCTACAATCGCCGTCTAGTCACGTCTCTCATTTTACTTTGGATGTATGCGAGGTCGTTCAATTTTCTCCGAAAACAAGAGTTTCGCCGCTTACTTACCGGCTCATTAATTGAACAAGTGAAAAGGGGCGTCAAGCACCAAGTACATACACGTATCGACCTCGTTGAACCATCTACATAAATCTCACAATATTATATATATATATATACATATATATATACATTATAAATCGCACGTTAAGTGTACTAAAAGCGAGTGGTGCAAAGAAGTATAGAAATTAAAACGTTTTATTTATTTTATCTATGTTCGCTTATCGCTCTATCATCATTGCACAGTGAGAGTTTAATAATCATTCATATTCTTACATTTTGAACGTAACAACAGTGTAACAAGTGAAATAATATTTTATTATTGAAGTCATTATTTTTATGGTAATTCTTTTTGTGTAATGCTGAATGTCGTGCTAATCATATGAATACTTAGATGATTGATGTGATATGGTTATATATTTCTTTTCACGGGAATAATATGAAGTGCATGAAAGAGTGTGTGAAATTTACGCTAGCCTACCAGCACGAATTTGCCACACGTTTATAATCCCATATGATTTTAATCACGATGGTACTGAAGCAACAAGTGCGCGTGGTAATAAAAGCTACAACCGTATAGTGATTTACCCCCTTCAAAAAAAATATTATTGACCAGTTAAATATTACATCATTTTTTATACTTACTACCTTTATTGTATTAGATAGATTAGATACACGAATTTGCAATATTTCAAATGTATAAAAATATTTTCCTTGTTGCTGATAGTTATGCAATTCCGTGAATTGAGTGTAAACAAATACATTGAATTATTTATTGAACTTTGTTAATATATTTACAGTTTTCATCAAGAAATTAACATTTCCGTTATTGGAATAATTCTGTCTATTTATTTATCACATATTTATGAACTGCCACGTGCGATTTATACTAATGAAAACACGTACGTTCTTTATTGTAGCTTTAAATTAATATCAACATAAAATGTATTGTCATTTACAATTAACTAGATCCACGTGTAGACATTCTGCTCGTTACTTTTTTTTCCTTTTCATATCTTACTGTTTTAGATTGGCACAATAACCTTCGAAAGTAGACCGCTTATTTCAGAAAGACGCTGAAATACTTAGAGAAATCAGTTGAATAAATAGTATATAAGTCGACTATACATCGTATTGATATGCCGGCAACTCAGTCGCCTTAGCTAGAGAATGAAGAATATTGTAACTTGTTGACTAAAGATTCTTTTCTTGAGACTGCTAATACTTTTTGCTTGTGATTCTATTGTAACTCAATAATGTGGTGTTGTTTAAAACGCTTATTTTTGAGTCTCTTTTTCGGTTGACGAATACCTTACTTTTACATATGTAATACATGCTAAAACATTGGAGCTTATACTGCACTTCAGTTGATTATTTACATTTTTTTTTCTGTCTCTTTTTCACACTTATTCTGTCTAGTACTTTTTACGGTTCTATGACTCGCACGGAAGAACCATTTTGCGAAAATGCAGTTGTAGTAATTAAAATTATTTTCGAAAATAATCAAGCTAATTTGGCGTTTTTTTTTGTAATTAGTTCTTACACTTTCAAATAAAAAGATATTTTTAAATAAAATTTATTGCTTAATTAGTTAATAAAAGATTAAATATATGAAGCTTTTTAGGAACTAATTAACGTTCATATTATTAATGACATTTGTGTTAATTAAATGTGAGAAATATATATGCGGTTGATATAATTATATTATTTTCTTCATATCTAATGTGTATAACAATATTTTGGTGTAACACCTGTAACTCGTTACAGAATATTTTTAAATTACAATACTCTGATTATGCTAATTACAACTTTGATACCGTTTTTTTCTTAATAGCAATAATAATCATTTTGTTGATAAAGACATTAAATATTTAAACTCAGATTTGTATAAATTAAATGTTGAACTTTAATGAATATTGTGATTATTGAGCGTAAAAATGCATATTTCTCCATTTATTTTCACCGAGTTTAATTATAGGAACATTAGATTTCTTTCACATGATGTCATGAAAAAATGTTTCCTAGCCAAAACGAATGACGTAAATTTTATAAATAATTAAAAGAAAAAATTCAGTAATTTTTTTGTTCTCTTTCCCGGAAATTTGTCTGTTAGAGATAACACTTGAATTTTCTAGATAATTTTTTAACAAAATGTACTTTCATTATAAGAATATAGCCATGAGTTAACTGACGTTCCGATATAAAAATAATACGTAGAATTGAACTCAAAAACGCCGGAAGTATGATTAATTAAATGGCAATATGTAGATATGTTCATTTTAGATGAATTGATGTAGACTGAGGGAATATTAAAAGTGACATTTGAATGCGTTATGATAGATGGAGGATCGAATGGAGATTCAATAGTTAGGTGTTATTTTTGGGAAATATACGGAGAGGAAATTTTTTAATAATTGAAGACACATAAATGAAATTTCAATAGACGATGTGAGCAATTTTCAAGTAGTCGAACCACGTACTAGAGTGATCCAGACACGACGTGCTCTCGAATCACGATTTGTAAAAGCGATCGACTTTCCTTATTCCCACAGAATCAACGACTTTCTTTATTACGTTTTTCTCCTGTGTTATGGTTAAAGACCTTTTTGTTAACTTATGTTCTTTTTTTTTTAATCCATTTTTCGGGTTTTCATTAACAGTGTGCCATTTTTGTTATTACAAATTTGTGAAGTCGAGCTTTTATATAAATTTCTTTGCACAGCTACATTTTATTTTCAACAGGAAAATAATTTTTTTTTTTTTAAATTGAAATATATTTTATATCTGCTACTGAAAAACTTTTTCAGCAAATATTATCTTCTGAGAGTGAAAATTACTCTAAACGAAATAAAAATTATTCCAAAATGATTACTCTAAAATTTATTCCTTTTAAATTATTTCTATCTTGAAATTTTTCTCGTATGAAAGCCAAAAAACTTTCATTAGAAAAATAATTGACTTTTAACATAAATTCATGGCCTATTATTTCTGGATTAAAAAACGATTTCATCACTAAGATACCGATAAAATTAAGAACTTAATAACGACAAATTCCACACTTTTTGCAAGTTTGAAGAAAAATAAATTAAATCGTAATAATCAAATAGAGATTGAAAAGCTCAGTAAACATCTAGAATATGATGTTATCACTTATTTTCGCTGATTCGAATAAATTTTATCCATGTTAAAGCAAACATTTTTTTGACATTTTTGTTTACACTATAATTCATTGAATCCATATATAACATGATAAGACATCGTTATTAGATTATCATGAGATATCATACATTGAATACATTTTTGCTTTATTCACACCATATTCAATCTCGCATAACATTACGTATTTAAACACTTACATGTCTATATAGAAGTTTTCTTAAAATTTTTACTTTTTTTTTAATTCAATATCCCTCAAGATATCTTTACACTTGCAACTCACGTTTAACTCCTCAATTTTTCTCGATATATAACGAAGAATTGAAACGATCCCTTTAAGCGATTGAAGAAAACGATAACAACTGAACCTTAGAACTTTTAACGAATTACTGTTGAAACTTAGCTGAATTTTTTTACTTTTCAGAGTGAAATAAAATTTTATATGAATCTCCGAGAGTGTTTTCCAATAGATGAATATAAATTTTAATTAAAGATAAATATATCTAATATATACTATCTTAATAAATAAAGTAATATATAAATGTGATAGAACTGTTGAAAAATGACTAAAAGTCAGTGTAAAATTTGTCAACTGTTTGGAGAGAATAAAGTGACTGAAGATCATGGACTGAATCATCCCTGTCACTTATCGTCGTTTCATCAATTAAATCACCTGAATTTATCAGGCTTAGATTGCAGTACAGATTCAAGTATTGACTACGCAAATTATGGTCTACTTAATGGGCTGTATCTGCCACAGCTGAAGGACATGATGTTGGCCGCCTATTTGCTACGAGGTAATTTCACGCGGCACGAAGGTGCTTTCCGTTACTTGCGGAAGCTCGCGGATCACCGCTAAACGCACCTTTTCTAACGTCATGATTTTAATCTTCCCACTTTATACCAATTCTATACACTTGTATAAATACCGTTCCAGCCTGTTAACTTTATTATACCAATATCAATTTTTAAATCAAATGTTTATTTTAGTGGTGAAGAAAATTAATGTTTTCCATGTTGTCTATCAATGTCTTCGTTTTTCAGTAATTTCATTCATTTGAGATAATGTTGAAAGGTTTTTTTTTATTTGCAATTGAAATATATTTAGATACCTATAAAATAACTATAAATTTAGTAATGAAAATTAAAAAAAAATTTTTTTTAAATTAAGAAGTCACTTTTCTTGATATTTTTAGTTTATCCGATTGAAAATTTATTAACAATTCCACAATGTGCTTTATTGACATCTTTTAAATATTGTATATTTACTTTTATTTGTCTTATCGTTTTATATTCTTTCTCTATTTTCGTATTCTCTTCTGAACAAAAATAAAAAAGAATTTCGTTCTATTTTTTTATCTTTTTTAGTGTAATAAAAAATTCAGTTATCAAACTGATTCGAATACAATTCAAGTATTTTAAAATTGAAAAATGAATTTTGATTAATTCGATAAACAAGTTACACGTTTTTTCTTTTTCAATTGTTTATATATTCAACTTACATTTTGTCTGCTCTGAATAGAACAAAATATTTTTATCGTATAAAAACCATTCCTGGCAATATAAAAAATTGAAATATCCAATGGAGTTCGAAAAACTATGCATTTATGATCTTTTAATATTAAAATATTGGAAGAGTCAGAGATAAAATTTTTTAACTAAAAACAATTCTCTAAAAAACCTTTAACCTTTTGACACATTTTTGTATTGCAATACACTGAAGATGTTTCGACAATTTATTAGCAATTAAACTGAAAATGATTTTTTAAATTCTCACTGTTTGTAAAGTGTTAAAAAAATCATTGCACAATGTGCAGCAATGCCGATAAAAAGCTTTAAGCTGTATTAACATTTTTTTATTTCTTTTCAACTTGACAACGTTACAAAAAAAAAAAAAAATAAGAAAGTATTTAAAAATTAACGGATCATAATTTTCTCGTTAAGTTCTCTTCGTGGAAAGTAAAGATAATTATAAATTCAAAATGAACTCCTCAAATATTAAAATGCAGCGAGAACAACTTCAATATCATAATTTATGCGAAAAATATAGCTGTTAGAAAATTATCATTTTCCGACAAAAGCAGCTACTCTTTAAATTATTTAAACACAAGTTCATTTTTAAACTATAAACATTATTACATTAACTGATTTCTGAATAATAATTTATTCATTTCATCTGAATATGAATATCAATTGTTTTGTGAATGAAAACGCTTCTATGTATTTTATCAATTAACTCGATTAAAATATTTGGTCACTAATAAAAAATCATATTTATAATTTTATTCTTTAATGGAACAAATTTACTTGGACCACTTTTTCTAATAAAATTATAATAACACACGACACTTTTGTTGTTAACTAATTAATAAAAATTAATTTTGATCTTTTTACATTGGCAAAAATTTCATGGTTTTAATTTCTTAACACATGAAATGAATATTAATTTATTCCAGCTTTTCCTAGTGAAATTCAAAGATCATTTGACCAATTATCGAAATCAGTGATCAACTTCTGGTAAAGTATGTTTATTAGTCACCACTTGACAACTACCCAACATCACGATCTGCTAAGAATAAATGAAATTGCTCATAATATAAAACAAACGATTTATCCAGGATATTTCGAGTAACTTAATTTATGTATACGTGAGGGAGTTAGGTATTTCCGGAATTTCATTTAAGAGAAAAGAGAAAAGCAAGTCCAGAGGCCACCAACAGATTAATTGACTGGGAGGTATGGGCAAAAGTAAGTTAGGAGCAACTAAATCGGTGCTCTACGAAGCTCTCAGTACACACAGTAATCTGCTCGTAAGTGTCACCTATAACCAGTTGGCATTTCTGGCTGGAGAAAGTAGACGAAAGAATGAAATGAAACGACTGAAACGAAGACTTTCAAGAGATCTTAATGCTTATTATTTTCTTTTGAGAATTATGCACGGACTAATTACCAACCTTATCAATGATATACTCACCGATCAGAGATCGTAGTTAGAAATTATATGATTTTCTGCGGAAAAACGTTCATCGTTTTTAGCACACCTTGACCTTCCTCTCTTTCTCTCAGGTTTTCGCTCGAAATAGAATTAGTATTTTTAGTTCTCGGCATACTCTTGTCGATCTTGCTTACTATCCTATTTAAATGTCTTCTTGTTCCAGAACCCGGGAATCATAACTCACAAAAGTGAAAAATAAAAAAAACACACTTTCTATGATAATTAAAAAAGTCATGTTCATCAATCAGGACTTGACTCGAGAGTGACAATTAGATGCTCCAAGAATTCAGCAAAACATTAATTTTATCATAACAAATTCTTTCAATAGATTTTAATCAAAATTTCTATCGATAAACATAATTGGCATCTATTACTCAAATATTTGAACATACATTCATTTTGTCTGCAGAATCATCAATAATCTTCGTTCGACTTCATCAATAAATATTCATCACCAATCAAATGATTTGTCATGGATTTAAAGTGAAAATTGATCGCGAAATATTAAAAAATATGTATATCATTGTGTTAAACATTGTATTGGCATGAAGAAATGAACGTAATACGACGACCTGCTTTGTGCTATTGGCGTTCGCTAGCAACCGAGTAACCTCAATCAGTGAGATTCGTACATGCCCTATAATCCTCAACGCTATACGTTCGAGCAGAAATCTAGGCTAGTTACGATCCTTAGTTATATTAATGTAATACTGATGATACTGCAAACTCAGCATCTCTTCCACTTGCTCGCTGCAGATATGTATATTCATAAGGATGTAATTTGAGTCTTTAATTGCATTGTTATATACTGATTTCATCTAAATCGTGATTTATTTAAAAGCCAACGTATTTAGTGATAAAGTGCATTTAATAGTTCAATCAATAAATCATCTATAATCTATCAACTGATAATGATTCATGGAATTCACTCAACATTCATAGAATTTAGTGGCATTGGATAGTCAGTGTACCTATATAGCAAAGCTTGAATTTAACTCTACTTTCAATGCTTGTCAGGTAAACGAGCACGTATTATATTGGGACACTTGTCGATCACAAGTAGTAAAGTGGTAATTCACTGAACCACAGTAAAAGAGACATGAGCAAGTTGCAAGTAACAGAAAATTGTTCCACTATCATGTTTTAACTAAAATGTTTCAATACTTGACAGTTCAAAAACTGTTAAAAGCATTGTTAATATTAATTTTTTATTTATTTTATCTATTGTGATAATTAACATACACAAAGTAATGTTCAAACAAAGTTTTTAAAATTCTAAAGTCAACTTTTCTAAAACATTTATGCTAAATAATCCTAAGCTTTAGATTTTTTATGGCTAACTCTTGTTGAATCATCATCGCTAGAAATGTCTTGTCTATTAATTATGGATTAATTACCTCAACAGGTATTTATGTTCATATGGGAATTTAGAAAATTAACGTCATATTAACATACATCATATGTTAGCATGAAATTGAGAGATTTGTAGAGGCCATATCTTCAAAGAAAATTATTAGCATCATAAATAAGTAGATTGTGCTTGAAGCAATGAAAATAATAGTCATATTTATTACAATATTCTGGAATGGTTAGCATTAATGGAATGCAGAGAAAAAATGTAAACCATAAATTAATTTACCTTTTATCAATTTGTGTTGGAATTAAAATGGAAAAATCAGAAAAATATGATGAAAAGTAATATTATAAATTGAAAAGGAGGAAGTATAAAAGAAGCAAGTGGAAATAAAATAGAAATGTAGAAGAAATATGAGATAAAAAGAATTCTTAAATAACAATGAAAAGGTACATCAATCAATCTCCAATTTGTTATATATAATATTCCGTTTTATTTCAAATCGAAAATGATTTTGTTTCATTTAGATTGCAGAGTCTCCAACATATAATTCCAATTTTACGTTAAATTGCTATACAATTTGATCCAACATAATATTATTGAATCCTGATAAACTTAACAGTGTATTTAAATATTATGATTAAATACGTAATCTTTTTAACTTGTAATTTTGATCACTATAAATATACTTTTTTATCGTTGGACTACTTGATCCTCATTAGAGCAGTTGAATTCAAAGAGAGTAATTTAATTTATAATTAATCTACTCTATATAGAGATCAATCAACTGTTAAAACAAGCCAATAACATTCACGGTCATAGAGTTATCGATTTTGATGTTTGAAGGAAGCACATCCTACCTAAATGTCTCTCCCTAATCCCCTACTTGCAAACAGGTCAGTCTAATTTAACAGTTAGTTAACGTAATACTTTATAAACATGAACGACACTTACACTAATTAATTAGCCAACATCTATTTATCCATCAATTTGTTGTGAACCACAAAGACAGAGAGATTATGATTTAATTGGATATTTTTTACATAAAACATTGGAAACACTTATTCTAGATATTTATATAGGATATTTTAATGAAAAGTTATACTTTCGAGAATTGAAAAAAAAAAACAATTAAAAACTCCAGTTAGTCTTGAGATAAAGAGATGTAAATGTAAAGAAAAAAGTACAAAGTTGTCTTCATAAAAAATCCCATTAATATTTTTGTTGTGATCCACTTCCGTTCAATTCACCTTTTTAGCTTCATTTTTGTCCTTCCAGTCTGTAAAACTCTAGAGACGTGTATCTATTTAGCTAATGCTCTGTAAGTAAACAAATCCGACTATTTATCATCTGAACAATCTGTAATAATAAAATCCAAAGAAAATACAGTAAAGGCATTTTAAACCCGTTAAAAGCATCCAAGCATTCAGATTGTCGATCTCTTTGGAGTGAATTCTAGAGTTGACTGAGTCCATCGAGCCGTTGCGGTTCCGACTTATGCTTTTGATTTCCTGTATATCCTTCTTGAAGTACTCTCACAGTTGATCTCTTGATATTTTGCGGAACGAAAAATAAATAACATCTCTAGTAGGATACCTATATGTCTTCAATTTTCTTGCTAGTAGAAACTAACAGCGAGTGAAACATGCTCATCGCCAGTGCGTCAACCACTCGTTAATCTCGACTTAGCTCTCTCGTCCTCCGTTTCTCCTTTCACCAACAATCTACCAACCCACGTGTCCGCGAAGACTATTCTCGGCCATCGGCCTTTACCTTAAGCTTTGCTAGCTCTTCATGTATACCTACATAACACAGAAAACTGACTAAGACGAGAAACCAAATCAAGGCGATATCAACGTATTCTCTTGTTCTTTTTATTAGTTACTTAATTTATTATGTTTGAGAAGCCCAACTCGTTTCTTTTTATTAAATTTTTGCTACACCTACGCTCATCAAATTTCTCACAGATTTACAGAGCTTAAATATATATCTATTTAAGTAAATATTTATTTGTGTATCCATCTTGGGTTCATTAACTCAGACAAACTAATTATCAGCTTATTAAAAATGCAAGTTGGCCAAGAAACTCAAACTTGCTAATATTTACGATCAAATAAAAATAAAAACTCATTGACTTTTGGAAAAGAGTTTAAAAATAACCTCTTTCAAGTGATGAAAAATGAACTGAATCAATAATTGGATAAAGTATTTAAGTAAATATTGACTTTAACTTATTTACTTTGATATCATTTTAATGATAATTTAATGATTATATTACTCTTGTCCTATAAGCATCATTTTGCAAAACAAACTCAAAGGGTTAATTAAAAAATGAAAACAGTATGATTATGTTGAAGCATGATAATAATAACCTGATAAATTAATTTGATTATAGGTTATTATCAGCCGGCTGGTCCGCTCATTCAACATCCTCCTACTTTGCCTCCAATAAAAGGTCCACCACCAGAGCCAACACCTACGCCTCCTCAAAATTCAGAAAGTTCAGATGACCTGGTAGCAACTTCCACAACTTCCGGCGTGAACAGCTCAGGTAATACGTGGCGTTCGTATCGTAAAACGGAGTCCAGAGTTGCAAGTTCAGCGATCCCGTCCACATCGATTATTCCTAGTGAGCATTTTTTTTTTGTTTCCTTTCTATCTCATGTTCTCATTTTACTTCTTCATAAATGCCAAGCTTTATTCTATTTTGTTATACTTTTAACTATACCTGATACTAGATGCAACGATGAACATGCTAATAAGACTAATTTTAGTTTTATTTCCAGCAGGTGGTTTCTACAGAGCTTACTGCCCTCAATACTATGGTACTCCACCGCAGTATCAGGAACTCTGTTATCCGTCAACGTATCCTCATCCTCATTCACATCCACCGCCTTATTACAAATATGCTCCGACGTACAGAAGGTAACAATTACTTTTTTTACATGATGTCATATGGCAGTAATTTAGTAGATAATTAAAATGACATTGGACTAGAAAAGATTAATTTATAAACAATTTGATCCAATGGCCAAATGCATAAAATAGGTTAAAAAATTTGTAATAAAAGAATATTTTTATGATATTTTTATCTAAAATTTATCAAAAAATACAACTCATGTGAATCAGTTTTTTTTGTAATATGACTTGAAGTTTTTTAACTACAATAAGAGAAAAAAGAAATTTTTTTAGCCGTTAAATGGTCGTATAAAAGTCATGATAATTACATCAAACACTGTTTCAATATTTGCAGACAGTACTATGGTTATCCAGAAGCTGGCGGTGGCACTGGAGCAAGTGGTGCTGGAACAGGAGCGCCAGGAGTCGTTGAATATCAACCACCACCTCCTCCTCCACCCCCACCACCAGGAGAATATGCATTACCACCTTATTATAGCGGATATCCACCGCCACCACCTCCACCACCCCCTCCACCTAATCCGGCATATCTCCAAAGCCGACCGATTGTAGATCGTAAGTATTAACTTAGTGAAAAAGCTTTGCCATTAAAGAAATTTTTTTTTATTATCTAACAATCAAATATCTTCTTAAGTAGACGCGGCTTTCCAAGGTTGCCCGTGTCCTATGCAATCGTGTCCAAAAAACGTGGATACTGGGCCCCTTATTGGTAATGGTAAGGGGGCGCCAGTGGCATCAGGGCCCGGTCTGTCATTGCCACCCAGTGCTTTGGTAGGGCCCCCCTCACCAGCGAGGGGGCTAGCCGGGTTAGCGCCACCACATGGTGCTAATGCCTGGGACACGGATCGCGTCCAACTCAATACTCATCGGAATCTAAGTAAAAATCATCAACATGACCAAAAATCACATCATCATCAACAGTTACAGCAACAGCCGCAGCATCAACAACAGCAGCAAGAACTTCTGTCAACACCTCATAATCTCACTAATGAACACTGCAGAACACAACCGATTGAATGTCGAACAAAGGTACATCATTTTGCACATGCTCGTTAATTTTTACGCTGCGATTGTCTTAAATCCTAAACCACTGAAGCATATTATTGATTTGAGAATATTTTTTAATTTATTTCTTTGCTCATTTAGATAAGAAACGTTTTACAGAAATGAAAATAAAAAAATCAATTTAATTGTCGCTAGGTTTTGTTCTACATTTTATTGTAGTAATTAAAAAAAAATCTAGAGCTAAATGATTCACATAATTATTTTAGAGTTCATTTATTGAAAATAATTTTTTTATCATTACAGGAGGAAAGGACTTGTATGGATGATAAATTAAACAAGTGTACTTGTCAAAAGCGAGCATGTACATCCACGTGTGAAGTTAAAATGGAAACTTTGTCACCTACAGAAACTACTCTTCCATCTCCTGCTTTGCCTACGGAAAATCTCCATGACTTCAAGTTGGAAAATAATAATGTTAAATGTGAATCATGTAGCGTTGGTATTGGAGAAGAAAATTGTAATTTAAAGTGTGAATCTGATTTTAAGTGTGACATTATTAAGTGTGAGCAGTGCATTAAAGAAGGACAAATGGCAATTTTAGAAATTGATAAAGATTCGGGAATTTTATTAATAGACGATAAATTGGAAACGCAAAATAGTGTTAAAGAAGAAATAAATGATGTTGTCGTTGTTAATAATGAAAATTGGACAAAACCAGATTATGAACCTACAGTGCCGGAAACAGTGGATGAACAGAATAATACAGAAACAATAGTCATTAATGAGTTACCAAAGTGTCAAAAAATAACTAAGAGAAAGTTTTCTCTTGATAGTTTATCACATAATCCTAAAAAACGAAAACTCAATGAAAGGACATTGTCAGTAGGTTCCACGAGGGAATATCAAGATGATAACAGAGTTTTAAATCCAATTAATGGCGAATACATTAATAGGAGCGATAAGAGTGACATTAACAAGTCTTGTTTGGCGAAGAAAAAACAATTTAAAAAAGAAAGTCAAAAAAAGAAAAATCAAGTTAAAAGTTTCATTGAAAATAACACGAAAAAGTTAAAAGGCGCGAGTAAAAATGTCATTAGTAATGGTATTAGTAATTGTTTGAAGAATGTTGCAACAGATAATTCAATAATGGAAACAATTAATAATGTTATTCAACAAAGTGTACAAATGACTTGTAAAAAGGATAATAAGTGCAAATCTAAAGAAAAAGTTAACAAAAAAAAACAGAAAGCAGTAAATTTATTATCAATGATAACAAAAGTTCCAAGGACTTTAGTTAAAGCAGTGGTAGCAGAAAAATTAGTATCAAAAATGGAATCAAAGAATATTGATGAGGTTACGGCGAGTACAATTGAGTCGAAAAATAATAAACTTAATGTACAAGAAAACAAGTGTAAAAATAAAGTCAAATCTAAACTTGCCCAGGTTAAGTCGAAAGTATTACAAACGAAAAATAAAGGGACGGACTCAAAGACAAAAACTTTATTAAAGCCCAAAACAGTTGTCGACAAATGTGAGGATATTAAAAAAGCGGCCTTAGTTAAAAAGAAAAGGAAAAGTACAAAGAAAACGTGCAGTAAAAAGTCAAATGGAAAAGTAGACAGTGATATCGTTATGGTCAGTGAAAATTTCAGTCTTAGCAAAAAATCTTTCCTCAAACCTAAGTGGAGTAATGGATGGAGTTGGGAAGGAGAGTCTTATGAGGCCAAAGTTTATTTGACGGTAAAATTTGTATTTTATGTTTTATTTATAAACCTTTTATTACGTTTAAATTAATATAATTCAGTTCTTCATTTTTCTTTAAATTAAAGTTAAACTTCTTTCATTTTAAAGAAATATTTTGTAATTCTGTGATTCTAATTTACGAAATTCATTAATATTTATAATGTTTCGTCTTTATGCTTGATAATTCCGAATTATTGATTAGATGATAAATTTTCTTAATTAAATTCAATGCATCAACATCTATATATTTTTAGACAGTTAAGCGATCTTAATTTTTTTTAAATTTTTTTTTTAATGCTTTTTCTTTACAACATATTATCTTGTAAATGGAAATAGAGCATGAGAATTTAAAATTAAAACAATACCGACGATGGTGTTGACGATAATTAAGTATTATATAATAATAACAACGATAAAAATTAATTTTAGAATGAAGAATCTGCCATTCGTCGATGCTACTCAAGTATGAAGCACATTAGTGGTGATGTATTACGACCACGAGATTGTGTATTGCTGAAGAGTGGTCCACGAAAAGCGGATTTACCTTTCGTAGCGAAAATTGCTGCACTGTGGGAAAATCCGGATGATGGTGAGCGCTAATATCAAATAGTATTTTGTATTCTTTTATTTTTTTCACCAGTAAAAAGAACTTTATCCATGACTTTAAAATTTTTCTATTTAAAACTATTTTAAAAGAAGTCAGTTAGTTTTGTTATGATTTTCTATCGTATACTCGAAAATGTTTAATTGACTATTAAACTAATTTTAACTATGTTATAAATATAAAAGATCTTATTAAAAGATATCAAAATCTCATTAAATAGAGTTACATTTATTTTTTATTTTACTGCTTTATTATTGCTGTTGTTACAGCTATTTACATTGTCATCGTTGTTTTCAGGTGAAATGATGTTTTCACTACTGTGGTACTACAGACCAGAACACACAGAACAAGGTCGTACAGATTACGACACTGAAGACGAAGTGTTTGCATCCCGACATCGCGATGCCAACAGTGTTGCTTGTATCGAAGACAAATGTTATATTTTAACATTTAATGAATACTGTCGGTAGGTTGTCAAAATACACTTAAACATTATTTATTTATAAATAGATACTACTTAATTATATAAGATAAATAATAATATTTTTTCAAATTAATTAGATACCGTAAAAATCTTCGAAGAATGGAAGAGGGCTTAGAATGCCCTGGTCTAATAGTACCTCCAGGTGAACAAAATTATCCTCGTGAAAACAGACAACCACCCATTGCAGCGCCATCAGAAATAGTACTTTTCTGTCGGCGAGTTTATGATTATCGAGGGAAGAAACTAGTGAAAAATCCTGGATGACTCGATTTGCCATAAACCTTTATGGAAATCAATGCAATCTGTAGAATGTTGCAGATGACATTGGAACAAAAGATTGATCTTTCTGTAAGCATTTCCACATCGATATTCTTTAAGCGAATTGTCATTTCTATGATATATCAATTAATGATATCAATATAATTACTTCATTAGTTGATATCATTCATGAATGAAATATATCCAAAGAATGGAACTTCACTCTTAATAATGTTGGCTGAACATAAATTCATTTCAATCAATGAAACAATGTAAAATGTTAATTAATTATTCAAACAAATTAAATGAAAATGATTTATTGATAGATGAAATATAATGAATAAAATTGTTTCATTGATAAATAGCACATCAATTTCGAAAATATGTATTTTTTAGTGCTTAAAAGAATTTTAAAACCCATTAACAAATTCATAGATATTTTTTGCAAGATAGTCTTTTACAAATTTTAAACATTTTTCATGTATAAGAATAATTCAGTGAAACTGAACTTGAATGAAAATATCATAAACATATTTTAATCAAGAGTCAGAATATCAACCGTATTTGACCGCTTTAAAAACAACACTGTGAAAAACTTTAATAAGTTATAGCAAATCATACATCCATATGTTACGTAGATTTTTGACGTATTTTATTTATGTCATACTTCCATCGTCCCGGAGGTGTTTATATCTTTTGTGAGAGGGACGCTAGATTAGCGTTTTATTTAGCTCACGAAGTATTATACTCATAAAAACCTACTATTATATCTGCAATCAATTATTCTAGATTTTAGTTACATTTTTTGTTGTTTTACAATTCACCTAATCATGGTAAATATCATAATTTGCAAAAAAAATACATTTTTTCTATTACTTTATTACTGCTACAACTACTATTTTTATTCTTAGTAGAATTATTATTGTTACAGTGTAGTCTGCATGTCTTAAACTATTATAAATATTGATTTATAAAATATTTGAATCCTCATGTTTTTTTTTAAAAATATTATACAAAGGTACATAATTTTTTATGTAATTATTTAATACTTACTTAAAAATAGAACTTAGGCTACACTGTATTATTTTTTTAATCTACTTTTTTTTGGCGTATTAGATTGTCCAGAAGATGTTGTTCTATGTTTGGTCAATGAAAAATGTAGCAAAAATATTAAGAATTTGATGAAATAGTTGATCAATTGATAAAATGTACATTTGTTACAAAATTTGTATGATATAGTAGATTAATATCATCATAATTAATTAATTATCAGAAATACTAAACTTATATTTGTTTTATTGGACAAAAATTTCTGAACAACCAAATACAATTGAGATTTTTGTATATTAAGACATTGAAAGGCCGATTCTTCAATAGAAATAAACGAAAATAGTCTGTTCAGTGAGATGGTATGATTGATATCACTATTGTGTATTATTGTAAATTTTGATACCATATAAGATTCATAATCTTTTAAACAGCAAAAGTGGAATGCTACTGATTATTGTAATGAAATTGAATGCAATTGTAATGTTCAAGAGATAGAAAAATATTAAGATCAAAATTTAATGAATTCCCGCTCGAATTAAAAACATTATATATTTAATTTAATTATTATTTATTATAAATTATGAATATTTATTACGAACAGTAAAATATTTTAAATTATTACTATCATTCTAATAAAACAAAAACAGAAATAATTTTGATTTATGTACGTAGTAAGAGCAGCGGGTATCTTGTTACGAATTACAATGTTTAAATTAATATATTGATCAATTTTATTATTCTTTCATTAATATAATGATTTTAGTTATATTATTTTATTATTTAAAACCTAAATTTAATCTATTCGTTTGGGTGAAATTAAATTATTTGAAAATGGTATAAAAATGGTATGAGAAAAAATGGTAGAGAGAATTCATGAAAGCTGTGTCACTGTAATCGAAAAGAGAAGGAAATTAATAAAAAGATATTTTCCTTGCGTGTAGTACCAAAATATCTTATTTTAAAAATATTTAAATATTATCTTATATACATTATTAATTATTTATATACTTATTATTTATCTGAATGATAAAACTATTGAATAAATATTTATATTACTTACAATTGATTTTTTTTTAAGTAAATGGGATACCAATTTTTAAGCATTTTATTTTAAAAAAATAAAGCTTTTTAATTTTAATCTTTCCTTCTCTATTCTTCTTTTCTCTTTTTCTCTCTCATCTCAAGTAGAAAAAATTTTAACGCATTATCATCAATCAAAGTGTAAAATAAACTAAAAAAATAATTGATCAATTTTGTAATGTTAATTTTGCTTGAATTTTACTTAGAAAAATGATTAAATGTTCACGTGCCAAAAGTGGAGAATAACAACATTCAAATTAAAACAATGAAAATCAATTGAAAAATATTTTACACATCATTACAGGGATTTAAAAAAGCGTAAAAGGGTTTCAAAAGATGGTAACAGAAAACTATCTTTTAAATGAGTAAATAAATAAATAACGTACCATAACAGTAACAACATAAAAGTTATTTCTACATCAGATCTATAAAGATAAATATATATATATATATATATATATATATATATATATATATATATATATTTAGGTAATTAGTATAAATTTGCGTATGCTGCAGGCATTATTTGATTGAGAAAATTCCACGCGATAAAATAAGATACACTCCCCCTTTTTGCGTCAGATACAACCAGAGCAATACGTGATACTTCTCTGGATAATCATTAAAATATCATTGCAAAGTATTAATCTCTTAATTAAGCATCGTTTCCTTTCGTCAAGCATATATTTTTACAGATACATTAATTATTTAGATACATGGATATGTTTCTTTCATAAGTAGAGCCCTGATGTTTACATGATATATCAACTATAAATTGAATAGATGATAAAAAGAAACATGTTATTAGTGATGTGTGAAAAATTTTTTTTATATTGTAAATATATAAAAGTGAGCTTCTCCTGAGAGTGTCACGCGTTACTTTATGCGGTATTTGGTACAAAGTATATGTATACATCTAGAAATTAAATAAGCTTTGTAGGGGATACAAATATTAAAATAAATGAACAAAATATGGAATTAGCAATGAATGAAAAAATCAATTGAGTTATCAAATAAACAACTGTGACTAACTACTTGATATCTCGATTGTTTGTTCAATAATTCAATGCTAATATAATCCACTAGTACCGCAATGTGTTTTTTTCACAAATAAAATAAACCAATGTGTACTTTTCAGATGAATATAACAAAAGTATAAAAAATATTTTAACGGAATATTCGTTATCTTGTAATATTGTAATATAACGTAAGAACAAAAAAATTTAATAAATTATTTGATCAAATATAATATAATTGCTTAATACTCTGTCAATTGTAATATCATTCTTAACATGTCACACATTTATCATCAGCTTAATTGTTTAGCACATGTAATTGATAAAATCAATAATATGAGATTATTGTAAAGCACTCATGAAATAATGATAAGGTTGAAACTGATCGAATTTAAAAACCACATCTTGAAGGTGTTTTTTTATGTTTTGGGTTTGAAAATGATTTACCAGGCTTTAGTAGAAGTTGAAAAGTTTATATATAACATCTATGAGTACTTAATCCGAAATTTAAGAACGATATCACGCTCATGCTCGTGCTTGAATCTAATTCCGACAGATTAAATTAATTCGATAAATGGATGCCCCAAGTAATATCACAAAAGCGATAAGTTGATTTTTTAATCTCAATCTTAAAGAAAAGATTCATTTTCATTCACGTCTCTTCCGGAAGTACGGATGCAAGAAAACTATAGATGAATGACATCGTTATTCTTTAAACTTTCATTTTTTTATATCCGTATATAGTTATGCTTTTTTTTGGACTACTTATTCGTCCTCTCAATACAATTTTATTGCATCCTGAGACTTTGGATAAATAACTTTCTTTTGCTATTTTAATTTGGTAAGGATGCTTGAGGGTTGCTTAAAATGGAAATTGGCTGATTGAATAAAAAAAACATTATAGAATAAAACATATAACAGTTTAAAGTCATAAACCACATTCCTACTACCTGTCTTCAATGCCACAATTACGTTATTTCTGAGAACCTACAGCTTCCAAGATGTTTTGATATTTAAATCTAAAGAAATATTTCATTTCTGTTAGTTTGGTTTAGTTCTAACATGCCAACATTCACTTTGCTCAACTCTTTTCCTATCCTAATTATTTACCTTTCTTTATCATCTAATCCAAACAATATTATTTTGGTGGTATTGCAAAATGATTTATTTATGAAAACACTACTTTGAAACTAAGCAATTTATTACATAGAATATATTTAATAAGCCATAAAAATCTATTTTGCAATTACATTTGCATCAACTGGTGAAAATTTTTATCAAACTATCTCTAAAAATAAGCATAAATTTGATTGCTAAAATGATTAACGATTTATGAATGTGTGGTATTGACGATGCATTCGAGCTTGATGAACTCAAGATTTCCATCACCTTCCAGTCATTCTACCATCAATCATATCCCTTTACTTGTCATTTAAGAATAAAACGTGTTTGTTAAAAAAACAAAAAAATTTTATTCATCGCAATTCAAGAAAATTTCCAATCATTATAGCTATATCAATAATACCAATATTTTCTTTATTTTGTTTTTTTAAATACTCACTCATGACTGCTATGCAGCAAACAGTTACCCAAACGATCCTGTCTTATTCTCGTTAGTCTTCTCATTCTCCTTCTACTCTATATTTTCTTCTTACTCTTTGTTCTGGTTTTCTTTCTTTTTTTACGTTACTTTCATCATCTGCGCCTGCCAATTTTGAGAGAAAACAGGCTCTTTACAACAAATGCCTTACAATAATACCTATACTGTATCCCTTGTCTGTTGCGGAACAAAACACAACGGTTGCTCTCACGTTAGGCGTCACTCGACAGGACTTAAAGCCTTTGGTGCAAAATTCTCGCGTGCAGATTGTGGGCGGTTACTGGATGTCCGATTATCTCGCATTCTTAACCTTTATTCTAATTTCTTGACCACAATTTTCATGCATGTTCTACCCGCCAATTAAAAAAACTTGGAACTGCCAATTTAAGAACAAAAAAGCACTTTTTGTTGCCAATAGAGTAAACAAAAATTTCTAACAATTAGAGAAAGGCAAATCTTTTTTTGTTTCATGGATAAATGAAGATGGAAGTGCATGTTTTAGTCTCTAAAAAGTGCTTTAGAGGTGACTTAGTGTTTGTAAAATACACGCAGCATCCCTCGTGATCCTTCGCGGCTTGTGAACGCGTGTCCGGTGGGGAGATCACTTTGGAAGCAAGCCCGATTGGCCGAGGACCACGGTAGGGGAGTCAAGCTTTCAGGGAGGGACTTTAAGTTGCACTGTGATCACGTTCAGTTCGCGGCAAGCCGCCACCGTAGAAAGAGTATGTGTTGAGTGTCTCAATAATAAATTGTAACTATAAATTTACGCGCGTGATTATCCATTTTTTTGTTAACCTGAAATCTAAATCCAATGAAGTTTGTAACATAAAATAATTTTTTCCCGCCACCAGCTATCATTCGCTGCCATCTTGCGGTCAAAAAAAGTGATTTTTTTAATTAAAACGCAATTGGAGTAAAAAATACTATTCAGTGTATGAAAAAGTTGATGTTTTATGGCAAATTAATTTTATCTTAGACTATGTGATGTTTTGGAGAACTGTTAGTAAAGAATAATAACTGAAAAAAAAACAATAGATATTTTACGGAGTAAGTTCAACAGACGTTCAATCGAATAATTTGAAAAAATGTCAACAAACGTGGGATCATGGACAATGGTCCACACATTTTTATTATTTGTGTTATCGGTAAATTCGGTGAAAGGAGGAGGTGAATTGTTTGCAAAAATGTTTTCAAGTCAAGCAATTCCATCGGATCCATGTTACGATGAAGATCGTCCGCGTCGATGTATTCCAGATTTTGTAAATGCGGCGTTTGGAAAAACGGTGGAAGCATCGTCAACCTGTGGTACAGGAGGACCGACAAGATATTGCGACGTACAAGAGCAGCCTGGTGGTAGTATTGGAGTGAGTCATTGTCATGTTTGTGACGATACTACACCACGACGTAGATTTCCTGCAAGCTATTTAACAGATTTAAACAATCCCAACAACGTAACTTGTTGGAGAAGTGAGCCTTTGGTGTCATCACAAAGCTTTAACGCGCCGCCAGATAATGTTACCTTAACCTTATCGTTAGGTAAAAAATACGAATTAACATATGTCAGTCTCCAATTTTGTCCAAAAGCCGCAAAGCCTGATTCAATAGCCATCTACAAGTCAATGGACTACGGTAAAACATGGCAACCTTTTCAGTTTTATTCTTCCCAATGTCGAAGGGTTTATGGAAGACCCAACCGAGCCACAATCACCAAAGCAAATGAGCAGGAAGCAAGATGTACCGATAGCCATCGATTTACTGGCGGGGATGGCCTTGGACCTGCTGGAAGGATTGCCTTTAGTACTTTGGAGGGAAGACCATCAGCCGCAGATTTTGATAACTCTCCAGTTCTCCAGGACTGGGTCACTGCCACAGACATTAGAGTTATCTTTAATCGCCTCCATATGCTTCAACCGGACCTGAATGAGGATATTGGAATTGAAGAGTTAACTAAACGAGAACGTGAACGAGAAGAGAAATTGAAAAATCACAAAAATAATTTACTCCATGCAATAGATCCTTTGGTTACGGTTATTCCTTCAGTTCACCAAGTCCTTGCGCCTCAGGAGATGCATTCAAATGATGCTTTGGATATACAGGAGATGAACTTCCAACCGGACATTTCGCCCACGACTACCATTGTAACTGCTACAAGCGGTACTGCTCTTGCTCATCATTATGCTGTTTCTGATTTTGCTGTTGGCGGCAGGTGCAAGTGTAATGGACATGCATCGAGATGTGTTACGGGAAAAGATGGAGAAGTTACTTGCGAATGTAAGCATAATACTGCTGGAAGAGACTGCGAGAGGTGCAAACCTTTCCATTTCGATAGACCATGGGCTCGAGCTACTGCAAAAGACGCCAACGAATGTAAAGGTAAATGCTCAGAATAAAATTCATTAGCTATCCACATCTTACCAGTTGAATTAATTTTTTGTTTTCCAATGTTTGCTAATTTTTCAGCGAAGAAATTTTCTTCCCTTTTATTTTATTCATTAATTAAAAGGTATTTCATTTTTATGACATTTAATGCACCAAGTTATTTATGAAGATGGTATTATAATGGAAAGTACGACTATCAGTTAGTACATTATGTCTGCGTCAGCAAAATATAGACAGCAGCTATTATAGAAAAATAATGAAGTTTTACTCCAAGTACAGCTTGACTTAATTACGATCTTGACCTGTTTTGATCAATACAACACACCATCGTGTACTTATCCCAAAGAGGAAATGGGTTTACTTTGAAGATAGGAAATATCTCCAGCCATTCGACCAGTTCTAGTCGCATCAGCTTTACAATTTTTCTCTGCGTGAGCTTTTTTGTTATCACGAGCAATCAGTGTGCTAATTAAAAATTGTCAATTAATTGTTGAAAAGCTAATGAACTGTATTTATCGACCTACATCTTGGTACATCTCATTTTTATTTATTAATGGTTATGAATGCTTTTATTCCCGGTTAGGGAGGGATATTATTTTCAAGTCATATTTATTTTTTATTCAATTTTATCAACGACTCAGAGAAGGGATTTTAACACGTATAATATTCTGACTGAGGTCGATCGAGCCTGCTCGTTAATTTCTCAACATCATCTCTCACCCTAACGCGTATTTTTAATTTGACGCCACGAGCTGTATATTATGTCAAAATATCCTGAAGCCGTATATCTCTTAAGTCAAAAGAATGAAGGGATGAGAAAACTAAGTAACCCTCCAAAATCATTTTAAATCGATAGAACAAGTATTGAAAAGTCTTGTATGAATAAGATATCAAGTAGAAAATAAAAGACGACATGTTTTACGAGATAAAAATTTTGCAATTCATAAAAAAGTAAATATATGTTACAGAAAGCTTGACTACTTGAGAGTTTCAATACTTCAATATCTTTTTTCTATTTTATTTTATTCAGACACATGTCGATGTAGAGAATGTAAATGTAGCTTTGGATCCTTTAACTTCTAAATTGACATTTTACCAGGAATCAATTTTCCAATTGGCTAGAATTGACATATATGTTCCAAACGTTTTACTAAATTCTCATTTCCTCGGATCAGGGAATTGATGTGATTTAACGATGTGCAATTCTCAAATAAAAAATATGCAAAAGTGATATACAAAAAAATAAATAAAATACTGACGCAGAGACGAAGTAAAGCTTATATACGTCTCGACGAATTAAATTACATTTTAATTTCGCGGATATTTCGTTCGCATTTCATCGCCCGACTAAGCGCCAGATATTCGTGGTAATTTACATTTTAAATTGGATACTTTTTGCTACTTGACGTCATCAGTTTTCTCTTTCTCTTATGCTCGTTCGTGCCTTTTTTGCTTGCTAACATTTATAGATAGATATTGTTATACAGTATATAGAAATAAAGCGAAAATATGTCAATGGTATTTTCTCAATTTGCATGGAAAAGTACTCAACAAACGAACAAAAGGCATAGAATAAATGAATAAAAACTATTTAAATAAAAATGTATATTAAAAAATAAAGGTTGAAACTCGTGAGAATTCTTTTGAATCGATTGCTCGATTTCTTTGGAATTCGTGATACCATCTATGTTGGATGGATTCACAATCTTTGGAATTCACAATCTTATACCTCTTTCTCAAGGGTGACAACATCTCTTCACCCTTTTATACCTTTTTTTGAATCGTTCGATCTCTCGTCGACCAGCACTTATCGTATTTTCCGAGCCATCCTATGAAATTTATTGGTTTGCCGAAAGCCAAACGCTATTCTTCTTAGTGAAACAGTACTTTCCTGATCTCTGCGAATATCTGAGAAAAACAATTCCCTGATTTTTAGAGAGTTGTCGGAAATCTTGAAAAAATTTGCCCATGGAATGAATAAGATTTCAAACATTTCCGAGATTATTTGACATCGATTGAAGTAGCAACATGATAATAAATAATAATAGTTGGAATAGTTTCAATTTTTTTGAAAACTCACTTCTGTTAGGAAAAGAAATCATCCTTTGGATTTTAATTAAGTAATTATACACGCACAGCGGGACACAGCAGGTTCCGTGTTGAACGCACAACATGCAAAGAACCTGTTAGTCAAAATAAAAATAAAAAAAAGGTCAACCACTAAATAGGCGCAAACTTGGTGGAAGAATTTGAAGAATTGTCTGTTATTTAGAAGAATTTCGATGCCATCTTCGGAACAGTGGCTTTGATATAAAGGAGAAAGTATCACAATCGAAGATATTATTCCATGTTGAAAAGATCTTATGAATTCTAATAAAAGCAAAAAACTTACTTTGAGATTCAATGAGCTCTTAACATGATCATTCAGTCTTATTAAAATCTTATTGTCGTTTTTCTTCTGTTCTCATGGTAGAGTGTTTTTTTAAAGAAAATATATCATCTCTTTATTGAAAATATTTCATAACATTTTCATAATTGAATATTAATAAAAATTTCATGTAAAATACCCTAAGAATAAATTTAAAGAAAATTTTTTATAGATTTAAAAAAAATAATCTTTGAAGAGTTTGACAAAAAATAAAGTAGAAATAATCATTCTTCTTCGAGATACATGCCATCTGAAACTCAAAAGAAGTAGACATGTCATAAATTATTAGTTATATTAGAGTCATGCATCATGTAGCCTATTTTTGAAACTTGCACAATATCGTTCTGCAAAAATAAATATCCATTAAAATTCTTCCGCTAGTGATGGAGTCTATAAAGTTATCCATTATGCCCATGACTGAATAATGCACTTTATTCATATCAAAAGCTATGTTATAGAAATATTAAAAACATGAAATAAAATTAATTCACAATAATAATAATAATAACAAAAATACTACAGGCGAAAAAAAGGCGAAAAAAATACATCAACAAGCACAGAATTATAAAGGTGATGATGAAAGAGAAAATATAAAGAATGAATAAAAAGTGTATGACTTTTAACCATACATCAATGATTAATTATTTTATTATAAAGGTTGAATAGAATATTTAAAAAGCCTATAGTAGTGAATATATGCAAGCTGACGAGGCATCGTTTGGTCAAATAGCGGCGAGTTGAAGCCTCTCGATTCTCTTTTCTCTTCTCAAGTCACGCGCCCGCGTATAAATAAATCGCTCGCAAACCCGCGGCTGCCACGCGGTCTGCAGTACCTATGCCGTGGTCTGTCTCTCCCGACCACGCACGTTTTACTCGCATACAAGTGTATATATTCACGCGTCCCCGAGTAGAGAGTGTATAAATGTAAGAATAGAATAAAAAAATGTGTAGAAAGAGATACATGTATAAAAGATACGTATATATACATGAGAGAGCACATTGGAACGTCGCCCGGGGACCCGTTTCATACTGGACATTCTCGGCGGCGCAGGTGCTTCCGTGGTCTTTCGCACGCCAACCAACAGACTCTTGTATCTTCACCAACATTTGCCTGAGACCACAAAGTAGTCATTCATAATATTATTCACATTATTATTATGCTATTATATATGTACATTTACTTCATTAAATCGTTTTAAAAATTCGACTGATTTGTCGAAGATGGGAAACGTAAAATGAAGAACATCATGAAACATATTTGAAACCAGTTTGAAAAAGAAATAGAAGACTTGTTATGCCATAAATGGTATTCGTTCGCAATCGCCTTTAAAGAATAACACCCTGAAAGTAGCTTTACCTTTTCCATATTGTAGTGCATCAGCAATATATCTTTTTTGCTTTCAGTATTCCTTTTTTACTCTTTCTTCAGTTCTTGTATATATAACTTCCTCAATGCACTTCTTTTATGTGTCTGATTAGTCCGTCCATTTTGATCATCCTCAAGCATCACTCTTTGCATCCCAATAGATCACTCCTTTTATATATTTGAATTCTATTCATGCTTGGTTGTAGAATAATAATTTCTCGCCTATTTGCATGAAACTTTAACTACAATAAGCAAAATTATTTATCTGATGAAGAGAATATTTTGCAATGTTGTGAAGAGAGATTAAATGTCATTCTAGAATTTTTTTTTTACTTTTAAATTATTTTATTTCATTGAAAAAATGAGAATGGTAAATTAAATATTGTGGTTTCAGTATTGATTAATTCAATTTACGTTAATCATTGTTGAGCCAACTATTTTGTAAATCAATATTCCTTCCATTATCTACCAACTTGCAGTCTTTTGGGGCAAATTAGTGCATTTGCCCTAATCGAACTAATTTAATCAATTAGTTATCCGAAATCTCCCCAATTTGGTGTATCAATGATCCTGATCCATCTAAATACTTGATTATTAAATTTAAATATCAATATCGAGAGCGTTTAATTAGATAATACGTTTTTTGAATACTTAAAAATAGTTTCTTTTGTTTGAATTAAATTAAAAAACAAAAGTTTAAATATTAAATTGATACTGAAAATAAAAAACAAAAAAAATAAATACTTGAATTTTTTAAAGAGTTATTGAAGAGTACTTTTAAACGAAAATCTATCGAAATTTTAACCATTCAACCGCGTTTTCAAAAATAAAAACAAATTGAATAGCAGTAATTTTTTATTCAATTTTTTTACATTGTTCGAAAAAAAAAAATTATAACATGGAAATACTTTTTTCCCAAACAGTCAAGTCTTTTCAAAAGAATTCTTTTAACTTTTTTAATGATACTTGAAAGAATTTTGTACAATCATTTGTTCATGAGTTATTAACTTTTAAAGTCAGCAGTAACTTCTTTACTTTGGTAACTCATAACTCCGAAAAAGAAATCGCATAAATACGCCCAAAAGTTGAATAAAAAATTGGTCTTTAATAGCATGGCTGTCAAATTTGAGTCAAATTATTCTCTGAATATTGAGAAACATTCAATAAAATCATTAATAACAATAAATAAAATATTTTCCAGGTTAAAATATTTTTACCTTCAACCAGAAACTATCAAAATACTAGAATTTTTTTACCTAAAAATATTCATTTATTTTTACAATGCTATTTCGTAAAGTCAATTACTAAGCCGATACGCATCTCTTAGAAATGTCTATGTGTGAACAGTAAAATTTTATTTAATAATACACATATCGAGTGGAGAGAATATAAAAAGAAATCTCACGGGTGAATTTTTAAAGAACAACTTGGAGTAACGACTCAGTTTATGATCCCCGGAGATGATAAAACGAAGAAAATCAGGTGTCTCGGTCGACTATAAAATCATCACTGCGACCACGAAACATGTACATTTTTTATTTCTATAGGACAAGTGAATTACATTTATTTTCAACTCTCATGAAAAACTTTCAATGTATACCAACCATTATTTTCTTTCTTCACGCGTCTTCGTTCTCTACTGGCTAATTTAGTTAGTTGTCGAATTATTTTGAAATGGCGAAAAGAAAAGATAAAACAAGAACCGACAAGTACTACATAACTCGATTTCCGACGTGACATTAGAATGCTCTCTCATGGTACCTTTAGTTTACTAATACAATCATTGAATTTATCCTTTCCTCTTTCATAAACCTAATTCTTTTATTCATTTGTATGCTATCGAAGGAATTTCATAATATTTTTTTCATCCCGTTGTCTTTGATAATACTTTTATCCAAGCTTTGGCGACATAAAATACACTTGGTAATTTTCACTGCTTATCTTTTTATATTCTTTCTTTGCCATTCATTATTCTACCTTTTTGATTATGTTCGTATACTAACGGCTATGTTTTTGAACAGTTGAAGCTTATATTCACTGGCTCGGCAAAATTGAGGACAAAATGCCACAAAGATTTACATTTCTGTATATATTTGAAAGTACACAAAAAGACAAATGTTATTCAAAATATCAAAAAAGTGGAGGAGTTATAAAAATAACCGGATGAAAGGGTATTAATAAAGTTAAGGTATCATGTCTGTAATGTTAATGAAACGATAAAAAAACGTAAAAAGTAATAAAACTTATCAGAATATCAGTTTTCAAGTATATTCATTAAAATAAGAATATAATAAAATATAATAAATCGGTGGATATATCGTGGGGATTGAAATACATAAGATGAGTGACATTGAAAATGAAAACAAAAGGTTAAAAGAATGATGGAATAATCAAGTGACTTTGGCGAAAGAAAATAGACAAACAACAATAGATAAGACGATCAGAAAGTTGGCACTAGACTTTGAGAACTGAATCTTGAAACTCGAGGAGTGCCATGGAAATAACAGGCGACGTGGAACCGTGGTAGACCGCTTTTACCACGACTTTGAGAGTTTTGATGTTGAGTTAAATATCGTTGAATCCTCGTCGAAAGGACCGGAGGATGAAGTTTCGCAACGAGGTCGGGTGTCACATACTTCCTACACTAATAGATGAATCTACAACACTTATTCGGCCTTCTAAACATTCTTTGTCTTCGTTTACACTTCAAACAGGCTTGAAATTTCATTCATTATCGCGTCATATTCCTTTCTTATCTCCTCTTAAATGACTGATAATCAATTTGCAACCCAATTCTTGATGAGGTCTTTCATCAATGATGGACAGTCAATTAACCTTTTGCAACGTTGTTGAAATGAGATATAAATATTTTTTGCACATTAATAAATGTCAACAGACGTTATCTATGGATGCAATTAAAAATTGATGATTAAACAATCATTCGTTTATTCATAAATATTTGTTTTATCCAGTATTTATTTTCAAGACCTACCTCTTTGTTGCTATAACTCTTTCTTCTCATTACTTTTTTGCTTCATGTACTTAGTTTCCATTTCCAACCCACTGTAGTTATTCTTCATTCAGGCACGCGTTTGTTGTGGCAAAGTCCTGCGGGAGGTCGACTCGTGGGTGTCCAATAAATTGGTGAGGTGGGATGTTGTATTGTCTCGGTGAGATTGGCCGCTCTATCAAGTGTATGTGGTCGTGATCAAATTGAGTCGAGATTGCACTGCAAAGACTGTCAAGTATGCATTTAAACCACTTATAAAGGGATATATAGTTTTGTTATTACTTTCAATTCAATATAAGCTGGCTTTTATTCCTTGCACAAATATGCTTTTGTTTCACACTCAACTTGAAGTGTGTTTTTAATTATTCCATGCTAATATTTACGTATAAAAATTGAAAAAAGCATCAATATTTATTTTTTCTTCGTAAAATTTTTTTCGTGGAACTTTATCTTGGAGAAATCAATATGGTTGGAATATTGTTTTGAATTTTTTTCCTATTTTTAGCAGATGGCAAAAAAGGAATAAATATTGAGTGAAGTTTTTTATATTTCAAGCTGGAGTTGAATTGATGAATTTTTAGATAATTATCTGTTTTAAAAATTATCGTTTATTCTGTAAAATTATCTTTCATGGGTTCAATTAATTGGTAGATGGATTAATTAAGGGGATTATAAAATATTCAATAGCCTTCGTGTGTCAATAAATAATATTGATTTATTGAAAAATAAAAAATTACTAATTAATTCAGCTGAAAATGTATATAATATTTATAGAATGGTAATAGAATATTTACTAATGTTCTTGTATGTAGAGGAATGTCAAACAAATGTTGAATTACATTTTAAATGTTTTTTGTTCAAATTTATACATCAGTTTAAAGGTAATATTTTATTATAAAAACCATTACAAAGAGTATAATAACATTATGTTTACATAATTTATGTTGCAAACATACAACACTTGTTTACCCAACTTCTTTTTACACTTTTAAATAGTTTTTGCACCATTACGAAACTCACTCAGTTTATCTATTGGCTTGTTTAGGGATACTTAAAGCAAGAAAATTATCAGACGTAAGCAGAAAAAATTTTTATTTGTGGTAAAATATATAATACGCAAAAAACTACAAGCCAAACTGCATCTCAAGACGTTGGCCGGCAGGAGGTTTTTGCACATCCTGTTTCTGCCATTTAAAGAATTTTTTCCACGATTTACACGAGTTTCTTAGGATTCGATAAATGTAAAACATAGTTTAAAAGTTACTTAATACAGCAATATAGTGATTGAGAAAGAGGAAAAAAAAATTCTTATTGTAAAATATTTTTACAGCTTTTCACTCATGGGTTCGTTGAAAAACCGTTAAAAATTCCCATAATAAATTTATTCACATTTTTAGTATCTAGGGAGTCTGTAAGATAACAAAGAGGCTGTTCATAGTTCTGGGGAATTAAAAAAAATTCCATTATCTTAAAGTATATATTTAGTAAAGAATGAAAAATAATTTCATAGTGCACTTTTAAAAATTATTTTAATCCCTTAATTACATTTAATAGTTATTTAAAAACCTCCACGAGAAATGAATTATTTATTTTGCAATGAAATAATATACTTATCTGTTTTTAAAATAATTTTTTAAAATTAAATATGTCGCACACATTAAGTACAAAATTCCAACTATGTATAAACTGTGCAAGGCGTGCAATTTGTCATCCTGACAACGACTATTCATTCGTCTTTTAGTTTTATTAAAGTATTCACGTATATTATATAGAATAAACTGTTGAGTGAGGAATACTTGTGAGAATTGAACATTGTTTCTTAAAGGGATATTCTTGTTGTAGGAAAAGTATGTAAAGAACTTGGGTTAAACATTCTTTCACTGTTATTTCTACACAGACAAAAATCGTACGAAAAAAAAAGGATGAAAATAAATAAATTCGTGATGACTTGGCTATCAGAATCCAAGCTGTTGGATGAAAGGTATAAGATATTCAATCCAACGTGAAATATTAATGATAAATAAATAAATAGAACAAAAAGACATCATCTGAACATGAGACAGAGAAAGATGTGGAGAAGCTTCCAGGGAGTCCAAGAACCTTGGTCGTTATTCATGCAGTAAAAGATCCCGTGTTGCCGGTTTTCTTTTCATCGATTTTTTAGCAGCAGATTCGAAAGAAAAAATACAAAACCCAAATCTCAGAACACACTACCGGGTGGATTTTATCATAACATTGGTAACAGGGGAATCTATAAGTGAAGATATAAATATGGAGGGTTATTCATTCGTTACGCTCATTGCAGACGATTTAAAATATCTTCCATAAGTAATCTCACTAAAAAATGATCCGTGAAGACTATTCAAATTTTTTTGGAGCTCAATTTGAATTTATTTTTGCATACACAGCTTTATTGTTGTTGAGAGGAAAAAAAAATATTTCTAATGGATAATTGTTTTTTCTTGGAGGTAATTTTTATTATTAATACATCAAATGAGTGAATTTATTCTAGGAAACAAAGTAAAATGATAATTAATTTTTCCAATCTTTATAAAAGCTTCTATTAAACAAATATTTAACAACCTTGAACTTCCCTATATTTTTCGAAAATAGACTTGGGGGTAGAGTTTATTTTCTCACTTCAACACTTCGGTATAAGACGAAGAAATGATATTTTTCTACGTCAAACAAATGGGATGATCGATCTATAAAGTTCCCTAAATAATTATTTGATACACGGAATTGAAAGAAAATTAGGAAGTATAATTTAATTTATTAAAGATAATTTCAGTCTAAACTAACATATCAATCGATAAATAAGTCATTCTAATTTAGGGAAATATAATTCAAATAATAGTTATTATTTCTAATGGTATCAAAGCAGTCTTTTTAATTGAATTTTATAGATAGATATTTTTGTTTGAATATTAGAAAATTTTGATCCGTCTTAACTGTTCATTTATTGACATATTTTCTTGATACTAAAATACGTTAGTTGTAAGATAATGTTGAAAATAACTGGGAAAATTCCGTTAGATTGAAAAATACTAGACAAGCAGAAGAGTATTCATACTACTACTTCCGTTCAATACGTCAATATCAATTCACAACTTCGTGACCTCCTGAGGTCTATGACTCGTGTGAAGAGACATGTATATAATCTCAACGACTCTATAGACTTCTACAAACTTTCTTTGATCAAAAGTCATACTGCAATTGATGTCTATTAAAAAACAATGAGAAAAAAATTCCCTCGGAAGAATACTTGATTAAATGATTCTATTTTTTTTTTTGATGTCTGAAAATTTATCGATTGTCATTTAGTGTAGATAAGTGTAGTCTATTAGACTAGTCTTATCTAGCTGATCAGTATCGTTAGTGATTTGTAATTATTTCAGGAGTAAACTGGTCATTTAGAGAAGAAGTTAATTAATATTTTAATATCAATTAATGTCCGAATGTTGAGTGTCTTGTATTATATACTGCATGTAGGATGCGTAGAACAGGATCGTTACGTGTGGGTGTTGGCACGTAAAGTGCGTATGGAGACGGGACCACCCATAGCAGTGGTTATCGGTACGTCAAGATTGGACCACCACAGGATTCTCCTGTTTTTTCTTATGACCACTATGTCTATTTCACTTTTTCATATTCTTCTTCTTTTAATCCTCTCTTTCTCTATCTCCACACGGTGTATAATGTCGTCAGTGTCCTGCAGCTGCTATCTGAACAATTAAATTGTTTAATGGATAATTTATTTAAGTAGCCAAAAGGGGAGATTGTGTTTTTAATAAAAATAGTCGATAAAAATGATTGAAAAGAGACTGGAATATTTTATATAAATAAGAAAAATGTGGCGTGTTATTTTAAACCTATAAAATCATTTCGTGTCATGAAAAATCGTTTTTTTTTACCATTTCTACGATTTACCACACTATTTCACCATTTTCGGTAGACAGCAGTTTCACACAAAACAAGACCTCAGTGTGGCCTGTTGAAGGCGTCGACAGGGCCATATAAAATTTTATCGAGTTTGAAAGGTAAAAAGTAAGAGCAAGGTGCGAACTCACTGTTGGAGACTATTGTCATTTGAATGGACCCCTCAAAAGTAAAGGTATCCTCCTATTTTTCTTTGTACTCCTCCATATGCCTCGACGATGTTTCAAGTCAGGAATTCTAAAATTTAATATTTACAAAACTGTCGTACAGTTACAGTGTATTTTTTAGCCATTAAAAAAACATAATACTCCAAAAAAAAAATTTATGTCCAATTAAAAATGTATTTCTTATATAAAAAAAACGATTTGAAAATGTCTGCAACTGGTTGAGAAATAAAAATGCTGTAATAACCAGCACATTACTACCCTTGAGCATGTTCCTGTAATAAGAAACACAAAAAAAGAGTTGATATGAAAAGCAAATTCAATTAACGTGGATAATAAAGTAATGAATTCATATAATAATGATGGTGGATTTGCCTCTTGTGAGATAAAGATATAAAAAAAGGCACGTCAGCAGAAAAAATGAAATAATTGCTCTACCTTTTAATGATTATAATAAAAATAATAAAGTGTAATAATGATAACGACGAATATCAATGAGTACATTTTTTAAAGAATCAATAATTTATATAAAGCTGTTTGCCAGCAAATTATTTAATCTAAATATACTTTCCTTATTATAATGTTAATTTTAAAGACTGAATAAAAATCGTATAAATAAATTTTTATTATGCAAATATAATGCCTCAATACAATATTTAAAAAAAAAAAATCTTAAGCATAGAGATAAATATTTTCATTAAAATAAATAAGGAGAAATAAATTCATTCATTTTCGCATCATCGAAAATATGGCTTGACATATCTGAGATAACATACTTTGATGTTAATCCATAGATTTAACGCACGAATGCAGAGAAATAATCTCAATAGAATGATATGGAAATGTTTGAGTTTGACGGGCGTAAAATAAATTAATTACTTGAAGCGAAAAAAAGACATAAAAGACGATGCTGTGAGGTTGAAACTTGAATATTTCGCACGGATTATATTCATCTCATTTACAAATCCGAGTGGTACATTCTTACGAAGCACTTGGACACATGAAGTTTAAGATATGTGCCACGATATATTCGCCAATGGGCGAAATTTTGTTTCTTGCTCACTGACACTCGCCGGAACTCGATTTCCTTAAATCTTTCTGGTAATATGGCCTCGACATCTCTGCAGCACGCCTTCCAAAACTCCAAACAAAAATTTATTTACTTTCACGGATCGTAAGTTTATACCCCGGAGTGCGCGGTTTCTTCGAAAGTCTCCTGTCTTCGAATAAGCAGCGAGTGAATCAAGAAGAAATAAAAGTGTCGCGAAACAAAATAAGAAGAAGTCATTATTCTTTTACAAAAAATAAAATGGATTTTATTATTTTACTCACACTCTAGAAATATATCTTCACTAATTGTCAAGCACGTACTTGTAGTGCACTTAACGTTATAATTACATTACACTGGCTCTGGCAAAGATGGCCATATTAAATTAAAATTTAATGTTTTTTATATTTTACTTTGAAAAAAAAAAATTAATTAGCAATGCTTTCAGGTGAAATACGATCAATTTGAATGTGTATTAATATCTGTTGATGCTTTCAAACTAGGATTAAATTTTCTGCATTCTATACTTCTAATTATTTTCATGGCAAAATAATGTTATCAAATTAATCCTTGGGTGGTATTATTGTAGTATCATATATGTATCACAGAACATTTGATGAAATATTAAATTATCATGCTTATTAATATACAAATAAAATAATATACACTCTGCATCATTAACATAGGAGTTTGATATACTTTAATCCCGTCATCATTTACCTTGCAGTGAATAATATCATTTATACTTTGAAATCTAAAGCCTGGTATGTGTTGAGAATGCTAGATTATGCCGGAGGAAATTTCGAGACTATTAACAAATTTTTCTCATTAAATTATAAAATTTAAATTCACTCATTGCGTATAATAATCATATTATCATTTTTCACGTTTTATAAAAAGTTGACTTTCAGTCGGTCAAAAAATTTTAAAATAAATCATTTGATTTTTTTTTCAAATTTATTTTCACGTTAAAAAAAAAGGAAAAAAGTAAACTCGATATGAGAATTTGTTGCTAAGCATAAATATAATAATAGTGGTTATAATGAGAGATAAAAGAAAGATAAACATATAATATCAAGTAATAAAAATGATGATCGAGTTTTTCCAAGAGTGGACAACGAAAAAGTATCTTTCTCTCTTAGAAGTCTCTTCTCGGTTGATGTAGCCTTCAGGCTTAACTACATCAGCTACTACCCTCCTACTTCTCTTCTCTAACGATTCTCTCTTGCGTGGGTGGGCTGATGGGGTGGTTGGCAAAAGCCTGAAATCGCAGGCCGTGTCAGGGGCATGCTCTATCCTGAGGCCAAAATAGATTAGCGCTGCCAGAACTCGAGCGGCGCTTCAGCTCGATCCTTACTCTCTCTTGCCGACGTTGTGTGTACCACAAAATCCCGTTCTTTGTGCTCGGCACGTGCATGTATGTACTTTTACCTTTCCACCCTTACACGATATATATACGTGTATTACACAACGCTTTGTCGTGTGTTATACGTGACGAGCAATGTGTCCTATACAAATTGTACATTTCACTAATGGACATGCAGCATTTTTATTCATCCATTAACTCCTTTAACAAAAGAAGATGAGCTGCATTTATTTATTCAGTTAAAGTTCCAATTTGGATATATTCTTGTTGCATTTATGATGGGCATTAGAGCTATCAGATCGATAAAAAAGATGTCCAAGTGAATTTTTTGAACTGAAAATTATTATTTTTTAATACTGGTAACCACTGTGATTTACTTCTTTAGGAGAAAGAATTTTTTTCCAATGGAAAAATAAGGCAGAGTCAGATTACAAATTAATTAATCCAATAAATCTCTTCTTACTTATTCAAATGAGAAAAAAAGGTCATCGATCAATTTTACTCCAATTATTTCTATTACTTCAAACAATTCAAGACACTTGTTTTCTTCGTGATCTAGATCAATCAAAGATAAAAATGATGATTGACATTTGGCTTTACTGGTGTTAATCACTGATCACTCTTCACTCAAATCTGTTTACATGTCACATAAATTATCCCGGGTCGAAACCAATACTCTCCTAAGACAAGTGTCCTGATTTGATCCTAATTAATGCATTGAGATCAAGTTAATGAACTGATCATTGTGTTAATAATTTTTTTGATCATCTTTAATGGCAATGATAATCATGATGATGATGAGGATGATGTGGTGGATGATGAGCTGAAGATGATATTTATCTATTGAATGAATGAATCTTGTTGGTATTTATAAAGAAATATAATATCATTGTGTTCTTATATCAGACATTGACAGGCAGTGTAATGTAACACATGACATGACACGCCTCCATGACCATCCCAAAGTCTCAAGATTATTTCCAACAGTATGATGATGAAACCAATGAAATTACTGAAATAAAGACACGACTTGATGTAGTAAAAGGGAAGCAATCTCTTCTATATACACATATCTACTTCTATTGAATGGTTATTGATGATTCAATCAAATAAACCTCGACATGAACATTCATTCAGACGTAGATGTAATTTTTTTGAGCAAAAAGAAAGCAAAGTTGTTCAAAAATTAAATAAAAAATATTATTCTTTAGAAATGGTGCTGAATGGTTTTTAAATAAGGCCTAATTGGATCTAAGTGTTTGGAAAGTTACCTCTTACTTGTAACATCAGTCTTTGACTGCTTTCTGATGAATATTATCCGCATAAATCGCTTGATTTCGCTTCGTGAATTTTTATTAACCTTACACTAATATATATAGATATATTTTAGATATTAATGTTGCATCACATTACTATATAATAAGTGATGTGTCTCGGGTAGTGATCCATTACAGGAAATATGCCCGAATGATGTCAGGATACAGAGGAAGAAGGAGAAGAAGACAAGAGAGTGTTTCAGCCACACCTTTGTTGCCTCAAGGTAACAAGACTAGATATATCTAGATGCTGATCTCTCGCTTAAATACCGGAACAACACACGATTCATTATGTTCTATTTTCGACAATGTTAGTCTTGTAATAAGGTGAACATTCGACAAATGCACCAAAACGAGGAAGAATGAGTAATTGGTTACAAGCTGAAATTTTGATCCAGGAATTAAAATAACTTGGATAGTCAGGCACGTTTCCAATTTTCTTTCCATGTCATGTTTCACTTATAATTAATATTGTTTATCAGTTAGAAGAATTTATTTGAAACAAAGAAATTGAATTTAATGGATCCGATCAGTTTTTTGTTTGGTGAAATTTTTTTTTTTGGATCTTGATTGAAGTTGTAAGAAATAATTGGTCTTTGATTGACCGCCTGGAGAGTGGAAAAAAATTGGAGTAAATACAAATCAAAGTAAAAAAGAGTTTTAAAAGCTGATGGACTTGAAATAAAAATGAAATGGCTCCCAAGGTACAATTCAACCCTTCAATTTTAGCAGAATGTAGGTTATATCCTCATGAAGATGAATTGAACACCGATTCCCACGTAACATTCATTAGTGCTTTTGAAATTCTATTAAACATTGTGCAATTACTGCTATGTAGTTACTTAAATCGGTTCAAAGATAATTACAAACAAATGGCAAAGTAGACCAGGTTGAGAATCTTTTTATGGTAGTTCATAAAAATGAGATAAATTTTTATGGTATAATGATGTATGAAGATGAAACTATTTTAGTGATTCGTTGAGGTTGTCAAGGTGGTGTTGAAATAAATGTACAAATGTATCATCACAAATAAATCACCGGTGAATAAACTACAATTTTCTAGCTGAGGGAGCGTATAAATAATACTAACAACTGCTTAAAAGTAAAATACTTAAAAGGAGAAAGTACAAAATCACGGGGAAATTGTGGGGACATTAAGCCTGTTATTCGTGAATAACAATAGTACAAATAGGCGAGGGGACATGCCAATTGACCGACCCCCTCTTTTCATTCATGACGGGTATATTTACTCAATTGGAAAATGCTAAGAACCAATCACTTCAAATACATCTGTATATTTATATTTTTTATTTATTCAATATGGATAAATTTTTTTTTTTTGCAAAAAATGAACCAACAATAGATAATCTCATACAATAATACCTAGAAAAAAATTAAGAAATCATTCTGAGAATAATTTTTTTTTTTTAATAACTAACTCGTAAAGAGTGTTTTTTATTAACAATAAAATTTTATTTACGATTAATATGAATTTTAAAAGCAAAAAAAATGTTTTCCTCTCACTCAGAACAATTTTCTTCACCTAGAGAAAATTGATTCATACCAAAGATAAATTACAAATTATTAATATGATAATTGTTGACATTTACACCCATGTATAAATGTCTCCAGCACTATTCGCATAAATAGATTTGATTAAACAATAAAATAATGGCTTTATTACTTGTACATACCCAAGACGTGGTTAGATTGGAATGAAAATCGATGATAATGATGGGGAAACGATGTCTGTGATATCGATGGCAGCTGAACGATGTGCAGATTTTTTTAATGAAAAGAGTGTGGATAACCACTCATGAGTTTGTTTACACAGTAAATATATCAATGAATTTACGATGCGTGTACTTAATAGCTTCACAAGCAGATCTTCAGTAAAGAATGTACGACAAGCAAAGTCCTCTCGTTTAGTTGGCGGGACGTGAAACTATTAATAAGTTCGCAGCTAACTGAAGATAGAATAAAGGGAATTGAAAAGTAAAACACGTTAACGAGTCTTTAGTATATGTATATCAGACGTGGTAGAATTTAACACCGGAAGCTTTAATACTAACTGGCTGTTAAAAATTGTGATACATCAAATGAAGCCTTTGTTTTTCTTGTCTTACATTGTATGGATTATTTTCTTACATTCCTAACTGTCTTGGAAAAATGCTTACGGGTACTAGTGATTTATTTAATGAGTGGAAAAAAATTCATTCGTTGCTAATAATTGAATAACTGTCTCATGAATATTCATTAGTTGACTTTAAAAATATTTTAAGCTTCTAAAAAGCTCTAAAAATTTTTAATAATAATTTTCATCACATCTTCTCAGTCACAGAATATTTTTAATTGAAAAATTCTAAAGATAACTTAAAGTGAAATTTTTTTTTTTTAAATTTATTGAATTTTTTTCTATTGAATATTTTCTAAGTCATAAAAGCCAATGAATAGAAATAAAATTATGCTAAATTTGTCAATAACACTAGTATCATGTTAAATAGCTGATGTCATAAATGTAGAATAAAACCATCCATTAATGTCATACATCATATTTTTAGTAGTGATCTAGTACATCGTTCAAAATTCTTTTTTATTTTTTTTATTTCATATTAGCTTTCAAAAAATGCCGATCACGCGCCTTTTTCCACCCTTGGCTGTCGTAATGGATTGATTCGGAGACCAGTATAAAAGAAATATTTCAATATTTACGCTCTTCCATCTAGTTTATATCCTGTGAACTTTTCTTATTGTATCACTGTCAAGATCTTTTATTCATTCACTTACATTTTTACTTCAACATCCTAAAAAGTCGCTTTATTTCATGTATTAATATCAAATGTAAATTTATACAAATTCAAAAGTTATTTCAAACTTTAATTCATTTTTATAATTAACTGAAAAATGATAAAAATCTTTATCGAATTAAATTTTATTTAATTATCATACATTAAACTTCAGATAAAAATATATAAACTTATTTAATAAATTATGTTAAAACTTGAAATTCTATTACCTTATTAATAATTGAATTTTTATAGAAAATAATAATATGAAACTTTAATAAACTTGGAAGTATTCTAAAACTTACGCTTCCTTACATCTTTTAATAATTTTTTTATCATTTTCTGTAATACTATAAAATATGAACAAAAAGTTTGAATAAACTTGAACGAGATCTTTATAAAATTCAATATAAAATTATTTTCTTTCCACTGATGTAATAAATAATGAAGCCAAATTAAATGATTGGGCTGTTTTCGATGTCAGAAACGTAAGCCTAGTGATTAAAGTGGGTGACCCTGATGTACCAATGATATACGTGTGTGTACTCTCATTACTAACACGAAAACAAGTAAAATAAGTTTCGTATACTCACACCATTTCCGTTCAGTACTTTCCCATAGTCTCCATAGGCTGTAGCCGGCACCCGTCTCTATAAATCCTCTGACACTGGCAGTTTATCCAAGGGGGTAAGTATTTATCGTCCGGCAAATTACGAAAAGGGATTATCATCAACGCATTCTACATCTTCTAAAGGTAATCAGGATCTAGATATAAACCTGATTCGGCTTGTTCAGCTGTAAGAGTGAATGAACGCGTGAATGTATGTTAATAAAATTCTGTAAATTTAGCATAAATAGATGTCACTTGATATAAGTACATCTACTTGGCTATTCAATTTATTTCTAAGAGTCTTGTACTCTATCAAACTTTGCCATTGTTGTTGTGAGTGCTTTTTTACTCAAAAATTCTTACAAAGAATTCTACACGAGATTAATGAACTGTAATTACAAATAATTGTGTATAAACAAGGGTTAGTTATCAAATAAAGCTAAAAATGATTTTGAAAAAGCTCTATAGAGTAATTACTTGCTTTTTTTTTATCTCAAAGTACGTTTGGTTGTAGAAATTCTTCTGTCTTTTAAATTTTTTTACCAGATAATTAATGATGTTTGTTCCTTTTAAAATAATTGTTTAACAGTTTTTGTTCGAGTGAGTTTGCTGTATTTTAATCGCATTCTCTTTTTTTGTTAGAAAATTTTGATAGCAAAAATTGCTGCAAGAACGATCGTGATAGTATAAAAGATTAATATATTTGTAAGACATTTTCGCCAAAGACCTCTTGTCTTCCTACGAACTTTAACTGACTCGTAAGATTGCTGGAAGGATGATCCTAAAATTTTCCGGAGTCCTATGGGTCGAGTAGACTGAAAGTGCACCCTCGGGACAAATTCGCACTTTCAACCAACACTTTCACGTGGATAAATTCATCCCTCACTGCCTTCCTTTTCTTCATCATCTTTTTCTACTAATTTTACCAAGACCTACCAAAGTATTTGGTTTTGTACCTTGGGGCTAATCGCTTTCTTTAAGACGTCTTTAACTTTTCTTTTGAATGTTCTGTATATATACATATATCTATGCGTTCAGTCAGAGAGGTATTATACGACTCGTGAAAAGCGTCAGAACTGAAAAAGTGAGGAAAAGGTATCAGTAAAAATACCTAAATGTAAATCAAGCGAAAAATTCTAGATCGTAAAAATCAATTTATAACAAAGAATATCAATTTACTTATGGTTTAGCCATGAAAAATCAAGCTTCCTCTTCTTTCAAATCATCTGAAGAATTGAATGAATTTTACGACCACTCGTTTAATTTATGAGCACTCCTGAAAAGGAGGAGTTTATATACCTCTGCCCACTTCTCCCTGAACATACTTTTCTTTTAAAAAATGTTATGTAATTGGACCACATTATGCTATAATTGGAAATATTTTATCGAAGAATCCTATTAAAAATTCCGGGAAGATACATTTTAATAAATATTATAACCATTATTTTTTTTCATTCAAAAGAATCTTTAATATTAAAAAAAATGTAAGAAGAGAAATGGCATTCTATAAATATTATAGCTATTTTGCATTTTTTTTTTTTAAATTATTATCCGTAATCCTAAAAATACATAATAACTTTTAATTCCATACCATTATTAAACAATGAGCTTTTTTATCATTATTATTAACAACTTTTTACCACATTAAATTATTTAAAATAAAAAATATGAAAAAAAAATCAATAAAATAATACACAGATGGTTACATAAATATGCGAACAGTTATTCTGAAAAATTGAAACTCTGGCACATCACCAAGCTTCATAAAACGATAGCATGAAAAATGGTCCATTGAATATTGATTTATTTAAGTAAAAAAAAAAACAAAAATTATTATAAATGAATTGAAGCTTTCATTTTCAATATAATTGATGAAGAAGTCAATTAATTATTACCAAGCACATGATTTCTCTATAAAGATAATTAAGCTAATTTTCAATTAGATCTACCGATCAAACATTCGTTTTATCTTATCATTAATATTCAAACATAAAATATGCACTTAGGAATACATCTATATTAATTTCATTAAACTACGAATCATCATCAAACCCATTAGGATAAGTTGGGATATAATTTATGACTAGAGTGCATAGCAATTTTCATGGGCATGGTAAGTTTTTTTTTATTAATTTTATGTCTGATACAGGAACATTACATCTTTCCATATTTATACCACAGAAAAATATTTATTACCTCAACTAATATACACCAACATACGTAGCAACATCGAAAAACAATATCAGCAGCTCAGTCGCGTGTACGAACTAGCACCGGTACATTTAATGTCACGGCTATTACGATCTTATATAGCCGCAGTTGTTGCTGCTATGAAGGAAACGCCACGTAGCGTATGAAGCTTATTAAATTCCGTGGTGTAATAATACATACGTATATTTTCTCTTCTGGGTTCTTTAATAATGTACCTTTGGTCTCTTACATACGTTTATTTCGAGAACAATTGTTTTCTTCTACAAGTGGTTAATAAAACAACAAACGATGTAATAAACCATTGAGAAGCTAATTAATTGCAAAACTCGGTAATTATTCAAGTGTTGACAAGTTGTATGAATAAACTATAGTTTTTATGGTAATCTACATCACTCTCTACATATCCGGATGTGCTTTCAAATCAGCTTAGAGAGCTTAAATCTATTTTAAAAGTTTTTTTTAACCGGTATAATGAAAAAACATTTCAAAGCTTGCTTTTGAAGAGAAATAAAAAAAATTGATGATTGTTAAATAAAAATCATAAAGTGAGTTTACTTTGCTTAAAGTTTTTTTTTAAACAAACTATTTTTTAATGAAAAACATTTTTTTGCTATTAATTTCACTATTATTAAATAGAATGTGATAATTTAATTGGATGGATAGGTAGTTAAATGAGTTTATTAAAAATCTGGATTAAAGTTCAATGTAAAGCGGACTTGTACAGGTCTTAAATATTTAACTGAACATTATTACCCAGTTAATAAACGGTGTAACTTGTTAAACTCATGAACACGAACTAAAATACTTTGCAGTACATGTTCAATTATATTCAGGGGTTGATAGAAAGCGTGCAGGAATTCCTAAGAAGGGTGTAGGTTGTGTACAGCAGTTTATAGGGGAACCAAATGGGCAGTTTACGTGGCCGAATAACGTCTCGCATCGATCATTCTGCTTGACAATTAGCAAGGGTGGCGTGTGGGGGTTACGTTCTCGTCATACCTCGTTTTTCAACGAAAAGGAATATGAATTAATGCAGCATAGCAGTTGGTGTAGTGTGAAAATTGAAGTCATTTGTAATAATATGCATTCATATTTGCACTCTTTCCAACCCTACATTTTTTATTTTATTGGCCACACTTTGGGGGATTTAAACTTCACCTATCTAAAGTTTTATATACGTATAAATGTTCTCTTTCCATTTTCATTTCTTATTTCTACCGCGAATATTATACATATATTTCTTCCAACTTTTCTTACGTTACTTTTTTTTCAGTGCATTTGATATTATTGTAAAAAATGGGCGAATTGTTGTTACAGGAAACTTTTGCTATAAAATTCGAAAGTTTTAATCTTTATAAATTTTCATAAAATTAGGAATTTTCTAAGTCGGTTATTACATTTTTTTTCAAATGAGATTTTGCTGTAAAACTTTTTTGAATAATTTTCTAGATAGTAAAAATGTCATCTTTCCTTTTTATTCAATTTTTGAAATTTTTCTTTCAATTTTATCCCAAGTATTTAAGTCAAATAAATTAATTCTGACGCACCATAATGGCACTGAAAAAATGATATTGAATCAAGAATAATTTCATTCTTGATTATAATGTTATTTAATAAAACAATAATACTTGTATAACATAACAGCAATTATGACAGAACCATGGTATCAACAGTGAATAAAAAAATTAATTAAGTTAATATTTTAAACTTACCAGTAGAAATAATAGCAAACAATTTCATTGAAACGAATTCATTAAAATGCTTGCAATTTTCATTCATTCAAGTAAACAAATCCCGGCTGAATGAAATAATAAATTGCTTAAAAATGAAGTAATAAATATAAATAAATCAAGTAAATTTGAGTATAAATTATAAGTTTCTTGTAACAATCAAGTCGGAAACGTATCTTGAATCTTTCTCTTCTACTCGCTTATAGCTACTACTCAGGGTGGATGATTTATTCGACGTTTACTTGCAGACTTAAACTCTCATTAAAACAGTAAGGGGGGCTGGGCAAGTTGTATATAGATACGTATATGTATATACTGAGTACGATGTTATTCATCTTTTCTAACTTATGCCGTCGTTATCATTAACCTCTTCCTCTTCTTTAGCATAGAAAAAAAAATTTGCCTTTGAATTTTTCGCCCTTTCTTAAATACCATATCACGTCCACTTACGGTCAATGAGCAGACTTGATGCAACAACAGTCAACTGAAAGACGTGAATAACTAATTAAAAATACATATTTAAATGTTTTTATGATGTAATGATGTATTAAAGTTATACTATGTTAATGAATAATTAGCAGTAACATGCAAATGATTATTCATAGTAGACAGTAGAATGTGATAAATCAGATTAAAAAGATAAATGATTAATTTACCAAATTATTTTGTCCTGTATGTAAATTAATAGTCATAAGATTTCAGTAGATATAGTTAATAACTTGAGAAAGACGTAAAAATAGATGTTAAATTTTTTTTATTCCCTAGATCATCAAAAAGCAAATTATGAAGCTTCTAGTAATAAATAAAATCATTTCTGTCTTCCTTTATTAGCAATAAAGTATCCTAAATTGAAGAAATATTACTCATTAAATTAAAATTGAGTCGTTAAATTAATTTATTTATTCCTGCCATTTTTAATGAGCCGCTTTGGTAAAATACTAAGCTAAGAAGAATCGATAAATAAAAATCATCTTAAAGATGGTGATGATGATGGAATTTTAATTACTAATTTCTAAAAATTATTTCATTCATTCAACATTTTTTTAAAGTGAAGAAAATAATGATACTTTCATTACTTGAGTAATTTATTAAATCTAAGTTTATTTCGACAAGCTTTAGACTCATATGTATACATATCTGTCTACCCATATCCAAAGCATGACAGTATAGAAGAGACTCGTTAGCGAATGACAATCGTGGCAAGCATTCGACGCATCGCTGACGCCTTGTTAACTATTTTCATGAAGCACATCCGTTAGTGTTTAGTAACGTTGAGTAGTCGATAATTTATTGGCTTGTAAATTAATGAGCTTTCCAGAATATAATACTTTTAGTGGTTTCATCGTATTTGTCTGATGTGTAGACAATAAAATAGCTTTCCCCTTCAATTATTTTTTCGTCTGATACACAACATCAACAAAGAAAAAAAGAAATTTTTAACTCCATTCATCAGTGAAGCATTATTTTATATTTCAACTCATCAATTGATTCTATAAAACAAAATACTGTGACCATTGAAGTAAATTTATTTAAAAAAAAGATTCTGTAAATCAGAATAAAATATTTAGTATAACCACTGTAAATTTTAGTGTTTTATTATAAAACATTAAAAGTGTTTTAATATGACGTCAATCATTTGATTAACATTGTCTCAATTTTAAAACGTTTTCAAGTGTTTTAAAATTTACAGTGACAATATTTGCAAAAAATAGAAATAGTTTAATTGAATTAGAATAAACAGTAAATTAAAAAAAAAATTTACTTGGTTATCGACTCTTGTTATTTCAAACCTACAATAATTTGAACCTTTTTATAATTTAAAGTTATCACGAGTTCTCTACAAAATTTTTTTATTCAAACACTTGATAATTTGTAATATTTTAAAAATCCTCGAGTTTCGAATGAATGAAAGTTGACTGTAATTAGTTTAGAATAATAGTGTAATTAATATGACTATGTTACATACATGATTGAATAGTTTTTATGTATAAAATAAAATTCAATATTACCGTTGAGTTAGTTAGAATTTTCACTACCACAATACTGACTGATTAATTAATACGAATTGCGTGCGAACCACTGAATTTTTTAATATACACTCTAGCTCTCATATGAGTTTTAACTATGTATTCCGGCAGCTAGAATGTGTAAAGAGAAATAGTCGAGGACCCAAGAGAGAAAGTGAGAAAGATAATTCAATATTAAATTAATGGCTGTAACAATATCAGCTAATAAATCAGCTTAAAAACAAAATTTGCTATTTTTAAGCTGAATAATTCAACAAAATAACATAACCAAATACAAAAAATATACCCAACTGATTGTTAATTAATTAAATATAATTATCTTCTATTTAAAATATAAAAGTAATTAATTACATCAAAAGTATACCACATAGGTATGGTTAGTTGATGCTTAAATTTATATTTGAGTACAAATGTGAATGTTAATAAATGTATAGACATAAAAAAGAGAATATACACCCTTCATTTCTACATGACAATCACCTCTTTCACTCCTCCTCTATTTCTCTTTGAACACGCGGATTCAACGTCGGTAGCGAACCGATTTTAATTCCCGTAATCTTATAAGCTGATAATACGATTTCACGGTCTTGAATTTAACGCGTGTCTCGCGTTGACACCAATGCTCTATCACCTCCAATGGCTGACTAGTGTTCTATTTTTTCATGTTATTTAGCGCATTTATACACTCATGTTTACGGTCAAATACAACTGAATTAAACTTTAAAATATTTTTTATCCATTTATTTATAAAAACGTTTGAAAATCTACTGATTCCTTCAGCAGAAGAAAAGACGATGAGGATTGATGTTTAATCTCTGATCAAAATTTGATAGCATTTTGTAGGATTAACTTGTTTAAAATAGAATCTTTAGAATTTCAGATAGTTACTTCTAATTGTAAGAATCGTTTAAGCAACTGATGATGGTGGTCGACCCTCAAGGTTAATTGTTCTCGGCAGGATTTTAACTTTACTTCTTCCTTCGTCATCATCTTCTGTGCTGGAGAGAACTCAATGCACGCATTTTCTTATTGGAAACTCAGCCGAGGCTTTAAAAGATTGGTATAAATGACAGGAGTTTCTTTAGAATATGCTTCTTTAAGCTATTCTATTCTCATGGATCAACCCAGTTTGAATCGATAAATCAATCTAGCTCACTTGATTCATAGTAGACGTTTAATGTTGAGAATACAATTGAAGCTCCACATGGCTCTTCTTCAAGTCTCTATTATTCTTTTATACGTAGCAGGCACACTTTGGCGTGAAAATAATATAGATGGTTCAATATATTCGATAATGTATTGTGTTATTGTTATTGTGATATTGATCAGATTAGAGGAAATATTTTTTTTGTCAAATTTCACAGTTTGTTGTTGGAATTGATATAGAAAAATAATGCAATCGGAAATAAATTTGAACTAGGTTGAACTATTTGAAAGCTTTAATTTAAATTTTAAATCTTGAAAGCTATGATTTATTATTTTTATTGTTTATAAATTGATAGAATAAAAAATTTCTAATAGAAAAATAAAATTTTTACAGAAAAAAGAAATCATTTAAAATAGTTTACTGAATAATATTCCATTTTTTCAATTTGATCAATAGGAAAAAAATTATTGACTAGTTTCAGCTGTAGTTTGTATACAATAAAAGCTGAATGACAATGAAAAAATTCAGAATCAAATGTTTTTTAACTTGGTAGAGTGTGAGAATGACGTATAAAATGTCAATTTGTGAGTTGGACCGCAGCTGACAGATTTTTAAAAATGACACATAAATAATATCCATAAAAAAAGCCATCTTATTTAAATATTAATTTTATTACTAAAAAAATTATTAAATTAATAATAAATGAGTATTGATCATATGTAGACAAATTAAACTGATGAATAAATTTGGACGATATCAAAATCAAAACTAATTTGCAAAATAATAGGAGAAAAATTCTATAAATTACATTATTCATCCCTCTCGTTATTTCTATATGTAGATATTATGTGTATAAAGGGCAGAGACTACTGGCGGATTATATGCTGTACCAGGTGTAGCCCAATAATGGTTAAAAGGGGAAAAACGATTTTCCTCTCAGCGAGCTTTTATTATCGTTTTGAATTCGTTACGCTAATATTATTTAATGCTTTTTACCGTTAAAAATCAAGAGCATGTTGATAGATTTGTAGAAAAATATTTATTTTCTCTCTAATTCGAGAGCTAACTGGTCTTTGAGATGAAAATCGATACTAGAATCATCATCAAAGTGAATGATATGTGATGAAAAAAAAAGAACATGTTGAGTTAAATAAACAAAAAAAAATATTTCAACTTAATGTACTTAAACTCTCTATCAGCTTTTCACCCTGTTTCAAGGCCTACAGAAAATTGATGCATCATGCCATGTAAGTATATTCCGACACTCACATAAAGCGTGTGTACTCGCATCATATGGCTTCTATTGTTGAGGTGTTCAGGTCGCTTCACCAAGTCTGCAGGCACTCGCTCTATGTTAAATGGATTACGTGACATATCTTCTGTTATAGAAACGAAAGAGAGATGGATAAAATGAAGAAGAACCAAGTTGAAAGCTGTATAGAATATGTGTTGTAGCGCACTAACTTAATTTGATCTGTTCAGGGCGTGGCTTTCATCGAAGTGGTTAATTGATCGAGTTACATGCTTTGTCTGGAACAATAATGACTTTCTATCTACGCAACATGCACTTGGACTTTCATTACAACCGATTCAAGATTTAATTTGCAACTAAGACTAAATAAATTCCATTGACACCCCATGTCAACTTCAGTCATTTATTACTTGCCTCGCCACCATCACATGGACAATCAAAGTTTCCTCAAAGTTCATAAATGGAGATCCTTGGGGGAAATTTTGCGACCCTGCAGAATCATTTCATTAACTTGTTCTATATTGGAATTCGTGCGTGGAGTATTACGTGGAATCATGTCAGTTTGACGTTAAAAATAAATTCATTACAGAAGTTTTTTATCGTAATAAAAATTTTCTTTCATTAACTAAAGAAGGATAAAAATACATTTAATTATTTTAATTAAAAATACACTACATAATAATTCAATTCTTGGATACATTTTTAAAATAAGTCTCCAGCAATTTTTTGAATAAAATTAGGGCTGATTAATTTATGTAAATACTGGTGATTTGAAAGTTAATTGATAATGATGCTAAGGGAATTAGTACTATTAACTATTTTTTGTAACAAAAAATAATTGATTAAAAAATGGCCAACGACAGGCAAAGGATGATTAAAATCCAAAAAAATGTGCAAACGTTGTTCCACCTTCTGACGAGAAATAACTATAAAGCGATTTGAGGTTTACTTAAATAAAAGTACAAGAAATTACCTCTGAGGAGTACCGACATGAATAAACGACTCGGTCATTATCCAACGATCAAAGTAATGTGTTGAAGGGTCGCCTGGCGCGTTTCTAATTAAGGAATTAACATCGTGAATTACAGCTACGTGGTGAAATGGATTGTAGATAGCTCAAGAGAAAGTCATGATTATTACAGAACTTATCTTGTACTATATTATCTTTAATGAAATAATTTGCATAATTCTGTATCTATAAAGATAGTGTGTACACGATATTTATATGCAGATAGATGTATTTATAGTGAATAATAATTACCTACTTTCTTATCACTATATTTAAACAATTTGCGAAAAAAAAACATCTTGTAAGTATCGTTAAAAGTATTTACCCTAAATAAATGAAGTCATCTATCATGATTTTTATGCTGCCATGAGAAAAGTATTTTTTCAAATAAATTAGAAAAGTTTTGAGTAATATAGTTGTGACTAAGGTGAAAGTTGAAAATTTATTGCGAGTCTGTTACTGCAGTAAGGGTAAAATACCTTACGGGAGTTAATTCAACTACTAAATGAACCAATTTGTCCATGATATTCCGCAGCCAAGAGATAAATTTTACCTAGGAAAATTAAAAAATGAAGAAAATATATGCATCCTTTCTCAAGTTTCTTACCATTTTTTAAACTTCTTTCCCCTCCTTACACTTTTTGAACTTTATTGTCTTCATTGGATTCTCACTAAATCCTGTGGTAAACCACAGCAAAGGATCCGCCGATGTTAGCGTTTAATTAATTATTCTGCAAGCATCGTACAAGTCAAAATTAAAATTGGTTCATTAAATGAAGCTGCACGGAATTTTTCTTTCGATTTCATTAAATTACATCTCTTCATTTTATTCTTTATTTTCATGTCTGCTAATGTGTGCGGCTCATTTTTAATATTATGACCGTTATATATGTAATTACTTCGTGGTACAAAGGTCATTAAACGATTTTTAAATTTGTTGACTCAATACTAATAATTCCTGAGGATTATAGCCTTGGCAAGTATTTACTTTCGTCTTTAAAAAGTAAAGTACATTAAACCGTTTTTGATAAATACTACTAAAACAATATTTTCTTGATAAACATGATATTAATTAAAATTTTTATTTTCCAGCTGGAATATTATATAAAAATATCTTCAGCATTTGATTACAATCCTAGTATTTTTAATCCTCTGATTTATCTATTTTAAATTAAAATGTTTCCAACTGGATCCAAAGTTTCTGAATTTTTTATTTACTTTTGGTAGTTTTTAATTCCACGAAGATTATCAAGTATTTTTTTTTTCTAAAGAAAAAAAAGCATCTCATGTAATTCATTGTCCATTAAAATGCAGTAAAATCTTTGAAGTGAATAAAATATTTTATCAAGTGAATTTACATTTGCTAACAATGTTACGATACCTTTTCTCCTGAATAGTCGTGAAATGGTGACAAAAGTATATCTCGAGTTAGTAGTCTAATAAATCGTAGAACAAAAACAAGCAAAAAATGTTAATTGTGTTTTACTTAAAAGACAAAATTTTCAGATGGCTATCATGGTTGAGCGAGCGCGACAAGTTCTTTACATCTCCCAAAAGTTGTTTTAGTCGCGTAGTAAACGAACCGTGCTAAAAGAATGCCAAGTTCTACTGTGAAGGTGTCGCGACAACGGACATTATCACTACGAGCCGTGATAAAGCGCATAACAAACAGTGAATTAAAATACTAACGACTTGTTCTAGAACTTGAAATAAACGATACAGAGTGCTAATATATGTAATCTTCTCCCATTTTCTCAGTAGTGTGAATAATTATTGAGGTTTAAATTAGATATATTGCTGTATATATTAAAGAATTTAAAAGAGAAAAAAGACTGTCGAAAAATATATGAGTGTGATGACAGCAAGGTGGGATGTGTAATGGCTAGGGTCAAAATACATATGCTCTTTCCCTGATGATTATAAAGTATGCCTATTCATTTCAACACTTTAACAATTATCGAGTCATTATTCTTCTAATTTCTCCACTGATGGCTAAGTAATTTTTACTGATTTTACAAATTATTTTAAAAGTTCATAGCCCTCCCATGCTGATAACTCATTTTTCTCTTTTCATTTTCAAATGATTGGTTCAAGAAAAATTGTATCTTCACAAAAGTATTTCAGAAGAGAAGACATCTTTATTCAGTGCACCTGTCCACCATTGTTTCGAAAACACTAAAAATGATTTTGACATTAAGGGGAACATGAAAAGAAAAAATACCAACTAGATATCCATATAGGAAAACGGAATCTAGAAATGATGTAGAGACTTGAGCAGCAAAAAGCTCATGACAAAACAAAAACGATGAAGGAAATGGAGGGATGTGTGATAGGATGTGTATTATGGAGGTGAGAAATCTGAGGGCAAACTTTAGCTTGAGTCTCTGGGGGTCGTCACAGCTGAGAGACTAAGTTATGAATAAAAGAGCAAAGACGAAGAAAGAAAAAAGAATGAATGTTCGATGGGAAGAAAAGTGAAGTCTCGATTGACGATCGATCATCGATCTTGTTGGTAAAAATAGTAATCATGAGTGAACGATCAAACATATCCTGAGGCATAGAATGTGCGGCTTATGGACTAATAACAGGTACGAAAACTCACGACTTCTTCCAGTGGCTATTTGTTGAAGCTTTATTTATATTGTTGATAATAATCGAGACATCTGCATCATGATCCTGATTGAGATATTTCACTTGAGTGTATTTTATCTTCTAACAAATTATTGTGGACCTAAACAAGTGGCCAATTATCTCGTTAAGTCTACATGTTGTTTCATTTTTATTTTTTACTCCAAACATGTTAACATCAATTTGGAAGTTCAGCCAAATGATGTTGGAAATAAAAAAGTCAATTTTTGGCTACCTGTTTCTCTATACACGACATATCTTGGACCAAAATCTTTGTGTAACATCTAATAAGATAGTAGTTTTAGACTAAACCAACTACATCTATAAACATATGTAGCAGACCTATACTACACATCAAGGTCCATTCCAGCAAACCTCACGAGAACGACCTTTTTCCACGATTATACTTCTGGGACAGAAAAAAACTGCAGACACGAAAGTGGCCCGTTTACCTTTCACATCGTTATTCGATGCGCAGAGAAAAAAATGTGAGAATAAAAAAAGTCGACTAACGAAAACGTGACATCGATGATACTTGAACAGAGAACTACTACACTTCAGCTCTTTTAGTCCCTCGCGTAGTAGTACTGCTAGGAATAAGTTCAATTCTTCAGAAGAATAAGCCCTACTTAGCGACTATATAGGTGTAGAGATTGCTTTTGTTACCTAACGACATTGCTATGTATTCCAATATACTACCAACTCTTACTAAGAGTCTGCTGCGTTTTTTGCGTTTAAATGTAAAGGCTTGATGGAAAACAAAAGATAAAAAGTAGACTCTCATACAGCAAGAGTTCACTGATGTACTCAGGAACTTAACAGACGAAAATGGAATTTTTATCAATGATATTCCTTTTATTGTGTTTCAGCGTGTAACTGCAATCTTCATGCTCGCAAATGCCGCTTCAGTGTGGAGCTGTACAAATTGTCAGGACGTGTGAGTGGAGGTGTTTGTTTGCTGTGTCGACACTTCACTGCAGGAAGACATTGCCATTATTGTCGTGAAGGTTACTACAGGGATCCAACCAAACCGATTACTCATCGTAAGGCTTGCAAACGTAAGTAATCATAATCATGCTAATTTAATTTGAGATTTAATTATATAACAAGTCACATTGTGAGGAATAATTGATGTCGAAGAAAAAAGTACTGAAGAGTTGGTAGATATCTTGTTTCAGATCAACAAGTATAAACACTAGATTATGGATTTGTTGATCAAATAATATTTGATATTTTTTAATTAATTTTTTTGCTTTTAACCTAACGAAACTACTGTAAATAAATTAATTTAAAGTTTGGTAGTTGCAGACAGGTGTATAAAGTTGTTTCTTAATTTAGAAATTACAGAAATTTTGTGCTTCTGTATTTTATTCGTCAGAATAGTTCTCAATATTTCATCCTCGAAATTTCTCTTCGAATGAACACATTTGTAAATTGGTTAACCACAATGAGAATTTGGAGTATCCACGAAATGCATAGTTCGAATAACAGTTACAAATCTCTAGAATGTTTTATATATTTGAAAATTAGTTTTTGGAGATAGGGTTTCAACAGTTAAAATATATTTGCAATTAATTCGCATTTAATTGATGGATAAATTTGATTCAAAAAAAATTTTCCAGCTCATGAATTAGAGTAATTGACTTTATCATTGATAAAATATAATGATAACTAATTGATAAAATATTGGAATTTAAATAGCTGATGAATAAATTCATGATTTAGTGGATTGAGAAAAAAAAAACTTTTCCAATAAACGTACCAATGGTGATAGAAAGTCAACCAAGCAAGAAACTCTGTTATTTTCTATTCCACTAGAGTATTTCAGAATATCCTATTCTAATACCAAGATGACTATACAACCCTCTATCTAAAGTACCACTCGGCTACAGTAGTTACATTTGTCGTTACGTTTCTCTTTTAGTAAGATCAAAAAATTTCCCAGTAAAAGCCACAGTTATCTGTCTCTACCATCACCAACTTTAACAATTCAGACGCATTAGAATGTAGTTTCATTTTAACGATATTTTTATATTCTACTCTCACTTTGTGTTATGTTTCTGAAAAAATTGAAGCAAAAATTTGTTGAAAGTTGATGACTTTACTGCAAAAAACATCTCATTATATTTTTTTAAACTTTGGGTTAAGTTTCTAAAAGTAAATCCATTCTGAATAGATGAAGCTGTTGAAGAAGCCATAGTGAAAATTAGGTATCAATAAAGCTGAGCTTCCAGAGGCCAAAGAAAAAAGTAGGGATTTTTTCAATCATTATCAAGTAATTATTGATTTTCTTGTTCACGTTTCAAAACATTTCCAACCATCTTTCCCAATTACTCTCATAATCACTGTTAAAGGAAAATAATCCCTTAAAAAAACAGAAAAGAAAGGTTTTCATTGCACAAAATTTCCTTAATCAAAGATAATTAATTTTACGATGAATATTGATGAGTTAATAAAAGCTTGAGACATCGTAAAATATTTTTTAACTCCTCATTTATTTATTTTCATAATTAATTTTATAAATTATAGGATGAAGGTTGTTAATTATCAACGCTTGAAATTAATCAACAGATTCACTTGTTTGTTAATAAAAATCCAGTACTTTCATTCAAGAATATTCATGTTCATCATGTAGATATGTATCATCCTAATGAATAATCTTCTCAAACATGTTTCACAGCAAAAAAGAAAAATCCAAGATCAATCATTCGAAGTTCTTGCTACCCATATATTTCATCTCTATCATGAAGACATATAGAAATATCTAATATGAAAAATCCATCTCACATAACATGCATACCTTGCATACATATTCACAATACTCAACAATTTTTATGAAACTTCAGATGCATCATTTCATGCACGAGTATACACAATTACGCATGCAGAAGCGTGTTACCTACATACATATGAGCTGAAAACGCGTAACTTATGGGGTGCTCGAGGCGTACGTAATATTAGAAACTTCCCTTGTTTGCGTAGCACGCGTGACCGTCCCGAAACGATACTGTTTCAACCGTTCTTGCTTTCTATGTTAAGTTTAACTTTGTCTAGTGCCTCGAGCAAGGGTTGTTCTTCAAACAGAATCAGTCACAGAGTATCATCATCAGGACTATCATCATGAGTGTGTACGTTACCCTTTCAAACAAACTTTTCTATTTCAACAATAACATTACAGTGCCCTAGAACTCTTTATTTTCCCTCCAAGATCTTCTTACACTATCTTGAGCATAAATTTGTTAGAGCTATTATTAACATGATCCAATCTGAGTCTGGTGCTATCAAGGTATTGTATTGCAATTCCTTATACAAAGAGCAACTGTTCTGATCAATAGCAAACAAAAGAGTAAGTGAATCATGTTTATCAACCATTACACCAAGGATTGGAAGATTTAAAAGATTTATCTATTTATTGTTAGAGATCACTTTTGTCAAGTAAATCAAATCTGAGCAAGTAGTTTATCAATGAATTAAATACACTGATTTGAGTTTAAGCTGAACTTGAGCTTTTCAAAATTTCCGCTTGAGCTTATGTTGCTTCACTCTGTTAATACGATAACGATGGATTGAGATTCGCTGTTGTTGTGAAGTAAGTCTTGAGAGTGATAGAAAATAAAAAGTTAGGGGTCGACAGAGGTTGGTGGTAGAAATAGCTAATCCTCTAGTAAGGTGCTTGAACTCGATACACGCCAGTACAAAGCTTTCTCTTGCCTACTTCGCACACGTTAGCATATTCATTACTTGCCACTTAGTTAAGAGCTTTAAGCTGAAGACCCTAATGACTTCTTACTCACTTGTGGGATCAGCACTATTAGGTTCGCTTGAGTTTCATTCTCATATATACACAATTGATCTTTTTCTTTTCTTATAACTTCTTCTAAGTAATCTATACACTTATAAGTATTTTATATTATTTTTATTGCTCTTGCACCAATTTATCTTCCTTTTATTCGCAAAAAATAGAACGATATTTGTTCCCATAATGGAACAATAACTAATCAACAGCTATCGTTCTCAATTTTAAATGAAATGGAGAGCACATGGCAGTGATAAAAGTGAACATTTTATCACTCGGTGGAGGATTTGTTTACTCGACAGTTATTTCATTGTGAATTATTGATTTTTAGTTGATAATAGAAGTTTTAATGAACTTTTAAGGTTGAATGAGTTTGAAATAATTTCGGAAATTGAATAATAAAAATAAATGAAAAATATTAAATTCCACAAGTTTAGCAAACTCATTAAGATAATCTTTACTGCCAAATTACTTATAATGAAGATTGAAATTTGACAAAGTAATTTGCACGAGTAGAGCACATGAATGTGATGGTAATAAGAAGATGTACAATAATAAGAAGCTATAGAGATAATAATAATAAGATGCTAAAGAGGAGAATAAAAAGAATCCAAGAAGATCGGTTAGAAATCTGGTATCTCGTTACAACCGTGGACAGGATACTCGGTCGCTTTACTTCGTGCCAAGCTTTTAATTTATTCCCACCTGAAAATCAAGAATCTTTCTTTTCTTTCTGTTTCTTCTTCTCAAACCCCACGAGGTCTTTTCTCGATACCCATGCACCTGCATACAAGGTGTCCTGATTTAATTCTTCACTTGATAAATTATCACTCGTCTACTTTTTTGTTTTCTCCTCATCTACTTTACATATAATCACATTTTTTACGCATATATAAATATTTAAATATACTTGAGATTAGTACATTCATCATTAAAATTGAGTATCAGGTGGAACCTAGGAAGTTGGTTAATCAGATTACACCAATTATCGTAGAGTACGATTGCAGACAATTCTCTATGAATACTCTTGTCATATATTATGAATGAAAGCTTGGTCTCTCTACCGATTAAAATCGCTTAAGAAGCTTACAAATAGATGAGAAAAAATCGAGAATATGTTTCAAATTTCTCATATATTTTCTTAATCCCTCTTAATATTTTACAGATTAAAATTAATGATGTTTAAATAGACTTAAAAATATAGATTTTGCTTTTTTTTTTACTTACACAAAAATTTATTATATTAATTATCAGCTTGTGTTGAATATTTGGAATAAAAATTTCCTAGATGATTGATACATAAAAATAATTAGCATTAAAACATTTAATGTTTTTTAAATTATTTAAGATATTTTTAAACGATTAACTATAAGTTAGTAGGACGCCTGTGGTGACTTGGTTTCGTTATAAATTGTTGGACATGCTTGAGTCGTTATTAAAAGTCGAGACAATCACGACATACCATCGATCCAACAAAAGTCAACCTTTAAAATGCTGCAGCCTCATTATAAATATTTCAGTAGCAACGAGATTTCGAAGAAGCGAGAATCTGCTTCAATTTGTTTCGTTGGAATAAGTTTAACGAGACAGACGTAAAAAAAATTCAAATAAAAAACTGTAAATAAAAGAATTTAATGAATTAAAAATAAATAAATAAATGAAAAATAAAATAAAGAAGAAAGAAAAGAAAAGTAAAATCAACATGGTGAGATATACAGGTATCGGTCAATATATTTGTGTCAGGAGTTAAGACGAACAAGAGGAGCATACGAGAAAGAAGAAAGATAGAAAAATAATTCACAATAAGGAGTGAGTGAAGTGTGCATATATATAAGAGAATGTTGCATGAGCGGTGAATATGCTGAATTGTATATTTTCTTTCTGACTTCTAAAAGTCGGAATAAAATATATCTAAAATAGTGTCAATGTGCCACTGACCTGGCTTATCATTTTTACGATGATAAATACTTTGATATTTCTACGCCTCTATATATAATAAACACTAATGCTGTAAGTTAATAGCAATAAAAAGTTGTAATCAAAATCTTTTAATACCTAATAATTTATATATTTTATTACACCAATTAATTCATGTCGCCATTACATTTATTATTTTTAGATTTTATATTACACTTATTTTGCATTAATTCGTGAAATAAAGTTATTTTTTCTCAATCAAAATGGACGATTTTGAAAGTAGAACAATCCTTCAATTTATCCGATAAACGTTTGTATGTGGATATCTGCAGGACTGATTATAATTGCGGGAATAATTTAAGGGTGCGGCAGCATGGAGATAGAGCCCGAACTCTGTTTTACTGATGTGTAGAACACTGGAACCTGATCGGTATCCACTTGAGAGATCGAATAAACCCAGCACTTTCGAGAAAATCGATACGTACAATCATTGTGAGAAGGGAGGGTTGAAGAGAGGAAGGAAATTGAAGGATCAGATGCCTTTATACATCAAACATTTTTTTTGTAAGATCGTTCTCTTCAATTTGAAGTTTATTTTGTAAATTCGCGTCGTTCATTGAATTAAGTAAATCCAACATAAAACAAATAACTCAATTATTATTCATAATTTTTTTTAAGAAACCCTTTTTTCTTATTTTTATAGAAAATAATACTTAATTCAATTTTATTTATAATTAATAAAAATAATAATTTTTATTTTCTTTATTCCACTGTAAATCCAAAATCCCGTCACACATGTTTGAAATTCACACAAATAATGTATAACGCCAGAAATGAACTATAGTAATTTGGTAGACACTTTTTACACAGATAATAGTGTATAAAAAATTCACACACATAGTATATAGTTTGTTAATGGCGTTATACATGTAATACACATAAAAAGAATTTCACATGTGTGTGAATTATCTCAGATTTGCAGTGTGTACTCTTTTAAACTGAATCAGTGAAAGCTACTTTACATCAGTGAATATTCACTGCTTGTTAGTGATAATTCTAACACGGAATGAATCAGTCATTAGATAGATACTGGATATTAGTGAATATTCACTGATTCGCAGTAGTTTTCACTGATTTAATTTGAGAAAGTAAAAATGAAAATGACAAGATTCCTTCAGTATTAGTTATTTTATTGCATTTTATCTAAAGATTCCTGGATAAAGTTGCAAGAGATATTCAAAACAGTCACTTAAAGACAAGTGTATATTTTTCAAATATCTTTCTTTTCCTTTCAGTTATTGACGTTTATTTTGTACCGATTGCCATGAAACGGGTGCTATGTAATGTCTCTTTGGTTGAATTACACGACTGTCTCATTAACTCTCGAGACGCCGTCATTACCGAGATGTGTATAGCTACGTATTGCCGAAGAAGTCGCGCACTCCAGGCGTTTCAAACGCATGTAAACGAAGATGAGATAGCTATCGATCTCCCGCTGCTGCTCGTATATACCTTTTTTCTTTTTTAATCTTAACTACTCTGCATTTACCTATCCCTTTTTATCTATGAGATTTCAAACACGGAGAATGAATCTCTATACTTTTAATGCTTGAGTGCATGTCAAAGATTTTTTTGCATAAAAGACATTTTCGCAACAGTTTCATCGCTCGACAGTTTTATTAGCTTCCTCTTTTGCTTGTTAATTATCACATTCAACTTTACTCTTACTCTTACTAAATGATAGTTTAATGATAATTCATTATTATTAATTATCAATGGGTTCATTTCTTTTTCGTGAGATTATTTTTTTGCACTGTCTTCACTTGGTATTCTGTCTGCATTACGATCATAAGCCTCCAAGAAAATAGGTGGTAAAGATCGAAATTTATAGTGGTGGAGCTTGACAGGTGTTGGGTTTCAATTAAACATGATTGATGATGAAACATCTTTTACTTTCTATCTTTTACTAGCGATTTTTTTCGATCAAAATATACAAGATTTGTTCTTCATTTGTAGTAAGAAGCTGTATACACTGATGATAAACTATTAATTTCCACTGCCGTAATAAAAAAAATTGAAACAAATAAACAATCCGTATTTCCATTAATTTTAATCACAAAAATGCATCAATTTTCATTTTTTTAAAACACATTTTCTCTACTTCTGATTATTCATAAAATCGATAAATGAATTTTTCTTTAGGATTAAAGGTATTATTCTGGTACAATAAAAACAAATATCAGTGTATACACAAGGAATAAAAATATTTTCATTTGAGAGATTAAGTAGTTAAATGAAAAAAAATATATCAGTAACATTTTTGTTAAAACGCAATGACAGTACTTTTATTGCAAAAATACAAAAAAGTGTAAATACAACCGTCTGGCGCTTCAACAGGAAATGACATTCCACCAGGCTGCGTCCCCGTACAGGGTTAAATAACGTGACGAAAAATGAGCCTGAGGGGAAAACAAAATAACTAAAAACTCTGTTCTTTCAGTAACAAAGTCTCGTCTCTAACATGGATAGCGATTATTTGATGCGCAGATATTCAAAAATATTTTATTTATTTTTACTCAATAAAAATTCATTTTTATACTCTCTTCATTCACGTTTTATTCTATTAAATAAAATCTATTTTATTGAAATTATTAAAAACTAACGATGCACTTGGCTTCACCCGGAATCATTCAAATTTGTAATTTTTTATTAACAAAAATAAATTGTTTGTTGTCTTAAATTTTTGGCAATACTTAATAATTTATTTCTTTTAACAACACTGTAAATTCCAGTGACTTAAAATTATACACATTAAGAGTATTTAATGCTAAAGCTCTATATACAAACTATTGCATTTTGTAGATAATTTGTACACTGTAAATTTCAGTTTTCCAAAATGCATTATTTTAATGCGGATAAGTGTGTTAAATATGACGTCAGCCATTTGATTAACATTGTAGTCACTTTTAACGCAGATCTAAATGTGTAAAAAGTGACTACAATGTTAGTCAAATGGGTGACGTCATATTTAACACACTTATCCGCATTAAAATAATGCATTTTGGAAAACTGAAATTTACAGTGTACTCATTTTAGAGTGTGTTAAATTCCAAAATTTGTTTATCGAAATTAAATATTAAACTCACTTCATGCGAGTTATTTTAATATATTTTGAAAATCTTGGATTTGCAGTGAATATTGCAAAGACAGAACAAAATAAAAGTAAAAATGTATGAATGGTAAAATTAATTAATTGTAATAGAAAATAGTAGAAACAATTATTTTTAATTATTTATATTATCAAAATTATTGGAAATAAACTTATGATGAACTGTTTTTAAATTGTTAAAAAATGAAAAATAGTGATGAAGAATAAATAAATAAAAAAAAAATAGTTTGGATTAAGTTGACAAAACTAATCATCACTGAATATCGAACGACAACGTCTTATTCAGTCTGCATTATTTCTTCTTTTTCTTCAACATTTCTTTAATTTCCTTTTTTTTCGATTTCTCACAGTTCTACGTGATTTTTTCGCAGACGAGCAACACACTATATATACTTTGCGCCTGTCGTACAATATTCTGTGAGTCGCAAAAGAGAGATACAACAATTTGTCTTTCTCTTCCTACCCAGAGCGGGCGGGCAATCGAATTTACAGGATATCTGACTTGGTCTCTCCCAGCGGATTCTTGCGAACGTGATGCCAAGCAAAAAGAAAAAGTTATTGACGCGTTTACGTGGCGTGAATTCTACTGGCTAGCCATTTTGATTATTTCAACTGATGGCTCATTTCATTTTTGTAACAAAAAATTACTTTTTACAATCAATTTAATGATATTTTCTTTTTCTGTAATTAAGAAACCAATAAATACAAGAAATATCAAAGAAGAAATCAAGAAGTTTTTTTTCATAATTATCTTCGATTACAAAACTATTTAAAACGTTTTTAATTCTTTTAGCAATTAGCAAATAAAATAATGAGTTTTTAAAAAATTTATCGGCATGCCAATTAAAGGTTGAGATGATGTTCAAGCAATGTTGCCACAAAAGCCTAGAGCTATGAAATAATAGCTCGATAATCTAAGCTAGCAAAATTAATATCCAGAGTAGATTAATTTTAGCAGGTTTTTCTGCATCATGGAGAGATCAGATTCCACTTGATAAATAATTATTAACCAAGTCATTTATAAAAAAAAAAAATTCTTTTTTCCCTTTTTCTTTCAAATAAAACGGAAACTTTGATATGCAAGCAATAGTGCATTTTCCGATAAGAATTACTTGCATTGGAATTTTAATAGATTCAAATAACGAGATTTATAAACTTCAGATCTCTATTTAGCTCTCATATAATCCCAAAGGATTGGATTTCCTTTTTATCCTGCATATTTTCAGCATTTTCAACATATCCGATATTCCACCCTTAATAATTGCTCGCAGTAGCAAAGGAAAGTAGAAAATGCCGGTTGCTATCTCATCGTCGACATGCTACAGGTGGGTATCTATAGCATGCGACGAAACCAGTTTCCGTTTTCTTCTCATTCGCCCAGTATACGCTTGCCATCACGAATAAACGGATATCTTCAGAGGTCATCCGGGCAACTTGCACTCGGCAGTGTATATAAAATCATGAGATAGTTTTTGCTTGCATGTTTGGATTAAAAAAAAAAAAAAAAATCTACATACTTATATTTATGTATACCAAGAGTAAGAGAGCTTCAAGTTACAAAATATATTCTCAGAATTTCTTTAATTCAATGCAAAATATGAAAACATTAAGAGAAATTATTCATCGTTGCAACTCAAATTGAACTTGAACATGTGTTGAATAGTTGTACGGTAAATAAAATAAAAATAAAAAAAAAAAGAAAACGTGAAGACCGATTTGAATTATCTGTAGAAAGGAAACAATTTTCTGACGAGCACGTGGGGGCCGACAACTTCGGGTTATGAATGTGAATTTCTTCGTGGGGAACCGCGTCTGATTATAGGGCGTAGCGAACAAGGTGGAGAAAAGAGTAGAATGAAAAGGAACGAGCAGAGGCGAGAACGGAGAAGTTGAAAATCTTTGATGATGAAGAGAGAGATGAAAAAGGGAGAAAACTAGAGAAGAAGACACAAACTTGAAGTCGAATAGCGTGATGTGAATAAATCAAACGATGCCGAGCGTGTTTCGATTTGAAAAGTCACACACAAGTTTCTTTATCACTATTTTTATCTGTCTCTAACACACTGTTCTCTATTTTTTAATTTTATATCTATTAGTTGACAACTGCAAACGGGGATCAGTAGAAAAATCTATATGTGGTCAGACGATGCGCCAACATTTAAGAGAAAATCAATCTGTAATAAATCTTTTTTTTAATTTTATTTAATAGGTTCAATGTTTCAATTGACTTGAATTTATTTTAGGTGAATTATGTGGAATAAAATAGATGAGATAAATTGAATGTTTTTGGTGGATATTATTACTAAGGTAACAGTTAGTTGTTATTCAATTGAAGTAGTTATTGACATTCTTGAAAAAACATTTTTAATCTTATATCTGTTCTTTATACTTACTCAAGATTTTATGAAGAAAAATTCGTCGCATGCTTGGACGAACAACGTAAGATCCAATATACTCTCGACCCCGCAATAAAATTGAAGAATCTTATAGGGACTTTTCTCCTCTTCTCTATACTTACTTTCCTTAGATTTCTAAAAGCTCTCCAGAAAAATAATCTGTTTCCACATGAGTAGCTTTCATCTACTCTCATTCTTTTGTTCTTATCTTTGGATATTATTCGTCGTCCCGTACATGTGAAAGATGGTGCCCTATATAGCTACGCAATTCTGCCGATACCGAACCACGATATGTCGCATGAAAAGTGGGAAAAAATCTCTAGGGTAATATTATCCTTCAGATCACACACAGAACCCTAGCAGCTTTTATATTCCCCTTATGATATTTATTATGGTATAGAGTTGGCCATCGTGAGTTTGATTTTTTTGATATTTTTGCAACATCGATACGCCGATTTTATCCGATTCTTTTCTATAATTCTGGAAAGGAAAACTCCAAAAGGACACTGGTGTTATCGAAACAAGGCAATGCCTAGCGTTCTGTGTTGATGATATTTTTTAATGTGCATAAAATGAGGGAAAAAATGAAAACAGCTGGGATAGAACATCGTGGGATAATGGCTCAATTCGATAACCGATAAACGATAACAGACGCTGCGGTCACAAGGACCCACGGGAAATTTTCAAGCTCACATTGCAACCAGCCGTGAATTGTGGGTTTTGGCATATGCAGTGCAATCCTATTTTTCACTATTGCTTGTGACTGGTTGATCGCAAATGCGTCTACCTAACAGTTTACAAAACTTTTTATCGTACAATTTATTACTGGGAATTTTTGAATAATTGAACCCATGCAGTTTAGGAATAATCGTTTTGAAGTTTATTTAAACCAACGGCTTTACTTTATTTAAAATTATAATAATTCTGTTTTTTCATTCGAATATTCTAGAAACATGCATCAATAATGAATTGAAATAATAATAATTTGTATTTTTTCACAAAATTTTACCCAACTGAAATTAAATTTGTGTAAAATTTATTATAATAAAATATTTCCAGATGAATAGTTTGGAAAAGTTAAATAAAAAAACATATTTCAATAGAAATTATTTGATAGAATAAATATTATTTATTTAGCATCGCAATGATAAATGCGAAAATGTGCTAATGAATAAATAAAATAATGTCACATAATTCTTTTTGAACTTTGCAAATATATTTTATAAAAATAAATTTTTAACATCCAGACGATTTGAGTAATCTCATTGAGTATTTAATAAAACATACATTCTAATAAAGAATATATAGATGAGATCAGAAACATTGATTTTATGTAGGATGTCTAGTGTATATTGAATTTATTAAAACACTGTGCTAAAAGCGGTTGAAATGAGAATCCTCTGGAAGTAAGTCTCAAGAGAACGTGGATAGGTGAAAAATCTCGCTCGTAAATTTTATTAAACCAATTCCGATCATCCGAGTATGGGTTTCACTCCAGGGAAATCAACTTGATAATTTGATTAATAAGTTGATAGATATTTACATTAACTTTGCTAAATGCTATTCTATCATTGGTAGAAAAATACTACAATTTAATTGCATTATTTCAATACTCATTATCGGTTGTATGACAAAAACTATAATTCCGGTATTTAAAAATCTTTATTACTTCAATAAAAATGTGAAATAATTTTTTTGTAATAAAAAAAAAAATTTTGTTTGATATTTTAAAGGAAAAAATATGTAAAAATAACGTTTAATGAATCTCTTTGAGGTTAATCAGATCCTCAACAGCGTCATAATCGGCTTAAAAACACTCTTACAATTTTATAAAATATAAAATACATGGGTAAAGCTTGTGTCTACTTGAATTAAGAGCAACTCCTTCGTGAATAAGTCAAATTTACGAGCGTCTTATAGCTTTTGGAGGACTTAGCTTACTCCCACCAGTGAATACTTCTTTTTTTGGATCCACGTCGTTTAGACTTCCCATTCACAATATTGTAACATTATATTATATAATATATAAAACACATCCAATTTACTTTCATCTTGATATTTTTTTTTTTACCTCTCATATAATCCAAAATTTTTTTTCACTTACATCAAAAGATCACCTAATTGTTATTTACTGACACTCCAATATTCCGAACAATTTTAATATTTACTTTTTTAATAAAAAAAATGGTTTTAAAATTTATTTTTTTTGGTGTTCTATTCAAAGAATTTATCATTTTTCGGTCACACACATGAATAAATTGTTTACTTAGCATAGTATATTGATGAATAATAATGAGAGATAAAGAATGAAGGATGAGTCGTGAAAAAGATGTAAAGGGGATATGATATAATAGAAAAAGGATGTCAACGTACATAGATGAGGAACGAGCAGCGAGACACGATCATCGTGAGCGGCTCCAAAAGGGTTTCCCTCTTAAGAGTTTTTCTTTTTTTTTTTCTTGTGATGAACCTTCTCTCACTTGATACGATCGTAATTAGCCGCTTTTCAACAGCCTCATCTCGTATGAAAGACACACGCACGCGTTAACGAGTCAGCAAAGAAAGTATTTTCAACCTGAGCTTTATAGAGGAGTTATTTTCACTATTTTTTTTACCTTGTGTTTATAGGTACACATGCGTAGTTTTTAAATATTTGAATTGAATTCATAATCTATTACAAACCTTTAAAAAAATACACTGTAAAATTTAATACATATTTTCTTGAATTAAAAATATTAAAAATAAGTTGAGTTTTAATTATAAGTAGCTATAATTTCCTTATATATCTTTTTAAAGAATTAGATTGTTGTCAAAATATACTTCTAATTACTTAAAAAAAAAATAATGATGATAAATACTTTGTTTAAAATTCATGAGATCTTTGACTTTAATTTTCTAAACTTCTAGGACTGATGAGAATTGAAAATCACTATGAATCAAAGGAAATGTCAATTCTCTTTCAACTCCAGACCATAAACATCCTTTAACTCAGACTAATTGTGGTTTCCCTATGTGGCATTTCGGTAGAATTCCACCTCTAGACTTTCAAGTGGCACTGAGACCTTTATATCTCAAAGTAGTACAACATTACACACGTGTAAAACTTTTCAAGTTGAACTTTTATGGTTCTCCATAGTAAAAACAATTTTATTTAGCAGAAACAAGGTTTATTATTAATTACCAACTTTTCTTATGAGCAATAAAACTCATTGGCAATAAAAAAAAATGACCTAGACTGAATGATAAATAATTCATTTATTTTTTTTTGCCAATCAATATAAACTTCCAAATAATTTTCACTGAATTTTGTTATTCAATTCAAACAATGTTAATTAAACTGAGAATCTAATATACGAGCTCAGTTCATTAACTTCTTTGAAAGTACGTTGCTGTTATTTACAACTAGGTAATTGAGCTAAACTAAACTTTTAACAATCAATCTAAAGCATGTCGATACGTATACGCATACTCTATTGTTTCATACAAGTGTATTTCAGCTAACATTCCTAGCTAATAGAAAAAAAAAGGCTTAATAAAAATAAATCATCAACAATATTATGATAGAGACAGACAAAGAACTTCTTTAGATAAAACCTTTCTAACAATTCTTTCTTAACACTCATTAACATATGAATTACACTAGCGTGTATACATAATCAGGATATGATAACAATAATAATGTTGACAATCCTCTGACTTAGATGAATCAGTCGAGAAAATCTCTCTGATCCTAAAGTCATACGTGGGATGACTGATACGTTGTCGAGAGATAGGTTTCAGCATAATATCTTGAAGGAAGCACACGTATTCCATTCATACTCACATCCCAACTTTATCGTCAAGAAAAAGTATCTACAATGTATATGTGTGAAGATGCAAAACAGACGAAATCATTTATTTATAGCCGGAATTAAGATATACATTACACAACACCTACTTTTTGATTTATTAGTCGATTAAATTATACAATAAATTCGCCATAACTATTATTTAAATACTAAATTGACTTCACGTATTTGTTGCAATATTGACACAAGGCAAATATGGGATTATTAAGCCAATATGTATTCAGGATGATTTATAATGATGATCGTTTGAAATTTTTCATTGATGATACTAGGTATGATGCTGGTAAGTATAAACATGTCGAAGCAATAAAAGTGGAGTTGGTATAATCTCTTGTCAACTGGATGTTAATAACATGTCGTTTGCTTTATGTCAATATTGTCTGACGAATCAACTCACTGTCACAATGACAAGACATGAGCTTTACGTTACACACTGTGTGTCTAATATTCTTTTTTAAAGAATGCTCATTATACTAAAGAGACAAGAAGACTTGACTGCAAAAAAAAATAATAATATTCCTAAGGACTTGAGGTATCTGGTATATACTCACGCGTAGGAGTCACGAAAGGAATCACAGATGGAAAAGACGTGAGAACGAACGTCTTGGTCTTCACTTGTTTCATTTGCTTCAACTAAGGATGATGAATACGATAAAGTGGTACAAGTATATCTGTTCGTGTGATTTAATCTGATGCACTTACTTAATGACCGTGTATTATTGAGCATGTGCTGTGAATCGTGAGGCGATGCTCACTATATTCATAATAGCTGTATTATTATTTTTATTGTTATTTTCTATGTTGTATTTATCTCTTATGGTTGAATTAATTTATTATGAGGATCGCTGCATGTTGATCTAAACATTCTAGAACAGGAAATGACGGGAAATTAATAGCACCATTTGTCAGATAAATATTTCTGCTATTTTTTTTTGCAATAAATCTGTGACAATAATTATTAACATCAATTATTAATATTTTTTTTCATTCTCATATCAGTCTAACAACCATAGAAAAAATTGGTTTATCTAAATAATTAAGAAGAGATGGAAGAATCAACTTTATTTTTCAAAGTTTTTTGTTGATAAAATTAATTAGTTCAGTTTAATAATTTTTTCTATTACAAAACTGCTAATTATTTATTGAAGAATGTCTTGTACTCATTATAGAGTTGTGATTACAGATATATATGACATCTAAAAATTCATTAAGCAAAAAAATCAACAGATTCTCATTGCTTCAAAATGACATTAGTAACTTGTACCAAATTATTTTGACAAATTTTTTCCTTCGTCATCACTTAATTATCACACAACACAAAAACACTTGGAGTGTATTTACTCTGCGACATAACAGTACATCCATCATACCCAAGAATTCAGAAAAAGGGTCTCAGTTGTTCATTTAAGCACCACTAATTAATTCGTCCCCCAAACACATAAATTAACCCATCAAGAAGATGCTGCACAATTATTGATTTATATCTCTGAAATTGCTGAGGGTCACTTTCAACGAGTTAGATTATGGAGTAATTGATGCTAAGAACAAGAATGTGATTCATAATAGAAAAGTCCACATGTACAAGTTCACACATTGATATATTTATACAGTGAAAAATAAATAATAAAGTTATATATGATTAACGATAACCCAAATGGATGTATTACAATTATTCAATTTAAAGATGTAGGCTTAGAGTGAGAGTTGGAGACAAATGGTCAGTCCAACTGACGTCGAGACCAATCAATTGATTCGTTATTCCATTAATTCGTAATTGATATTACGTCGATCCTATCCTCAAACTATCAAACATGCACTTGTCACACTCCCACGATTCTCACTCTCATTTGTCCGTTAATATCTAATAACCTGCGCTTGTATCCCCAACATAACAGATCGTTAATTAATTCCATAAATTATCAAGTAAACCGCTCCTTTTAACATATAAAAAGCCTCATGATGTATTTTACTAACACATATGTAGATGCCAGTATTGAACATTATTCAACTTTTTTATAGTTTTTTACATCAATTAGGAAACACATTGATAATTAAATAGTAACTGATAATTTATTTTAAAGCTTTCTATTTTAAGTTAATAAATTATCACCAGGAATATTACCACAGTGAACGTCCAACACTGATGTTCAAGCTTTAAATTTAATTAATATCCAACAAAATGAATTTTTTTTCTTGCTCCTGATGTTGTGTTTAATTCGATTGTCAATGATGAAAGATTAACTGATGAAATATTGATGCTGAGGAAGAAAGAGTTTAAAGTATAATACTTTTTTTTGTTGCAGCCTGTGACTGTCACTTGATTGGAGCATCCGGTAAAACTTGTAACCAAAGTACAGGCCAGTGCCCTTGCAAAGACGGCGTGACTGGGACCACCTGTAATAGGTGTGCCAGAGGTTACCAGCAAAGCAGATCCCACATCGCCCCTTGCGTTAGTAAGTATAGGTTCTTCATCATCTTTCATCGTTGCCCATCAATACTTGATTAATTTACACTTGCAGCTGGTTACCAAAATACTGATTCAGTAGATTTATTTCCATTCCTGCCAGTAATAATATTGCACACATCATCCATTGATCGCACCCTCGTTACTATCTATTCAACCTGGTTATTTATGCATGTTTCACCTTCAAGAAGGTACCAATTCTGATTATGAACAAACTACCTGTCAATAACTTTTATGGATCACTTATTTCTTCACTTTGTATCTTGCTTTTGAAAAAAGGAATCAAGGTTATTGTTTTTTAATTTAAAAAATTCGAGCTTTTTGAATATTTATTAATGCTACAAAATGGTTATACATCAATTTACATCCCATCAATAAATTCTTTCTTCAATATAAATTACAAATTTTTTTTTTTTCCTTTATATTTATTCTTGTTCTTAGTTGAAAAACCTCATTTACGCGTTTAAGTATACTGCTGGCGTGATTAAAAGTAATGAATGGTAGCAATAATCATTTTAAAACCGCACAGACATGTGGTCGATTAGCTGCTGATTGCAATCAGTTGTTTAAGTAAAGGTTCAAGAAGACCCGATTTCCAATTAGTTGGAATAATTTCTTAAAATGAGAATCTGCAACTTTGCCATCACCATAATATCCATTCACACCTTAATGACTATTTTATTTCTTTTATAAACATGTACCAAGTAAATTGATTTCATTGGTACATTTATAAAGTGATTGGATACATATATGTTTGTAAGTAAACATTGTTTTAATCACTAGTTTTTTATCATGCTTTTTAGGAATTCCGCAGGTAGTGCAGACTCAGGGGATTGCTGGTGAAAACAACGGGGAAGACGATTATGATGAGGATGAACATGGATATGATGGGCAGACTGGTAAGTACATTACTAAAATAAAATTAGATTTTTTTAGAAGATTCTGATTAAGCTGAGTATAACAGAAATGGTACACAAAAAATATCAAACAACTGGCTCCATTTTTTTTCAATCAACAAATATAGTACTTAATTAAATTATAAAACAAAAAATTCATTTTAATAAAAAAGTATTTTATTTAAATTATCAAAAGACTTTTATTTTATGATTATTAATGATTCATGAAGATCATACTCACTTGTTAAGTTAAACAAATGCTGTTGATAATGAAGAAAAAATGTTGTCTTCATCAAAAATAATTATTCTTTTTAATAAAATTTCATCTTCAACCCCTCTTTAGACTCAGTAACATTCATTTATCGACGGTAAAATAACAGGATTCGTCTTCAGATTCCACCCTGTAAATTCTTACATAAAAATAATTCAAACCGTACAAAATCTGCCATTAAAAAAATTCTCAAAGTCTCTAATCCACTTGTGTAATCATGACCATTATCTGACACACCGAATGGAACAAGATAACGAGTGGAGCGTCGAGTATTGCGCTTTTAGTAACCCCCGGATGAATTCCAAGACCTAAAGTAGTGATGGTAAGCGAACAGACGTAGAGGAGGAGTAGGAGGGTGAGGGCAATTTGGATGGAGTTTAGTGAAAGTATGGTCACGTGGTAGGGTAGAATTTGAGGGTGATATTAATTTAGCAAAGAGTTGAAGAAGAAGGACAACAAGAGAGGAATGATGGGAGGAAGAGGGCAGAAGGTGAAAGAAGGAGAGGGAGGGAGAAGAACGAAGAGAGGACGTCTCGTTGCGTCGTTGCAGCTCTCAGCCTACCCTAATGGCTTAATTAAAACTACCCTTACACAGCGATACACGTTTATACCCTCGGCATGGACTCCTTCCTTCCTTCCTTCCTCTTAGGTACTCCGTAATACACGTTGTATCGCCGCGTATATTTACGCGCGAATATACCTAGACCTACTGCTAAAATATATTTGCGTGTGTTTTAGCTTTAGCGGCCTTTGCTCGACGTGTATTTGCCAGGCAACTGGTAGAAGTATTACTTGGTCGATTAATCATTTTATTACTTAGTAACGCTTTACACACTGTTGCGAATAACTTGCTAAATTTGTTCTGAAATTCATTTTACATAACTTATAACTTGTAATTAAGTTCAAATACTTTGGTTATTTAAACTTTTTTATAACATTGTTTATAAGCAATATCGTTTTATTTCATTCATTAATCAATTAATTTCGTTATCAAGTTTTAATTACATCAGTGAATAATATTCAGGCTAAATAAGTAAATACGAGAATCTTGGAAGTCTGAGTTCAATTTTAATTATTCAACTCCTTTTTTGTTCTTTATTCTAAGTAATTAACTTTTTAAACAAACTTTATAAGTAATTTATTTTATTTAAAAAAAAAAAAAAATTTCACATCAAAATGAAAATTCCATTTTTATGAGATAGACTTTAAAAACATTGTTAGTGGGAAAGTAAATTCGTCTGGATTACCGTGATGTTTTTTCCTCGATAGATTTTTCTAAATCAAGATAAAGTTTCTTGAGCTAAGAAAATATGTTATTGCTTTTATTAAAGTTGATTCTTCCCCTAGGAATTTTCGTTCTTTCGTAAAATAACTTCTTTTTTTTTCTCGGTGTATATAACACTTATTAGTAAAGTAAGTTTACTTGTAAAGTTGACTTTTAACAAGAAGAAAATATCCTAAGCAGATTCATGTCTCATCATGGATTGCATCTATATGTTAATGCATTTCAAGTGCGCGTAACTCGTCGCATGTACATACGCAGTTCACCCACGCGACGTCAAAAGATAACCTCCGGACAAGCGTCCAAGTAAATGTAAAAAAATATCATCTGCTACTTGTACACAGTCTCGTGAATGTAAGAGGCTTGTTGTAAAGAGATTTATTGGATTCATGATTTAGATATTGGTACCAACGACACAGCTCGATATTTTATACATTATAGGTACTTTCAAATATTTTTCATAATCATTTTAAAAGAATATTTAGCCTTGTAAATACATGTATTAGATGTATATTCATTTTTTTTTTTCATGCTTTCGCTTCGTTGTAGCACGACGAATTCCCTCTCCCTTCGTCTTGTTGAATATATACGCTCGGATAAATGCGAGGGTCCTTTCCGTTTCGGAAAACATACCCAGTCTGCCAATGTTTGCACACTGCATCGATTCGTTTTCCACGTCGTGTGCGGTTTTAAGCCTTCGAACAACGAGACACAAAACTCTTAAGTTGCTCAAGGGTTCCCAATGAGCTAGGGTTAATTCTAGAGAAAACTAACCATAATTACTGTTACACCGTACATGTAAACTTTCTCCTACTAGTAAAAATACATTCTTTACTCTACATTTTCCTCAATATATTCATTTATTTATTCATTTAAAAAAAAATGTTTATATTATAAATAATAATGAAATATCGGATCATATTTATTGCGAATAAATTTTTTAATAAAAATAAAAAGTTACAAATTGCTTGGCTGAACAGATTTATTTTTAAATCAAAGTTATTTTTTATAATTATGATGGAAGATCATGCGGCTTCATAAAAAGATAATAAAAATAAGGAATATAAGTTTCATAGCTTTTGGGTTAGTTTTATCGATTTATGACAGGTTTTTTTTTAACGCTCGGAGCGTCTTAATATATTTTCTTGTGTCGGAGCATGTTTAAAAAAATTTTCTGGTGCATCGAATAAATCATTTGGAAGCCAAATCAATTAAGAGGTAAACCCGTTTACTATCTATTTCTGTAAATATTTAGATATAATAGTAAAACTTGAATTATTATCGTATGCTGGTTATTTTTCGTAAACATTACTATGCAAAATATATGAAACCGGTTATAAAGCATTGATCCCTATATAAGAGTCAGGCGTAATAATGAATAAAAATTTAACGCGCAGTCATAACGAGCGGCAGAGAAAAGACGGAAGGAAATTTATGCGGGCGCGACGGCTCGTTCACTGCCAAGGGACTCGATCTATATATCGATCTCGATCGAAGCCTAATTGCTGTACCACCCTCTTTCACTGAGGAAAGAAGAAAGATGGAATATGGTATAAAAGTATATGACGTTAGACTTTAGAGACTGCTGCAAGCCTACTCCTTACGCCGCCGGCGACCCAGGCGTAAATCTTTCAGCCCGAAAGTACGTGTTCGGCTGCTCTTTCTCATCTGCTACTCATGTAGTATTTATTCGATAAAACGAGCGAGATTGAACCAGCTAAGAGTGTCGAGAAAAAAAATTGACATGACATCACCTGTAATAACCTCTCTCGTCTCATTTATTTCCATTTTTTTATGGCAACAATAAAAACTTGGATATACTTCCAGGTCATCATTACTTTGCGGAAAAAAAAATACTACTCAAGTAGCTCGAGATTGTTGTGAAAAATTTGGCAGAGGTTTTTTTTCATGAAATATCTTTGTTACTGAAACCAATAATTTTATATTTAACAATAGAGTTCATTAATTTAAAATACTTTTTTTTTTTTCACTTTATTTGACAATTATTTTATTAATTTTTGAATGTATTTCAAAAATAATAATGACTTGATAGAATAATTTTTCAAAGCAAATAAAATTGGAATAATTGTTTAAAGAACTGTTGATAAATTTATTATTGATATTAATGTTAATTAAAATTAAATTGTGTTGATTAAAAAATAATAATAGGTCGTTTATTTATTTTAATTGAATTGAAGTGTCAGAAAAATTTGTTCTATCATACCACTCAATAAAGTTATCAAAAAAAGGCAATCCATAAAGCTTTAGCACAAAAAAAAGCTTACTTTGATGCCTAACTCAAAGTTAATCTACAAGATTTGCATTACCTTTGTTCTCCAATAGAATTTCCCGTACAATATGTCCTTAATAAAAGTTTTCGTACCTTGAAATTTCAATCTCTTTATCCCATTATTCGTACTGTAGGATTTCCTAAAAGGTTTTACAGCTGCCATGTGATAAGTAATGGAATTTTGACGGAATAATAATTATTTTTGACACTCCCTAGTAGATTTTTCCGCTGAATCCAAAATATATTATTTTATTTTGCAGCTTCATCATAAGAAACATTGAATAAGACCATAAAAGTAAGTTCTTTTGTCAGAAATAGAGGGACGATAAGACCACTGACGCGAGATAGGTACAATATCATTTCCTTTTTGGAACACTGCCAATAAACTTGTGCTGATGGCACTCCCTTCTAGAACATCAGACTGTATCGATACGCCAGTAGTGCTTCCTTTAAATGTAAATCGATACATTTATGTATGCAATAACCAATATTATAATATTCTGCAAGGTGTCGTACAGCATACACTATTTAAAGTCAGTATCTAAATCGTTTTTTATTTTTTTTTTTCTTCAGAATAAAAAGCTATTCAGCGAAAATGTTATCGATTTTTTTTAGACAATTTGGATAAACTTTATTCTTTTCACATTCACCTCACACATTCACTTAAACATTTGGATTATTTAGTACAAATTCAATTAAAAAATCACCTGAATAATTGTGAAACATTGTTTCAATAAATTTCATATTGATTGACGCACTTTATAAAATATTAAGTGTTCACAAAGCTACTTTTACCACCATTTTTATTCTATTTATGGGCTGGAATTTTTTCGAATTCTCCTGTTTATTATTTCAAGCTTTTCGTGACTTTATTGTGACTTTCATGGTTGATTTTATGATGCTTAACATTACGAGGAAATTTTTTTAATTATGACTTTTATGATACTAAAATTTTTTAGACTTATGACTTTTATGACACTAGACTTTTAAGAATTATGAGAATTTTCACATAAGTAGCTGCAATCATTTTGATAAGTTTAATATTGATTCATAAAATATAAATTATAACTTTATCATGACTTTTATGAATTACTTTTTTAATATAATATTTTTTATGATTATTAACACACCATTTTTTTTAGCTTCCAATGAACGAACAAGACATTGATGATATTGAGTAGTTGCTAAATAATGAATTCAGAATATATTTTCCAAGATGTAAGTTTGATTGGTTCTTGCATAATGTACTTGAATTATTCAGTACTTTAATGACAATATATACTTTATTTTAGAAAGGTTATGTTAACAGAAATAAAAATTATTACAATTTGATTACTTAATTTTAAATATCAATTTTTTTTTTTTAATTCAATTCTTAAAATCACTAAGCTATTTTCCTAGTTGATTTGAATATATTGCAAATTATAATATGATTGTTCAAAGGTATCCAGTTGGCAGTAACAAATTGCATTAATTATTCCAAATGTGATTTATTACTGCTAGACGATTTCCCCAGACCATGCCAGAACAATGAAAATTATTTTCATTAATTTTGCAATGTGTTATTATAATTTGCAAATGACTACTTCTTTATTTTATTAGTTGGTCTGAGTGTGGGGGAAAGAACATAAATCAGATGTATTACGATTATTTCAAAATGAAACTTGATATAAAAATAGATTGAAAGAGGTGGTGGAGTTTGATATTATAAATGATCCAGTACATTCGCCTGGTGGCTTGTAATATATTAATTATCGTAATTATTAACATCGTTGTGCATTAAATCGAGCAGGTCCATCGGCTAAACATCTTCTTGCTTGCGACCTAAACCAAAGTTAATTACCACCCGCCGTTACTAATTTAAATCAAGCCTAATTGATCTACCTCGCGCTTCTTATACCTATACTTTCTCACTAGGATTGCGAAAGTTTCGATCGCGTTGTATACAAGACTCTGTAATAATAAAATATAAGATGAATCTTGATAAGAAATGAAAAAAATTACGTGATTACATTTACAATGTAAAAATCTGAGGATAACTTAACCTGTAGGTGAACAAATTATTCGTTGATTGAAATTAAAAATTTTTTTATCAATATTTTTCATTTTTTTTTTTTTTTTCATAAAAACAAGTGGCCAATTAATTTTTTTAACTTTAACTTTTTTTGTTAATTCTACGAGAATATTTATTTCTACATAACAGATATTATTTTGACAAAAAATAAATTCAACAATGATTTTTAAAATTTTTTTTTGATTAAAAAAAATTCTCTGTTAAAAGAAAATATTTATTTAATCTAAAAATAGTTCTTCTAATCAAGTTAAATATTTTCAATAATTTAAATCAGAATTATCATTATTTTTAACAAGATTATAAATTTTTACATTCCATTACCAACTATAAATACCACTTGAAAGATTTTTTCCATCATTTATGTACCAAATAAATTTCTATTTCCAATCATTAACATTTATTTTGATTCTGAAACACAAAATCCAACTGCAGATAAGCCTTCTATATATTTAGTATGAGTTAATTTACAGTAGTAATGTACGCATGATGATTCTCGCAGGTTGGGTGTTGGAAGTAGTACTTTAGCATTTACCTAATCCTTGACGTTAATCTGGCCTTGCGATATATTGACTATAAGTGAGCAAGAAACAAAACGAGTGAAAAGACAAACGAGCTCTGAGAATCCTTACACTCATCCACTGAACATACTTGTATAGGTAACGCGTTAATGACCTCGTTCATTGGTTCTCAACCGAAAATTCAATCTATATAACCATCTATTTGGATATTATTCAACTGAAATAATCAAACTTATTTTCCTGATCCTTTTTTTCATCATTTCATATTAAAGGGTCAACTAAAAATCTATCAATCATTTGTTCGACAGTAAATTTCTTCTTGCTTACAATTGCGGCACTTAAAGCGACTCATAATGGTGCATGCACCGTCACAACGGAACCCTTTTGTAATTAAGACGTTACTTTATGGTCTTGCTTGAAGGCATAAGTGTAGCCCACGCGCATGAATATGCCACAGGCAGAGTGACTGGAGACAAGAAGTAGGAACAAAAAACGAAAAAATACTGATGAATAAAGACAGAGTTAATGTAGAACAAAAATGTTGAAAAAAAAAAGAAACAAGAATTGAAAGGAGTTAGGCTGGGGAGCACGGGTGAATGATACAGAAGGAGAAGCCTACGATGGAGAAAGAAGCGTGAAGATGAAGCGCAAGTAATCCAAGGTAAACACACGCGGTCGGTACCATCAACAGAGAAACTGAGTGTGCTCAGTTAGGCCTTCAAGTCTCTCTCTCTCTTTCTTCGTGGATTTTTATCGTCAAGTTTTATGAATGCTCCGGTGTTGTTAGCAAACGATATATACCTCTAGAGATGTTCCCGCGTGTGAAGATGATCTCACAAAATTAAATCTACAGCATACTGGGTATTTTGCAATCATTTTAATGAATGGAACTCACGTCTCGTTAAAGTCAAGCTCAACTAAAAGCGTAACACGAAGGAACAAGAGTTATGTAACTTTTACTAGTGGCTCATGCTTTGTCTAATATATTTTACATGTTGTTCATTAATCAAATGCTCCCTGTTGTCTTATCATGTTATGTTTGTCGATGTCAACTTGTTTTTACTTCAAGTACTTCCTATATGTTAGTTCAAGTATGTTTAGGCGTTTGTATTAATTGGATAATTACTTTTCCTATCAACTCTTACACCACAGTTAAAATGAGAAGAATAATCTTGAGAGCAAAATTAAAATAAATTTATCAGAAAAAAAAAACTTTACAAGAAAAATATGGAAAAATATATATTAAACGAAGAAACTGATTTTCAATCTCGTATAAAGCTGAATTTATATACATGTGTATGTACATATTTATGAATCCTAAATATCCTACCGTGTGAATAAACAGCAGTTTAACACCAGGATAAATTTTATAGTACAAATTTTTATCGAGAGAAAACATGACTTTTCCATAACTTCTCAACGCCTTTAGTACAATCTTAACCAAACTCTTTTTATTCTCTTCTCTGTACCAGTTGGGTTGAGTATTGATGATCATCGTTATAATAACATCACAAGCAAATGCACTCCAATCGTAACATTGTGTAATTTAATTGGAGCTAATTGAAATCAATCTCAACAGTCGTTAGTATTATTATACTCAAATATATATGTCTGCTTATTTTACACAAAGTTTTCTTTCGTGTAGTTTAATAGTGAATAATAAATAAATATTATATCTTTCCTTTTGAGACTATGATAAACACCCTCAAAAAAAATATTTAACCTTCTTTTAAAGCACTTAATATTTATGAAAAGGGTAGATAGACAGGGGGTTGATAAAAATTTTTTGTTGAATAAATATATGTCGTATATGACATTATTCTTCCACAACTAACTCTGATCTTATGTATAACGTGTCAATGATAACAACAATAATTTATTAAGTTTAAAAAATTGACAAAATATATTTTTTTTATGTGACAAAAAAATGCTTATTGTAGAAATTACACCGAGTATCTGTTAGTGATGGTTGATTTTTTAATTCCAGTCAGAAATGTTGCTATAAGTATAAAAAAATAAGATTCAATTTTCAATCTGTCTTGAAAGTAAAGCATAGATTTTTTTTCGTGGAAAAAAACTGATTTTTATGAAGAGTAACAATTCAAATATTGAAAGCTGTACACTTTATCTGACAAAACCACAACGTTGAAATAATGAAAAAGAATGCGAGGCAATCACCATAATGTGGATGTCTCACCAACCCTATAGGATTCATCCGTTTTTATTTCATAGACGAATCTGAAAGCAAAAGATGAAGAAAGCAGTGTTATATTGAGGGAGAGATTTACTGGAAATGTGGTGGTTGTATTTTGCCATCAGAGTACATTGGCTTTCATAAACGGATGGTACGATGAGGGAAAAGTTGTTGAGCAAAGTAATTTTTCTGCAATGGAGAAAGGGGAAAGACTCCTTGGCGTCAGTGTGTTATTCAGCATGTCTATAAATATATACATGTATTAAATCTACATATATTTTATTTATACACATTGATGTGACGATAAAAGAAATGCTGAAACGATTGATATATCGAAAGGGAAGCCTTTAAAACGATTTACATCGACGCGGCCTTATTTTCAGATATTTATTGACCAGCAGTCTCGCCGGGATTACACCATTGTGTAATTCTAGTTGAGCTAATCCCCCCTAGGGATGACGTGTATTACAGGAAGTTTGTGAAACTGCAAATAAAACGAGCATGCAGTAAATCGTATGTTACAGTATAGACAATAAAATAGATACATGTTATTCTCTAATAAATGTTGACTTTTCCATTTTTTCAACCACTTTTCAACCTTACAAAATCGTTTGCAATTAACCAAATTCACCATTTGTGGATCTTATTACATACATTGTTCATCAAATACCCAATAGCACTAGAGTCTGTTCATTTCGCTGTCAAATCCACTAGAACATGTTTGCAAAATATTTCTCCATCCGAGATATTAAAGCTTTTTTATAATAGTCCTGTTCAATAGCTAGCTCAATGTCAATGAAAATACATACTCCAATCGAGCTGAATTTTTTTTTTTTCTATTATCAAAACCTAGTGGAGCTAGAATTACAAAAGAGTCAAATATTTGTAAAACAAAAAATATTCAAAAGAATTTTTGATAAAAATAAATTTTTATTTTCAACTATAAAATTCAATTACTCACTAATTAATACTTGATTCAAGTGTTCAGCATTGGAACCCCACACGTGTTAAAGTGACACATGACATGCTCTCCTTACATCATCCCTTGCATAGAGCTGCTCTTTAATATTTCATTCCATGAAATTTAGTTCGTGATTAATTATCTTTAATTCAGCTATTTTATCAACTGAAAAATAGTGAAAGAGGAGTAAGATGATATATGCAATAATTAAAGTGGAATTTACATATTCACCAATTTGATGTAAATTAATGGTGAAAAATATACAAACTAAAACAGACACTAGAATATATGTTTGTTAGATTTCATGGGCATTTTAATGAACCATTGAGTTTATACTTTTTTTTCCTCTGTCGATCTCTCATCAACAGGATGATCTCTCATATAACGTACGTTGGCTCTATTGATATATCCTACAAACCAAAGAGGAAGAGAGGAAGAGAATAGTACGCAAGCCTGCGGCGGTGCTTGTCTGTGGCTAACCAAATTAAACGTAATTTAAATTTCGTTTGAAATTCAATCGATGCCCCACGGCAGAATGATGCTGGAAAAGAGAGCTTCGTAGATGAGGGAAAGAGGGTGGTGATAGCAAGCAGAGGCCAGGTTATCGAATAAAAATATATCCAACATTCCAGTATCAGTATGTATGTTCTATACACAACAACCGGCGTCAGTTCCGGCTGGGCTCGTATCGAAATTTTCCAAAACCTACCGGCCAAAGAGATAAAAGGCCAAATCTACTATCACCCTTCGTGGGCCATTTTTTTTCTTCTGACATTGTCAAATAAGAATGAAAAAGAAAATTATATTCCTTATATCTATTGTGCTATTATTTTGCTCGACTTTTTCACTGATAAAACTCGCTGGAATGAAGGCTTTATCTTTTGCCACATCTAGGACAATAAAATCTGAGTTTCTAGTTAATTTTGTGGCATCAATAAATTTCTAAGCTCGTGGAAACTCAATAATACAAAAAATATTCTCTTGATAACAAACTTTCTAATTTTATCTTTGCCAAAAAAAATATCTACTATATGTAATTCTAGTATTTTTATTAATCCATATAAATTTTTTTATTAATCATTACATCTCTGAGGAGGTCAAGTAACTCTAGCTTTCTTTAGTGGAATTAAAAAAAAAATAATTCCAGTATTTTATTGCTACTAAACTGATATGACTTCTTTATTGAGCTGTTTACGGCTTCGAACATTTTTCCAATGATGAATTCATTCATAAAATAAGCAGAGTAAAAACAGGTTAATCGATTAGCATATTCCAGCATGTGGGTAAGTGATCAGAATTAAAAAGTCATTTGGTGGAAAAAATTGTTTTTATTTATTATTGACAATTTATTCGTCTGATTATTTTAATATTAGTAGATGTTCCTTTTTTTGTTACTCTCTTGGTTTAAATGCTGATCATTGGACAACAGTGCATATAATTTATTCAAATAACCGTAATCGAAAATCTATTTTGTATATTGATATTAATGCGACTATTTGTTGGCATTCGTGCATGTAACACTCGCGGGAAACCACGTGCATCTCTTGACAACCAATAGATTGATCTCGCGAGAATGCCTGATGTGACAAAACAATATTGTGAATGCTCTTGTTGTTATCAATTGGATTCAACGATTGCATTCCAAAGACTAATTAGTTTCGTTTCGGTTCAACAAACGTTATCCCTTGTGACTTGGAATTGATCGATTTTTTGATTGTTTTATTCAATTTTATTCAAAAACTATCGTTCAATTAATTAGAAAGCAATCCAAAGACTATTGAGAAGTAAGTCCAGACAAATTTGTAACCTTTTCTGATCGGACCACGGAGATGAATTACGACGAGAGTAAAACGATTTCAGAGCAATCTCCTGCGGCACTTCCTGCGGTCGGATGTCAAGTGATGTGAGAAAGTATATGAATGAGATGAGAAAAAGATTAAGCTTGTATGAAAATACTTATTCTTATTACAACCTATGGTTACTGCATCAAATTATTTGTCAGACTTATTTTTTAACCGTTAATTTTATTACATCGATGAATTAAAATAAAAAAGAATATGGAGGAATAAAAAAAAACCTTCAAGGGTATGTAGTGGATAAAAATACTTGTGACCTTTATATTTTGCTTCTTTTACGACATATTATGAAGCACTTAAAGAATATCGTGCCAAAGGAACATAGTGTAATCTAGATTTAATGGACTGTGGCAGTATAGCAATAAAATTTCGATTTTTCTTCAATCGAATATTGGGATAATGTTGGTAAAAGAGAGCAGATGGAAAATTCCAGAAATTCTTGGAACCAAAATATTATTTTTCCTGCTGTTGCATGATCGATTGCCTGTCGGAAAAAATATTAAAATTCAATTTATTGGAAATTTAACAAAGCCCAGCCTTCACAAGATGGATTATTTTTAAATTTACACTTGAAAGAATCATTTTCTGATGATGATCTAGAATTTACCAGTTGATATAATAGCATAATCATTCTTAATGAAGAACAAAAAAATCCAATTTCACGTGTAAATAACAAGTCTAACCGTAAAGATTGTAAGAATTTCGGCTGGAGCATTTTTTCACTTTTTTCTAGTGGTTAACGAAAAATAAAAAATAAGGAGGGTATCCTTCCCCATATCTTGAAAGTACGAAAAGTCCTTGGTGGAACTTGGAGGACTCTCTCAACGACGTAGGGTAAAATCCAGTCTCTTTTTATACTTTCTACCCCTCTTTACTTTTTTTTACTTTTTCACCCCTTTTATCCCTTTATTTATCCACCTCAACCCCCAACACTCCCCACAACCTTCTCACACCAAGGAAATATTGAAATTCGTGATGAAAACTGTAGAACTCTAAGATATAGAAGCTTAGAGCGTGAATTTTCACGAGAAATGTGTAATTCTTCAATGGAATTAGATTTAATTATTATACGTAAAATTTATTGATGGATTAAATGGAATTTCTTGAGCTTTACGTCAATCATTTTATGTTGTCAATGAAAATAACAGAAGTGAATGAAATATTTTCAATACTTTACTCTTAATATTAACAATATTTTATTAATATTTTCCAACTCTCTCTTAAATGAATCAGTAAAAATCACTGCATTATAGAGTGTACTCATTAATTTATTTTTAGATAATTTATTTAAATAACTGTAATTAATAACATCATTTTATTTCTCATCACTAATTAAAATACTGCTTATTAAGAATAAATTCTTTTAATTATTATTCTTCTATTTCTGTGATATTTATTACAATATCTTGTAATTTCTACTGAATAATTATTAATGAAAAACTTATTAACAAGATTCTAATTATCCTTTTGTATGATTAAACAAAGCTGCTCTGTTGTTTTAGTACTCTATATAATTAATTAAAAAGTACACTGAAGGAATTTCATTTATTAGCCCCTTTGTTCTCAAATAAATCCAAAAACAAGAAGCAGGTGTAGAAGCATCAACACATAAATGTTCCTCGTCTCAACTTGACACAGCCACCATTATTACTAACCAACTATATATCTATCTAGCACCCATTACTCTGCGTGAATATATCTAGCCAGTGAACTATATATATATATATACATATATGAGTTCTACATACATACGTACAGATGAAACATGCTCATACGTTTACCGCCAGCTCGATTAATTCCCCGAGCAATATGTATTATCCGTCTCGCAGGCAAGCGAGTTGACCAGAGCCTACGTCGGCGATTCAACGTACGAATTCACCTGGCATTAGTCTCATGTCCACTCTGCCATCCTAAGACAAATTGATCAATGTTCTAAATGTTTTCACATAAGTTATGGACTTATCTACTCCATTTAGTAGTTTTAAGTTGACTTAATTGATGTCTTTTTGTTTCAGAACATTGTGGAAAATGCCGGGCAAGTACTCGAAGACTGAATCTCAACAAATACTGCAAAAGAGACTATGGTAAAACCACAGTTTTTTTTTAATTAAATTTTCATAATAGCTTTTACAAAAACAAAAATTCTGATAAAAACCATTTTAATGGACTCTTTAAAAATAGATTACTTCAATCTGTATTGATTTTGTTAGTTAAAAAATTAGTTGATATCAAAGGAAATAAAAATTGAAAAAGAATAATTCATCTTTTAATTAATTGTTTAATTATATTCATTATTAATATATTCAATCGACTTGGATAATTAAAACAATGTTCTTTAGATAAAAACTAGATATTTAAAATTTTTTGTGTAATGATCAAAGATTTACTTAAAAATTAGTGCAGCATCAATAATTACGATAAGTTATTTGAGAGGAATACTGATTAAAGTAATGAAATTAACTAGTTCAATCAATGGAAGAGTTAATGAATTCAGCTAACATTTTTTCCTAAATCAATTACCATGACAATTTCATAAATAAACCAAGTAAAATTAAACCCCTGCTTTTTATTAACTAAATATTTGAATTATAAATAGTATTAAAATAATCTCTTAAAATTCACTAAATATTTATTCAAGCTTTAAAATCCCGGTAAGCTTCAAATGAGTTTATCATCGTCAATAACTCAAACTAAAAATTCATAACCCAAAGTATATATTAATAAAAAAACGATAAAGTAGTATATAACAAGGTGAGACTATGAAAATGATAATAATTTAGAATATAAAGTAGCCAACTTGTAATGCAAAAGCTGGAACCCAGCATGCAAAAGTTGACCTGAAATGTTGGCTAAAAGCAAAGGGATTTAGAGGGAGCGACCGGGACCATAAGAAAAAAAAAGTAAAGAGCCCGACGTGGTGCTTCAATAATAGAACGGCACGCTTTTGAGTCTTCGCTGGGGCAACCACCAAGGGGATAGAACGGTGTGGTTGTCCTGCATAGAGCTTGATTCCACGCGCGAATAAATTGTCAACAGGTCTGTCGTACTGGCGAGTAGAGTGTTTATCTTTTTTTGTCCTTCTCTTTACTTTCCCTTCACTATCCTTTATAGATTCGCAGATGCCGGAATAGATTTTGTCGCGTTATTACTACTACAAAAGCAAAGTTTGCTGTAGCATTAAAATAAGATGCTAAGAATTTGCGACAGAAGCCAGAGGGCGTCACTAATCGGACCATTTGCCTTTTCAAACATTTATTTAAATATTTAAACTTGAAAATTTATTGCGACAGACGATGGAGAATAAGAATAGATACCTCAGACGACTATTTATCTACAGATTCATTAGCCAACTTCAATAGTACTGTTAAATTGTCGTGACATGTAGTATACTCTAAAATTATCATACTTTTTTCATATTAAATTGGGTAATAAATTTTACACACTCTCTTTGGAACTTTGTTCATTTTTTTAACTCCAGGGAACCGTAAATAAAAAATTACTTACATTTTTTCTAGAAGTATAACTAAATTTATCTTTTTTAATCAATTCATTATTTAATGTATCAACTAGTGAAAATTTTAAAAGAATATTGCACCATTTTTAAAAAGTCATTGTAGAATTTTATGTCTTACAAAAGTATTTAAACTCACACTCAGTTATTTAAATCGTTGTGCACTTTACATAGTGTAACACCTTGTAGACTATATAAATACTTTCATGTCTGAATGTAGTTTTTTTCTTTGACGTAATTATTTTTATATATTCAAAATAATGATCATTTTATAACACTTTGAGTTTCATCAGTTTATTCAAAATAATATTTATTGTACAGAAATGTTCAAAATGTATTAATGTATTAAAAATATTTTTACAGTAGATAGTATATCTTTAAATTGATCTCTGATATATTCATGTTTCATCAAGAATATTGTGTGAAAAGATAATTATATAAGAAAAAAATGAATTTCTTGAAGCAACCTAATAAGTAGTAGATAAAATAAATACATTATGTATAATGATGATGAATTTTGTTGCAGCAATTCTCGGTCGAGTAACCGGAAGATACAAAGGTAATGAGGTAGCAAATGGTAATTCTGCCAGCAACTCCTTCGCCAGATTCACATTGAACGTAGATGTAATCTACAAACGCAGTCCAGATTCAAAGATCAAACGTGGAACGATTACTCTTTTCGTACACACAACTGATCTTGCTTGTAAATGTCCGAAAATTAAACCAAATAAGTAAGTTTAATTATTTTATCTTTATTTCCACACGCCTTATTTTTTATAAAATGAAAAACATCTCTCGGTTTGCAAAATTAAAAATGAAAAAAAAATCTCAGAGTACTAAATGTTTTATTTAAAGTAAGAAAGTTTTCGAGAAGTAGTGAAAAAATTATTAACCGACCTCGTATACAAGCAGAATGACTGAGAGCATTACATTATATATTTCCGAGATGTGGTATAATACTTCTAGTTGTCACAAATATTCAGTGTTTATGTGAAACCCCTTGAGATCGCATTGCGCTTCATGTCAACAACACTCTTATGCTTTTTCATCTTTATGTATGTATGCAGTAACATACTACTCATTACTTTTTATATCTTTTATCCTTGATGTTTTCCATTAAATTTTTTTATTTCATCTTCATTCCTTCAGGGATTAATTTTTCACATTTAACAACAAGAAAAAATTAAATAAGCCAGTCGTTGAAAATATCATATATTATATCCACAGTGTCCTCTAAAACTCAATTCCATGCATTTCAAAATCTTGATATTTTTTTTTTTATAATAATTTTTCTCTGAGCTTTTTAAAGACTTTTTTTGTATAGATAAAAAATAATTCAGCTTATTAACAATCTTATTTTTCAGATCATACTTATTCTTGGGTCAGGAGAATGACGGAAGTGGTAAAAACGGACTTACAGTGACACCAAAATCCATCGTGATTGAGTGGCGAGATGAGTGGTATCGTAGAATGCGTCGGTTTCAACGCAGAGCACGATCCTGTCATTGAAAGATCAACGAATAATATCAAGAGAGAGCGAGCAAGAGAGAATGAATGGAATGAAGAAGAGAGAAACAAGGACAGATCAACTTGCTCCCTCGCCCTTTTCTCGATTTACTCGAGACACGATCGATAATAAGTGAGCTCGAACCACTAGCACATTCGCGTTTCTCAAACCCTTCACTGGTACTTAACCCTTCCCATTCTTCCCCTAAAATCCGTGACTTATCGTTTTTCATTATTATCTTAGTATCCTTCAAGACGCTTCGCCAAACGCCCATACAGTCCGGTTTTATCTATGAAATTTTTTTTATGTACTTTTGAATTTTTTACACATGATATTAACTGATGATGTATGTATATTATATTAGATTTTTTTTAAATTGAATATAATAACTCATTATTCATACATATCTGTTGAAACTGTATGAAATAATTGTTTAGTAAATAAGTTTTAAGTAAGCGTAAATAATGATAGATAATATCGCGTATGTCGATAGTAATTTAATATATTAATTAATAATATAATATATCTAGTCGATAAATACAATTACGTGGCTTCAATAATTGAAAGAAAAAATAATTGTACGATAAAGCATTTTCGTTTCTTTATATATTTCAATTATATAAATGATGAAGATAATACGTACTAATAGTCTTTAAATAAAAAATTAAACAGCATCGGCAAAAGTTGCAAATATGTATTTACACAGACGACCCTGGGTTTATGTTTCAAATTTTGATTTACTTATGGCAACCTTCGTGGGTTGTTGTCGTAATTTACAAGCCTCCACGAAGTAGAGAGAAGGGAAAGAGACTGCTGCAACCAAGAGAAGCAAACAAGTGAAAGAAAAAAAGAAAAGAAAGGAAGCAACGAACGAGGTAAATATAATGAGGGAGAAGTGAGACGAGCAAAAGAAGGAAAGAAGCATTTGGTTGAGTGCAAAGTGAGCAAAAGCAAAAGAAAACGATGCCCGCGGTTCAACCCAGGGAATATTTAACCGTCGTATATTATCATCAAAGTCGAATTGTGTGGTGCAGGCTTACGCACGATAAACGGATGCGTTTCAAACGCCTTTGAGCATTTATCTTGCGTTTTAAACTATAATAGTGATTAGTGAAATATGCGATTCGATATGAAGCAGCGTATGTATCGTATTAATTTGGCGATGATTAGCCACGTACGCCAAAAAATGTAGAAAAAAAAAGCTTTATAAATATTGTTCTTCTTCAGCTCTGGATGCTAAGATTAATGATGTTTAAAATTGCCGATACGTCATCTATTAAAGCGCTGATGAATTAACTTTACCGATGATTTAATGCACGATTTGTAATAAATGATGAAAAATGCTTTTGCATTTTTTATTTTGACTAAGCTAAGAAATTCATTTGTAAACTTGGAAGTTTAAGTTTTCAATTTATCAAATTTATTTATTTAATTTTTTATATTTTATAAACTGACATAATGCTATATATATATATAGATAATATTATTTGTAAATTTCATACGATGAAAAATATTGAAGCTTTTCTAGATTGTATTACAAATATTGTCTAATTAAATCTTTTAATAAACATTTATAATGTGCGTAATTAAATCAGTGCAAATCACTTACCGATATTTATAAATAAAGTATTAAACCAAGTATAATATTAACACAATAAAATTTATTTTGAAGATATATAATTATTATCATTCTGGTGAAGAATATTCTCCATGGCAATAGTCTTCTGTATATGTTGAGAGACACTTTTATCCCTGCCAGACTTTCTTAACATCATCAATCCAAGATAGAGAAATAATTGATGGGTCAAAAAACTTCATTCAAATATAAGTTTAAAACTCAAAAAGAATTTGTACCAAATTTAAATAAATTTTCATTATTAACTGATGATTACAAAATTAAGAACATTATAAAAATTGCAATATTTTTTTTTATTTAAATAATTTATTATATTTTTTAATTTTTTATCTTAAAAATCAAAATTTTAATGTATTTAATTTATTTATTATGTGACATTTGTTCGTAATTTTGCCATCATCATTGTATATCTTATTAACTCGAATGTATTAAAGCAGTTTTGTAGAAAAAACCTATGGATTAACATAAATAAAAAAAATAATTTATACGTTATTGCTAATTAATTAATTAATATTATATCTACTTGAAGTTCTTTAATACAACTTTGTATTTTGTCAAAACTGGTATTGTACAGTATTTAGAGAATAGAGAGTAGAAGACAATAGATACTCCATTCGAAGCATATAAACGCTTAATTCCACTAATTTAATTATCACATTGAACAAGAGTAATTTTTGAAGCCAAAAATATAAAATCAACATCGAAAAGCAAAAAGAAAAAAACTCTTCAAACCATCAAATTTCCAATAAAATAATAATTGACAATGCTTTAAAATTGATTTATAATTATAGCAATAAAAGCTACAACAGCACTAAATCTGTTATAGAGCGTTTAAATATTATATAAAGCTTCAAGAGTTCTTGTTGTCAAATCATACATGTATAGGATATTATTACCACCATTTAATTTTAGAATTAGAATAAATGAGGACACAGAAATAAAATAATAAAAGTAACACAATAGCATTGTGGCAGAAACGATTTAAAATGGACAAATCAAACAATAAATATATGATATATATTAAATTATATAATAATATAGTTTTATCAGTCCAATCGAATTTTAAAATAAATGTGCAAAATAGACACTGCCTAATTATTATTGATCATTATATCTTCATTGTTAATATATTAATTAAATGTCAACTGATAAATTCATGTATCATCAAATCCATGATTCTGTGACAAGTGTGCTATTTATATCTTCAGATTAACTATATAATAATAAATTATGATAAAAATAATTATTTAAATTGCTTACGACTGTTTTTTTACTATCGATTCACCAATTAATTTATATAAGAAAATTATTAAAATGTAATAATGTGTATTATGATGTAATAAATGTGATTAGATACATATTCAAGAGTAAATAAGTATATGGCGGTATATTAAATATATTTCATTTTAAATTTATAGTTGAAATATTAATTGATAATTAATAATTGCGTAGACAAAATTGATGATTTTTGTACAAGTTAAAATGTTTATTATAAACCAAAGCTTATACATTATCAGATCATTAAATAACAATTGTTTGCACCTGAGAGCCAGAATACCTTTCGTACTATACGATAATTTAATATCTAAATGGATTTTTTGAAACTTATACAATTTTTATTCTTACAATGTGCATTAGTATGATATACTATATAATCTTCTATTATACCACTTGATACATTGTAATGTAAAAATATTGAATACTGCTAAATAATAGCAATACAAAAATGCTATAATAATACTTAAAATTGTTTAGGAAGGTAAATTATACAAATATCGCCCATTTATAATTAATTTTATTATTACATTACTTAGAAAAAAAGTGTTTATCAATTCTCCATATTTATAACTTCATTACAAAATTAGTGAAATAATGAAAATTAAGGAAATCAATATGACAAAACAACCAAATTCATATTTTAATCAAAATATTTTTCAACTTGCTTGAAATGTATTTTATTTATTCAATAAAAAGTTTTATCAACCTGTTCTTAAGATACAAACACTAGGCCTTTAAGCTCTCAGGCACATACCTTACTGCAAATGCGTAAACATCAGGACATATTCAGAGCATACATTTCCGCAAAAATCAATTAATGAATAATTGAAAAAAAAATGATCACGGAAATATACGATCAACTTATTTCATGGAATTTTTCAAATCATTTTTAAATATTAGAAAGTTTACATATGGACGTCGTACGATTAATTTTGAATATTCAAAGATCATGCAATTTTCTATAATCAGTTGATCTTCCTTATTAACCAAAATAAATCATGGGTATTATTGTTGCCACTTACCGTTGATGTTCTTGATGATTCTATTGGTTCTCACAACAAATTGATTTATTTATAAAATCAAACATATTTCATACGGTCAATAATATCTAATTTACAATTCGTTAAAGTATCAAAAAAAATCTATAAATACAATACAATTGATACTCAAAACTTCTCAATAAATCAATAAATTGATATGATATACAATTATTTAATCTTTAATTTATTTACACTTTTCCAAGTGACTAAAAATAGTTGACAGTTCGTATAAAAGGAGTATAATATTAATAATTAAGTATAATTGAATAATTATCAGACTATACTGATATATTGCGAGAACCAATTAATTTATTATAAAACGTGTCAACACTATATACCATGCTTTATTTTTCTATAAAAAAAGTACGATTAATTATTTATCTTTGTTAAACTCAATGTCAATTATTTCAAATTGATCATGCGTTGAACTCTCCTTTTAAACCTATCTCCAATCTAGAATCATGTTGATTACATTATCGAACATATTTAAAACTGATAAATTTTGGACAACTGTCAATTTAATAAATGAATAAAAAGGTAGATAAATAAATCATTCATATCACACATGGGTTAACAGTGGTTTACACAAAAGTAATTATTAATAATCAGTAATCTCAAAAGAATTAAATTTACTTCATTGCTGTAGTTGACTAGTCCTACACCCACTTTTTTAAAGTAAATATTTTTTAATAAACATAATTTTAATGAAAAACTTGCCGAGTAATTAAGTATAAGGAAAAATAAATAGATAGTGAAGGTTTTTAGTAATTCATTAGAAATACTAGACAAAAGTAACAAATGATAGAACATTAGACTTATTTTGTTCTATCTTATTTAATTACTAGTTGTATATTTTTATCATTTCCTCTATGAAGAATCAATAAACTCATTTCGTACTAGTTGTTTAATTAAATTTCAGTAAAAAATAACTATTTCACAATAAATAGTAATTCAATAGGTTTTGGAGATCTAGTAAATTTCATCAGACATGATATGAAAATAGTACGAAGTGCAAATGATGTTTTTACAATAAGGATTTTGATTAAAATTACCAGTCGAAGGAGAGTTAATCAATTCGCCTCATAGTTCTTAAGAATTCTCAAACGAAATTTATAAAGCTGGTTGTTTTGTTAATATAAATATTAAAATTGCCTGTAGGAGCAATTCGCATCTATCGCGAGCCTCGTTGAAAGCAGTTCTGGAATGTATATGCATAAATGAACAATCCAGGTGAGTGTTAGACGTCAAAACAACGTTTTTATGAACAGGCAAAAACGCTGTTGGAGTCCTGTTGAGGCAATCACCTCTGTATCGCTCACTCTTTCGATGATGTATCACCATTTATTCATTATAAAATCATCTTGAAATCCCTGTGTGGTTCTATTGAGCGCGAACCGTGTGTTTTCGATCCTGCAACACAAATAATTCGCGACTTCTACCAAAATGCCTTTTCTTATTTTTATTTTGGAGAGCAAGAAAAACACTCTATTGCTTTAGAGTCATATCTTACTTTTCAGCAAGAAGAATAAATTCCATATGATTTTTTATTGATAATTCACTTATTAATTAATTCAATTGTGAAAAAGTATGATATGTCTAAAATAATCAATTAAGCCACTAAAATAACATTATTATAGCTTTTTCTAATAAGTTGTATACAAGAAGTATGAGCAAAAGAAAAATATGTTCAAACAACAAAAACATGACATTGTTAACAACAGTGCTTTCACTTTATTTACTGACATCTATCAACAATAAATAAAGCTATTACCAGGCAAAAAAAATGTTATTGTTCTATTAGCAATCACTTAATTAGTTTGTCTACACAAACAAAATGTCTACTGTGCATTATCAGGGGTAGAAAGTAATAATTTAAATGAAGTTTACTCCTACAGGTACGCACCTGCTGTTGCCTTTATTCGAATTTGCGATTGCCATCAGAGCCATTGTTCAGATGTTGTGTTGTGCTGCTGATTCTCCATACCTAAACCCCGGTTCGCGATATACAAAGCGAAAAAAAAAATAACAAAAAAAAATCGAGACAACGCAAGTATTCGGTAACGATGAAAGAATGAATTTGATTAAACATACATAATGCGTGCACAAAAAAACGAATTTATTCTTTATTTCTCGAGCTTTTTTGCCTAATTATCATCCAATAAAGTCTTATTCTTATTTATTATTATTATTATTATTATTATTTTTATTATTATGTTAATTGACAACTATGTATAATTATAATTCTTTATAAAATTATATTTAATTCAATATCAAGGCACCATCACTTTCTAATTTTCCTCAATTGCAACAAATTATTATTCATCGCGCATTCATAATTAACGTATCATTGCATAACAGATCTATAATAATAGTATTAAATTGTCATAATTATTTTCCTATCTAATAAGATATATAAAACTAAATCATTGAAATATAAATTTTATAGTAATTATAATAATCATTATGATAAAGATAAAGTTATAAAGTACCAAAAAAAAATATTTTTTAAATTGTTTAATTAATTGATGAATTGATTGTATGCAATTTTTTAGAACTTTTATATAACAATTAAGCCATCAATTAAATGCTAAGGTGAAAAGTGAGTAATTAATGAAAACATCTGCGTGTTGATGATTGTAATAAGCAGATTTAAACATTTAATTTAAAAAAAGATAATTATACCTGAGTCACACTATATTAAAATATTATACGCATATAGCTTTAAATTTGTCATTTAATATATTTCGAATTTTTTATTTTTAATTGCTCATTACTTTAAGAATTAATGCTACTTCATTAATCTTAACATATTTAAAGCGAATTTTTCACTAACATTATAATCAAAACATCCTTCATGAATGTATTATTATAAATCATTATAGTATTCACAATCTTTTTAATCTTGCATATTATCACCGTTTTAAGAAGTAAATATTTAATTAATAAGCACCTAAATCATGATAGATTGAAAACAGTAAATGTGTTGAATACATGCAGAAAAAAATTATATTCAGCACAATTACAATAACAGTCACGAAAGTGTACTTATCAGTCAGTAAATAAGATGTACAAAACAGTTCAAAGTAAGTATTTATCTACACAACTGCAAAAAATAGTTATTTATGATCACTAATGTATGAGTTAACTAAAAAAAAAAAATACTTCTTTGAATAAAACTACTGAATATAACTAAAGTAAAAATTAATTAGTTAGATAAAAATAAAATAATAATCCTACGTGGAAGAATGAATGCCGAAAACATGAAAGAATTTATTTTTAAAACCGGGCTTATTAGAGCTAGAGTCGTTGTTGCTGGATTGTCCATCATGAAGTGCCTTCTGAACCAGCGATATGGATGCCTGTGATCGTGTGTCGAATCGTCAGATTGGGCCGAGACAACGAAAAAAAGAACAAAAAGAAAGAAGAAAGGATAGTAGACGACTAATGGTGATACTACGACATGCGGTGCGACTATAATGTCTTTTGGAGTTAAGAAAATAATTTCTGTATAAATTTCCTCGGTAAACTCACCTCATCGTGCTGATCATGCTCGCTATTAGCAAGACTAGAACGTGAACCACGTCTGGTTGTGCCTTTTTCATCACCCAAAATTTGTGCAACTTTTGCTTGTTTAACAAGATCCAATGCCTAAACATGAAATAGAATAATTAATTATCTAAGGATTTATTATATAAAAAGAAAAAATTTTTAATTATCTGAATGAAAAAGCAATTATGATTTTATATGTAAATGTTGATGAAAGTTGCTCGCAAAAGCCTCGACTTACCTGCTGCAAATGCTGCGTGCAATGAAAAAATGGTGCATGGTTAAACTCTACTTATTTTTAGTAAATTTCCGTGATCAATAAGAATGAATTTATGCTCTAAATATTGAAAATTAAATTATAAGTAACTAACCTCTTTACGTGATCTCAACGCGCAGTCTTCAAGTGTCTCAGCAGCTTCATACTTTCCTTGTCTTCGATAAAGTGCTCCAAGATTTTTCAAGGTAGTAGTTACAGTTGGAGAATCTACTTTAGCAGCCTTGTGCCAGCCTCCATATTCTCCATATGGGGCATTCTCTTTATTTCTATGTTTGTTTTCTTCTCGCTCTTCAGCAACCTGTCGAGAAGATTCAAAAATATGATTATTATTTTCTTATTTAATTAAAACAATAAAAGTACACATATGAACCAAACAATACCTGCCAAATTGGCTTGTTATCACCATCTATCGCACCAAATTCTCTTTCATGTGCTCTCGTCAACACTTGTTTATAAAGTACTTCAGCATCCTTGTATTTTCCTTGTTTCAAATAACATGAAGCTAAATTATTTTTCGTCTTGGCGACATTAGGGTCATCTGGTCCTAGTTTGGCCTCGTAAATCTCCAAAGCTCGTTGATAATATCTCTGCACCTCTTCATATTTACCTTGGTTTTGACAGAGGAGGGCGAGATTATTCAACTGTTTCGCGACGTCTGGATGATCACGACCAAGAACCTTTTCACGAATTTCAAGAGCACGTTTACATAGTGGCTCAGCTTCCTTATATTTGCCACGTTTGCCATAAAGCACTGCTAAATTATTTAATGTTGCAGCAACAGCTGGATGATTTTCTCCAAGTGTCTTCTCACGAATTGCTAGAGCATCATTTAGAAGATTAGCAGCTTCTTTATATTTATTCTGATCTCGATAGACCAAAGCTAAAATGTTCAACATTGTAGCAACGTCCGGATGATCATGACCAGATGTTTTTTCAAGGTCTTCTAGAGCTTGTTTGCAGAGTGGAACTGCAACTTCATAGCGGCCTTGGCTCGCGTACTGAATAACTAAATTGTGGAGAGTGCGCAAACGAGCCGGAATCTCGTAGCCGGCATTAACTTGCTGTGCGAATTGTGATGGCGGTGTTGGAGACATTGCTGAAATATTAATAAAAAAAATTAGAATATAAAATTAAATCAACTTCACTAAGAAAAAAAAATACTTTTAAGTTTTCAACATCACATACATTTACTGTTCCTATCATCGCCTTCATCGTCTGGGAATAAATCTACTACAGGATCATCTTTTGGTCTGTCTTTAGCATTTTCATCATCAGCTGGCGGGTCAGGATCGTATTGTCGCATACTTTCCATAAAGTCACTATGTTTTTTATCTTCTTCTAACTGAGCCACCTGCATAAAATAATTTAATTAAAAATTTTTCACATTAATGTTAATTATAAAAATAATCACTAAATATTACTTACAGCTTGTTCACTAGCTTGCAATTTTTGTTGAGTACCAGCAAGTTCATCTCTGAGCCAAGCATTTTCTTGACAAAGCCTTTTAACTTGTGTCCTAAGTTTTTGTTTTTCAGCTTCAACCATTTGTAATTGACTGGCCAATGCCATCATCACTTGTGCTTCACCTAATCCAAGCTCAATCATTTCGATGTTTTTGCATAGTAAACTCACTTTGTCCCGTGCTTCAGGTGCGTCCTGTGATTGAAGACCCTGAAGGAGGCCAGTGTGCTCAACACGAAGGGCTTCCAGACCTTGAGCAACAGTCCGAGCCCCAGCCACTATCTCTTCCTGTGTCATAGCTGTCATTGTGCCGATATGCTCTATTTTTTTACTGTAATTCAAAACATATTTGTGAATAGTTAGTTTACAGATATTTATTAAGAATTACACTGACATTCAGAATAAAGATAAACACTTCTAGGTGATTGATTAATTAATTAAAGAAAGCAATAAATTGTAAAAGGAATATTATTTTGTATCAATTCACTCGATCAAAGAACCCTAAATCGTGGTAAGAATGAATTTACTGGAAATTTTATGGCTAATTACATTTAAGATCAGCCATTAACCAATGTTTCAAGACTGGTCGACCTTCTGACCGGGAAAAATTAACGAATAAAGAGAAAAGTAGAACCTATTCTGCAATCCGTAAGTCACAAGGATAATTTAATCGATAAATAACACGAAGATATAGAAAAAGGAATAGATTTCGATTGAAAATAAGTTCGAATAAGAACTTACCCCATGTCAAGGGCTGCGCAAAACCTGGCGAAATATCAATGGCTCAATAGTTCCGCGACTGCGCGATAAATTTATCTCTTCTCTTTTCTATGCGACAAAAAATGTTTCTGTAGATTTCGAGATGATTCGATAAAAAAAAATACGTTTTACTATTATATTTATCTTTGCGAAAAACTTGAACACCTTGATGCCTTTTAGTAATTATGTTTAACCTTAACCTTCTTGTACACTGTCATTCAACAATCAATTTATACAATGCTGTTGTCTGATAAAAAAAACACGTGGGGTAAATGTGCTGACATTTGTATATATCAACTAAACCATTCTTTTGTTCATATTAAAGGGAGGGAAGAGTATAGTTGAATTTATTCAAGGTAGTATACTGAAATAAAAACAATTCACAGCTGACATAAAAAATCTGCTCAAGGTCATGCAATCACTAAAGCATATTTACAACTGCAATTGTCAATCATTAACATGTGAAAAAATAGCAAATTTTATTGCAACTTCTTGATATAAAAAGTTGTTCTGAAAAATGTATTATTAAACAGCTGCATTATTGAAGTCATGTGGGTGACGATTATAATCAAAGCGATAAATTAAACAATTTATTGAAAATGATGTGATATTGATTTTCATGGGATTTTCAATGAATTATTAAATTTATTTTTAACTCACATTCTATAAGCATTCAGCGTTTTTGACATATCAGTTCTACCCATTGGAAATGTCACGTTCTGCCAGACCTACCTAATCCGTAAAAAAGATAAAACCCTTATATGATATCGATCTGTGCCATTCACGTCTTGCAACAAACACTGATGTTTACGTCTGGTGAATTTATATGTAAATTATCACTTGATGTTGAATTCAGTATTAAAAAACCTTTCACTAATTAATTCTAACAACATTGCAGTAAAAAAATATATCTAGACTATAAAATGTTATATGATAAACTACTGTGATATAATCACACCACTTTGGGGTTTTATTCCTCACTGAAGCTACTCGATGCTTCGTGCACCCCTCGTGAGTACCGCAGGGTGGGAGTAAAACGCATGCGCTTCCCATATGACCTCCATATTCTTGTGTATTTTGCAGATTTCACATAATGTAGATTGATGGATTCTTTTGAAAAGGGTTTCGCATTTTTCAGGAAGAACATAAAAAAGAAAGGTAATAAGAACACTACAAATTTTTGTCGCTCCAGTGCTCAAACAAACTTGTCCACATTTTTATTAATTAAAAATTTATGTTAAATTAAACAATTAATTTGAAGAAAAAAAAATTCTCTATTAAAATTCATAAATATGAGTTGAACTATTTTGATAAATAATAAAAAATAATTTATGGAATTCATTGAAACTTTCTGGAGTAAATAAATTTTATGTTTATAAGTACGACGTAATATGTCAATTTGGAATCAGATAAATTTGATAAGAAAATATTATTTTTCTTGGGTAGAAGTTGATTGATTGACTTGAGAAGTAATAAAAATAATGAAATAGTAATCAAAAATTCATTATGACAATAATCTTGACATCTTGAGGTAGGTGTCCTCAATAATTGGTATTCGCCCTAGTTAACATTTTGAATACCCATCAAGTCATAATGACTTGATCCATTATATATGGATTTATTTACATTATTCCAGATAAAATATATCGATAAGTCTTTACTGTTATTATTGTAGCAGAATTAGATAAGATTACGGGGAAGGTTTGCGTATGTACAATTATAAAAATATTAATGAAATAGACTCTACATTTAATTAGAAAGATTAAATTAAATAACTAAGGAACTTAACCCTGTCAATTACTGATAGTAAAGAGTCATAGAGAACAGTTTCAATTTAATTAAAGGGTCATGTAAATAAATACGGAAAGAGGATAAAAGATAAGATACTTTCACATTAATATTTATAAATTGTTTTTAAATGTTCTGGCACTAATCCTGCAGGTAACAGGATTTTAAATTGTGAAGAAAAAATAATTAATTAATAAGGATAATAAAAAGAAAACTTTTGTACATAATTTGATTTAGTTAGAAAGTTTGTGAAAGGTAGAAGCAATAAAAGTTAAAATCTTTGTATTGAAAAATCTAATTGATTAGCGAATAAAGAAATTAAAATGTTATCAACTGTTCAGATAAATGATTGTCATAAATTATTCAGACTAGATTGCAATGATAATGAACTTTCATGAAAACTTGTTCAATTTAAATTCAGTTTAGAGATCGTAGGATAGCGTAGGATCTATGCCGATTGCTTGAGAGTCTGATCAACCGATGATTCATGCTGTGACGACATGACTGAGAACTCCGCTACACTGATCAACTCAACCATGTCTGCGTGTTCAAGACTTTAAATAAAAACCAACACTTTTTATTGTTTTATTTAATATACGTGAGGATAATTATAGATTCTAATCGAATTAAGTGAACTTCTGTATCAATAAAAACGACATAATATTTATCTTTACATGAAAGTTAATTGGTTTGTGACATATTAATCCTAAGAGAAAATAATCAATAAGAAATTAGATGTGAGTACTTATTATTATTTTAATATTTAATATGATTAACATATCAAGAGAACAGTTATGCAGGAACATAAGTGATTGTTGATTCATTGAAAGTCAGCATATGAATTAAATATTTTAATTACGATTGTATTTTAACAGGTTAATGAAATGAAATTGCTTAATTATTGCTTTCTTTTTTACTGTTTTAGAAACAGTTTCTAAGAGTTATTCAATGAAAATAAAATTTCAAATAACAGGATAAGTATTACATCACTCAATTTTAGTACAACAATCATGAATCAGTGAGCATTTGTTACAAATTAGTAGCCACTTATTTACGTAAAAATAAAACTTGGTATTTTTGAAAACAACAAGAATTAAAAGATGGTCATGGGTGATGATTTTCTTTAACGGTTCTCACAATGGATCGCGAAAAACAATTAAAATTAATACTTCCGGTTGTACCTGGTTTTAAATAAAAGGTGTGGCAGGTGAACGAGCTTTCAAAGTCGAATGCATCTGTTATTTTTCCTTAAGGTATGTCTTTAATCGATAGAAAAATTTGAAAAATTGGAGAGAGTCATGCGAGAATCTACGACAAAGATAGAGACATGATAAAATAAGACACTCACAGCAGTTCCTGCTAATTATGGTCCAAGAAGGAATCTTCACTGAATTTTCAGATAACCATTACACTGCTGAAAATAAAATGAAATCATTATAATTGCTCAAAGTTGAAATAATTATTAGTTTTTAATTATTGAGTAAATTTGGAATAATTAAAAATCTCACAGCCTACAGATGTTAAAAAATAATCGTTTTGAATAATATTTAAAAAAAAATATTTTTAGAAGATTTAAATTATTGTAATATGATAAATATGAATTAAAAAATGAACTATTGTTTCATCTTAAGCTATTTCGTCGACTAGTTATAAAAAACAAGAAAATATTAGTCATACAAATATGACAGAATAAAATGGCGAAAGCGTTCTCGAATTGAAAGCAACAAACAAAAAATGCAGGATTTGAAGGAGTTATAAAAAAATAATCATGTTACTTACATTTTTCCCTTCTCCGTTTACTTGTCACAATTATTAATCAGCTATTTGTACACAATAAAAGTATTTTGAATTTATCAGATTTATGAAATTCGAGTGGTCGCAACGAGTGTCGTCTAATCGTAAAAACACGTATGCTTTGGTTCATGTTATAAGCAGCTAAAAGTATAGATGGCGCACAATGAAAATTTTTATTCTCGACAAATACCGTGTGATGGCGTTACTTTGTGATTCTTCTTTAAATGTGAAAAAAAAATTGATATTTTCTCTTATAATAAATGGGAAAAACTTAAGAATAAATGTGCTATTATGGTACTAAAATGATTAAACAAGTATCTAAAATTGCGACGATAAACCATATTTATTTATTCAATTATTTAATTGCATATTCAATAGATACAATAGAGAAAAGTTTTAGTAGATTAATAATCTAAGGAAAACCAATTGCAGATTTCCATTCATTAAACCTTTACTATAAACAGGATTGTGTGCAAGTATGAAAAAGGTATAACATTATAATTCAATAAAAGTATTTAATAAAAATTAATAACTATTAAAATTTTTGTTTAAAGAAAATTTCAACTTTATAGTAATAAAAATCATTAAAGAAAGGAATAACAAAAATGATCATAATGTTAAATCTTTTTAACAGCGTAACATATTTTTCAGCTGCCAATTGTAATTATTCTTAATTATTGAAACAGGAAAAATCGTGGGTCAGATTGACGATTATTAAAGTTTTATAAGTTTGTTTATCGCTTTAATATAACTTTTAAAAAATCCATCAATGTTGCTGATATAATAAATCTTTAAATGGCATCGATGTCAACTTCATCTTCAATATCATCTTCGGCAAGTTTTTTAGACGTTTGAATTGTCTGCTGCTGTTGTTGTTTAAGTGGTTGTTTAGCTCGGTCGTCATATTCAATCTAAAAGTATATTTATAGATCAATAATAATACACAATGAGTACGTACTTTAGTGATAAAAAGCCTTAAAAAACTCACCTCTAAATCATCATCATCGTCCTCACATTCAGATTCCTCTTCTTCAGCTTCTTTAAGCCAAGTAATAAATGGAGCAGCTTTATCATGAATCTCTTGAGACAAATCTTTCGAAACATATTTCTTGCTTACTTTGCTAGCCCAGTCAAACAAAGCTTTCTCTTCCAAGATATCATAGTCATAAAACAGCTGTAAATTATAAACATAATAAATATACACCTTCATTATATACGAGATAATAGATGTTAATAAATAATAAAAAAATTACCTTCAGTATGCCAGGAACCTTCGGCATGAGAGTGTCTTTATGTAAAGCAATGATTTGCTCGATACCACGAATCAAGTATTTTTGTGCCTTAATGTCTCCATGAGTAAAACGTAACAAGAGAACTCGGTATTTTTTAACTTGAGCAGCAATGCCCTGATCAAATAACAATTCAGCAAGGACTAATGGTGCCTTAGTCTTAATTTCAAGTCGTTCAGCTTCACTAACAAGTTCTTTGTGATTATCAAGTTGACCAGCGTCACGACGACATTTAACAAGCTTATAGAAAATATCCATGCGTTCTTTTTCAGATTTGTCCAAATCTTCACTAATAGTCATACCTTTAGCGCCGTCAGTGAGATCTTGAAGACGTGCTCTAACAGCTTCCTCAGAGACGTCAACAGCCCATTTAGCGTCATAATCATCATCTTCATCTTTAGCTATTATTTCTGGTGCTTCAACAACGATGTCAGTAGTATTAGTTTCATTTTCAGGTGAACCAGAACGATCACCATTTGCAGTATCTCCATTTGCCTTTTTAGAACGTTTACCACGTTTACCTTCAGTTAGAGAACTTCCTTGAGCAGCTGGATTCAAACTCGGAGGATTTTTCAGAATGTATGTATTGAGTTTATGATTACTCTCAAGTAGACCATGATGTCCACAAGCTTTACATCCTTGAGATATGGTTCCTTTCTTAGCGCTGACTATTAATTCAGTTTCAGGATTATCGCAAGCTGGACACAGTACATACTTACGAATAAATCCATCAAGCAAATCTTGAAGTTTATTTGCTTCATGAGACCCATTTACAATAAATCTTTCATTCTTAAAATCAAATTGAGTTTGCGCTCCAAGCTCACATCCAAAATACTTGGTAGGATAGGTAGCAGGTCGTCCAATAGCCTTAGCAACATCTACCATATTAACAATAACAGTTTTAATTCCATTACCTTTGCCTTCAACTTTAGCTTGAATGCGTGGCATTTTGTAGCGATAGAACGCATCGCTGACGTTCCGATTGACGTTGACACTGCCCATGATGATAATTTACTTTTAACTTGATCCAATAACAATGAAGTACTCTTTTAAACAATTTAATATTCTGTAACGACGTCGTTGCGAAAATTTGGCACAGGCCAAGGACCTTTGATCCTTGGTCTTTTCTCTTTCTTTATGACGCTTAATTTCCACTTATATTTCCCCTTAATAGGGCACTTGCTCAAGTTGGTAGAGTTTTAGTCCTCGTTTTTCCAACGTCTTTTCCTTTCGTATCGCTTCCAAGCGTCAGTTTGACCGCTATTAAACGATCGCACTCGGGTGTTGCTACCCGTTGGTAGCGTAATACGTGTCGAGACAGGGTGATTCTTGTTGTTTGCGGTTTCGTTGGCCGCACTACCCAATGATGACAGTCACGTTTCCCTAAAAGGTTGTAATTTTCGATGTCTATTACTGGAAAATTTTGAGGTCCTGTGCTTAGGCAGGACTAAATGATTTAAACGTTGGGTGGTATCTTGATTGGAGTTATGCCTCGTTCTTGTGGGCAGAGGGGGATAGTTTTCAATGATCATACACGCTGCTGGTCCGTATCTCTTGTCTTTAAGAATTTCCAAACACCACGTCGATAACCTCGACCCAAGAAACCCACGTGATGACCGATTACTCCAAGCGTGAGATATTATTGTGCTGTCAGCTCTACGATGTCTGGACAGTGTCTTACCACCACCGCCTTTGCTGCAAACAGATCCTTTCCCTCTGGATGATGATATCCTGAATGTTTCTGCAATAAAAATATTAATCATTATTATAAATATCTTTTTTTCAAAAGTAAATGCTTTCTCTTTAGCTGTCGATTAATATCTCTTTTAAAAATATTCACTTAAACTTTTAATGTGGCACGGACATTATGCCCGCCACAAAAAATTCGTATATCATTTAAATTTAGCTTTTTCTCAAGATCTAGTTCGAGGTACATGATAACGGGGATTTATTTTTTCTGGCGATTAAAGTGAGTTAATTTTACCTAACTGTCAACTCTTTTAAATGAATATAGGTATAAAAAATCAATTCATTTGTTTTATGTCAAGATATTATGTATGAGAAGAAAAGAGAGTACTTTAATCAATGTTTTCATGTCAATGAAAGGATACAACTCGATATAACTTACACATGCAGAGAAAGTTGTCACACATAACATTAAACATGCATTTTATTGGTTATACAATCCTTACAACGAGTCAAGTAATACTACTGGTAAATAAGATTAAGCTTTCAAATATACAATGAAAGACTATTTCAAACATTGGCATAAGTGCTAAAAAAAGCTAATAATTAAATGGAACTAAAAAGAAAATATTGTTTGATAGAACTGTACAGTAGCAGAATTTATGGCAGAATTTGATTAATAGTCATAGTTATTGATCATTATGTTGGTACATAGCTGCAGAAAAATCAATTATATGTTACTTTAATGACCAACATTCATTATAGTACGTCTTTTAAACAACAAGAATTTTAATATATACACAAGATCAATAGCTTTATCTGAATGTACCCTGTGCTAAATGATGCTTGTCTACCGTTAGCTATCTATTAAAATTCATACTTTTATGAATGTTGACTTAGTGGATCCTTGAATTATTTACATAAAAGTCATATGAAAAAAATCCATAATTCATATTTAAAGTTAAATTGGCATTGAATTTATGTTCCAAAGAATTTTTGATTAATCAAAGGAATTACAAATATTTGTTTGAAAGTTACATGCCTATAAACTTTAATAACAATCTACGGAACTATTTATAATGATTCCCTTTGAAGCTATCAAGTGAGTACTAATGTGTCGCAGAAGCGAAAATATAAGACACGGTTATGCGCAATTATCGGTGCTGACCAAGGGAGTATATAGAAATGTCGGTCATGTGTGCTGATGATTTTTGTTCGTTATTTCCCTTGACTATCGATCATAAGGGCGTTGACTATCTTTAGAACAATAAACAACAAAATACATCATTATAATATAAACATAACAACCTTGAACATTCACACAGATATAAATTATCATAAAATAATATTTTATTACCCTTGTCGAAAAACAATAAAATCATTTTCTTGATAAATACAAGTTTCTATTCCAACAATCTATTTCACTTAACACAAGTATATTCAAAGTATTGATAATTAAACCGTTAGAGAGTAATTAATAGAATTTTATCAGTAGTCAGGTTTACTTTACCTACTACACTACTTTAAATTTACCTGCTCGGCGTAGACGCATAAGTCGTGATTTGGTCTCCTAACTTTCGATGCTGTTGATGATTAATCTAAGGACCAGTTGGTCCTCACCTCTCTTCTGATCTTCCTCTGATTTTCAGCACCTTCTTGCTTTCTCAATCAATTCTTTAAATTCGTAAAGAAGCAACTGTTCTATCCTAAAGACAAACGTCCTCTCCTTCAAGGTGGATGCGCGATGGGACACGTAGAGGCAGGAGACAGAGAAAAAATCGAACGGTGTGAGAGAGATGTGAAGCGATACTAAGGTAAATAGGTAGACTGTGTATAGGCTCCAATCCCAGATTACGTTGGCGAGAAATCCACCAATGTTGCTGCTACTGACTCTCTTTTGCTTATACTCTTGCGCAGGCGTTAAGTGGCGCGCACAATCCACTGTGATAAAACAACTAGATCGTGGTTTCACCCCTTGATTATTGATCGTGAATGCGCAGTGCACCAACCCTTATCTACCAGACAGTGCTGATGAATTAAATGACTTGAGATATCCGATTACCAACAGTATTTTGCCTCTTGAGATCTATAGTAGGCCTCGTTCCGCAATTCCCTGATTTTATAAAGTGTCAAGATGACTCATCTCATCAACGAATGATCTAGGTTTATGATCATGATGTTGAAAGTTTAACTGCCAAATTACCCCTTCTAAGATTAACATCAAGAAATTCGCAACAATGTATTTCAGCGTTTATTGAACTATTCAAACTCGCATAATTGTAAATGATGATATATATTTAATGACTGAGTTGATAAATATTCAACTTTACCAAACTTTATTTTAGAAAATGATTAATTTCTATTATAATATGGTTGATTGAATGAAATAAAATAATAGAATGGAATTTATATCGGTTTATTTATAATAGTAAAAGCTATTTAGATCGTAAAACGTTGAGCTTTATTTTATTTTTCAGTAGATTCCAATGGGGTCACAGTTCTTCCGCATCCAGAAATATATATTTTATTTTGAATACAATTGGAAGTCTCTGAACTGGTTTAACTACTCTTGAAAGGCTTAATAATATATATTCATTGATATTTTATCAAATTAAATTGATAAATACAGTCGCATTAAGAGAATATAAAGTAATATTCACAATATATTAATTTAATACATACAGACCCAGAAAAATAAAATTATTGATATGCAATATTTTTTCATGCACTTCCTTTTTCAATGTTGACACTCGACATGCACATACTTAGATTAGATTAAATTCAATACAAAATAAAACAATGTTGTGATAACATTGATTAAATTTTTGAATATACAATATGTAAGTACGGAATGCTATTTTAAAATTCAATTAAAACGTTATCAATCGTTAAATCACATTGAATAGGCTAATAACTAACCGTTTGTTTTTACTGGTATTGGTAATTTACATAAAATAATAATAAATAATTTTGCAGAATGATGATGAAATGTGATAAAATGATGAAAGATAAGAAATTAATCGAATAGGAATTACAAGTAGATTGTACACGCGACGATCACCAAAATGGCTGGTAAGTTTGCTAAAATTATCCTAACAACAGGGAGGGCGTGAAATTAATCGAACAGCTGGTAAAGAGGAAACACTCGAATGTTGTGATAATCTAAATATCAGCTCACCTTGTCGTCGAAGAAAAGTCATATAAAATGGTAACGCCCTTCTGGACGGCCGCCTTCTAGCGTGAAAATTCAGAGATGACCCGTGTTGGGTAAAAATTGGGACAGATGGATGGCCCTCACGAGAGCACCCTGATCTTGTCTTGCGATTTCTCGCTGCTGGGTTACCTGAAATAATAACCCAAAGTATATACATGTAGAGATAAAGCTCGAAGCGACCCCATAACGCAATATTGAATGATTTTTTCAAATCCAAATTTACCTAATTATGTAAAATAAACACAAAACGTATTGCCAATATCACTTTTGCTGTATTATTCGCAATGTAAATGTGATTTTTACGATAATTCACTGTGAAATGTTCCGGCTTGTAACACGACTATCGCCTGAATGCAACTGCGAACAAGGATGAACAGTGATGGAGTGTTAAATGGAGGTTATTGCTCAATAACCCCACTGACGTTGTTTCGTTTATCAAAGATAAAAGTTACTATTTCACATACAACAGATCAAATATTGCTAAATTTTTTAAAATTTTTAAAAAATAAGCATTAAGATAAACTAATCACTTCTTTTTGATCTTTAAATGTATAAAGATATAGAAGAATGTGGTAGGAAAAATATTAGGGGGAAAGCGCAAAACGAAATACGGCCCTGTGAAAATCGAGTTGTACGAGATATATCGAACCGTTGCTGACCACATGGAGCTATTTTTTACTACTTCTGCGCACTCCTGTTCCGATATCAATTTAGTATAGTCGTCATCATAGTATTTTCTAGTTTTAATTAGTTTTAAATTTTATTATCATAATCCATAAATTGAGAGCAATAATCTATTTAGAGAGCTATTAGTTGAAGGTCAAATTAAATTACAATTGCTTTTTAAAACATTTTTTTGTATAATCTTGAAGATTGAACACGTGATCAAGAGTGTTGATTGGGATATCAGATCTATTGCACCATCACTGCTAACAGGTAAATTATAAAATATGTTTTACATACATGAATAATTTATTTACTAATTTATTTTAATTTTAGCAAAGAAATATAAAATGGAAACAGAAACGGAAACAACTGGAAATTTACTTTATACTTGCATTGCATGTAGAGTAGCTTTTAAAGACTCCGAAATTCAAAGGCAACATTATAAATCAGATTGGCATAGATATAATTTGAAAAGAAAGGTAGTTGAATTACCTCCAGTTACAGTAGAAGAGTTCCAAAAAAAATTGATAATCCAAAGGGAGCAACTTCCTGCACAAAAATACGGCCGAGCTAGTTTAAAATGTAAAGTATGTAAGAAAAGTTTTAGTAGTAGTGCTCAACATGATAATCATGTAATGTCTAAAAAACATAAGGAAAATTGTTTACGAAATAACGTCATCATTCCACAATTTTATGAGTCAGATACTAATTCTATATCAAGTGGTAGCCACTTATCAAAAAGTTCCAGAATTTCCAAGAAAAATTATAAATATTCTGCTGTTGATGTTGAGATCGAGTCTGAAACTATGTCAATAGAATCAGTAGATTCTGACGAATGGTTAGAAGATACTGACAATTTAGTAAAAAATAACATTTGTCTATTTTGCAATCATCAAAGTAGATCAATGGAAAAGAATTTAAAGCACATGACAGATGCTCATTCATTTTTCATACCTGATCCAGAATATTGTACAAATGTTAAAGGTTTATTAGAATACTTAGGAGAGAAGATATTTGCAGGTTATGTTTGTCTTTGGTGCAATGACAAAGGCAAAGCCTTTCAGAGTGTTGAAGCTACTAGAAATCACATGATTGATAAAGGCCATTGTAAAATGCTCCATGAAGGGGAAGCCTTATTAGAATATGCTGATTTTTATGATTACTCCTCAAGTTATCCAGACGCTGAAGAGCACGATGCCGATGAAGAGATAGATATCACTGAATTAGATGGGGATGATTATCAGTTAGTCTTACCTTCTGGTAATGTGATCGGCCACAGGTCGTTGATGAGATATTATAAACAGCACTTAAATCCTACTAGAGCAGTTGCCATTTCTAAAAATGACAAGATACGTCAAATTCTTTGCCAGTATCGAGCTCTTTTACCTCCTGAGATTCAAAAGGAGACGGTCTTAAAGAAAATCAAGGATATCAGATACATGCAAAGAATACAAGCTAAATATTCTGTTCAATTACAAATCAAAGCTAACAAACTGCAACACCATTTCCGTCGACAAGTTAACTTTTAAACTTATATTATGTATTTTTGTTTATTTACATACAGTAATAAATCAGAACTATTTAATAAACTCGACTATTTATTCTTTGAGTGTGGATATTTTACAAAATGAAACATTAATATCAATATTTGTAATTATATTGTCAGGTAACAACAAAAATACTGCGTATAGTATAACTTTAATATTTTGTGCTTTTTTGGACGTTACTGGACCCATCATAAGATTTGTACGATAAATTACAGTATCGTTGCCACCAATGGACGGTAGCTGTTAAATACTTTACTTTTGCATTCATAGCAATATGATTTCAGACCTACCAATAATGGCGGTTTAAATAATCTTTATTTCATTTTCACTTTTGCCTTCTCTTTTTAATATGCTCATTGTGTGTATCAGTTGAACTCAATGTATGAATAACTTACAGATTGTAACAGGGCAGTAATTTTAAATCATTATTAACATGATTTTGAAATGTGAAGATAATTTTGCAGCTCTTATTTTGTAAAATATATATATATTAATTTTCACTCTTACATTTATTTTTATATTAGAGAGCTGTTATTGTCAGACTTTCAAAAACAAAACTCATTTTTTTTTTACTACTGCATTCTCTTATATGCATATATGTGGGATTTAGATATATCCTTTTTTTATGAAATTTAATGCAAATCCAAGACCATCAGCTTTAACTCCTTGTGAGGTGGTTTAGGTCTGAGCTTTTCATCAATTTCAGAGTAAGGTATTCTGAATTCAGTCTGGAAACCATGTTTTTCGAATACCTTCTGCGAATATATACCTGTTGCATCAGCTTTAATTACCTGAAATTAAAATGATTAAACCAATTAACTGAATAATTACTTACTGTTAATTTTTTAACAATCATAAAATTATATAAATGTTAACGCTAATAATTAAATAATTAAGTAAACTAAAATGAATTTAACAAAAAATATACCTTGCGTTTAAAAACATTTACAGTGATGCATGCTTCAAACAAACGGTTCTTTGAAATAGGTAAGACAATTAATTTTCATTTTAATTTCAACATTTTTACACCGAACACAGTATTCATGCAGGTATCAACACCAACTCGTTGAGTACCTTGAAACCAGCTTTTTTAGCCACTTCTATAGTATCACTCAAAAGAGTGTTAGCAAGTCCTTGGCCACGAAATTTTTCATCTACGCTAAGAATTCGACATTCGAATAGTTCATCAGTACAATGCGTTGTAAACAGATTAACTGCCGAATTCAATGTATGTAACAATCCAAAAATTGTTTTAAATTTTTCATCATCAACTTTTTCAAGACGTCGAAAAGCTTCTTCACGTTCACCTTTCTTCAATATTCCATTTAACACCAAACCTCCTATCTAGAATTTACATTTTGTTTAAACGACCTTTCTAGATAAACTCATAAATATATATAGATTGAAAACCAATTGATAAAGTTAGTAGAACCGATAAGATGAAAATGAAATTTATCAATTTATTATAGTTATCAAATAGAAAATAAATTGATAATTACCGTTCCATCATCTGTGACAAGCATCCGTGAATATCCTTGTTTCAAAGTAGCCAAGCAGTGATTTTCTAATTCAAAATGCGACTCTCCTTTTCGACAAAGACCTACTGCACAATTTAAAGGTTCATCAGCAAAAAAATTAAATCTCAAATGTTCAATAACTTCTTTAAAACGAGTTTCTGGAATGGCAACGACATTGAATCCTGAGGAGCACATTTTCAGATATAACTCAGTTACTTGTTGTCGAACAAAGACTGTGACGGATTCTCCATGCGCACGATTTGTTTTCCTCACGAATAGGATCGCTGTTGAGTGCGCTTAGTGCTTTATATTGATTGACCTAGTTTAGGGAATTCATTTTATCATAATATGATTTATAATCTGAAGACATAATTAATAGAACTATAACATTTATTTTAACTTTATAGTATTTCATATAATACCTTATATTTTTAGTATAATACTATACATATACGCTCATGCAAGCTTCGGAGTGATATTCACAAAATGATACTTTTATATTTATGCCAAGAGTTCAATTCAACTTGACACTCTTGAATGTACATTTTTAATTAAATAAAAAATATAACATTTAATAAAATATTTTTCAATTATATTCATTAATTTAGACCATGTAAGGATTAGATCGATTAAATAAATGGAGTTTTTAAAATTCTACAAACAAGAAATTATTTCTTCAGCGTTATCATATGAAATTGACTGTACAAAATTGATATTATGAGTCTATAAAGGAGAAAGCTAAAGAGTCATTAGCTATATCGATTAAAGACTCAACAAATTTATAAAGATCTCTCGTTTTAACGCTGAAGTCTATTTCACGACAAATTTTCTTGTGTGCGTGAAAATTAAATTTACAAGTTTTTAAAATAGAAGATCTTCGTCTCCTTCATCCAACATATTGGCACCATCAACATCATGACCGGCAGCAATTAGTTCTTCAAGATCAGCTTCCACCTATGGAATGATTAAAAGTTAATTGTGCTGAACCCATTGATTTTTCTATAATAAATTATAAATACTTACCTGTTCTTTGATGGCCTTCTTCTTGTCTTGAATTTTTTTGAGACGGTAGAATTCTTCTCTCTCAAGTTCGTCTAATTCTGAAATAATGTATGCAAGAGTCCTCTCGATCCTTGGAATAATAACGTGCTCAATGGCATTAACACGACGGTTAGTGATTTTAATAACTTCATCAAGAGTGACAAAGCTAGTTTGAAGAGAAGCTAAGACAACAAGAAGCTTAACACCTTTCTGATAATTTTTCTTCAGCTTGGCAAGCTGCTGACCACCTCTAGCTAAACCAGCTAGCTCATATGTGTCAGTACCATCTTGGTATGATTCAAATACTGGCAAATTTACACCGGCAACATTATCCTTTTTGGATCTTATTTTTATTTGGGCTTTTGTAACGTTTTGGAGTACTACTTGGTTAAAGTCTCCAGTGGCAAATTTAGCTTCAGCCAGTGAAAAAGTTGCTTCTTTCATAACTTCTCCCATAAGTGTTTTTGTCTATAAGAATTTTTATAATTAAAAATGATCAGAAATTATTTATAAACAGGGCTCCAGTCTTGATCGACTCCAAAAATGTTTCTACGCATTAAGAACTTTTATTGATGGCTTTAAGCATATACTTTAAAATTATAGAGACATGTTTATCCATCTAAAAATGGATAAATGCATTTTATTCATAATTTTTTTTAAATATCTATACATAGTACGCATTCTTATGTAAAAAAAATGCTCGTTAATGCATAGAAAAATTTTTGGAGTGCATTAGGGTTGTGTCCCGCCTTATAAATAATTACCAAAATTCTATTTGACAGTTTATGTCATAAGTAAAAAATTTATTGACTCCAAATTCAATTATGAACATACCTCAATAATTTTTCCAAGTATCATTCTGAATCTCATTTGTAAAGCGTCTGCTTTTTTCTTCAGCAATCCATGGCCTTTAGTAGCACCTTGAAGTCTTGACTTCATCAACATTTGAGCTCTGAAACATTGAAATTGTTAGATGATATCAAAAGAAGAATCATTAAGTCTATTAATGTTTATGATTTGTCACTTGATCTAAAAAATTGAAAGGAAAAATAAAAGTGTACAAGAAAAACTATTATACTCAAATTTCTATTAATATTTAAAGATACAGAATTTATGTATTTATTTTCAAGTAAAAATAATGAATTGTTGTTTTTAACTGTGAAATCAAGGGTTACACCCATTCGTTTCAGATGAGTAAACATTGAAAAGTATGGTAGACGGTGTTGTTAAATAATATTGAAATTTTCTATTCAATCAAGACGTTATAATGATTTACTGGAAGAATGATAAAACATCTATACTTACCCCCGAGAGGGAAAAATTGGAAGTCTATCTTTCCCCGACATGTTTGCAAGAGGAGCCAAGTAGACAGGAATGAAAAAGATCAGCTGACTTGTGTAAACCGGAAGTTACAGAAAAGTCACATGAAGCGCGGCAATAAATCGGGCGCCATAAGATAATTCAAACATGATAAATATTTATACTTGTAGAATATCAAAAAATAAAGAAGTAGAAATAAAAATAAATATAACCAAACCTAATTTTTTTGTGAAAGATAATTTACTGATTTTCTTAAATGTGTTTTCTTTCTCAAGTTACATTTAATTTTGAGTCATTTTTACATTTAAATGTCTATTGATACTAGTTTAATACTATTTTATCAACATTGAGTAAAAAAATGTGAAATCTATAGTTGATAAATGGAAACTCTTTTTAAACAACTCATTCTTATCGGTTGAACAATATGTATATTTGTGCAGTCACACCGAATTTGGAAATGGTCGTAATACTTGAAAATCTTATTCTCCGGTAATCTGTTTAATTCTACTTGACAAGTTTTTTGTTGGCAAAATTAAATCATTATCTATAAACGTTGAGTATCTGTTAGTGAAAAATGACCAAGTTTCATAAAATTGAAATAAATAAAACAGAATGGGAGGTTCCTGAACGTTATCAGATGCTAACTCCGGTTGGATCTGGTGCTTATGGTCAAGTTTGGTATGTATAAAATCTGTATTTTTATCTTTTTCACATACAATTCAATTTCAAATGTTATTCTTAGCATAATATCTATTTCTACAATGGTTTAGTCAGTCGAATATTAATAATTTAGCTTCTAAGAACCTTGACATGTTCGTAACAATCCTCGAACTCACTTACAACAATTAACTAGTTGTCTATTCTTGGCATTTGATTAGTGAATTGTCACTAATTTATTTTAAGTAACTTTATTTCTTATCAATAAAATCTATGTTTGTAAAATGTATATTTCTTCCTGAAAAATATTATCTATCAATGTACTTAAATCTTATAATCTGTCTGATATCATTCAAGGCCTTGTTTTCTTTCAAATGTATAGAGAGTGTTATTAATGTCTTCAACCTTGACACTTTTTCATTATTTACCTTTCCCCTGATCTATTGAACAATCTATTGCTTATCAATGTACTACAATAACTATTTTAAATTTTCTTTCCAGTTCTGCTGTTGACACGCAAACCAATCGTAAAGTGGCTATCAAAAAATTGGCCAGGCCCTTTCAATCAGCTGTTCATGCTAAAAGAACATATCGAGAATTACGTATGCTCAAACATATGAATCATGAAAATGTAAATGAGTAAATCAATATCACTCAATCATGCCAATTAAAAAAGATTGAAGAAAATAAATGAATTATTTTTTTCTTAGGTCATTGGTTTGTTAGATGTTTTTCATCCATCAACTTCACTTGAAGACTTCCAACAATTGTTAGTATTTGGAGAAAGTTATTAAATAATTACTTGACATATTTATAATAATTTATTAAATTTTGAAGGTACCTAGTGACTCATTTAATGGGTGCAGATCTTAATAATATAGTTAGAACACAAAAACTCTCAGATGACCATGTGCAATTTCTCGTCTATCAAATACTTAGGGGCTTAAAATACATCCACTCGGCGGGAATTATTCACAGAGTGAGTATCTAAAAATTCACAAATTATTTATACAAGCCAATATTGATTATTTTTATACATAATTTATAGGACTTAAAGCCATCGAATATTGCTGTAAATGAAGATTGTGAGTTAAAAATTCTAGATTTTGGGCTTGCCCGGCCAACTGAAAATGAAATGACTGGATATGTAGCTACACGGTGGTATCGCGCACCTGAAATTATGCTTAATTGGATGCATTACAATCAAACAGGTTTATAAAAATAACGAAGCAATTATTTTGTCGATGATATCATCTTTAAACACAAGTTTGAATTAATTTTGTTTTCAGTTGATATTTGGTCGGTTGGATGCATTATGGCCGAATTGCTCACAGGAAGAACACTTTTTCCAGGCACTGATCGTATCCTTTTGTTATACTTTGCTAATTTTATTTAGATTAGCTTTTTTATAAATATATTCCTCAGTAATTAATACTTTTAATCACTTCCTAGCTATTTTATTTTTTTTTTGCTAAACATTTTTTATCACGAATAACATTATTTTCATTTAAATTGCTCTTTGCTAAGGGTCTACATTGCTCGAAAAATAATTTATTTTGCTTCTGAATATTAGTTGCAAAAAAAATAATAGCTTTTTATCGCTTTAATTTAATTAAATTAATAAGCTTTTAAAAAGCTTGTTAATTATTGCAAAAGCTTGATAAATATAAAATTCGCAAATTAATGAAAGGAATAGAGCATTAAAGCTTAAAAAATAGATAAGTAAAGCTGGATAGTATGACAAATGTCAAAATATTGTAGTGGAGCCTTAGCAACAGCAGATATTCACCAATTGAACCTCATAATGGAAATCTTGGGTACTCCACGAGACGAGTTTATGCAGAAAATATCATCTGAGTCGGTAAGTGTGCTTAACGTTTCCTCCCCTAACATCAGAAAATGCTTCTGACAAAACAAACACGCATGGTTAAACAATTAAACATCTTCATCGTTAGGAAAAGATGCTAATAATGATCGTACAGGCTGAAATAAATAAAACGCATGGGCTTTTTGATCAAATATTTTAGTTTTTAGTTTAATTTTTCAATAAGTAACAGTTTTTAATTAACTGCAAAAATAAATGTAACGCATTTTGTATCGGAATGAGTGAAACCTTAACCGTGTGCAGATGTTGATCATCTAACCCGAGTACTTGTACTTTGTGGCACTCCCTCAGAAGAGACTATAAGCAAAATAACCAGTCAAGAGGTAATTAATTATACAAAAGTGTTTTTGTTTCAATTATTAAATCGAAATTGAACCCATTCATTCAGTTTCATTAAAACACTCACCATTAATCAATAGTAAACACAGCGTTAAATTTTTGTTCTAATAAAATTGATAATTAACTGCTCATTAATCATTTTAGGCTAAAAATTATATTCAAAGTTTGCCACCACTTAAGAAGAAAAACTTTAGAGAAGTTTTTCGAGGAGCCAATCCGCTTGGTAAGTAACTTAATTTTTTATTAATTGAAAAATGAAATCTGTTTGAATTATTCATTTAAATTATAGCAATTGAATTATTGGAGTTGATGTTAGAGCTTGATGCTGAAAGGAGAATAACTGCTGAAAAAGCTTTAGCTCATCCATATCTTGCTCAATATGCTGATCCAACAGACGAACCACTATCTCTTCCATATGATCAGAGTTTCGAAGACATGGATTTACCCGTTGAAAAATGGAAAGAACTGATTTATCATGAAGTTGTCAATTTTATACCTCAACAACTGCCAACATCGTCCGCAGCGACCGATCCATCTGCATAATAATAATTTTAAGTGATATAGAAAGTAGTTAACACATCGAAAATAACAATCTTGTAAATATGATATATCATTTTAGGACACTGAAATTGAAAAATATTGTGAGCTTATTTTTCCAGAGTCGCATATATATTTTTTTTATAAGATAAATTATATGTTTTATTCATCTGCCAGAAACACAATGGTTGAATATATTTAAAAATATTTTTATTACACTACATTTTACATTAACAGTTCTAGTCGGAGGTAACTGAAATACCTTATTCTAATACAACATACATACTATATTATATACTCCACAGCAGCTTAAAAATAACAGACTAATTTATCAAAACTAATCAGCTAATTAAATCATCACATTTAGTGAATATATTTGCTTTTGTAGATGATACTGAAAAATTAAGTATTATAATTTTTTTGTTATCATTTTTTTTTCTAAATATTTTTTAGAAATATAGGGCTTAAATACGTGATAATAAACAATTCATCTATGATATAATGTGTTTGTATAATTTTCACTGGCCTATTAAATATAGCTTTATACAAAATAAATAGCAATGTATTCTTATTTTTTTCTATTACTCCAATACTAACATATTTAAAAACTAGTTGAGTAAATAATTATTATTACATTTTAATACAACCGTTATTTAATAATTATTATTACATTTTTATTACAAACGTTTAATCGCTTTAATAATAATAGATTTGAGTCTTTAAAGTCATTTATATTGATGACAATTGTAAAAATAAGATAATAACGCTTGTTTTGCAATTATTTTTAGCTAAAAACAGCGTAAGAATGGCATGTAAAAATTGGTTTTTTGCTCTCATGTCAGGATGGCCGAGCGGTCTAAGGCGCCAGACTCAAGGTATTCAACCTTCTCAGCTTGGCTGAGTTAAATATGAGCGTTCTGGTCCTCTCTGAGGGCGTGGGTTCGAATCCCACTTCTGACAATACTTTTTATTTTTCTATTTTACTGCTCTAGTTTCATATAATTAAATTAATATGAAGATTATATTGATTTCTATGCATTTTCTGAGTCGTTAAATGTGATTTAGCAATAGATTTTATGAAATATTTATCAGTTTAAAATGTAGGATGCCGCTTTTTTTTAAATTAGTTTGCGAATTAAACAATAGAGGACATCAATTACGTAAAATAAAAACGCATGCGCTGTAACAAGAATGTTTTAATAGATCGAATTGGCGGGATGCCGGTGTTGACAAACCAAAGAATATCATCAAATCTTAGAACTTGAATCGCAAAATATCGCAACAAAGCAAGCATTTAGTACATAAACCGACTATGTGTAGCGTTGCCGTCTATCGTAATTATAAATATCGAGCATTTTATATAAAATAACTGCTTTATTATTAAAACAAAATTTATTCGGAAGAGAATAAACAATATTTTGGAAAGACAAGATGATTTTACAAGGATCACATATTATCAATCAATTAAACAACATCTAACATCACACATAGCCGGTTTACATACTACGCAATCAGTGCATCATAAAGTTTCAAGAATAAGATTTCTATGATATACATTATTCTTTGTTCTAAAACATGTAATCAAATGCCTAAGATGTTGTAAATATTACGAAAATTTATGTGTGATACTTAATGAAAATTCATTTTAGTTACACATAAAGCTTTGGATACATTACCAAATTGATGTGAGTCTGTAAAAAATGACTGTTGTGTTATACTATCAGTATAAATGAGTTTATTATGTTACAGTAGTGTGTGTATAGTAATACTATTAGAACGAAAAACAATATTTGTTGTTGTTACGAAGAATGAAGAAATTATTGTTGTAAATTGATGAAGATATAATAACATGAGAGTAATTTTGAACAAAATTAGATCAACTGTTTCAAGGTAAGAAAAACACATGACTATACAAATGAAGAAAGATAAATGGTAGTTATCAATATGAACATGGATCTTTCTTTACATATTGATTCTTACAGTGTTCTATTTTGCATTATTCTATTAACTCAATTGAAGTTTATATTCAGAATTTAAAGTACTGATAGAAACTAATATTATAATTGAAATTATTTATTGCATGATGCAAAATAGTATATCAATATCACGAATTGTGTATTATTTTTGGAAATTACTTGGTTTATTTCCTTTTTATTTTGATAAAACAGAAACAATTAAAAGATCAAAGTTAGGAACAATTTATACATTAATGTTTTTAATGATGTATAAAGTAGAGTTAGGTCGAGTTCTTTATGCACGTTCTATATGGAAATCGTCCTACGAAACAACTATTATTTATTACTCAGATTTTCTTGGACTTATTTTAGAATATATTGTTAATTCAATAACTTGGGTTTGTGCTCTAGTTCGTCAAGATAATGTACGTAAGATTTTAAATTCATTTAGAAACATTATCGACACTGCAGTTGTACTCGGAATGCCAAAACTACCTAAAAAACTTTTTCGTAACCTTCATCTTATAGTTTTGATAATAAATTTAATGTTTTTATTTATTATCACTTTTGAAATCCTATGTATGTACTCGGATATTTGGAATTACGATTTCTCCATTTGGATACCTTTCAACTCAGTACGCTGTCTGAGTATGAATGTCATAATAATGTATGTTTGGTGTTTAAGTCTCATCAAACATGGATTTCAATTTATTAATCAAAGTTTAAGTATTCTACCAGAATTAAATGTAATCAAAAAGCCTTCTATAGGAGTAACAAGAATAAGGTATTTTTTCAAACTTCATCAAAGTGATCTTGATTTTTTTTCATTATTGTAAATTATAGATTAAATGCCAGTGAAGTTAATTCACGATTAAATGAACTCTTCCAACTTCATTTAAATCTTGAAAACGTTGCAAAAATGATAAATGAATTATTTTCATTACCAATGTTGATTGCGCTTTTGATGCAATTTTCGCAGTCGATTGCTAATGTGTATACAATTGCGATTTTTATAAATACAAAAATGTACCGATCTTGGAAAACTACCAGACGTATTTTTGGAATTACAGGCTGGCTTGGCTTACGTCTGATTTTGATATTTTATGTGGTGGATATTTGTAATGCTACTTGTAGGGAGGTTGTAAATAATTTTTACTAATTCATATTTTACAAACATTTCTTTTTAATAATTATTTTTTTGCTCTTTACCAAAAGGCTAATCGAAAAGCGATTATTTTACACGAATTATGGAGCACATTGAAATTAAAAGGAAATAGAGAGACGGTATTAATTACCAATATTGTTTTAAAATTTTCATGGATGTATAATCAAATTAAAAAAGATAATCTTTACAGTTGAAAAATATTTCGATTCGATTATTGCAAAAACCACTGGAAATAAATTTATATGATTCGTTAAATCTCAATCATCAAATATTTTATAAGGTAAATAAGAACTTGTTAGTTACATATTTAATTTAAAAGGAATAATTTATTTAGATGTGTGGACTATTGATAACTTATTTAATCATCATTATTCAAATCGATAAGGTCGAATTTGATACATCAATCTGAATAATTTTCTGAAGTATTTCAAAATATTATTGCATTGAAAAGACAGAAATTGATGGATAAAATGAATATATATGTACTGCACCGATAAATGTAACGAGAGAATTTCTACTCATGTACTATGAGTGATATTAATTTATTTTAAAATGATTTTTTTTTATTTAGCTGGAAAACTTTTGAACGTAAAATATTGCATGCAATCTGTAATATTGAATTTTTTTTTGCTTGATTGATATTAAAAAAAAAAAATGAACTTAACTTTGATAATAAAAAAGAAATAAATAATTTTTAGTGATGCATTTAAGTAATTGGCAATTTAGCATATGAGTTTTCTATGTTCATCCAATCGTTTCTTAAAATTGCTGTATTAATGCAATTGGAGTATTAAGCATTCCGTGTGAAAACAACAGTTCTTTATTCAGTTCGAATACCTAATCTATTATTAAAATTTAAGTACAACATGCAAAAGAATTTTCCGGTGTCAAAAATTTTATTCTATTTCTGGAAAATTTTTGGTTTATGTCCATTTAATATCCACAAGATTGAAATAATTAAAAGATCGGAAGTGGGAACATTATATGTCATATTTTTAATAATTACATTTACAATATGTACTGTTAGAGTTTTCATAACAAGGATTACTTCTAATAGACTTCCTTTAGAAACTGTAATAGTTTTCTGTATTGATTTTTGTGCTTTATTTTTAGAGCTTGTAATAAACATTATAATTTGGCTGTATGTTATCATTTATCAGAATCAATTACGTCTCATCTTGAGATCATTAAGGAATGTTATTGAAACTGCAATTTCTCTTGGAATGCGTGAAATGTATAAAACCATTTACTGGCAGATACATTTAATTGTTATAATAATTAATATTGGTTTTATTTCTGTGATTTGTTTGGATCTTCTGTACGATCATCTGGAATTTATTGATTATGATTTTTTCGTTTGGATCTCCTTTGATATTCCACGTTGCATCAGTTTAAATTTTATTATTATTTATAATTATACATTGTATGTTATTAAATTATTATTTATGTTCATTAATGATAGTTTAAAAATTTTACCTGAAGTTGAAATAGCTCACAGTGTTCGCAAAAAAGTAAAAACCATCAGGTAACTAATCTTATATTGTCTTAATATTGTAATTAATTATCTAATTCAATTAATTCATAATAAGTTATTGTTTATCATTTTCAGATTAAGTCCTCATGAAGTAGACATTCGATTAAATGAACTAAGCCAGTTACATTTTGATCTTAAACATCTGGTCAAAATGTTCAGTGAATTACTTTCACTACCTCTATTAATTGCTTTAACAATGCAGCTCTTTCATATAATTCTTAATACATACATGATATCAATATTTATTAACAACGGACGGCATCGATCTTGGAGAGGTATTCGAGGTCTCACAGCTCTTACAGCTTTTCTTTTATTACGTCTTATACAATTGTTCAGTATCGTTAATGTTTGTGATGCTACATGTCAAGAGGTTTTTTACAATCCTTCCTTTATAATGATGGAAAAAAGTATTGTGTCTATTTTTGGTAATTAATTTTTATAAATTTTCTAAAGGCAAATCGCAAGGCAATTATTCTTCATGAGTTCTGGGCTTCTAGAAGACCTGAAGGTTCTAAAGATAGGGTGAATAATGTAGTTACGTAGGAAAGTGACGGAGCAAAATTAATAATAGTGAATTATTTCAGCTGAAAAAAATTTCGATTCAGTTATTACAACAACCAATGGTAATAAAATTGTATGATTCGATATATTTGAATCATCAATTGATACACAAGGTAAATTAGTGTTTTGTAATTAGTGTTGAATTTTGATGAGAATTATTCATTAGGTGACTGGGATGATTATAACTTATTTGACAATAATGATGCAAATTGACAAGCAAAATCATTTAGTAGACGATATTGACTAGCCAAATAATTGATGATTTAATTATTAATTGGTCTGCTTGTTATGTCCGATGAAAATAATCAAAGTTATGGTATGGAAAATAATTTGGTGATGTCATAATAATTATATCAGTAATTATTATCAATTAATGGACTTTATAAACAAGATCTTGATTAGTAAACAATAAGACATTGTCAATGATTCTAATCAAGTTTTATAAGTGGTTTAAAAGTTGAACAAAACTTATCTAATATATTTTTGTTGAAAAATTTATCATTCAAGTCCTGAGAATCTTTCATTTATCATCACAACAAACGAATGCTTAAAACTATGAAACTTAACACAAAACCAAGAAAAGATTAATTCCGGTAATCCATTTGAGTAATTGATCATTCTGAATATTACTTTTTTTTTCTTTGTTCCTTTCCATTATGTTATTAATTCTATTCGAGTATAAAATATTCAAAGTAAAGATAACTCAAGTTGAAGTTAAACTTCATACTTAACTTCACACTTTTACAATCATGAAAAATAATTCTCGTATGCTTTTAATTATATTTTATTACTGGAAATTAATTGGTCTGTGTCCATTTTATCTTGACAAAACAATTATCATAAATAAGTCAAACATGGGAATATTTTATAATTCTTTCTTGATAGTGCTTTACACTATATGCTTCATTCGAATACTTATGTTGAGACTATCCTTAGATATATCTCAGGAAAGCACTGTGATAGTTTTTACAGATCTGTTTGGTTTGTGTCTAGAGTATGTTATCAACACGATAGTTTGGATCTATGCAGTTATTTATCAAAACAACTTACGTCAGCTGTGCAAATCATTAAGGAATACTCTAGATATTGCACTATCTCTAGGGATGCAAGAAATCAGTGAAAAATATCTCAAACAAATCGTTATCCTTGTAGTAACAAGCAATGCTTCTTATTTTTTTTTGATGTGGTTTGAACGCTCACGGGTTAACTGGGCTTTCAAAAATGTCGAATTTTCTACTTGGTTAATATTTAACACTTTTCGTTGCATTAATATTAATATTATCATAATTTATAGCTACATTTTAAAAACCCTTGGATCAATGTTCAAATCTATCAATGACAGCTTAAGAATTTTACCAGATGTTAACATGGTCAGATGTATTCACGAAGGATTAAACAAAACTAGGTAATAAATTGGAGTTTATATATAATTCAACTGATTTATTTCTCTTAACTACCTTACATTTTCAGACTAAGTCCCCGTGAGGTAGACATTCAATTAAAAGAACTTTGCCATTTTTATCTAGATCTTAAAGATCTTCTCAAGATGTTGAATGAATTATTTTCATTGGCAATATTGCTTGTGTTAATAATGCAGTTTTCGCAATTAACTGTTAATATGTATACTTTATTTATTAATATAAGCGGAAAATGGTTACGATTGTGGACATTACACTGTGACGTCTTGATTATACTTCCAGGCTGGCTTATTTTGCGTTTGATACAAATGTTTAGTGTAATAAATATTTGTGACTTTACATGTCGTGAGGTATTGAATTATTCTAATTAGTTAAATAAAAAAATGTTATATTTTATCTATCAGTTTTTATATTTTATTCTAAGGCAAATCGCAAGGCAATTGTTTTGCATGAGCTGTGGGCTTCGAAACGACCAGAAGGGTATAAAGATATGGTAATATTTTTATTAAATCAATTTACACTGGTCAACGATAAGAAATATTTTAAATACTTAATTGACTTTATTGAATATTTTTTAAAAATATTACTTTCATTGGAAGTAATGAGATTGGAGTTTAAATTAGTTGACCAGTGAAATCTAAACTTGTTAAAAAAGCAGTATTGTATTTAACTGAAAAAATATTGCAGCTAAAAAATCTTTCAATCCAATTGTTGCAACAACCAGTAGAAATTAATTTATGTAATTCAATACAATTGAATCATCAATTAATACAAAAGGTAAATAAATACTTGAAAGTTAATTTTTAAATTTAATCAAAATAATTTAATTAGATAAGTGGGATCATTGTAACTTATTTAACAATCATGATCCAAATTGATGATAAAAAAGTATTTATAAAGAACGGCGAAATAGTTGATCAAAATCTATACCACATATTTCAATTTAAAAAAAATTAATTAAACATGTTTCTATAAATGCCTTGATTAGTGATGTCTTTATAAAAAAAGATTCTTTAAAATTATGTACATGGAAATGGTAAATATGTAGGATACTGAAAAGAATGAGATATGAAATAAAACATTTATTTAACAAATTAACAGCGTAAAGATTACTCCAGCAGATGATCTAGTCTGGTATGTCTAAATTTTTATTGGTATTTATATTATCTACATTTGAAAACCAATCCATTTCAGTCGCAGACGACCGCTCGTACACAAGACGCCGTCAAGAATTTGTTACATTGTCTTACAATTCATGAAGATTTTATCATTTTTTTCTCAAATATTGTTTGAAAATTTATTTTCTCTATAAATACTATAAAGAAAAATATTTTTGGTTTCTTTTTCACCACTGGGTGGTACATTTATTAAATCTAAAATCAGCTAAAAATGAATTAATGCCACTCGATTGATAATTAAAATGATAGAGATAAACTAAACCACTATTGATTAAATTTCCTTGGAGTTACAATTTTTTCATGATATGGCCTTTGGCAACATTTCATTGAATTTTTTCTTTCACTTCTATTATTTATTTCTCATTCATTTATTTTAATAACTTATACAACCTTTGCCTAATCATTGTCAAGTAGTGATGAACTTGTTTCTTTTCAAACGAGTTTTGTACAAAAAGGCACCCATGTCAAAGCGGTTCACAGCGTCTCTGACTGACAACCTCTTCAGATAATGCAATAATTGCATTTTAATTAGACTAATTATATTACAAACCTCAATGCGATCATTTTTAAAAAGGACTTAATGTCCTAATTCGTACTTTATTTGGAACTTTGCTTTCCCAGCATTTATTTAAAAGCTCCCACGAGTCAACGTGAAAAATATGTATTTTTTTCAAACAGGAGCACTTGGTCGGCGAAATAAGGCCGACAAAACTGAACGTAGATCACTCTCACGCCGTGGACGTCCTTCAAGATAAGACGTCTCAATCCATGGTCAATCCTCCTCATAATCTTCTGAAGACTCTGTCGACGAAGAGATCAATGCTGTTGACAGACTCGGTGCATTCTGTACTGTGGTACTTGGAAAAGTCGTTTGTAAGCGTAACCTCTGAGAGTTCCAGTATTCTGGCAACGAATGCGAGCCATTGTTTGCTTTTTCATTGTGTATTGACTCAGCAGAACTCAGTTCCATCATCGATCCCCTTCGTTTGGCTTTATTTGATTTATCTGGAAGATTAGAGTTTTATTTCTGAAATTGGTCTTTCAAATACTTCAAAAGAATATGATGGTCATTTAGAAATGTAGGGAAAAAATTCAGTTAAAGAATACTGTGGCATTACTCTCAGAGAAAGAAATAATGAATTTTTGGCTCATAAAGATTTCAATGCTTGATAAAAGATATAAATGAAATCTGACTTGTGCTAAAAAAGTTTATTTGAGATATCTTTTATTATTTTAGTGAAAGATAATTACTTCATAATTATCTCGATTGGTATATCCATGAATAAATATTTTAATTCAAACAGTCGTTCTGATGGTAATTAAAGTCTAACCTGAATTCGTAGATGAAACTCCATTAGTGAACCTGATACCCGAAAATCGATCACTCTCATTAAGGTCAGGATATCCAGAATTATCCGAAGTGCTCGCACTGTCCTTACGAAAAAGGCCAATCACGGATTGTACTTTAGGCTGTTCAATACCACCTAAAAATGTTGCTGATGGTGAGCTATATGCTATGTATTCTTTATTAGAACACCACGCTGGGAATTCATTTTGCTTCACTGGTCTTGCTGAGTCATAATCGTCCTCACGCTTCCATGGAAGCATAGTTTCCGTCGCAGTTGGGGTTGTTACTCTATACGCATCGCCTAAAAAAGGAAAATTAATATTTTCCCATAACCAATAGTTTCTTATAAAACAAAGTAAAAATAAACTATGATTTTTTTTTATTCTTCTTTGACACAATTACCTTCAGACTCTCTATGTCTTCTCATCATCCCACTATCTGTGTGATCGTCATCATCACTGTCATCAGCACTGGGATAATTATCGTAATGAGAACCTTCACCATCCCGATGAGAATCTAAAAAAGTTCCATTGTGGTTATGTCAACGGTTTTTAGGACTTACATAAACGGATTTTATGACGTTATTTACCTGATCGAGCTGTAAAAGTAATTGCCGACTCCCAATCAGAATCCCGCGCTGGTTTACCGTCGTCATCATTATCAACTTCATATAAAACACCATCCATATAATCTGGAATAAATAAAAACTTTCTTAAGTATCATTAAAACAAAGTATATCACCAATTGTCTAGGTTAACTCGGTGGTGATTTTATGAACATGTTACAAACCTTGAGAAAATAATTTCGTAGACCCATTTTGTTGTTGAAGCTCAGGAAAACTGACATGGTTCTGTTTACTACCATCCTATACATAACGTAATCAGAAAAATTAAAACAATTGATGATTAAGAGCCACCATGTTAGTATCAACATGAAAAAACACTGCTGTTTGGGATGAAGAAAAATCTTTGGAACAAGCTTACCTTAAGAATTTTTTTACTGCGTTTGTGTCGATGTTTGTGCTCACCCATCATGCGACGAATATTCATGTGCATTTTATAATTGACTTGAGTAGATAAATCGCGATCGTTAACGGCATGGCGACTGTAGCTTAATCGGCGATGCTGAAACACGTAAGTCTAGCCGAATATGTTCAATAATAGAACGGGTATCATGACGTCAGGAAGAGAAATAAAAGGTTAGTACATTAGTAGTATGATATTGAGAGAAATCGAGTAGTAGATAGTAAATCAATCCCAATTATCAGCTTACCCTTTTGTACGGCTTGCAAAGCTCTTCGGCAAGTAAATGATGGATTCGCGCATCAGTTAAATCTTTCTTTGAGGGATAGTATTCAAGCTCTTGGAGATCAATGTTCCAACCAGCCTCCAGTTGACTACAACTTGGACTTGAATGAACAAAAGGAAAATTACTGGCACATGTACTTTCCTTAGCTAATGGAGTAACTCGATGCTGACTTATTTTCAGCCGTCTTTGTCCTGCCCACCTGGAATTAAATTGTCCTGTGTTGCTATAATTGCGAAATATCGCTGACATACTCTCAGTGCCACTGATGTTTCCAATGGTAGATGCATTTCTCCGAATATAATCCAAAGCATCTTTCATTGCCAGCTTTGAGTACGTCTCGAGAATTTTTGGCTCAGCACCGCAGTGATTTCTCACTAAGTATGGACGAATGAATTTGTTGTCGAATCGTTTGAATCTGGAATTCAATAGAAAGTTGATTAAATTTTTTTCTCTCGTTTCTGCTTCAAATAATTCATAAAAATTCTTCGTGTTGAAAACAATTATCGGTATTGATTTTCGTTATTAAAATATTTTCTACGATTAAAACTCCTGATTTTATCAAAAATATTAAAGTAGTTGATAAGTTGATTTTAGTGTAAACGTAGATATTATTTTGTTAAAACCCATAATTTACAAATGATATTCAAGTTAAGTAAAATGGTTTATTATGTAAATAAATAAACAGAATGATCATGTGATAACAATTTAGTAACAATCCAATTAATTCTTATATAATGATGTTTATTCAGAAAAAATTTGATTTACTAAAAAAATAATACGAACTTATCTCTGAGATGATAATTTCCATGTTTGCCTAAAATGTCTTCGACACCAGCCATTATGTGATCCATAATCTAAACATGTCACGAAAGATGAATATTTAATTTATTCCCAAACAACATATATCATTACAGCAAATGATTTAATAAATTTTCTACCCTTTCGTGTATCCTCTCATTCATCGTAGGTTTTCTCCTTTCAGCTCTCTTGACATTTAATATTTTGACAAGTGGCTTAATTGTTATTCCCTGGTGGAATGAATAATAAATTAGAACAAACATATCACATGAGAAATCAATGAAAGTACGCTGCTCAATGACAAATTAGCGTAATCCCTTAAATTACATACTTGGCATATTTACCTGAATAAAGACTGTGAAATAAATAACTGCTATAGTGGTTGTAACAAACATTGGTTGTAGAGGCACGTGGTGTGGGTCGATGAGGAGAACCAAGGCGAATGCCACGGCCCCACGCAAACCACCGTACGACATGACAAACTTTTCCACCTTGTCCAGCTTGTGCAAACGGAATCGATTAGCCACTGCAGTAAGTACCATTACGCCTATAAAAAATGTAGAGCAAAACATGCAATCAATGTTTGTAACATATAACTTCTATATTCTTTTTATTTGATCCTACATTATTAATAATAATCTGTGTCATTGCATGCTTTGTGTAGGACTAGAACAACTCACCCACGATCCGGTAGACCGAACACAGAACAATAGTCATTACAACGAACCAGGTATTCCAATCATGTCTATTGGTGACAGTTGCAACACCCAGGAACATAAAAATGATGGTCTCTGAACTGCTTGATAACATTTTCATGGTGTATTTTACAGTAGTATGAGATTTGTGGGAAATATTAGCCTCGACATAGTTCTTCATAGTAATGCCACAGAAAGTGATGCTGAAAATGAAAAAGGTAATGGTTGATAACAGTTGACCATTTATCGATTGTTCGTAGTCTTGTATCCTTGCTACGGATTAATGCAGATATCCACTACAATGAAAACTCACGCGAGGATTCCAGACATATGAAATATCTCGGCATTGAGGTAAGCCAAATAGGCCATAACAAATATAAAGATGGGCTCGATCACGCGGACTTGATAAGTGAATCGAGTGACGAAGCCTGTCGCAAAGCCCCACATGACACCGATTATCGTACCACCAATAGCTACCACTGCAAACGATGCAAAACCTGAGAGAATTTCCATGTAGGTTATTCTTGATGGACCCATTTCACTGTAGGTTTCAAACATATGGTAGAGCACCTGGAAATTATATTTGCATAATTAATTAATCTCAGGATCCAGCTGCTTTTTTTAATAATGTGAATTAATTAATAACCTTTTGCTTATTATTTTTAATATGATTATTTTTGTAGTGTCTTTTTTCAACTGTTGAGGGTCAAAAAACAAATACAAAGAGGATTGGTGATATTAACTTGGAGAGTTTTTTTTATAAGGTTTAATATTTAATGAAATGTTTGTTTCATGACAATGACAATAAAATATTTTTATTTATTTAAATCATTTTTGATGAATCAAATTTTTGAAATATGATTTTCTTGAAAGCTTTTCAAAGTAAATAGATGTTCCGAATCAGCGTTTTCGATAAAAGCTATTTTATCTGAGCAAAATAAATATTTGTTCGTGTAAAATTACGGCAATCTGTCTTTCAATTTGTTTGGAATATTATTTAATTCACAATTTTCTATCATTTATTTATTTATGTATTTATAGAATCTTTATGAATTTTATTTTTAATTTGTAAATTGCTAAAAGTACGTTACATAATTCACGTCCATTAAACATCCTGAAATACAAATAATAATAAAAGTTCTAAAGCTTTGAGAAGATTCATATAATTTCTCAATTTTTTCCAGGAATTTAATTTTCATGAACTTTAATAATATCTTAAGCATAAATTTTACGTAATAAAAAATTTTTTAGCACAAGTGTTGACGTGTACTATTCCTGAAAATAGACACAATCGTCTTCAATAAATTTTAACAAATGAAGGCTTGTCCATTTAACGATTGTTGTAAAAAATTAATGAGATGTAAAGTTTGCTAAGTATTCAAAGATAAAGTTGTCAATAGACGTCAATTGTCAATTGCCTTTCGAGTGTCACAAATATTCTGTAAATTGTAAGTAGCTTGTCTGAGGAACTAGGTCATGTTAATGAATCTCTCAAGGAAGAACGTATCATTCAGCGACATTTAGATTATACCTAGAAACTCGATATAAAATTGATAGGATTATATACTTACGACAGTAACAGCGTCGTTCAGCAAACTTTCTCCGAATACAACTATATAAAGAATTTCGTTGACATGAATCTCTTCAAATACTGCTAAAACTGCCACAGGATCGACTGCACTTATTAAAGCAGAAAAAAGAAACATGTCGAGTAGTGGCGTAGTGAATCCAAAGAGGCCACTTTTTCCCAAGACCCAAAGTGTGGCACCTAAGTTCAAAGAGATATGTTATATTAGAAATGAATTTTTTTTTAATTTTAAAATCATATATTCATCAATAAATTATTAAAAGGAGATAGAAATATTGTAAATAAGATTTTTAATGATGAAAAACTTTTCATTTATTTTTAAATAAAGTTTTTTAAAAAAGATGAAAGTAATTTAGAGTAAATAATAATTTTCTCTTCATATTACATTGACTAAGGATTAATAAAAATTTGAAAAAGTCTACTTTATTTTACAGTTTCTATGAGGATAAAAGAATTTATTAAAAAAAGCGAAATTAAATTACTTTCTCTTAGTATAAATAAAACAAAATTAAGCCAGGAAATGAAACCTAATAAACTTCAATTCTCCTAGAAAAAAAACAAAGGATTTAATATCATTCAGAAAACCAACACGTGGATGAAGATTGACAGCAAAGATTAAGGCTATAAGAAGTGGTGAAAATAAAAATAGATACGCAGTTCATGGTTATGATGATATCACAGCAAATTTAGAAAATACACAACTGCTATATCTATTTATGAATTTGTACCGATATATCTTCAGTTATGAAAGACTTTATAGTTACACTTTAGAAAATCATCGCTTTATCTAAAAGTTACCTCACTTCTAACCACAACAGTCTATGTTATTACGTACCTATTGACAGAGTATTAAATATAGTTCCAAGGACGGCGAACAGCAGGATGGTTCCAAGATGATCGAAAAATAGCCGATTTGGCATAAAATAACCAGCGTCAAGGATGATAGGGGGAAGCATGTAGAGGAAGAATGTGTCCGGTGTCAATGGAGACACATGAACGCTGCTAGCATGGAATAATAAAACTCCAACAACTACTCCAACGACAATGAGAAGACAGGATTCAGGAAATATCTTACTAAATTTTGGAGCCATGTGGAAACCTGTGAAAATCATTAAAATCATGATTAAGCACATTCTTGAAAGCCCTCGCAATTGTTAGCACGTTATTTCATGAATATGTATAGCTATTACGAATTAGAGCGCCAGCCAGTCAAGGCTAGAACTCGGTCTGTATATGACCTTTATGCGCGATCTCCAGGTGCGGTTAGTCCTGGCAAATAAGCTCAGCAAATATCTTATATAGCCCTTAAGAAAAATGTTTGAACTACTTTTGCTTGTATTTAGGAGATAGCAGCTATCACTTACTCATTATGAGATTATGAGATATGCTCATCATTTCTATCCATGTTTTTTTTCGGATAGTCAAACTGATATAAATGATAAAAAATGAGTAATGATGAATAATTATGATGACTTACCAATCTTAGCAATGCTAGCAAAAAAGATCCATATGCCAATGATAAATGGAGTCTCAACACGATGAAATTCAACAGAAAATACTTGGTATTGTTTTTTCTTTTCTGGATAGTTTTCAGGAACAGACTCTCTAACAGTACTATCTCCAATATCTCCGCCATTCTCAAGATTTCTCATTGAATTATCCAGAAAAGTTCGATCAATGGGTCCCATAGGTCCAAAGCTCTTTCCAGGGTAAGGTTTATTTAAATCCTGAGGTAATTCCTGGTTATCAACGCTAGGTCCATGCATGGGAAGGTCGTCCACGGCTGATGAACCATCATTAGACGGTGATAACTGTCTTGGTTCATAAGACCTTGCCATGCATTGTAAACACGTCGTATACAGGGAAAATAACAAAATAAATGTGTTTCCATGGGATGCCATTTTTTCACGTGGGATGTTTGGATATGCGCAACGTGCAGTCGCATAGAGAGGCAGTGAACACACAGTAAGTCTATTATTCTTGTTTTTTGATCATTTTTACACCACTACCACCTGAAGCTATTCCCTTGAAACACAATTTAAATAAAGAATTGGTTAAAAATAAATGCTCAAATGTTCAATATTATGCGTAATTTTCGCATTTTTTCAGACGCTGCTGCGTCCTCGTTCTCATCCTCAGTGGATGCCAATGTTGAACACCCAGTCTGTTGTATGAGACGACGAGACTGATGCTTGCTTGGCGCTCGTCTTCTCGGTCTCATCGTATTTCCAACACCAACCACATAAGATTTTTTCAACTGCTTAGTATTAACACTCCTCTTCACTTTGTACACTTTTTTTGTGCCAAAAGCCACCCAGTCGGCACCGACGTCGTTCGTCGAGGACTCATCAACGACGTAACGGGTAAATAGAAGAATCGGTGCCGACGGTTCGCGCGGCGCCACTGAGCTACTTTCCTATACCACTCCAGAGTCAGCTGATCATTGCTGAAGAACCCCGCGCAGGCGTCGAGGAAAAATATTCCAATATAATATTATTCTTGAACACCATCCCCTTACTTCCGAAAACCCGAGGGCGTCTTCCCTCGCACATCCGTTGCTCTATACAGCTGCTGGACTAGCGCATGTGCTCTCCTGCCAGCCGCCTGACGAATTTCCACACGGTCTCGAGCCAATACAGCTTGAGCTACACAGGGAAAGACACCCCAATCGATCTATTGACAATCGAAGGGTTTTAACATGAGCTTCAATTGTGTTGTCTGCTTTAATTTCGTTCCACTCCATCTGCACATGTGCTTATGATCCTTTTCTTGACCATTTTCACCGAGGGGGAAAATGATCAACTGTTTTGATGATAGAATTTTCAATCGCTTCCTACATGACATGCAGCTCAACATCATTCTGCTCTACAATTATTTTGGAATTTTAGAGTACTTTATTATAAACAAAACCTCTCGTCCGCGTATATGTTTTGTACCTGAATTATGTTTCATGTTTTCTATGCAGTCTATAATGGTATTATAAAATTATTAGACAACCTTGTTACACAATATATACATCTAAATGGATTATTCTTGCACTCAGCATACTATGTCCATACTTCCTGTTATGAGTGCAGTAGCCAATGTGATGGAGTTCACAAAATTCGATTAATATTCCATTAGTCGAAATGTCTTGGGATAATTTTTTCTTATTTCTTCGTTTAATCATTTCTCGTTTCTTATCACGCAAAAAAAATATTATAAGTATTAGTATATTACTGACGAGATTACAATTAACTTTTTTTTAGGTAAATAAACTGGTTCTCGTTCATCTTATTAATTCATGGATACTTATTTTCCAGTGAATTAATTTAATAAGTAGATAATGAAAATAGAAACAATTTTTCCCTCCAATTATTTTTATAACAAATAAATCTCCTAGGGGGAATTTTTTTTTTAGAGCAGAAACAATAAGTTTGCAAGATTGATAACAAATCTTATGCTGAATAACCCTTTCCTTTTCTGTGATTTATTTGAGGGAAACAAAAAATGTATATTAAGAAATTTCTATGGTCTTCGATTAGTCATCAATTTTTGTTCTCAATACATCATTTTTTTTTGTGGATTAAACAATCCGATTCATGATGCTTTAAAACCAACCATCAATTAAATAAACTTGACAAAGTCAGATGATATTTTTTTAACGACTTTTTTTTATTGTTTTGCCAGCTATTAATGCTCAAGAGTTAACAGAAAGCAGATTGTTTATAGGAAAAAAATGCCCATTTTTTATTTTGTTTTATATTTCTTTTACTTTGTTATTCAAATATTCTATACAAGATTTTTATTTAAACAGAAAAATGTTCCCTGCAGCTGGAAAAAAACTTCTGTCTCTGCCGTGCAAAAAATTAATTATCATAATAAATTTATTTATCTGAATATAATTAAGAGAATTATTGACTTGTTAATTGAATTAATTGTTAAAATTATAAAAAAATTTAATAAAATTATAGAATCAAGCATTTATAATTAAAATTTGATGAGCTCAATGGTCTTATACGTAATGAAAACTTTATTAATTTTAATATCATCAAGTTTATTAAAATATTTATACATAAATTGTCAAGATTAAATGCAGACCTATGTTATGAAGTTTATTGTTCTATTGATAAGACAAAATGAGTTTTTATCATAAAACGTTTTTGATATCTTATTAAGTTCATTATGTAATGAAAATAAGAAAAAATAATTTCCAATAATTTATCTACAAAAAATGATTATTGAATATTGTTGTTTTGTTTAGAATATAAAATGTATATAAAAGTGAACGCGTAAATTTGAAAATATAATTTCAGCAAATATCCATAAGTTTTCATATATGAATAAAAACATTATAAATAAAATTTATTTCGCTATGACTATCATGTTAGAGGATTGTTGTTTTATAAAAACGATACTTCTTCTAGAAAATGTTTATTTTCGAGTTAAAAGAAGAGTCCTTGAATAATGTATCGTTAAAGAAATGGTTACTATCAAAAAAGATAACATTTTATTTTTGTTGATAATATATTGTTTAAAAATAAATAAAAAAAAAATCTCAAGCTTTACTCGTTTTAATATAAAACTTGTAAAATATATAATTCTCTTTTTGTTTCACAGTTTCGGAAAATTATGTCAAGGATTTTGTGATAAAAGTTACCATCTCATAGCTTCTACTTGGAAATAATTAGAAGAAAAGTTTTGAAAATTTTTTATTAATTTATTTGAATAATATGTTGTAAAAACTCTCCTCATTTTTTCTCTTTATCCTCAATACTTATTTATTTATATATAATTTCTACAAAAAACATTTAAAACAAGAGCTAATTCTTCTTCAAAAGGGCATAATTAGTCTTTAAAAGTGCAGATAAATTAAAAAATAAATGAAGCCCTGATTATAAAAATGTATATCATATCACCGAAAAAAAAAACATCTTATCTCTGAAAATACCTTCATTTCCAGAAGAAAAATATTCATATAAATATAATAAAAACAAGGATTTTTTTTTACAATGATTATAAATTTTAAGTATTTAGAAATGAAAAACTTTCGTATTCAATTCATATCCTTTTTGTATCGAGAGAATAATCTAAAAGAAATTTTAATACAAAAGTTTATTTGTCAGTTATATACACATGAAAGAGTATAAAGTTGCAAAAAAAAAAGAAGAAAAAAAAACCAAGCCAAGAAAGAAGTTAGCAACAGTACAAGGAGGTTGATTTCTTAGTTCTACAATATTTTGTATAGAATTCGTAAAGCGATACGTGATTTCATGAAGAGTAGGGGTGGATAGTTTTGACGTTATTTTGACATCAAAGTATTGCATATCGTTGCGAGGATATTCGCACTGAATTAGCGCAAGCGCGAATACAAATTCTGACGGGGGAGGAATTGATTCTGCGCGAAAGTCGGAAAGGAATTGGATACATTGAACCGACAAACGTCGACGGCGAGTTGCCGTGATCGTCGTCGGTGTTACATAAAGGATGTTTCTCTGCGATGTCCCATAGACTGTTGTCGGTCCTTCGTGCATAAGGATCGTCATGCGATGCATACTAATTAAGATAACGAACAAAACACAGTAATATTAAAAACAATAGATAATTTTTGAGAAAGAAAAAAATTTATTTAAATTTCATAAATAATTTTAAATTATTAAACAGAAAAAAAAAACATTTTTGTTAGTCAATTTAACATCAATGGAACGAAAAATTATTGTTTTCTTCACCTTAATCGTTGGTGAGTATTTTCATTGTTTTCCACTCCATTTATTTATTGTGAATTCCATTAAAGTTTTGAATTTAATCGTTTCCCGCCCAATTGCTTGTAGAGTGTTGCGATAAAAATTTAAACGCTTTTAAATATGCCGTCGGGATTGATTGGTTTTTTTATTCCACATCAATCATTTAATTAATTGTCGAGACCACTCAACTCAATTGGAATGATTTTTAATTAATAATTTGATATAAATTGCCGAATAAATGTTAAGGTATCTGAAACATTGTCTCTACACGTGCCTTAGGCTTTCGTGACTTCCGATAAGTACACAAAGTTTGATTTACATTCCTTCTGGCAGTTTACGTATGTGCACCAGACCATAAACGACATATTGTTTATAATTAGTTGATGAAAATTATGAGCTTTTGTTGTATTAATAATTGAAAAATTTTAAAAATGTATCTGCATACACAATTAAGCTAAACAATCACAAAATGCTAAAATGAAATTCTTTTTTAATTTAAACAAAAATTTATTTTAATTGAATTTGTTACAAATGTTTTTCAAATGACTTTCAACATCTGTTTAAAGAAGAAGATTATTTCTCTGAAATTGTAGAAAAGTACTTGCTAATTAATGTTGACATAATGTCATTTATATCCTATACAATTATTTTCATATAATAAATAATTCTTTTATTTTTTAATTACGTTGGAAAATAGAAGTTGAAAATATTCAAATCACATCATTAATTGTAATGAACAAATATTTATTTTAATTTTGAAGTGACCAGTGTAAATAATGATGAGAAATATTTTTTTCATGTTTTATTCAATATTATGTTGATTCTTTTATTGTCAATTAAAAGTTACATGACGACAAAAAATTGACGCAGTGACAAGCAACAAAAATTAGCCGCGTTTTTATCTGTGTTGTCAGTTATTTCAACAAGTAATAAACACCAGGTATAATTAGCGTATTCCATTACGTCAAAAGTTCAGATGGGTGATAAACTATCAGTGTTGATTTTGTTAACAATATTAGCAATACGCATTTGGAATTATTAATATTATCGAATTATGCATTTCGTTATTGGATTAGAAATGATGATCGATTGAGCAAATTTGTGTCTATGCAAAATAACTATTCAATCTATAACAATTGATTGAATAAACTAATCTGATAATTAAGTATTACTTTAAATAGATAAGATTACGTTCAAATAAATATGAAAAGAACATTAAAACAGGAGAGAGAAAAAATTCAAAGTGTCACTCTAATGCTTTTGCGCTATTAGTTGTAAGTGAAAAAGAAGTAATCTGAGAACAAAAGCTTTTTTTTATTAGAAATAAAGATTATGTTGGAAAATTTAAAGAATATTTTATTACCAACAAAAAAAAATTAATAAATATGAAATAATAATAACAATAATAATAATAATAATAATATGCTTTTTGATAGAAAATTATTTTTCATGATATTTAATGGTGTTATTTTATTGAAAATATGATATCTTTAAAATAAAAAATATATATTTGAATTGTACTTCAAAAATGTCGTGTAATTTTGTACAAATTTATTTTCAAAATAACATCGAAATGCAATGAAAATGCTTGAAAATGAATTTTGTCTTATTACAAACAAAAATATATCGAAATTGAATTTTTTATATTTCAATGTAATACTAAACATTGAAGCATCTGAATTTTTAATGAAAGAATTTTTAATTATGAAATTTTAATAATATGCAAAAAGCGTGAAATTTTACTGAATATTTTTTTTGATAAGCATTTCCTTTTTACCAAACCATTTGAATTAATAAATGAAAGAGCAAAATTTAATAAACGATATTTCACGATTTTCTTTTTAAAATAAATTATATTTTGGAAAACTCATTTACCTGAACATAAGAATAATTGAAAAATAAAAAAACCATCATTTTGAATTATACTCCATTATGATAGAGTAACATAATTCAATGAAAGTAAAAAATACTGTTATACTTGAAAGCTCCTTTAATAATAGAATTCATTATAATATCAGTGATAGATAAAAAAAAAATCTTTAGTTTAAATATAAACGAACATATTATTTCGTTGTATTTTTATAATTTACAAATAAAATAAAAATTTTTAAATACATTGACAGAGACAGAGATTGAAACTCATAAATTTATAAAACTATTATTCAGTGAACAATCGAGTAGAAATGAAAAACATACCAGAACAGTCGACAATTCCTTTGATTCTCATTCGTATTAGATGATTAATGTAAGTGATAAAATATGTTATATGCTGATATTGAAATGTAAGGAATCTCAGTCTTCATGGGCTGACTGCAGACGAAAGATTCAATCTTGTAAAGTAAAGAAAAGAGAGTATAAAGTATAAAATGAATGGTTTTCATTTAACATAAACTAAACCACTCGTAATATGTTTTATACAAAAGGTTTGGTCCTTTTCAGAAATCTGCTCGGGACTTCGTAATGTACGAATGAAGACACCACTAGCTGTTGAGAGAGGAGATTCAGCAGTATTAAACTGTTGGTATGATCTAGAAGATGCTGATCTCTATGTGGTCAAGTGGTACAAGAATGGCAAAGAGTTCTATCGCTTTAGTCCTAAAGAATTACCATCTTCTAAAGTATTCCCTATTGGAAGCTTTCGAGTTAACGTGAGTAATTATGAATTATCATTTCTGCTGCTAACTTTATTCCTTTTAGAATTAAATATTCTGAGTTGAGTATACAAAGCAGCCTTTGATCTAAATTTTATACTATTTTTCAAGTAATTTAATTGTATAAAATAGATGATAAATATTTTGCCAAGCACCTGACATTAGAAAAAATCCATATGTTTCATGTTAAAATGAATGAATAAATAAAACCTTGTCAGTTTATTGTCGATAAAGTTTTAGAATTTTCATTGTATTCTTCCATTTCATTGATCTTTTGAATTTCCAAATGATTGTTTATTGTTAAACTATGATAATTATTTTAAACTTTATATTATTATTTATATGAATAATCCCATGTCAAATATTATAGTTATTTTATAATGAATAAAATGATAATAAAGTTATTTTAAAATCCATTATAATTAAAAATTCAATATTTTATTCAATATTGCATAATAATGCACATTTTTGAGCTTATATATTATTGTTATCTATTGAACAATTTATTTTACATTCTGCAGAGAATTTTTGAAATTCAGTCTTCCGAAAAATGTCTATTTCCATAAAATAATTTACAATAAATTCTATTCAAAAAATCTCATAAAAATTCCCACAGTTAACAATTGGCGCCGGTTTATTTTTCAAAAAATAATTGATTGAAAAAACAGTCCAATCATATGATCCATTCATATTGCGTATGTAATACTAATATTGAATAATTCAAGCTCAATGTAATACAAGATGTATGAGGAAAGCCATATCGCCAAATATAATATTGCAAACATAATTGTGCATTCATTCTGTTACCTATGTTCTCTAATTATTTTGTGTACCTTTACTTTTGTGTAAATAGAAAGCCAAAAGCAACGCAACGCAGGCTACTTTGGAAAATCTACAACTTGATGCAGCTGGAGAATACAGCTGTGAGGTATCTGCTGATGCTCCATCCTTCCATACTGCCGTTGTCTATGCAACAATTTATGTAGCCAGTAAGTGAGAACAAGGATCTTTAGAATTATTTTGCAAAAACAAAAAAACTCCGCTTCTAAAGGAAAAAAAAAATCCAGCAGTAGATCAGAGGTATTTCCTGCAATGGACTGAATTTCAGTTATATCTGCTTCATTTACAAAAATTTCGAATGAATGTTAAATTTAGAGATTAATTTTTACACTTGAAAAAATATTGATCATAAAATATTATGAAAGATGGTCAATTAACCAAAAAACCTAATTATATTAATAATATTTATAAATATAAAATGATTAATCATTAATTGTTATAAATTAAAAATCTATAAATAGAGCTTGAATTATCTTGAAATAAAAATGCGAAAAAATTAATTATCAATTGATTATTGTCTGCATATTCGATAGGACGCTTTTCAAGTTTTTCTCGTAAACTCAACAGTAATTAAGTCCATTGCAGGCCTCCGATCATTTCTAATAGAGTCTATTCATTATGCTCACTATATTATTTTTAGAGGGTTTCATGTGTAAATTTCATTAGAAATAATAAATATCTTTGAATAAGATGGTATAACAATACTGACTTCTGCACAAAGCGAAAAACGGATCTGATAGTGTCGCTAATTAATCTCAAATATACACCCATAGGCGGTACCTATAATTAATCAGCACGACATTTTTTTAAACTCGTAATTAATGAACGAGAAAATGTTATTGTGTGGAATTTCAAGATGAGTGGATGAGGGATATGTGGTAAGGTATAGATTGGCAATGCGGAGAAACGTAGATTGATGGAGTGATGCGGGCGGAGTGATTACACTATTCGTGGTGGGTTGACATTTCTCTCTTGTATCACATGAATAAAAAAAAACAACCTAAAGTTAAATCAAAATGGCTTCCGTTGTTACATATTATTGTTGTCCAAAAATATACATCAATCTCTACTAAGTGATTTGCATCAAGACACTTTGCATTTATTTTTTTCCATTTTCTCCCTTGTAAATAATTAATTCGTATCCGCTTGAGTTATTCATTCAGTTAAATTTTATTTTAATAAGAACTATCATAGCATTTAAGTTTTCGTTTATTACATATTAATATCTAAATAATTTTTTTAGAATGTTGTAGAGAAAGGATTAGATTTTAATAGTCTTATCATCGTGACCAATTTCGTAAAATTTATCATCTACAAACTCGAAAATTAAATATTTCATTTACATATTCACGGCACAATACATTTATGGCTTTTCTAAACTTCGCTTATTTTGTCACACATATAAAGGGTCAAGTAGGATTTAGTAGGTTATTATATTTAATTAATAATATCTGATTAAAAACATTTTTTATAATAATAGAGAATAAAATGAAGTTTAAAAAATTGTCTTATACTTAAATTTTGCGACTATTCAATTATAAATTATATATTAAACGATTAATTATTGGAAAATTCATTAATCTTAAAACTAAATTATTTCTTTAATAAATTTTATAATTTATTTCAAGTCCCACTTATTTTCATCTTATATTTAATATCATTTCTCAATTTAGATTATCAAAGTACAATCTATATTCACGTTAAACTAACTTTTCGATATGTAAAAATAAAAGCTCCTGTGATGTCGTAAGAGTTTGATTTTTAACTTAATTTATCAGGAATTCCAATTAAACCAATTTAAACCGTTTCAGATTAAATTATACCAAAAAATTAAATTAAAGAGAAATATTTCAACTTTTTTTTACCATTTTCATATAATTATTTTTTCATAAATTATTTACATTATACTCACATTCATTTCGCTTGATTAATTTTTGTGTATACATATCGAAAAATTGATTTGTATTTATACAAATATCCATACAAATGATGAATAAAAAATTAGAATGTTAAATAGAATATTGGCCAAATGCTAAAATTAAATGCTTAAAATAATTTCTCTTACTATTACGGTATGATATTAACGACTAGCTTTGGAATATATCAATATTCCATTCATTTTGTTTTTATATATTATATATCTGTTATTTAATAATGATTTCTATAAATTCATCATAATGCTAAGGTCTTTGTTATTCTTAAAATTGATTGATAAGTTATTTTGGTAGATATCAATGATTTAATATATCCTTTATTCAATTATTATATATGCATCTATATATTTCAGAACTTCCAACTCAAAGACCAGAAATATATGGATTTATTCGTAAATATAAAGTTGGAGATACTCTTCGTGTAAATTGTACATCGGGAAGAAGCAAACCTGCTGCTAATTTGACATGGTACGTCAATGATCGACAGGTGAGTGATGAAAAATAAAAATATTTTAATCTATTTGAGAAATTTTTTGAAAATATTATCTAACATCCTTTAAAAATAATTTTCGATAAATTTTGTATTTATATTGGACTTCAAAATTATTCTAGTTTGAATATGTGTTGATGAAATAATTTAATTACATTGTTATCAGAAGAAATTCAGAAATAAAAGGCGAAACTGTGCTAGAATTAAAACTATTATTATGATGAAATAAAAATAAAAAAAGTTTTCATAGATGATACGAAAACTTGAGATTTGTCGTTAATACAATTATGTTACAAAAATAATGTATTTATAAATTTTCAGCTCAATAAGAAATTAGATTTGTTCTAGAATTTACATATTCTTTCTCTTAAAAATAATTGAAATTTAAATTGCTGTAAATTTAGTAGAAATAGTCAACATTTTAATATTCACTGAGAGATACTTTTTCTCCTTTCAATTTTCATTGATATTCTGTTGAATTACAATATGTATAAAGACAAATAGAAAAAATATTACTTTACTATTTTTATTTATAATCTAAAGCTGTGGTTTTTGTATTATTTTCATTTAAATCTCTTTTTACAAAGTTCTTTACGATTTTTTTTTATATTTACTTTTTTAGTTGTAAGAGAAATATCGTACCACCGACATTTTTTATAGCACACCAGAAAAAAATCGTATGATTTGAATCAACAAATCTTTTCATTCATAGAAATTTCTCAAAAAATATTTGCAAAACTTCAGAAAATAGATTCAAAAGCGCGGAAGAAAATTATATTTCATTTAAAAGCATAAACTTAATAGTTTTTTTTCTTAATATCAGAATGGAACCAATGACAAATTATAAAAAAATTTCAAGAAATCTAGTTTTTATTGAAAAAAAAAAGTTTCAGTTTTCAATAATCATAGTCAAAAGGAATATCTCGATTTCAGTGAAGAGTACTCATAGATTCCAAATCATATAAAAAATTGTAAAAAAAGGAGGCTTTTACATTTTTTTATTTGGTTATTTTGCTGTCGGATATAAATGTAGATTAAAAACCAAAAAACTCTTTTTAAATGTGGTACCAGAGCTCTAAAAAACTTTTTAAAACATTTTTATTCTTTTTTCATCTACAAGAGTTATACATGCTTTAATTTAAAAATTGTTATCTAATTTCTCCGTTTCAAATTCTCCGATTGAATATGTATTACGTCATTATAAAGTAAATAAATCAACACCATTTTCAAAACAAAAATAAATAATCACAGCATAAAAAATTAATTTTTTTCTTAAAATGATTGAAAATATTACAAAATGATTTTCATTTTCAGCCCTCTCCTGCCCACGTACACACGTATAATGTATTGGATATAAATAATTCAGAGTGGCAAATTGCTCAAACGAGTCTTCAGTTTGTTGTAACGCATGAGCATTTCACGTACGGCAAGCTCAAGATTCGTTGTAGCGCTTCGATATATAATCTTTATTGGCAAAGCACTGAAGTGAGCACGGAAGAAGAGAGGCCAAAAGTCATTCGATTGGAACAAGAAGCTACGATTGTGGGCATCAATTACCTCCAACCACCTCCAAACTTTCAAACTGACCAGCGAAAACCCGATGGACACCTCGACGTAAGAGGTAAACGACCTGATAAATATCTCCACTATAGAGAAAATGTCATTTTTCATATTTAATTACAATAGTGGCACAGTTCTATTATCACCAACCACAATCAACCCACTTATAATTCAACTCTATTTCCATCTTAAAATTGAATATTATTGTTTCCATTATATCGTTATACTCTAGTTCTTCCTGTGGTTCAGTCCGTTCAGTCCGCGTGTAAATGGGTTGACTTACCGTCCGTGTAACTTAGTATGAAGGGAAATAGCTTATATTAGATAGAAGTAACCAAACTATCAAGAGAAACAAACCGAATCAAAATTGGCTCAGTGGTTTTCGAGTTATAATCGGGGCTTACACAAACAGACACCCGTTATACTTTCTAACGTGACGAGAGAAGACGAGGTTTAAATGACAGTTAGCAATGTATTTGCGACAAAAATGAACAGCAAACAAACAAAAGGAGTTTAACAAATAATTAATCATACTCAGGTATTTCATAAATAAAATAAAAAACTTAAAAACAACCATTCATTTTAAAATAACAGACAGTTTCTCTCTAACTCTATTTGTTTTACTGTTTACTGCTTGTTTATTGTTTATGTGTGCTCATATTTGAATTAGTTATAACTTTGATAAATTTATGGATATTTGTAATAAATGAGAGTATTTTAATTATTTACAGACATTGAATCTTCTTCGGAATTGAACCAAAGCTCTCTGCATCTTATCCTTGAACTCATATTTATACATCTAACTATTATGCTTCTTCAACTTGAAACTTTGTGAAATAAGTTTCGTTTATTATAAGCATGCTTTGGAACTCTATCTCTCTCTATACGTATATGTATACATATAAATGTATAAATTAACCGTGCTTGTATGGAACATTGTACAATTTCGCGTGTTAATTATTTGCAATCTCTGAAGATGTTTTTTAATAATAAACTTCAAGAGAGGTTTATGGAAGTTAACAAAGCATGATTCATCACTCATTTTCTCCACAAAGAGCTGATAAGTTCTCTTTGTATTATGCTACTGCCAAAAGTTGTTAGAGGATTGAAAAAATTTAAGAAAAAAAACCTTTAAGCTGATTTTTGGTGTGATGGTATCCGTCAACTGTAAATCAGTTCACATCATTTTCTTACCACTTCAGGAGCAAAATCCTCCGGGAATTTCCAGGAAAGAGTTCACAGATCGTCGAACATCAGTATGAATATATTAAACTTTCAAAATGCTGACAGAAAGTCGATAATCAACTTGGGGGAATGAAAATACACAAATATAAATTTTTTCTCCAATTTTTATTCACTTTTAAAACGTTAATCTGTCGGAATCTAAGATTTTTATGAGGACAAATCATCCGGAAAAAAAAGTCAAGGAGAGGAAAAGTCATTTGATGTAGGGTTTGAATGGTTTTAAGCAAGAAGTGAGGCAATTGATGTGATGGTGGATAAAGTACATGTATGTATTTCTACGTTCTTAAACTAGTGCGTAAGCAGTACATAAATTGAAAGATGAGCAAACTCCCAAAAGAAGAAGGGCGAAGTGAGTTGAAAAAAACTTAAGATTGATTGAAATAGGAAACAGGAGAATTTATGTATCAAGGGAGTTTTCCTTCAAAAACTGACGACTTTTCTGCAAAAGACCATTTGTTGAGAAAGTCAGCAAGTGGAAAGGAGTGAATCATCCTTTTTGTTTTCTTAGAAACTCTCTGCGACATTATGCATCAAGAAGAAAAATTATGAAAAAATCACCAAAGAATTTGTGAAAAGTATGAACATTTAGTTCAGTGATATTAAGATTTAATAAAAAAGTTTGAAATTTATTTATTAAAAGTCATTATAGTCAGTGTATATTTAAATAATCAGTTATAATTTATTTTTTACATAATTTATAAATAAGGGACTTGAACAATAAAATCTGCAAATAAGACTAACTTATATGTTTGATTAAAAAGCTCTTCAGGTAGTTATAAAAATAGATGAATTTATTGATAAAAAATTTTGCAGTGTCAATCAATTAAGTCTTTATGTCTGTCAGAATAAAAATGGAATTTATTGCAATAATAATTTCTATTAGATTTTTACACATTTCATATTTCACTTCAATTTAGATAAAAAAAATTCACTGATGTCATAAATTTAAATTAATTTCTAACATCACTACATTTTGTTTTCAAACTGTTTTTTGACATTTTTTTTTGGATGTTTCTATTTTTTATTTTTTTGGTAATTCAGTTAAGCTTTCGTAAATTTAGTGTTGTGATTTTTTTTTTTAATTTTTACATAGTGGTAAAATTTATTTAATACATTTATTAACTCATATTGTAATAAAAGAAAATGTTACACTATTGCAATATAATATTTCAAATTGAATAGCTGAAAAACTTTCAAGTGAATCACAATAATTCAACTAAAAACATTTCGGATGGAACTATTGCTTGCTCCAACGAGTGATTCATCTTATAGGCTATAAAATGATTCATCTAACTTTTGGGATAAACCTTACAATGGTTACATTATATCCTTAATAGATTCTCTAAACCCTCAGCAGAGTTTAACGGAAACAGTACGTGCAAGATTAAATCCCATTGCTTTAGTTCTAACTACGTATAATTTCATTTTCATTCGGAGAAAAATAAATTAATTTTTTTCAATAGGTTTTAATGAGAAATTGAAACAAATATTTAAGTAAATTTTAATGAACTTTATAAACTATGTACTTCTGTTAAAATTCTAAAAAAGCAACTGCTGAAACAATATAAATTACAGAATAAAGAGTAAATGATATAAATGTTGACGCCAAAGAAAGAAAAAAAGTAAAAGTCTAAAGTCAAGACAATGTTTTCTCTTTATTTCAATTCTTTTTCAAGCTTCTTGTACAAGGTAAATAAATTAATTTTAAAACATGAACTATTTTTAATTTTTTTGTATCATTAATTTATTCACTTCTTTCAGGTCCGGCAGTTGGAAATTTCATTCTTTCCAGTAGATGTACAATCCAGTTCATTGATCTAAATAAATTATCAACTGTAATTAAGGAGCCGTATAGAAACGATATGTCACGTTCTATTCAAAGTGTAAAACCTCATCAAATATCAGAAAATAAAATTCACCAACACTGTATTAGAGAGGAAACTGATTTATAAATGAAAAGAAATTGACATGTGAAGAAAATTGGATCAAGGGGCTCGAATGGATTTCATTATCAGGAGTAATTTGCTTAAATAATGACATGGTGTATTATTAGTGGAAAAGTAATAATTAAACCTTGATAATTTATGTGTACAAGGTTAAAAATTCAACAATACCACTTAAGATATGAGTTTAACATGATACTTTCAATCATTCTTTTATCTTGGCTATAAGCCACTGAGCACAAATTAATGATCAAGTAGGCGTAGAAGGTGGATATAACTACGTTGATATCAACTTAAAGTACTCATCTTCAAACGACGTAATACAAGTGACAAAAACTTCACTTAAATTATTACTCATTTTTTTATGTAAGTATTACAATCTTTTTGTATTTTATTTCTGCAATTAATCGTGAATGATAAAAAAACACAAAGAAGCTATGTAATGACATTTTGATAAAATTTTACTGTAATTAAGAGTAGTCATAATGAATTTTTGAACTCTTTGTGATGAAAATTGAATTTTCGTCGAGGGTATTTTATGTAGATAAACTGTGATCAGACAATTAGTCTTTAAATAGAAGATTCTTAATGAAGTGCTCTTTTCTACTAGATCTACTATCATTTAAGAGAGAAATTTTTCAACGTCATGATTGTTTAAATGGATTGATTAAAAACTTACTAATTTTTAATTAGATTCAATCTTTTTATTGAAGTTTGACATAAAAAAAATGTATTATTACTTCTAGCTATTATTTTTCAACGGGATAATTTTGAAATATTTTTAAACCTCATTTATCACAATTGAAGTTAATTATCCAAGATATGTCTTTTATTTTCTTACAGAATGACTACACGTGCTATGGGATGGCTAGTATAGTGTAGGTCATGTCTAGAAGAGGCACTCAGTGGGAAGCGTAAACGAGAGAATGGCAAGAGTGAGATTATCAAGGACGAAAAAAAGAAGTAGTGTAAGTGAGACGGAGTAAGCTTACAATCCTGTTTGGCATACGCTGAAAGCAGTGTTTGTGTTCTTCATGAGAACTCTACCAGACAAAACATTCTCCTCTTATAGGAACCAATGACGTCCTCGCAGTATGTGAGCAAAGAGTAGGTGTGGTAACGAGTGAACAGACTCGCATGCGAGTATTCCTCTATTCGTGGTTACTGTACAAGCACGACTATCGCGTGCTCACACATCAGAACGGTTGTTGGTTTATTCTGGCAGTCGACCGTCATGCTGAGAATAGTGAGGATCATTATCGAACAAAGTTAAATTGACGTTGATCCGTGACTTATCGAGTACTATCGTTAATCAATGAGTAATCAACAGCTTCTTCTGGCTAGTTGAACGGCGAAGATCAGTGCTAAAGTATTGCGAAACGAGAATTATTGAGTGTGCAAGTGTAAAAATTGCAATTGATAAAAAAAAAAAGCAAGACAAGTGAGTATATCATTTTTCCTGAATTATTATAATGATTAAAAAAGTGATTAATGTGTAGCTTGCGTTGAAGTTTAATTCTGCTTTTACTTGGAGTTCGGTGTACTTGGCAAAAATGCCAAGAATTTATTCACGAAGCAACAAATACACTGTGACAGTGCTTTGGCTATATTCCACGCCGTTCTCTTCGAAGTTTAGTTTAGTTTTTTTCTCGTGAGTTTTTTATTGGTAGATTTGATTACGCAATGAAAATACATTTGAATCTGCGTCAATGACAATATAAAAAGTGCACAGATTATTGTTATTTCAAAGGAAGGATATGACTGAGATAAGAGATAATCTAATCATTTTGAGTCAATTTTAAAAAGTTGGTGATTTCCTGAAGAGCAAATAACTTTTAGGTACTGATAAAATTTATCAGAAAAATCATAGTAAAAGTCATAACAAGAAGTAATTACTAGACACTTTGTCTAACTGAAAATATTTATTAACTTTAATGTATTAATAAAATTTTTATGTAAATATAATAAAAAAAAGTATAATCAAGTTCATTCAACAAAAAGAAGTCATTATTTCTTTGTATCGAAAAATGTATACTTTATTATTGTCATTGAAGTTGTTGACAGTCTTAATATTCAATTAAAAATATTAATGGCTAATAAACAGATAAGAAATGATATGTACTTTGAATAGTAGAAAAAACTCGTTTAAATAATGAAACATGAAGCATATGCTTTATTAAAATTTTTTACAATGGAACACTTTAAGGGAAGTTAAATTTAATTAAGGAAAAATTCTATGAAACGTCGTGTGTTATACGAAGTACATAAATTAAATACAAAATTTATAATGAGAATAAGTAATAGACTAAAATATAAAAGAAACCAAGCAAGTATGAACGTGCTATTCTTCGTCGTTTCTTCCGTCCTCTAAGTTTCATCGACCTCTCTTAGCAACTCCTTTGTTGAATACCATGTGCACACATCCATGATTTAAGATCGAGTCCAATGACCTTCTACCAAACACTTGTAGAATTCTATAAAGATTAAACTTGGGAAGTTACTAGATTAGCGTGAAAAAAGTCACTCTTCCATGGAATGGTGCAACAGTCTGTAATATTTAAATCTTGATGGCAGTTCTTTCGAAAGCACTTTGGAATTATGTATATAGAATAATCTCAACGCTTAACTTTAATCATAAACGTGATTGCAGTCATGGTCATCTCTATATAGTATTCGTTACTATTCTATACATTGTTATTTTATACCGGGACGATTCATTTTACAAAATGCAAGCTTATGATAATTTAATACGTGTGTGAACTATATGGTTTCATCAGCTTAAAAGAAATGAAACAATTCCTGATAACAAAATAACACCGAACATTGTAAAGAAAATTTATCAAAGTAGACTATTAAGAAGTTCAGTTAATTATATTATTTCCTATAAAAATATTAAGTATCAAAAATGAATATTTATTAGTTTTAATTATTATAGCTTTCAAGAAAATGAATTGACTTAGATATTAATTGTCAAAAATAGGAATCAAGTTATTTTATCAATCAAATATTTATTATTTTCTTTGAAAGAATTAAAAGCTTATAAGCTTATAAATAACTATAGTTATTTGCTAATAAAATAAATAATGATAAAAGTTATTTTAATAAAAACCAATTTAATATTTAATTCATAATCTTGCAGGATTACAAGTTTATTATAATCTGTAATATAATTTTAAGTATTAGATTAGTTAGACTACTTAAGTCTTCAGTTTAGATTTGATCTTTAGGAAACAATTGCATTGATTTTTGTATCTGTCTTATCCTCTTAAAAGTTTATCCCTCATTAAGTCATAATAAGTATTGATTTATAAATAGCTACTTCAACTGGTTCAACTTGAACTATAATAAACGTAGGAGATTTAAATGTCATTTTTTTATGATCATTTAGGTGAATTCTTTCGATGTGTAAATGATTAAATTTTGATGCATCAGGGGAAGCGTGTAAAGTGAACTGTGACTGAATCAACAGAAAAAAAATGTAAATAAAATAAAAGTACCACAACGATCCAAATCTAGTATGTATGTAGAAGCAAACAGAGTGCTTTCGAGAGTGGGGACAGGTTGACAGGATCTAAGGTGCCAGGTGTGCGATAAGTTGGTTCCCTTTGTAGGTAACACACAACCAAACTCAATTTTAGCCTTACCTGGCCTTTCGTCCTTAGTCCTTACCTAACCGTTGGCCACATCAAACGGAACTCTATGTTACAGACTAGTATAAAATATCATAACCGAAAAAGTTATTATTTTACTATTTAAAGTATTTATTTGTTGAATAACAAAGAAATATAGTAAAGTTCATTCAGTGTATTGTATTGTGTCTATCAAAATGGTTATTACACTTGGTGAGTCACAACAACATAAGATAAAGAATTATTATTCATTCAATTAACATCATTATCATTGTTATTATAATAAGATTCAATTGATTGTGACATCTAAGACGAAACTTATACATATTACAAGGGCATTTACCAATGTCTTGTTATATGTCTGGTATGAGACAAAAAAGCCGACAAGAATACGTGACTAAATTTATAAAAAGAGAGAAGACTTCAAGGCTTCATTCTTCATTCAGAAGGATATTATTCACTCGAAATCCCCCGTAACCATCGCATTATATTATTACATGCAAAGCATTGTAGCAAAACTGGCTTGTGGGATAACAAAGTGCAATTTTCTTTATGACGAAGAGTAGATTGATATTATCATTAATTCTTACGCATGTGAAACGCCCGCATAATGGTGAATATTTGCGGGTATTTAATGATGTTTCCACTCGGTATGGCGTGCTATAATCCATTACATCAACAACATTAGTACAAAAACGTTATGTAGAATGTAAGAAGACTACGCAATCCATCAGACCACGACAAAACATCCTGTTATGTTTTATTTTTTCTACCTTTTTTATCACCTTGTTCATACTCAGCTAAATTACCTTTTATTTTCTCTAGCCCTTTTTTTGTTAGTTTGAAGCAATAACTGACCCAGTTTTACAAACGTGAATTGCTATTTTATGCGAGCACACTTAAGAAATATATGTCATCGTGATCCTTGAAAATAGATTGAAATATTTTCCTGTGTTGGTGTATTGACTAACAAGTTCCTTCCTCATGACTTGGACATCATTTTTTACACCAGTCTCGCCAACTTTCTTGATGGTTTAGATCTGTCGTTGATACGATAGACCTACTTGAAACACCAACAAACAGTTGGTGAAAGTAGAATAGGACAAATACTATAAAACAAATCAGTAAAATAGAGCCCAGAGAAATACTGACCTCAATTATATTAATATTCGTTACGTAAAGTCTTTATTGCTAGGACGATTTATGTTATACATATAGTTTCGAAGTTAATGTAGTTTTAGAACTTACGGTGAACTGTTTATTTGAACAACGGCTGACTTGAACACCTTGTGGAACTTTAATGACTTGACTATCTGAGCATTTTGACTTCTGAATACAAAAGAATGTAATAGTCAGCAATTAGATCTTCAGTAATGAATCAAAACAAAAAAGAAAATTTGTATAAATATTATGATGAAGATGGAATATTCTATGCTCTTTAAGAGTAAAAATATAAAATTTTCTTTCAAATAGATATAAATAAAAAAACAAGTTTAAATGAATTGCAAATATTTTTAGGAATTTAAACGAATGTATTGCCAAAAATGTTGGGTTTAATGTGAATTGCTTTTCTTTTATCTTTGATGTTGTTTCACAAAGCATTGGTAACTAAAGAGATAAAATATTTATCAGAGAAAATTATGCTGATATTTACCATCATAAGTGGCAGGAAAAAAATTACATTGAGGGTCATTGACATTTTTTTAATCGTTTGGACAATCGATCAAAATTATAAACTTCTGTACATGGTGCACTACGTGAATGCACGCTACCAAATCGCGTGATGCATTCAATGAACTCTAGGAAAAATAGTAATGGCAACACGAGGATGAATTTTATCAGGATAAAAGCTATACCTTGTTTAATTCTCAGAAATCATACAATAAATTTCATGACATTGACATGACAATAAACTCAGGCTCGATAATTTAATATTTTTTTTCAAATATTGATGGTCACTGTCAAGATAAAAACCGTTCAGCAAGAATTTTTATGACTAAATTTTTGTAAAAATGAGAACAAATAACATAGACGACTGTGTAATCTTTCTATTGATATGTAGCTATAAATAATTCACGGAATACCCATCATGCTGATCTACCTTGATGATAACTCGAGTATAATATTAAGTGCGGGAAATGAAGTAAATATCAATATCATAATCCTAGCTTAATAAAACGATATTAAGATAAAAAAAAAGAGTTTTATAAAGATCAATATACACGACACCATTAGTAACTTTGTAAAATAATTCAATAGCAAACAACTTTGCCATGAAATTTGTTTTGTTACTTTAGAGATAAAGAGCATAATCACTGATAAAAAAAAATAAAATTCCCTGAATATCTAATTATCTTGTCATCACATTAGTGTAAATGAAGCTTTTCTAGGTATTGAAGTTCAACAAAATAAATTTGCTACTTCATTAATTAAACAATCTATTATTTCATAAATTTCACCATTATACTCTATACATTATAGAATAATTTATATTCAATTTTATTTTATTCATACTTGAAGTCAATTCAATCTATTAAGCTTCATAATAGTCATCGTGAATCTGTCAAGATAACTGATGATTGTAATTGTCACTTATTCCAATAGGTATTCTTCACATTTATAGAATAATCCATTCAATTCTTGCAAATGATTGTGCTAAAATTATAAATACATCTAAACTAATCAAGACGTAAATGGATTGTGGAGTTCTCCAGAGTATCAATTAAGTAATTAACTAAAACTTGGTAAATGATTGATAAACACGAAGGTATCTTTTCGAAAAGTAAATAAAACCGCGAAACAGTGCGTTGCTATGAAACTAAGTAAGTCATGCAGGTGCACAATCACGTGAGCATTGATACCTAATAGTTTGTTCGATGTAGCATTGATCGTAGCTTCCTTCTCTCTTATATTAAAAGGAACGGTCCACCTTCTCTTCAATGAATTCGCGCATACTCCAGTCTTTTGGCGTTCCTCTAGACAATCGTGAGTCGAATGAATTACATTCGAACTAAAAGTTGTAGATCAATCGAACTAAGTGTAACGATTGAGCTCTTTGGTTAATCAAGTTGTTCAAAGAAGAGATAATGACAGTAATATTGATAAAATAGATAAATTGAGTCACTACTTCCTTTGATAAAGATTTGATATGATATAGAACTTTGTTGGATTACAGAGCCAGAGGGTAAAGCTGGATGCGCATCTGCAGTGTGCAGTCAAATTCAGGTACCAGGTTCTATTGTGGTACCTAAGGTTGCTCGACTGATCCCGTGGAGAATGGGTTGCTGTGGTTGTGGAGATGATGCTTCAACAAAGGTAGATCCTCGGGTAAGAAAATCTGATAAATAAAATGAGAATTTCATCCATTCATCCGTTTATGCCATTCATCGGTATTGTATAGTTTCAAGCCACGTGTTCCATGACAAATGAATGCTTCATACAACATCTCATTCAGATTTTATTAAGTACATAGTTTGCATTAAAATTATGAACTAGACTTGCTAATTAATAATTAACGAGTTTTTATTTTGAATATACAAACACGAAAATGGAAGAGTCTCCAAACGTTAGTTGTTAATTATTGTTGATTAATATAATTACCAATAATTATTATTTATCTTTAGAACTATAAATAACCTAGAAGTGATATCTGTTTGAAAACAAACCTATTTTTGTTGAGATTAATATTCATTTTTTTCCAGACTGCTGAACAACATGACTCACCATTCAATGAAACTGAAGTTTTTGCCAGAAAAAGATCATGTACAGATCTTCCTGCACTACTAATTCTCATTCTTTTGCTCGGTGGATATGTAAATATGCATTCAGATATATCTTCGTTATCTGTAGATTTTGTTTATTCTCATCTATGTGTTATTTTATTTTTTAGAGTTTTTTTGTAAACAATGCTGTAAAAAAGGGTGATCCGTATCGAATAATAAATGGATATGATAACTGTGCTAATGTATGTGGCCGTAAAACGCTTAAAGAAACTAATCCAGAATTCAGTTGTAAAGGAGCTGATATGACATCTCGTCCGTTAGTAAATTGAAAAATAATCAATACTATGTATTTTTCATAAAAGGTTTTTTACATTGAAATCTTTATTTATCTTTTTTATCATAGATATTTGAATGGTAAACTTGAAGCTGATGGAACCTTTAGTCGAACATGTGTTACAAAATGTGAAAATACAACAAATGAGTAAGTACTTTTTACTTTAAAATTATTTCCCATTGGGAAATTAAAGATACTAATTTATTAATTAATTAAACTTATTTTCTAGAATACATTTTTTGAACCGATGTCTACCAAAAAAATTGACAGACAGTACAAGTTCCATATTGAGTCGCCTTGGCTTACAAAATTTCTTCAACGTACGTATTCATGCTCCAATATAATTATCGTAAATGATTAATAGTGTAATTAATAAACTAAATTATTTGAAACGTTGGTAATGTTTTAGGAGGCTGCAAGTGACTTAAATATTGCGTGGAGGGAACTTATTTACTTACTATTAATTGCTTTTGGTATGTACAATGAATTGCTCCAATACAGAAAACAGCATAAGTATTATCAGTAAAATTATTCATTCTTTCAATTATAGCCATTTCAATCTTTATTCTGGTTGCTTTTCGATACATTGTACAATATGTCATTTACATTGTACTCTGTGGTGCAGTTGTCGTTTCCATTGGAGGAACAATTTGTCTCTGGTATGTACAATATCTTTTCAATTTCATGGTTTACGCTCTAATAATATCCCATCTATTACTATGCTTATTGTCGTTGAACATTTTTCCAGGTTGTTGTGGTATGAAGAAAAGAATAGATCCATACCTCATGCAGAAGATGCACACACAACATCTTATTTTATTTACTCAATTCTCATGACGATCGTTGCTGTTATGACACTTCTGATTGTTTTGGTTATGAGAAAAAGAATTGCATTGGTCGCTCAACTTTTCCGAGAGGCTGGTAAAGCTGTCTATTCTATGCCCGCTTTATTACTCCAACCTATATATGTAACTATTGTGATAAATAACATAAAAACAATTCTTTTTACGACTTGATGACATTAAAATTTTATTATAGACATACATTTTTATTGGCCTCTCCTTTGTTGGTTGGGTTTACTGCATCTTGTGGATCGAAAGTGCTGGTGACCTTTATAAGAAACAAAAAAATGGTCATTTGCATTACAGTAAAGATGCAATTCTTCATGTAAATATATTATTGTCAATTTTTAAAATTCAATTAAAACAAAAGAGAATTATTGAAATAATTTTACAGGTTGCAAGATGGTATAATATGTTTATATTCTTTGTCATGGTAGAATTCTGCCTTGGATGTCAACACATGGTAGTAGCAGGAGCTGTCGCTCGTTGGTTCTTCACAAGGTATAGAATCAATTTAATTAAAAAATAATCATTTATCTAATCAATAAATACTATAAATAAAAAAATATAATTTTTTTTTTAACAGAGATAAAAAGCAACTTTCTTTACCAGTTACACGCAGCACGTATTCAGTAATACGTTATCATATAGGAACAATCGCATTTGGTGCGATGATTATAGGTGTAGTGCGATTACTTCGTTCTATGATCGCATTTGTTCAAAATCGACTGAAGCATTATGATAATTCTTGTGTGAAAGGTCTACTTTGGTGCTGTCAATGTTGCATGTGGTGTTTTGAGTCGATTTTAAAATTTTTAACGAGAAATGCATATATAGAAACTGGTGAGTTTTTAATATTTATTTTGTAAATATTAAATGCAATCAATAAAGTAAATTTGAATGAATTAGTAAATATATAAAATTTTATATTTATTCACAGCTATATATGGATGTAGTTTTTGTACTGGGGGGAAAAAAGCTTTTCGGGCATTATCAGATAATATTTTAAGAGTGGCAGCTATCAACAGTGTTGGAGATTTTGTTTTATTCCTTGGTAAAGTGCTGGTAGTTGCCCTTACCGTTGTTGCTGGAGTTTATTTAATACAGGTACTGTGATTAAATTTTTATAAAAAGCTCTTTTTTAACTTCGTTAATTGGATATTCAATTTTTGTTCCAGAAGAAGGAAGGATTACACTATCCTTGGATACCTATAACATTAGGTGGTTTATTTGCATTAATTATTTCACACTGTTTTATTTCGATTTATGAGGTAAAGTAAATTAATAATAAAACCATTTCCTTACAATTAATTCATCTTCTAATAATTGAAATATTCATGTAACTAATGTTGAATCTAGATGATAATTGATACAATCTTCATTTGCTTCTGTGAAGACTGTGTGAGAAATGATGGTATAAGTCGACCATATTACATGAGCAAAGGACTGATGGTAAGCTTAATAGAAACTTGAAATAATAGATTACCGTCTGACCTACTCTTCATTTGTAGGAATTCGTAGAAAACAGTAAAAAAGCCCTGAAGCAATTGGACGCTCAACCATCAAATGCACGATGAATGCGACTCATTGATTTTCAATCCAAATCACATAGAAACCAAGACTGAAGTGACTTTTGAAATTTGTACTTCGAGTGAATCAAATGCATGTTTTTGTATTCATATTTCCTTTCTGTTTAATGAAGTATTATCTATTGCCATGGTCTTCTCAATAATAATATTAAAAGAGATATTTTTACACATACACATGTACTTTATTAAGGATTAGAGTTTATGGTAAAAAAAATAAATAAAGAGGAAATTTGTTATAATAAATAAATGTTATTATTCTAGATAAACGTTGGCTCGGTACATACATGTAGGTTTTTTCATACATCCGACATTATTAGATACATATAAACATCCTTGGACCGTGCAAGGAATACGGGATTATGGATTTAAAATATATAAAAAAGAGTGAAAATGATGATATTAATAATTCGTGATTAAAAAGCAAGAAAAACATGAAATATTTAATTTAGAACTTTGTATCTATTATTGCATGAACATTGAACATATTTTTTATAAATCGAAAAAGTTATTTACAAAGTGATTAACTTAAAATAATTGACTCGATTACACCCGCAATAACAATACATATTGACCAAAATTTGTAAGATAAAGTGATATCTATTGAGGTGATATTTCATTTTTTGTAATTAATCGAGAAATCTTTAATAGGCAGTTAATTTATAAACAGACAAAATTATTAACACACATGCACACTTTGCAGTGTATGAATTATGAAATTTGCGGAATTGATGTAAAATTTATAATAAAAAAGATATTGATAAATTTTTTACTAATGCGATAAAATAAATATTTTTTGATGAAGATACGTAAAAATAATTTACTGAGAGATAAAAATTTATGAACGAGAAACATATAATTCAATAAAATCATAGGTTAATTTATTCTTAATAAAATAATTTGTTTCTTATAAATTAGTTCTTCTCTCAGCTTGAAGGAAGCACCAAGGGACGGAAAGAGAATTGATGGATAAAGGCAAGCAGCAATCTAACATTGCATTTGCGCATTTATACTGTATATCATACGCTTTATGTGACAATAATAATCAGTTATAATTTAATTAATATAATAATAATAGTAATAATAATGATAATCATAGTATTAATAGAATATAATATCATATCATGCATCTCAATGTAACATAATATTACAATGAATTCCGCAAATTCAATACAACATTGTTTACACGGACTAGATAACTTTTGCAACGTAATTGCGAAGTTCTTTTTTTTGTTCGTCAATTTTGCTGCTATTCATTGTTATTTATTTTGATTTTAGATTCCATTTAATTCGACAATGAGCTTTTTTATTCCCCTACATACTCAACACAGTTACATTAATCAGGACTTAATTTTTGCCATAAAATTGATACATCGAATTACAAAAAAAATGGGATTGCTAACTCCGAAAACTTGGATATTATTGCACAGTTTTTAGCAGAATATTTAACGAACGCTTTTCAGACCTAATAAATCATATCAACAAAGACTGCAACACTTAGATGGGTTACCAAGATGGATATGACATATAGCTGGTAAACCAACACAACCGTTTCCCATTACACTGTCCTGCACGAATTGAGCAAGACCAAGATTCTGATTTATATCACCGTCACTGCCGCGATGTTGCTCTTTTGCTTCACACCATTGTCGTTGCTCTCGCCATTTATCCTCTGTAGCAGCACAAAGTAATACAGATTTAGGGGAAGGTGGAGAGATTCGATCCCTCGAAATATTACCACAGGATCGAGCTTTATATAACTTTCCTTTACCTAAAAATCCAGGTAAAGGTACACATAATTTCTTATGAACTGCAAAATATCGAGTAAGAAGTCGAATTTTTCTATTTTTACAGTCATTTCTGTTCATCGATGCTCTTGTATTTTCTTTATCAAAAGAATTTACTGCTCCACCATTCTGCTCTTTTTTCTTATCGTCTTTTACAATTTCTACAAACTTTTCTTCAACTTTTATCACATTTTTAGATCCATTTGTACTTGATTTAGTATCAACTAATGACGCAGTAGTTCTCGAAGTGAGATTCCAGCTTTGTAAGAGTTTAGCTCCAAATCCTTTAGCTTTTTGAACTGTTGTAGGCTGACAGTTCATTTGGCTTGATGAATTAGACGTAGTTACTTGTGAAATTGCTGTAGAAGTTGAAGACGAGGTTGTTGTAACCGTTGTATTTCTATAGAGAGCATGACACGTGTTCGGAACTTCTGCTTCTTGTACTTCAGTAATTCGGTTGAGAGACTGGCTTTCTCGTAATCTTGTCTCACCAGTTCTTCGACGACCAGCTCTATGTCTCCTTCCGAAGGTCATCGTCTGATTTTCTGAACTTCTTTGTACTTTACCACCTGTTGTAGTCGTGGTGGTGGTTGTAGATGTATTATTTTCGTTACTATTATTAGTTCTTTTATTAGTAGTTGACGTGGGTCCCTGTACACTTTCACCATTCCCAAGACCTCTGCCAGCACCTCCACTTCCTCCAGGATCTTGAGAATCACTAGAATCATCATGACTATCTCTCCTAGATGGCAAAGGCTTGCCCGAAGATGTACCTAATTTATGAGCACGTTTTTTCCTACCTTCACTATCATCATCACTCGCGTCGGAACTAGAACAAGACGTTGTACGTGCTTTGTGAAATTTACTTCGCTTTTGTTCATAACCTGTCCTTCTCACAATTCTACTTTTTGATGAACTATCCCTGTCCACCGGCGATTCTATTGTGTCACCGTCCTCAAGTATCTCATTAAGAGTTAATTTGTCTGGTTGTGACTCACTTGCACTACTCGATGCAGGCATTGTTTTATACTTGGGTAAAAGATTACTATCAGAATTCCTAGGAGAACGAAGTGGAGATGGAGCTGTTGAAGATTCCGTAAGAATTGTAGTAGCAATTTCTCCCTGTCCAGTACTTAAATTTGTAATGTTTTTTGTGGGAGCACTAGAAGAATCATTAAATGGTAATCGATGTTGAGAACCCATTCTCCATTTATTATTTGGCACAGGTCCCGGATATTTTAAATGCTCAGCTACAGACTTTGGTTTCCCTTCAGAATTACCGTAAAACGGCCGCTTTGTCAGTGCACCTTCTGTCATCGTTAATCCAGTAGTTGGCAGTCTATTCTTTAGATTTTCTTCGACTATTTTAGTATTTGTACCAGATGTAAAAACGTCTTGTTGTACTTTAACAACAGTAAATGTATGACTTGGTGATGTAGACTCCTTAATTTTTGGTTCTTGCTTTTGAATACTACGAACTTGTGGCTTCAGAACAGTATGTTTCTCTGGAAGCTGTCCTAATCGTTCTTGTAAAATATGTGACAACTTTCCTTCTGATCTGGAACCACGACGATTGAATGAATTTAATGCGGAGTTACTGCCATGATCATCTCTTCCTGAACAAGACGACACATCATCTTCATCTTCTTCCTCTTGGACAATACTGCACTTGCGAGTTCGAACATTCTGCAAACGAATATAATAGTCTGTTTCTCGTCGATGATTTACGATGGAGGTAATGTGCAAAGTCGTGAAGATTAAAGATTCACGTCGAAGATTTTGTGATTTTACAAGTTATAGTGAATAATATTTATTGGGGATAATTAACAATAAATAGTTTTGAAATTATTACATTATATGATTTTGTTACAAAATAAAGCCTATATCATTTAAGTACATTATCATTGCTTGAGCAAATCTCATGAGCATATGATTGTTAATATCTTTTATATATTTCATTTAATACTTCATTTAACGAAAACCAAGGTAAAGACGCGTATCACTACGTACCTGAGGTACGTCTCCAGGCGTTCTTGGCACTGTTAGCAGTGATTGATTCATAGTTCCAAGTGAATTTGGGTCAGTTCGGAGATCATTAACGGATAAATCATTATGCCGCCTGAAAAATAAAAGTATAAAACATTGTTTTTATAAAATAATTTTTCTCAGAAAAAACCAGTAATTACGAGATCAAGTAATTATTATTTTTGAATATAAAATAAATAAAACAATTTGTTAGTCATAATCATTTTAATGTCGATATTTTTTTTTTATTGTTATCTACGATTCATTAAATAAAAATTCATAAAACAAAAATAAAATTTTCATTAAAAAAAAATTCTTACCTCGCCGCAACGTCTAGTAACTCCGGACGATTTTTTTGTACCTGTTCTTGTCTTTGAGCCCGCAATTTCCTCTCTGCCAGCAGGAAGTATGTGGCTGTGATATGGTTATATTCATTTTTTTCTAAAGCTCTGTCAAATGAAAGCATAAAAAATTCTATAACTCAATTATCCCTCAGTTTATTATTCATAAAACATAACACAAAACTCGATTACAATAAAAAAATTTTTTAAATATTCTTCACTTACTCTTGTATCTCTTCCTTGGTAGCAATGTTTCCATTGACCATTTTTGTGATGATTAAATTATGGTGATCATCGGAAACTTGTTCTCGAGATACTAGAGGCAAAGTTTCCACGGGGTCATCAGTCTCAATTCCTAACCAAGGATCATTGGCTATTTCTTCAAGTGTCGCGCGGCCTTCCGGAGCTCTCACCAACATCTTGGCAATTAGTCTTTTGCATTCATCACTCACATGCGACGGTATAGAATACTTGCAATCCATAATCATTGTAAGAGTTTCACTATCATTAGCTTCTTGAAAAGGTGCTTGGCCACATACAAGCATATACAGAATAACTCCTAGAGACCAGACATCTACAGCAGGTGCATCATAACTATCACCAAGAAGGATTTCAGGTGCTGAATAGGCCAGTGATCCACATGAAGTTTCTAGCTTTTGTCCAGGACAAAATCGATTACTAAAACCAAAGTCCGTAAGCTTGACTGTACCGAGTTTTTCGAAAAATACAACATTTTCTGGCTTTAAATCTCTATGAACGACATGAAGCCGATGACAATATGAAATGGCTCTTACTATCTGCCTGAAATACGTTCTTGCGATCTATAAAAGAAGATTAGAACAAGATGAATAAATAACTCTTTATCTAGGAGTTTTGATACTAACTTACCTCTTCACTCAACCCGCTATCATGCCGCATAATGTAGTCATAAAGATCTCCACCATCTCCAAGCTCTAAGATGAGATAAAGCTTTGTCTGGGTGTCTATTACTTCGTAAAGCCGTACTACATTTGGATGTTGCACTAGTTTCATACATCTTACCTATAAAAAGATAATAAAGAATATTAAAAAATATCTATAAACAGCTATTTTTATGTTATTACTAGCTTTTACTACGGTCTCGTGTTTTTAGTATCGACTAGGAAAGATATTATTCTGTAATATCATCACTAAGATCTTATAAACTAACACACGTACAGTTACAGCTGCTGGCATTAATAAATTGAATTAAATTTTCTTTTGTACTTTTTTAAAAATAATTTTCAATTTTTTCAGTTAATAAATAAAGAGTATCTTTTAGTAATTTGATATAAAAATTCAAAAACTTGGAAAAGAATGATTGGCAACTGATAAAAGAGGTAACACAGAATTGTTTATGTTGATTTCTTTGACTTAAATTTTTGAATTCACTCCGGAATTTAATTATATGAATATATTTTTTTAAAATTGAGTTTTTTTATTACCTCCTGGAAAAGATGTGCTCGTGAAACCTCGTCCAGCTTGCTTTTATCAATAACCTTGACCGCTACCTTCTCGCCAGTGAAGACATGACGAGCGAGTTTAACCACTGCAAAATGACCTCGCCCAAGGGTCTCTTCCAAGTCATATAATCCAGCGATCTTGCCATCATAGTTACTGTGACCCAGTCTCCGATGCATCACGTCACTAAAATATGAATCATCAAAGTTTATTAACCCTAGAATTGTTTTTCAACATGAACAAAACCTATGTTTATACTTTCAATTTTCATGTACCACTGCTGTACTAGTTATCACATACTTAATTTATAATCCAAGCGATTAAGTTTCTAATTAGCAATTGGAGCTCAGTATAAGTAAAAATAACATGTTTTGTTCACTTGGTAATTTTTTTTTTAAATTCATGAAAAGAGAGTAAAAGATGATTAAAAAAACTGTTTGATAATCGATTGACGTCAAGAATAGGTGTAATTAGAAAAAGAAATTGAAGTGGAAATGAGGGAATTTGACATTTGAAATTAAACGGGAATAGAGTTTTAATGTACCCGGTGTTCAATGATTGAAATCATGTACTCAAGAAATAAAAAATAAATCTCTCTGGTAATAAATTATACTCAGTTCTAAAAATAGAACAAAAATCTTGACATTTTCATAAAAAAACAGAAATAACTAAAATAAAAATAAACAATAAATTTTAAAAATAATGGAAAAGAAGATGAACAATTATCGGTTAAAATCAACATTCGAAAATGTAAATAACAGAACAAGATATAATATCTTATATTTTTTTCATCCACTTAAGGAAATAATTTTCTTTTATGTATATATATAGAAATATATATATAGAAGCATTATTGAAGGCACATGTCATTATTAATGTTGATTATTTAGCATCATGAGATATTATTAAATTAAATTTAACTCTATAAGTAATTGTTAATAATTTTGAGTAATCTTCTTATCCCCTACGACTTCCGGTATCGAATAAAGTGTAGTAAAAAACGAGTAGGTCAACTGCCGCTAGTATTGACCCGTCGCTTTGCTCTCTCTACTTTTTAAAAGCTATCTTCGTTTAATTTACGATTCGTAATTATCTCCAATACAATATTCATAAGACCAATTGACACAGGAATAATAACAGTTGCTCTAGGTCTTCAATCATGAATATAATTATTGTCCTTGTTCAATTTCCCATCTCACAGAATAGTGCACGTTCAGAGCACATGTCTAGATTTATTACTGAACAGTAAATAATTTGAACATAAAATTCTAATTATATATAAGAGAAAATTTTCGACATGCTTTCTACTTCACGATTCTTACGCTTACTTCTAGGAAGTATGAGGAGCCTATTGAAGTCGAGCACTAAAACCAAGAATATCGACGCGACGTTTTTCTATCTTCCCTTTAACATGTCTGTTCGTTTCGTCTCCCCATGTTTTATCTTTGTCGTTTCTTCCGGCCGACTCGGAAGTGCCCGGGAGGCAAATTTATGCCAAGACGCGGCAATGCTAAAGTGCAACTGGGGTCGACAAGGGTTCGGTCGAGGCCACTAACCCATCTACGAGTAACTATGATATTTAATTATTTGCTTTTGTATTTAAACTTTAATAAAAAACTTTTTTGTTCTAAGCGTATAAATAAACAACTTATAAGTTTAATGAGAATTTCGAAACATATGATAAATATATTCACTTGATAAACACTTTTCTAATATTCAATTCATGCATAAGATCGATACAGTAATTTCATATAGTTTCAATCAATATTTCATGAATGCTATCACATAGGAGTGTAGCATAAAAATCAAGTTACTTCATCAAAATTAATTAGTAAATATCAGAGCATTGTAAATGCTGTTGCTCTTTTTGTATGGAATTACGTAACAAGTTGAATTGTTTTTACCAATACTAAAATTTTATGTACATCACAGAGATGCTTTAAATCAAAATTAACGCTTTTTTGATCAGACCATTCTATTTAGTTATTTTCTAGTTGATTGATTGACAGACATGTTTAATATTTCAAGTAAATCCTCGAAATAATTTAAAAATATTTAAATTGTATCGAACATCATCTGCTATTATACAAATTGAATAGCAAGAAAATAAATAATAAAATGGATTAGCAGTTGCGTAGAATTTGCAACCATTTGACATGTTTTCATATTGAAGATTTCATGTCATTCAATTGATGTATACAGGGTTAATTTAGTGAATGTTAATACATTTTATTCAACCACGATGGTTGTTATTATAATTCCAATGCTTGAAGAGGAAAAAATTGCGTGGGTGATGACAAATAACACAATCTGTTGAAATAAAATAAATGAAATTAATAACAATAAATATAGATATACCTCTACGCTAGGTCAAACTTAGTGATTCCGGCTTCCTCTGACGTCTTAAGCTGTTTTTATTCCTCGTTGTCATTTGTGGTATCTAGACATTGCCTTTTTCTAACTCGAAAAGCTTGATGTCTTATGAATAGTCGATGTTTTTATCATCCAAACACTGCCCTCGTGTTAACAGAAGCCAATCAATTTATGCAGCTTCTTTCACACGTAAATGAGGTCACACACACTGACCTTAACGCACCGGGAATTCCGCTATGCACCGATGCTTACGGTGCATTCACGTAAAACTGTAACTGTCGTGGATCCAGCTCAAAGGAATACTTGGAAAATTATTTATGTGTATCAGTGATGATCTTCTGACTCAATGTTTTGAAGCAAATGCAATACGTCAACTAACTTTGATTGTTATATATGTTGTATTGCCAATTGATCAGATATGTACTACGCTTCAAATAGAAATAGTTAACTTGTTTTCATTCCGCATCACACATCAACAAGCTTCAGCTTCCGTCACTTCATGTACTCTCGATCTCGTGAGTACCGTTCATTTTCTTGCCCCACCCAGACACTTTGTAAGACTTCTTCGTTTTCTTCCTCACAATGTTGATGTTATTGATACTGGAATAAATATACCTTTAGTTACTTAATTCTATTACAAGTAACTTTGATTAATGATTTATTATTACATTAAATTATCGTCATTCACCGACACTTCTTCTCGTCTCTTCCTCTCACTCTCTCCGTCAACTTCACTTTTTTCCTTCTTGATAATATCTACGCGTAATCTTTGTTGATCATCCTCATGAATATCATGAAATTCTAAAACTGCAATTTGTACATTTGGTGTGTATTCACGCACGTCTGATTATTGTAGTAAATGATTTTTCTTCAAGATTAGATAAGAGCACTTTAGGAATTCAAGCAACACATAACCGACGGGAGTTCTCGTTAGAACAGTGACTCGAGAAGGCTGGAAAAAACACATTTCACTGAAGATGAGAATTCCATCAGATGTCTTCACTTTTTGGCCACCTGGTGGGTAGCCATTTTAATTTATTATCCAAATCTCAGTCGATAAAAAACTATTGACACTAGCGCCACCTGTAAACATTGAATGAGAGGGAATTTTAAACAGTGGCGCGGTGAATACTGCAATCAGTCTACTGTTCTGGAGAAACACAGCCAGCTGATGGTTTGTGACGTCACTTTATTAACCCATGCGCGCTCGATCTCTAGACTCTGCAGTCGTCGAGTGCCCGCGAGAGCTTTAGGATCGCTCTCTATCAGCAAAACGGAGTGGTAGGTTTGGTTCGATCGAATAATTGGTGACAATTCGACCGAAAGCACCAGGAGCAAAACCCCATCACCAATTCCACAACACTCAGCTTCAGGGACAATATCTCGATGCCGTTCATCTCAAAAGACTGGAGAAGTCCTGGTGAAGAATGGGTTAAAACTGTCGAAGGATGGGAAAAGAAAAAAATACTGGAATGTGCAAATAATAAAACTCTTTCATTGCTGATACGGTGAGTGCTTTACCTGAACTAATTACATTTTAAATGACTATAACTATAACTCATATTCTTTGTCTTGACAACTAAATAGACTTTATTGGCAAGACAGTGATAGTACACAGCTGTTGAATCGATCCAGTCGACATCTTTGTTTACTAGTTGATGTTTACATCTGCGTTTACGTGTCTATTTAAAATCTTATCAATTTTTTCTCCAATTTATAATGATTTTTTAATGATTATACGGGTGATTATGTTTGTGTTTACACTGCGTTACTCCGTTGCTAAAGTATAAAAGTCTTTGTCTCCTTTGTTCTAGTTGACGCAGTTGTATTCGTTCCAAAAACATCGAGAAATGTTAAATGTTAGTTTCTAAAAACTTTTTATTTGCTTTAACTTGCTATTTTATTTTTGTATATTCTTAAATTAAAAGGAAAATGGAAAGTGCGCAATAAATTATTCCATGCATAATAATTAGTTTTGTGGCGTAATTATATTTTTTTCACCTTCAGAATTAAACAATGAATACTATTCACAAGTAACCAGCTGTGAGATCAATTGATTATTTTTTTTTAATTTGTTATTTAACTTTTTTGAGTGGTTATCTTCATATCATTGTTCTTCATCGAAGAAAAATATAATGCATCAATCTTAACTTTTGACTTCGTCACGCTTTCACAACATTGAAATTATGTACTTATAACCTTCATGAGATTTTTAAATCTTTAAGACATTCACTTTAAATTTCAATAGTCAATAAACCTCTATAAAGTACATTAATATAATTTGTATATAATTTAAATTGCTAGTTAGATATAAAGAGAAGTAATCATAGCCATCAGTTACGGTCTAAACGACACGTGTACGCATGAATGCTAACGCAAATCGAGGATGCATATCAAATAAGATATAAATATATGAAAAATAGACAACTAAAAAAAGTTCAACCGTGACAATTGTCAATTGCTCTTGAATCATGGAACATGTAGTATTGGTTTGACCCGAAACCTAGAACTAGGTCATGACCTAGAATTGCAATATGCTTTGTGTGGCTTCCAGGATTCCTCCTTGGACTTTTTTCTCTTTGAACCCTATGCAAGGTTTTATAATTTAATTTACATTTTTCCACAGTACTTTATATTAACAGATTTTGTTATATTACATTTTTTCCTCTTCTACGGTATTCATTATATCAAAAAATTCTGTTTAATCGCCATAAGGCTGATATAAAATTTTCATGAAATCTGGAAGTATTTAAAAAATGTTTTAGAATTGCAAGTTTTTTTATTAAATATTTTTTTATTTAAATTATTGAAGAAGTATGTTTTGAATATCAATAAAGATAGTTCAGGAAATATTAACAATATATAACGTACAAACTATTTTAATTTTCTCTTCAAATGATATTACTTTTTCATAAGGATAACTGAACGTTAACTGTTTCATCAGAAATGCGTACTTAAACAGGTGCATCATGTATCTTTTCTTAGTATTATAGAAAAACCGCAAAATATCTCTATGAACACACGATTCCATCTAATTTTTTTTTTCTATTTTTTATCCGAGTTAGATTGAACGTCAGGATGGTTCTGCGACATCAAATCATTGAGTCGTAACGGATCACGTCAGCTCGTGTCAGTTATATAACACCAACGCACAAATTAGTGACAGTATGAACACTTATATTAATTTGCCAATGAGTAACTGTATAAGTGCATCAACGAAGGTCACTATTAAAACTGGTGACCTTTTCCTGAGCTTAATTTCCCAACCGAGAAACTCTAATATGATATTATCATAATTCTCAACTGATAGAATGGTTTTTTAATGAGTCAATATTGAATATAAATGAGAGAATTGGTAATAAAAAATAGCGAATAGATTAATATATTGATTTGTTGATCATGTTAGTGCGTGGGCAATCCAGTCAATGCCCCGATGAAAAGTGACGTCATCAAAGCAAACAAAAAGTCCTCATAACTTCCATGATACCTGTATGACACGTGCTATAAAATGTTATTTTGCTTTTAGGAGCGAGAAAGATGGAGACAAACCTCGGGAAAAGGAGAAGGAAAAGGAGAAGAAAAAAGGTGAGTCCTGATTGAAACGAATAGCTTTTATGAGAGCATGACGTATCTTTTTTTTATAAAAATTTTGTTTTTTATTTATAGAAAATGCCGTCCAACCTCACTGTCACATTACCCTGAAGTGTACACGTGAGGTGAGTGACTCTTCCGGCGTGAATTCTATATTTAAATTGCTCGCTTAAACTATCAGGATACCAGGATTAAAAATGTGCAACAAGAGGAAGCGAGATTTAAATAGATCCGAAAGTGAATATAGTTAATTTCCCATTTAAATGCACACGCGCAGGCATACCCTCGTATTTTCTCTTAGCCGGAAAAAGAAAAAGAAAACATCAAAGAGAAAAAAAGGGATGAAAATGCGCGAGCAAACCATCAGCTATTATTATTTGGATGTTTTTCATTTGTAGATTGCTGGATTCAATGGATTAAGTGATGCACTTAAGAGGCTTGATTTTTTGTCTGCGGTGCATGACTGTCGACGTTTCAACTATATCGTACGTTTGTTGGATCTACTGGTCAGCCACACAATGGGTGGTCTTAGTGGATGTGCTCAACGAGTGCTGTTCAACATGCTGGAAGAAGTTACTCTGGAGGTTTCTTGTTCTCAGCAACAAACTGGAAGACTTCGTAGACTGATTGAAAGAGTTAGAGCTTTTAGTGCAAGTTGCTGTTGGGGTGGACGACCTCTTGGTTCAGTTGTTCTTTGGGAAAAACACAAGGCAGCTTTAGATAGAATTTTACAAATTGCTTCATCTATTACTATAACTCAGGTAAAGTTGCTTTAGTGGGTAGATGCTGCATTGAGATTAACAAAATCAATGTCAGTTACGTGCTGCCTCAATGCCGCAACGCAGTTGATGTTTATAGGTCAATAAAGTAAAGAGAAAATATGGATATTTATTTACAGCCTGATGAAGAGCAGCGTCCACAGTGGGCAGATCTTCCTGCTGAATGTAGACGAGAAGTGCTTTTACGTCTGAGTGATCCAAGAGATATTGAAGCTTCTTCAGAAGCTTGTGAACATCTTGCTGTTCTTGCTCAAGAACAAAGAATCTGGAGAGAACTTGCACAGTATCATTTTACTCCTCAACAAATTGCTACAACAATGCAAAATAACCCCGGCAAAGACTGGAAAACATTATTTACTATTGCTCGAAGGTAAAAAAACAATAATTTACCATTATTTTAATGATTTATTGTTTTATTTTGATCTATTATAAATTGTTTTAAATTTATTTATAGAAACTTTGGACTGCGAGAAGAGTATGCTGAAATGATTCAACTATGCCGAAACTGTCGTTGTCTCTTTTGGCGATCTCTTGGCCATCCCTGCATTGCTGACCAAGACCCTGCGTTCCAAGAGAAGCTTGCTGATGTCGATCAATCTTCTCTTCATGTTCCAATCCCACCGCAAACTTTTCTCAAATTTTTCTCTCTGTGAGGAATGTAGTCCACAAGCTAAACTGCAATCGTCAATCCACAGGCAAATTCTTTGAGAAAACATAGAAGATAAAAAATGAAAATGTTCAGTCTTTAGAATATCTATTGTTGGCTGTTAAAAATTAACTTCACTTGTAATTTTCTCTTTGAAGTATTATAACTCTAAATTAATCGAGCAAGAAAAAAAAACAAAAAAAAAAATCGTAAATTTAAGTCGAAAAAAGATATATTATATTTATTTTGTGGCGAAAAAAGGGCAGAGAGAAAAATATAAAGGATATAATTTAAATATAGGTATATCGTCCATTAAAATGGTTAATTATTTATCACTGAATCAACGATCGAAATGAATTTATTCGTGATATGTTCGTATAATGACTGTCATTGAAACATATTGACCGAATAATTTAACGTCCAATTACGATCTCTTCCAGAAATTTTTTTATGCAAACTAAGTAAGGAATTGAACGATAATTTATCTTATAAAACTACCGATCTTCATTTATAATCATTTCGATGGTTACATATTGTTTTTAATGAATTGACAAAAATATCCTTTTTTATTTAAGATATAATCAATTCGTCACCGTACGCCGAATCAATTCCGCGTTCTATCCACCTTTCTTCCTTTGACAAAATTATTTTTAAACTAGAGAAAATCATATCTTAAAAATGTAAATATAATATCTCTATATTGAAAAATGTACGGGCCAATAAAATATTATTATTACATTTGAAAAACAAATACAAAAAAAAAAGAAAGTAAGGTGGATGTAACGAATTTAATTTTAAATATAGAAACAGACATTAAGGATTAAAATAATTTAAACGATGTTCATTGTCGGAATGTTATATGCATTGTTGTGTAGTTATCTATCAATCTCATATATATCATTATTAGGATATGTGATAAATTTTTAATGTGTCTAACTATCCTTACTGAATTTATATATATTGTATTACTACATTTAATGATTATAATATTAGTTTTAATTTTAATATAATTATCGATAAAGTCGATTTTAATAAGTTCAATCGGTATTTCTAATCTGAAATATAACAACCGTTTATTGCAGTGTGAAATTTAAAAAATACGAAAAAATTACTGCCAATGCAAATGCTATTGCATTTATGTGAATTGATAATAATTACATATTTTGAATGTCAAATGTTCAATGGTTTGACCCTCATTTTTTCATATGTTTTTTAATATGATTTATGTATAAATTACTGCACGGAAATATATTTCATTAGACTAGTCATTATGTAGCTCGACCAAGACTACAAAACATTTGATCTAAATAAAGAATGGAAAAGATCAGTTATAAATCATGGTGGTGGATACTGAAATAACTTTGACTTATTAGACCAATGTTTAGTGCGATATTGTGCGAAATGCTTTTAAATAAAATATATTTAAGTATATTTTTCTTGACTTATTCATTTCCAATTAGTTAATACTTCATAATTATTTCATAAAAGTAATTGAAAAAAAAATTTCAAAGGTTCTCATGATATTTTAGAATTTTTAAATTTAAAAATTATACAATAACTCCCTCTTTTCTTCCATTTTTTGGAGTATGAGTTTGATTTGTCAAAATAAAAGTAACAATGCTAAAAATTTCTTAATTGATTTAAAAAAGGGTTATAACAATCATAATTACAAGTGAGGTGTCATAAAATTAGAGGAATTATTATCAAGCTTGAAATACAGACCTGATAAAAGCAGCTAAAAAATAGAAGCTGAAAAAATAGAGAACAATTTTATCTGTAACTCTTTGCGAACAGAAGTCGCCATGATCTACTGATAAAATCATTGGGAACTGTTTGTTCGACGGAAACTTCATTTTGTAAAAAAAAGTTGTTATTACTTTTAGTTTACATTTTATTTCACTCACAAATGATGTACATTTTTCTAAAAGTGAATAAGTCGTGGAAAAATATTAATACATTAGTATAAGAAGGGTTTTTTTTACTTCAGCAGTATCGTACATAATAGTGCATACTGAATATTAACATGATATAATAACAGATTTACTTCGTTCTCAATAATGAACTTAAGTGTAAAGTTGTTGACATCTTTATGGATTTTCATTTTTTTTCCACCCAATTCTAAATCACGTTCTTTTTCTTAAGTATGGATTCATAAACTTAATAGGATTGTTAATGATTATTTTAATCCAGCATTCTTGTGAAAATATTGTATTTGTGTTTATGATTAATTGAAGTCAGGTAATAAATTATTGGTATATTATTTTGAATATAATTTTCCTATGTTTATTATTTTCTTTGTTTCTAGATATGATGGCACAATCCACAACAAGTGGTACATCATCTCGCAAACATATAAGAGACCATGACATTGGTACAAACACTCGTCTACCACATTATGGAGACAGTGAATGGGAAACAAAAGAGGTAATATATTGAATATTTATGAAAAACTATGTGATTTTATATTTTTCAATTATAAATGATGTTTCACACAGGCTCTCAGACAAAGAGAATTGGAGGAAGCAAGAGCTCGAGCAGCACAAATGGAAAAAACTATGAAATGGTGGTCTGATTGTACAGCTAATTGGAGAGAAAAATGGAGTAAGGTAAGAAATGAAAGGAATAAAGCTAGAGAGGAAGCTAAATTATTGAGGACTAAGTTAGAAATAGCTGTAAAAGATGCCAACAGTTATAAACATGAGTCACAGGAGCTTGAAATTCAAAATGAACAATTAAGAAAGGAAATGGAAAAAATTCATGTGGTCTTATTGAAACATGTTGGTCAATTTGATAGGCAGATTGTTAATATTCTTGAATCAGATTCGCAACTAAGGAATTCTCTCGGTATTGATGATCTTTTAGAACTCTATAATAATGTTGAGAGATGTGATAGAAAGTCTGATAGTGTAAATTACAATTCAGGATGTCGTAAAAGTCCACGAGATGAAGTATTATTACCAGAAGCACCTGAAAGAGATATTGAAGAGTACGTTCTTCAAGGAGCTTTGCCAAAACATGCTGTTGAGCTGTATAAAGAAGGATCTATGAGTAGTTTAGAAAGAGACATCGCTCAATTAATTGAAGAAAATGGTAAAATTCATGATAAAATAGACAGGAAACCTTCTACAGTTGATAGTGAAATTGAAGATCCAATGAAACTTCGAATGGCTATGCTAAACTTAGGTATTGAAGAAGCTACTAAAGCTCTGTCTGCAGAGAAAGATAACGAACCATTTCTCAATGAAACTGAAAAACTTCAATTAGAAATTAATCAACTGAAAATTCGCTGTAATGAATTACAAGAAAGTCGATCTGAACTATTGAAACAACTAGCCGAATCAAAAGAACAATACCAAACAGAATTAATGGCTGCTCAAGCTGATCTTTTAGATGAAATAGCGAATCGAGAAGGTATGGAACAACGAATGAATGAGTTAAGAGCAGAATTAGAGAGACTTCAGCTCGAAAATGCATCCGAGTGGGGAAAACGGGAACGGTTAGAAACTGACAAAATTTCTCTCGAACGTGAAAATAGACAATTGAAAAATGAACTACGGGAATTGCAAGAAAGAATAGAACTCAGAAGATCTCGATCCAGTTCTACAATCGATACTGATACCAAACAATTACATCAAGATTTATTAGATATGAAACACGTCAATTCGAAATTAAAGAAAGTTCTTGCTGAAAAAACAACTGAGTTAACGCATGCATTACGTAGATCAGAACAATATGAGACTGAAGTAAAAAGAGTTAGAGGTAGAGTTGATGAGTTGAAAAAAGAATTAGCTCTAGCTCAAGATGAAGTTGATGCTGCTATTACAAATGCTAGACGACTTCAACGAACAAATGAGGACCTTGTCGAGCAATTACAGTCAGCCAATGTTCGAATAGAACAGTTAAAAAATCGTTCAGAACCATGTGCTCCAGATGTAGTTGCGGCGATTTTAGAAGATAAATCTAGAGATGATGAAAATGTTGATAGTTCTATTGCAGATTATGAAAAAAGAGTTTGAGTATAAATTTTTTTATTAATTGACCATTCCTCTAGATTTGAGTGACAAAGGCTGTGTTAAGGTGGATGAATTCATGACACTTCTTTTTTACTTTTTTTATTTTGACTGAATTTTAAAATAAAAAAATAATATAAAACTTGTATATTAACAAAATTATGATTGAGAATAAATAATATTCTATCATGTTCCCAAATGTCTAGAATTTAAAAGAATAAAAATATAAATTATATGAGATTCTTAGAAATACTCCGAATTAAAGAAATCGTTGTTGGTTCAACTAAGCAATAATGTTAATCTCAATGAAAAACTAAAACTATATTCTATGTAAACAAAATTAGAATAAATATTATTGTCATTATATGAATTATGATTAACGTCCCTATTGCTTTACTTGAAATTTTTAAATGACAAGGTATACAACTCTAAAATACAATTAGTATGTATTTTCAATTTACATATGAAGTAAAAAAATAGAAAATTATTAATCAAAAAAGATGATTTATTTTTCAATTGTTTTTATAAACAAAATATAAATGCTTAATTAGGTTTTAATTTTTTGAGTATTGTAATCAAAGTAAAGTGCAATAAAGCATTGAGTGTCGACTACAGAAAAATAAATAAAATAAAATTTCTCTAGTAAAGATATAAAAAACACTAGCATTTCATTGGTGTACCATCAGGATATGTAGGCATTTTTGGTTTACAAATCTTTGTTCTTCCATTCGAACCATGAACAATGTCACAGGAGAATGTAAAATATCCGCAAGTTGAACTCTTCGTATAATATCGATGTTCATATTTTTTGCGTGCATCTCCCAATTTTCCAGCTACACTATTTGTTACTGTATAATAATTTGTTTTAACAGGTGCGACAGTCATAGATTTAAATTTACCATTTGTACCTACAAAATTAAAATATTTTTCTATAATTTATTCTTTATATAATTCACATTCAAACACTCACCTGTAAATTTCGTCGAGTATCTATTATTATCCCATTCACTACTGTGACTTCCAATTCTATCATGTTCATTATTCAAAGATCTCATCTCAGGTATTTTACTATGCTGTACTCGGTCGTGATTAAATATTGGCGATACTGTATGTTTTTGAGATTTTTCATTTTCTTGATCTCTTCGATCTGAAATTGATGTAACTTTTCCTCTAAAACCTTGAGGAATTGTAAAACCAGGTAAAGAAGTACCAGCTTCTAAAATACTTCCTTCTTTCAACTTTGATGAAGAAATTTGTTCTACATGCGTATCAAGTCTTCTGCTATTTCCAGGATGCATTGAAGTTATATGTTTACTTCCAGAAGTTTTCATTTCTAATTCTCCATTTGCTGGAGGCATGAGATCGTCTTCTTCTGCATACTCTTCTTCATCATTTTCATCGTCTTCATCTTCATCAGCATATTCTACATTCCTTGATTCGAAGTCTAGACTTTCCCTTGATTTATCATCTACTCTTGATGATATCTTAGAAATTATTTTTTTTCTACTAGAACTAGAACTTGATTTAAGAGGATTAATTTTTTCTGTCACTGGATCTTCTAGTTCTGGAGGAAAAGTACTTCCTTCTTCATTTTCACTAATTTTACTTGGTCCAAATTTTTCAAAACTTTTGAATAAATTGGAATCAGAATTTGTAAAATTGAAAGGCTTCCTCGATGCTGCTGCACCAGATCCTGAACCTGCTTGAGCAGCTCCTGTATAAGTTATTCCATATTGAAATGATCCTTCAAGTTGTGATTGAGACTGACCTCGATAAGCTCCACTTTGTGCTGAAGCTGTTCCTCCACCTCTAAATGGTTTGGATCGAACTTTTTCTTTTTCATTCGATTCCATGTATGGCTGAAAACCAATTTGAGCTTGGCTAGATGTACTACCTTCGCCATTGGCTTGTGCATCAGCCATTCCACCTTTTACACTAGCCTGGACTTGAGAACTAGTTCCATGGTTCCAACCACTACTTTGTGCTTCTGTTTTTGTTGCACCACTATCAGAATTCAATTCAACTTGTGCCTGGCTTTTTCCTTTACCGCCCATACCTTGAGCACTGCTCATAGCACCTTCTTTTCCACCAGCTACTTGAGTTTGAGCACCTTTATTAGAATCACTAATACCTGCTTGAGCAGCAAAAGAACCAGATCCAGTATAAACTCCCCTAACTTGAGATTGAGCTACTCCAGAGCCAAATTTTCCATCAGCTGATGCACTTGCGTGAGTACCTGAATCAGTTTGCTTTACCGAACTCATTGCATGAGAATCGGCGTCATCGTCTGTTGAAATCGCACCCGGATGGCCGGGAACGGAAGTTCCCGGAGTAAGTACTGGATATGTTCCAGGAACATTAGAGGTAGAATAACCAGGATATGATGTGATATAAGTGCCTGGTACTAATTGTTGCCCACCGGGAGGAATAACGCCACCAGGATATGTCCCCGGTGTGGTTGTTTGTCCACCAGACGGAACAATTCTACCCGGATATGCTCCAGAAGTAATTTGGGGTCCACTAGTAGGCATTGATCCGCCAGGATATGTCCCTGGCATGCCTACTTGTCCTCCAGGAATAACTGTACCTCCTGGATAAGTTCCTGGCATAGAAGTTTGGCCTCCAGTAGACACTGAACCACCAGGGTACGTGCCGGGAATAGATGTTTGTCCACCAGGCGAAACAACTCCACCAGGATATATTCCTGGCATAGAAGTTTGGTCTCCAGTAGCCACTGACCCAACAGGATACGTGCCGGGAATAGATGTTTGTCCACCAGACGGAACAACACCACCAGGATACGTTCCGGGAATAGTTGTTTGTCCTCCAGTAGGCACTGACCCACCAGGATACGTGCCTGGAATAGTTGTTTGTCCACCAGGCGAAACAACTCCACCAGGATACGTGCCTGGAATAGTTGTTTGTCCTCCAGTAGGCAACGACCCACCAGGATACGTGCCTGGAATAGTTGTTTGTCCTCCAGGCGAAACAACTCCACCAGGATACGTTCCTGGAATAGTTGTTTGTCCACCAGGCGAAACAACTCCACCAGGATACGTTCCGGGAATAGATGTTTGTCCTCCAGGCGCAACAACTCCACCAGGATATGCTCCGGGAATGGTTGCTTGTCCTCCAGGCGGAATAACTCCACCAGGATACGTTCCAGGAATAGTTGTTTGACCTCTAGAAGTAACTGTACCTCCTGGATACGTACCTGTCATACCTACTTGTCCGCCAGTTGGAATTGTACTCCCTGGATACGTTCCTGGTAGAGAAGTTTGGCCACCAGTAGGCATTAATCCTCCAGGATATGTGCCTGGCATATAAGTTTGACCCCCCGTAGGAATTGTTCCACCAGATGGAATCGATCCACCAGGATACGTCCCTGGTATGGAAGTTTGACCTCCAGTAGGCCCTGTTCTATCAGGATACATTCCTGGAATTGTTTGACCCCCAGGCACAATAGATCCACCCGGATATGTTCCGGGCATAGCCATTTGTCCGCCAGGTGATACAACGCCACCAGGATAAGTTCCTGTGGTTCCTGGTATCATTTGTTGTCCACCGGAAGGTACAGTGCCACTCGAATATGTTCCTGGAATGGTTGTTTGTCCACCCGGAGGTATAATACCACTAGGATAAGTTATTTGTCCTCCGGAAGGTATTGTTCCTCCAGGATATGATGTTCCAGGTATCATTTGTTGCCCACCAGATGGAATTTGTCTACCAGGATATACATCTGATGTGCCTATTTGTCCTCCAGAAGTGACTGTACCTCCCGGATATGTTCCTGGTATTGAAGTTTGGCCTCCGGTGAAAATTGTTTGTCCTGGATATGTAATGGATTTTCCTGGTGTAGTATCTGGATGATAAACTCCGCCAGTATGTGTTCCAGGACTCTGTATGTTCAACTGGTCTGGTTGAGGATATTGGCTTGTAGAATAAGTTGATCTACCTGGAGCATTTATTCCGTATGTTTGATATCCTGGGCAGTCTTCACATCCAGAACCACCTGACGACATACTTTGAGCTTGTCCAATTCCATTCCTGCCACCTAAAAAAATTTATTTATCTTCACTTCTGCTACGATCAGTTTTAATAACAATCTACGACTCTATTTTTATAATTTTGATTATTATTTTCATTGAATTGAATGATCGGTACAAATGTAATGGGAATAAATACTTCTTTTATTTAGTACCAAATGAATTTACAAAATTTTTAAAGAGTAAGTTTGTTATAAATTTTGTATAAAAAATCTTCTAATTTTACAAGATTAATTTTATAGTTTCATAAAATCTTGAAGATTCACTTTAGTCACTCACTCACAGCTGCCCGAGAAGATTGGTTTGTTGCTTCAGCTTCTGCTTTTCCTTCTTTTTCTCCTTCTCCACCAAAATTTAAATATTGAGATTGAGTCTGACCACGAAACTTGCCAGACAGATAAGTTTGTCTTCTGAATCGCTGGTTCATTTGCTCAGAATTTTCCAATACATTTTCGCGTTTAACACGTTCCTGTACGTGTTTTCTAAACACATTGCTACCATCAGATGGAATCTTGTTAAAATACGAGTCTTGAGTATTCGATGGTATTTGACGAATTTCTTGGAGAAGTTTAATAATATAATCACCACAAAAATTCATTATTCGAGGTCCAGCTAATTTCAATGCCTACAATTTTTCATAAATAAGAATATTTATCCATCATGGATAAGTTTTTATTTAAATATTTTTATTTACCTCAGCTCTTGTCATATCCAAGCTTGATGGATAAAGAATAGTTGGATAATTTTTTCCACTTATAAATGATTTCCATTGGTTTTCTCTTATTTTCTCCAAGTAGCATGTATTTTCATTAACATCTTTATGAGCAATGTAGCGCTGAAATTTGCTTTATTTGATCATTTATTCTAATAAGAGTCAAATAATTAAATTTAATTACCGTCGAATAATCAACATATCTGATAGGCTCAAGATATTGAAGATCCAAAACTTGTGAGATATCTCTGGATTCCAACGAACGATCGAATCTCGTTTTTTCCTAGTCGATATAAAAAAATGTGGTCAAATTAGTGTAAATTAGTATGAATGGCTACTAATTATTAATTGGGATAGGAAAGATGAATTTAAGCTTATTATCTCGTGAACTCTGATCTTCTTAAATCTTATTCTAGTCAACGCGACAATAATATTCTGCTTTTGTGCATTTTAAAATATACGAATTCTTAATTTTCATACTGAATAAAAATAGCTGAATAAAGTCATATATGTGATTCAGGAAAAAAATTGCTTGCATCCACACATTCTGAATAAAAAAAAATTAATTCAAACATTTTGTAGCTAATTTTAAACAAATACTATAATTGATTATAATATTTATTTTAACTTACATGATATCGACCAAAAGTAATCTGTAGGATACAGAAGATAAACGTTATGACAAGCCACATGATGATCGTTGTCTTGACGGGCTTCAACTGCGGTTCGTCGTATTGTGACTTGTCGTTTAGAGGTGTTACTCCCTTCCTACAAGTTGCCCTCTCTCATATAGCACTTGAGATTCAAGAGATCGAAAGGATTGTGAAACTGAGACGAAGATGTAAGCAGAAAACTTGAAGAAGTAAAAAGAGAATACTGATATGAATATTCTGGGAAGCATGGAGGCTCTGGAAGATTCAGCTCATTGCATATATCTTCTACTCTCTCCCTACTTCAATTAGATTACATTTCAATCATTCTAACTTTCATATTAGTATCTTTGTCTTAAGATTTTTTATTCAACCCTGACGTCACCATGAACTCAATCAAAATATATCAAAGTCAATGAATGTTTAATTGGTCTTCATTAATATTTCAGGGTAGTTATTCGAAAATAATTTTAAAAAATAAACAAATATATTAAAATTTCTGCTAAAAAAAATATAAATATTGTTGAATTAGAATATTTAAAAAACGTTAAATTTTGATTGGATGACGTTTGAAAAATCAAAACATGAAAATTCTAAATTCATTTTATGATTATTAATAATAATTATACTATTATATACCAATACTATTATATTTTTTAAGCAATATTTACTAGATATTGAAATATGAAGTAATTTGAGTTCTTCTTTTAAATGGCCTAATTATTTATTTCAATTCATTAGCTGAAGACAGCAGATCTGTTGTTTGTCGATAACCACTTACTGATGAAATCCTCAACTTCGTTCAGTGGGAGATTGAATTTCAATTTAAAAATGAAATTGCATTACGACCTTATACTCAATTATGTCAGTATGATACTTATTATCTATTGAGAGAATATTAATTAATAGTTGAAAATTATATTTGTCTACATTTGTTGTTTGCCAATTCAACAACATATCAATAAGGTGTGATTTATAAATAAATTAAAGGTAATTTTTTTTTTTTTCATTTTATTATCTAAATGACAAGATTGCTAATGACTCGTAAAAAATTCGTATAATTAGTTTTTCATATTATATAGCTTAGGCACTCTGTATAAACGTCTAAAAGCTTTAAATAATCTATAATAAATTGATTGATACAATATTTACATAAGCTGTATTTATACTTAATGTACTCATAAACTAATTTTATTTAAAAACGCTATTTACAGTGTGTCTATTTTTATAAATTCTTCTATTAATGCACTGACTAGGATAGACACAGACGACTTTATAAAATAATGAAAAATATTCCCATTTATACTTATTAAAAATTACATTTGAATTTCATTTTCCAAATCGTCAATTTTTTCATAAATTCATTGTAATTAAGCATAAATTTTTTAAATTATTAATAATTTCTACTCGATTTGCGTTATGTTGATCAATCTTCCATCTATGTGGTAAATGATCTAAACTCTCAGTCGATAAAATCGTCACTGTATGTTTGACAAATATTTTATATCAAGAAGAAATGATCATTTAATTACTGCAAATCGATTTCGACTAGTTTTCACTCAGCCAGTTTGATTGAATCGAAACTGACAATCTTAACAATTTGAAAAAAAAAAGAAATAATAATTGATGATTGTTCATCCAAAACATAATCATATCTTTTTCCTTTTTGCCTCATATTCACACCTTGTCTAAAAAGCGAATAATAAAAATTATAGTAATTAAAAAATTATCTAACAACAAACATGAATTCATTCTCTTAGGTAAATGAATAACAATGCATATTAAATGACGAAATTCCTATTATCATCGAAATTCGAATGATTTTGTAACTATTATATAACTATTATCTGGTCCCTAATTAGGAAGATGCTTAAAATCAGCAAAATAAAGGGAAAAATATGTTTGATACAATAAACAAAAATTTCCACACTTTTGGAATTTCTGAATATTAAATTAAATATGTTAATTAAATTTTTGTCTATGCTATCGCAAGGTTCAAAGTTATTCCAGTTGGTCTTGAGAATGCTGATGGTCTCGAAGGATCAGAAAAATCAAAAAGCCCATTCTTTCCAGTTAAATGACGACCGGGAATATGTTCTGGATTTGGTGAGATAACTGATGTTCTTATAACCATTCTTGATAAATATTCACTTCCCTCACTGCTGCATTCTATTTTTCTAGATTTTTCAATATCATCTGCGTAGTGATGATTTTGAATTGGTACCGGAGAAGAAAGCGTTTGACTTGACTTTGTGTGTCGAATAATGGTTGAAAGTGCAACAGGAGATGATGATAGAGTTTCGCGAGCGAAGCCTGGTCGTGGAACAATAACACTTGTGGGTGACGACGTAACTCCGGCTGGAAAAATCCGTTCTGAATTTCCTGAAGATGGTGGTGATGCAGTGGTTGAAGTAGTGTTAATTGCAATATCTGTGTTTTCTTTTTTTTCTGGAGTTACCCGATTATGAGCTCTCATGCAAGATGATTCTTCATGTTTGTAAAGATATGATTTAAGAGCAAAAGCTTTCCCACATCTTCCACAGATGTGTGGTTTCGTATTCGAATGAGTCTGCACGTGGGCTCGAAGATTGGATTTATCAGCGAAGGCTTTGTTACAGATGGTACATTTAAATGGCTTCTCACCTAAAGAAAAAGAAATTTGATAAATAAAAAATTGGTTTAATTGCTCTAATAAATCATTAATGAAATTGCAAGCATTTATAAGATACAATACCTGTATGAGTTCTAATATGTCCTTGGAGAAGCCATGGTCTTGAAAAACATTTACCGCAATAATGACATTTACATCCTTGATTATGAGTTCTAACATGCATGCTAAATGCTGGCATGCTGACATAAACTTTGTCGCAGTGAGGACAGCGTCGAGCTTTTTTGTCTCCCAAAGAACGATGCGTTTGTTTATGTCTAGCTAAATTTGAAGAAGTTGAATATTTTTTTCCACAATCAGGGCACTCATGATCTTCATTATCATCTGTTTTGGAAGAATCTGAATGACCTGAGGAGTTTCTTCTTGCAGGAGTTATTGGTTGGTTGATTGCGAATAATTTCCTACTATCTTGTTCAAGGTGAGTTGATGATAAACGACTTTTATCTTCAAGAATTTCTTTTTCTGCCTCAATTCTTTCAAAAAATAATCTTGTTCTTTCTTTCAAGCTTAATTCTGTTTCTTCAACTGGCCGATGAGTAATTTGAGTTTCCGCTGAGATCGAACGATATTTATGAAGATCTTCGACAGCTGGGGTCCATTTCGGAGACATTGGTCGGTGATAGATGACATTACTAGGATGAATAAGTGTTCCTGCAGCAGCAGCTAAGCTTACTTCAGCAAGTTTAGTTAAATTATAAAGTTCTTCTGGACATTCCGAAGATGTTTCGCTTCCACAGTCACTAACTCCATCAGAAGTTGGTTGGTTTGAATTGTATTCCGGTATTCGTATTCGTCTTTCGATACCAAAACCTAAAAAAAATTCCACATTAATATATCATTTATTTTTGCGTTTACAGTCTAGTAAAAAAACTATTGGAAAGATTGGCGTCAAAGAAATAAGCTCTTTCTTCGCACTACACCGGCTGCTCCGTTTTCGGGAAGAACGGAAATAGCACAGCGCGTGCTAAGAGACCCTGAAGAAGGAGGGGTTGACGCATACCATTGGTTTGCGTCGTTAATCGTCATATGACGCATAAGTTTATCATTTAAGACATAAAATAAAAGCCGAAAATAAGTGAACAAAGAGGCGCAAAAATGGATAAAAGTAAATAAACTTACTCCGACCAGTGTCTTCAAAGTCTTCGCTACCATTATACCGGCGATGAGTGATAAGGAAAGCTCTTGGCATTGTTCTTACAGTTTTTTCTCAATATTAAAAAACACTTTACCACTTCACTTGACTCAATTCATCACTCTCCGTAAAAGTAACTGTGATAGAAAATGGTTATAAAAAATTTTCCAAGTAATTCACTAATGGTTCCAAAATTATTGAAGTGTTTGTAAATGTTAAAGAGACTCTAAGAAGCACATGTAGATGAGGGATAACATCGACTTGCGAGTTTAGGACGTAATAGTTGGTCCGGCTGGGATTCGGGGCTACATATAGGGAGCCAGAGACCTCCCTCGTGCCTCTCCCCACTTTTTCAGCTGCTACCACGCGTCCGGAGTACAGAAGCATGTGCCACAGTCCCCCTTGCAACTCCCTTTCTTACTCTCAATATTCTTTTATCTGTATACATGGCACATTCGTGTTGGAACTTGGCTGCTTGGCGCTACCACCACCCGGTCCATCGCCTTCTTCTTCTCTTCGCGGTGGCTGAGGTTTCTTCTCCCACTGGGGCATGTGCCGGCCACCCTCGCAAATGCGGCTCACCAGACAAAAGACAGCTGAAAAGCTCAAGCCCTTCTGCATATGAATTTATTTTTAAGTTTTTTATTAAATTTATTTTTAATTTAATTATACATCAACTTCAATTGATAAAAAAAAATGTACTGATATACAAAGATTTTATGATGATAAGAAAAATCTGAATGAAAATTCGTTCGACAGATTGAGTTCGACGTTGATCTTTCTACATCAATTATTCCAGTAAGCGATTGGTAGCTATTTTTACTACCCTAGTGCAGTTCCTTCCTCGCCCTTTACGTCGCCGAAAGATTGTCAGCACAAGCATGATCGTAAACTATAAGTTTTTTTTTTACCGCGCAGCAAAGATTATCTGGTTTATAAAAAAATTTTTAATTGACGTAAAAATTGCTTCAAAGCTCGTGGGTGGAGCCAAAGTGATTCTTAGTAATTTCGTCAAGAAAAATGGTAAAGATAAAAGCTAAAGTGAAAAGCTTGTCGAAGGACAAGTATAAGTTGAAGAGTCGAAGAGAGCGATTGAATGAATGCCACGCAAGTTAGTCAGCATCCGCGATTCTAAATTCGGCAGTCTGTTGGCTCTAAGCCAGCAGAACCACCCAGCGCACCAACCTGTGCTTCTTGCGTCCTATGAGCAACTTTACAAACTCAACCAACGCATCTCGCAAGTTTGAACGCTTCACAATCAATTTCTTCATCTGTATTTGATGTTCACTGTTGCTAATCAGGAACATTTACTATCATCAAAGTGTCAACTCTTTTCCTTTATCATCTTGTTTCTTAAAAATAGTAGTTGATATGTCGACTTGTATTTCTAATCAAGGCGGAAGTTGAAAATAAATTGAAAATAAGAACAGGTGTCTTACCACTGTCGCATCGTCACCGTATCCAGAAATAAAATTGTGCGTCGGTATATCAATTCATTTGACGCACGTTTAAAACCAGCCAAACTAATGGAAATTTTTATTTCTCTATGAAGATTAAGAAAACAGATGAATGATAAATTTTTTCAACTTCCTGTCGACCTCAACTGCACTTCAGATTTAAATTTATCCATATGCAAAGCTAATTATTCTTTGATGAATCTTTAGGACAAGTTTTTCAATCTCCAGGATATCTACTGATTCATTATTCATACATTTAGGGTAATTTTTAGGTATTTCTACTTGCACTTTCAACCTATTTATTACATTCATAATGTTTTCTTCTATTGTTAAAATCTGGTCCTTGTATAGTAGTTGTGGTTTTACACACATGTTGGAAAACATAAATTAGTGAAGGAAAAGTCAGAAGGGTTGATTGAGTAGGTATCCTGTAACATGAAAAATATTTAGAAATGCTTGGTTCCTGTTCCTGTCCCTTTTTTCACGCTAATGTTATGACTGTTACCGGAATCTGTACAGTTTGAGGAAATCCATCGGTATCTTCAAAGGGCCAATATGTAGTAGATAGAGAAATGAAGATGGAGAAATGGAGGCGTGGAATTTTTCAGTGCGACACATCGGACTAAATTGTCGACTCGGCATGGGGTTGCCGTTGCTGGGGCTATTTTGAGTACCGGTGGCTGATGCAGCTGTCGCATACTCTCGGCAAACCACCTCCCGTATACTTCATGGTCATTCGACTCAAGAAGACACCGAGAGAACGACGACCTCACGTAACTTCAACTTCTTCAGGGTCGTCTTTATAATCGTTTTAATGTCGATTAATAAATTCTGTAATGAAAAATGTTTATTGATAAATAGACTTGAAAATATTAAATTTAACAGCAAGGAAACAGACAGAAATTAGAAAAAAAAAATTACCCGTAGTGGTTTTTTTGGATGAACAACAGTCTTGGAATTCACTGGAGAGTGATAGACTGGTCTGAGTAAAGCCATTTTGGCCCATTGCCATCTAGACGTTTTCAGACGTTTGAGTGTTTAACCCATAGGTTCCTAACATGCCATCGTCATAGTCACTTATTTAAGTTAGAGCTTATTTGTTCCATTTTCTTATTCAATTAAAATCTTAATAAGACATCAATGACCCTTATAAATTTTCCGTAAACTTCATAACAGAAAAAGTTTATAAAAAAATTTTTTCAGTGACAGACTATTGATTTAAATTTACAAGTGGTGAGGTGACAAAAATTCCACTGCTTTATCTATGAAAGTAAACAGTCATGACACGTGTCGTTGACACTTGCTGATAGACAATTAACTAATAAATTTATTAACTTCGTTGTTGATTATTTTTTAGCTACAATAATTAATGAAGTTATAAAAAGATAATTATTATTCTTATTTGTTTAAATAAAAAATGTAAAAAATTGACTCAAATAATTATCAAAAATATTAAATAAAATTCAGTTGGCTAGGTCAGTGGTTCAGGAGCTGGAGCAAAGTAGTTGGAAAGAAAGAAGAATAAGAAAAGGAAAAAAAAACGCTCACTTTCAACAATGGATAACCACTTATGTAGTGAAGATGGTGATGGTGGTGCACTAAAACGAGTTTCTTCGCAGGTGGTGAATGCGGCTTGCTAAGGGGTTACAAAGACATGCCGATCAGCTGGCCATGTACTCTCCCTTAGAGATAAAATAGGGAACCTCAACATCCTGTGCCTGTTGAGCCAGCTAGCATCTGAACCAGCTATTCAATGGCTAAGTCAGTTCCTCACTCTAATGCTTTGTTTTGTTTATTCTGTTCATCAAATTCGCTTTTTCCGTTGCTTAATTTATAACACATCTGACATCTAAATAAAATTATACAGATATTTATTTTTAGAAAATTGATTTCAAGTTTCCAGTTCTTACCTCTTTCCTTGACAACTGGAAAAAAATAAATCATGATAGATTTTTTATCACTTTCCCTTTCGAACAGGATGAAAAAGCAAAAAAAGCTAGACTCTAAAAGAAAGTAGACTGGAAGTTGAATTAAGAAAGGAATTTAGGGTTGCAGACATCAAGTCACCAGTATTAACTGGCACGCGACTGCCACGCGCTCTTATTCCGTCTTCTTTCTTTTTAATCCTCCGCTTCCTTTTCTTATATTCTTCCTCTCTACATATTCACTTCTTCTTTCTTGTATTATATCGACGGATGTAAAACCACATGTATTAGGGCATGTGTCGAATTGGAAAAGAAATCAAAACTAAAAAAAACTTCCAATACTCAAGAGACTTTATCAACATTTTCAGGAAGTTCATGAACAAGTGTGTAGTCTGGATTTCTTATCTTTCTTTCCAATTCACCGTTTAACAAAGTGGTTCAAAGTCTTAGAAATTTTCAAGTAACATATAAAGTTTTTGCATCAACAATATCAATTAAAAGGATATTAAATAAATTCCGTAAAAAAATATTTACTTACATAATGAAAGGTGTACGTACTTAAATCAATTAGTTAATGAAAATTACGTCAAGAGTTACTGTAAAAATAGTTATTAGAGCAACCTGTGGCATTCAAGCTATCATTACATCAACGTGATTGGCGCAACAAAGTAGCCAGAATTAAAGGAGACTCGCCTTCAACTGTCCCTAATCATCAACTCACGTACTCATGAGAAGCAAATTAGTCCGTTGTTAATGTTGGCATCAAGACAGTGAAATAATCCGATGCTTGATTATTTTTTCCAACTTTGCTCTTAGCTTCATGTAAATCATATGAATTGCTTCCAGTCTCGATGGCTTTTAAAATATTGGTCATATTTACTCAGGAAGGAAATCTAATTATAGAAGAAGTTGTCAGAAGGTGGAAGTAAAGAAGACGAGAAAAGGTAGGGTGCGAGTAATACGAATAAGAATTGGTTGCATTGGACGTCGTAAAATGCAGCCTGCATCCGCTCTGCGCAGATGTACGTGAATGTTTGTCTTCCAGTTAGAGAAAGAAGCAGACAATTTTGACTGTTGGTCCATGACCAAGTCGTACTAAGCACAAACAGTCTACCTGGGACGATGAACTCACTAGAGCTTCCAAGAAAACTTCAACGAAGGTCATTGACTCGGAAAAGCTGCTTCTCCTCCTTCAGAGTCACAGAGAATCTTGAACCTTCTAATTGTCACATCAAATGTAGATTTTCTTTGAGCTCTTTTTTGCCATTTATCAATTTCAATTCTGGAATAAAAACGTTTTTAGTTGACTCATTAACTTTTCCAGCTGATGAAACTCACTTGAATCTCTCGAAAAGCATTGCTGAGAGAGTTTCGCTAATTTTAGATCAACTTAAGGGTCTCTGGATAGGCAGCTGGTGTGATTCGAGTCGCACGTGGTCTCCCGTATGACGTGTGTCCAGACGTATGACCGGACATCTCCCTTCTGTTCACTTTTTGATACCAAAAATGGACCTTTGAAATCTTATTCACCTTTTTAAATACATTTTCTTTTCTGAAAAAATTCAAACTCTATTTTTGACATCAACCTGGTCTTATACAATACTTATGTATGTGAACAATTCGATATATCTCGTTTATATTAAAGTTTATATTTGAATGATTGTGTTAAAAATAAACAGGTGGTAATGAGGAAAAGATTAGCCGGATGTTTGAAACTTACTGGAGTTAATCTCCAAACTGTCCAAAAGTTTGAATATATATTTAAAGGCTCCCTTTAACGGATGTGATGTTTGGGACAAGACAAAAAAATATGCGTGCAATCTCGTATAAATAGACAACAGTGACTGTCTTGCTAACTAATACTCTCTGGCAGATGACTGACTTCCTCATTTTCTTCAGGGTCAATTCCACCTTAAAAATGTTTTATCTACGAAAAAAGAGAAAATAAATTCTACATGTTTTTAGCTTTCTTTATGTCAACGACCTGAAAAATGACACGCTCTAGGATTTTTTTAAGCTTTACACTTGTTACTTCGATGTCTAGCAACCTGCTTGGAAAACATCGATCCCACACGCAAAAAGTGAAAACACGTGATACAAAGAAGACCAGTAGCCCTTTTCAGACCACATGCTTGAGCTTTAGAGGGGTCTTGGGCCCTTTCTGAACTATAGTATATGATATAGTTGAATTAAAAAACATGTGACAATCCATGGAGTAAAAAAAACTTGGGAAAAAAGTCAAGACCAACGCAGATTACACCTCCTCGATGTGTATAATAATTATAACGTTTTAAATAGCACTGGACTTTGGTAATTTCTTCGTAGGAGATGTTGAAAACTCAAAAGAAATAGTGATCAAGTTTACTTTTGATGATATCACACATTATTGATGGCATAACATCATGTATATAATTTAATCTCTGCTTACGAAACCTGAAAAAGCAAACGTTATAAGCTTCCCAGTTTAGGAAAGTTATTGTGATGAATTTGAAATTCAAAATTTTGAACTCATTTTCATGTTCTTAAAAAATAATAAAATAATTGGAAAAAATTAATTTTTGTTTAAGTTCCTTTAATATCATATCTTTTTTTTTTGAAATTATTTTTTGAGTTGAAGCTTTATTTCGACAGAAAGATGATGACTATCACCTGCTTCCATTGTTTAACAATGATTTTCGCTGGTGCTGTCGAAGAAATCTGACACTTACTTTTATGATTGCTCAAACTCATAACCTAAAGTAACGGATAAAGAGTAAATAAATTAAAGAAGTAATAAAAAAAACATTATAAAAAAAAGATAAAAAAAGAAAACGGGTAAAAGAATAAGAAATAAAAAAGTTAGCGACCAAAAGGGCACGTGCCTTGTTGTAGCTTTTATACGGCGGAACATACGTAGTAAAAGAAGAAGTAGGGTGCCAAGCTAAATTCACCGAGTTTATGGTTACGCTTTAAAAAAGACAGATGTTAAGATTTTATTTTTTGTTTTAAGTTTATTTTCCAAAGGTACGGAACTAATTTTTGCAATACAAAAAAAAATCATTTCTAAATATCAATTTATTTAATTTCAGATGCTTTATTTTGTTTCTAATAAATAATTCATCATATTTATATTTTTTTCAATTTCATTCTTTTGTTGCTCATTCACAATATTTAATTCAATAATTGACTTTGACATTTATATTTTTATGACATATATTAATAAAACAGTTTACTCTTCTTTGATTCTTCACTTTCTTATTTCATTAAAACTAATCAGTCCATAAAATCCTGATTACTTACTAATTTGTTTTTATGCCATGGTTAAATATTTCAAAAAATAGTCTAGAGAGAAAAAGAGAAAAATTAAGATAACAATGCCCTTAAACGGGTGTGTCACTCGACAAATAATAATAATACGGTGAGGTGTGCATCTCACAAGAATAATTAAATAGAACTAATATCTTAACTAATTATATAAAGAATAGACAAAAACATTTATAACATATTGGGTCTAACAGTCGATTTTTGAATGCTGAGAGTTTTGTTGAATCCGAACTGCTTTTACTGCAGATTCCAATCCAGTCACTGCAGATAAAACACGGAAAAGACTCTCCATCAGTCTGTCAAAAATTTCTGTCATTTCACTATCATTTTTTGTAACAACGAAAAGATCTGCTCTTTCCTGTCCTAAATATTTGCAATACATATTGACAGCTGTTGTTACGTCGTCATCATCGAAGAAAGGATCACTAGGCCATTGGGCCCGGTATAATCTCACAGCCTCAAGAGCCGCCGACCAGCGCGCGGATCTCAAAAATTCTGCAACTCGTGAGATATCTTCAAGAGAGCCACTAGGCAATGGACTTGGGCTCGGAGTAGGAGTCGGTGTTCCACGTTCACTTTCTGTACTTTCTTCTAGAGCTCGACAGAGTGCTGTTTTCATTAGTAATATCTCTGCTGACATATCATGAAGTGGAATTGTTACACTTCTGGAGGCTTTGGTTAAAGCTAATAGCATCTTATTTGATGCCTCTATTAACAGTAGTAATTGAAAATGAAGTTTATAAAATGATCGACCAAGTCCTAGAAGCATTTCTTCAGAATTAAAATCGCTTCCATGAGATTCTCCAAAAGCTTGAAGTTTATTTGTTGCCTTAACTGCTTCTAAACATTCTGTTGCATGATCTTTTTTATCAAGAAATGTTTCTAAATGTTCTTGAACCTCTAACATTCCGAATCTTAAAGTTTCATGAAGTCTTTGATTTGCAAAAACTGATACGGAGAACCAAACTAATGGAGGTTCAGCTTTTGAACTCAATAAATCAGCGTGACTCGATAAATGGGAAGCTAATTGAGCGGATGCTGTGCTTCCATTTGTCAACAAAGCCACTGCTTCTCGAGATAACCCAACAGATTTGCTGCACACATCTCGTAAAATTCTGCTAAGTAAATGGAAAAATTCTAAAATATTATATGGTGGCTGTGAAATTAAATTTTGAATTTGTTGTCGTCCCATTTCTTCAACATCATCACGTACTACTTGACGGAATGGTATCAATGCTGATAAATTCGGTGAAGCATTGCAAGGTGTTACATCTCCTAAATCGCCAGCACTAGAACCTGAAGTGTCTGACCTTGAATCATGACGAGTTCTATTTTGTATTAATGATAATGAAGATGGTGGAAACATTCCAGGAATACTACTAGCTTCTTGACCGGCTCCTGAACCTGATGGAACTTCATCAAGTGGTGATTCTGATCCCACTTCATCGTCAGATGATTCTTCAGCTACTCCACCACGCTGAAAATTTTTTTTTATTAGAAATTCGATAAATCTAATTTCTAAATATTATTTCCAAGTGATAAAAATTTTTGTAACTCACCCGAGAGGCGTGTTTACTAGAAGAAATAGTTTTCTCACTAAAACTCTCTTCATATTGTCGTAGACTTGACTCTCTTTCTTCTCCTTCACTAAGTGGACGTCTTCGAACTCCCCAATTAAAGTTATCAGTGCTTTCTCCTTCCACACTTTCACTCTCATATTCCAAAAAGTCGAAATCTTTGAAGACTCCAAACTGTTCATCGTCACGTCGAGAACCACCACTTAAATCATTGTTAGCACCAGAAACTTCTTCAGTAGACGATGCCATTGATGATTGCCGTTCCATTAAATCGGAACTTTGGCTAAATATCACCTGAATTATCATACAAATAAATATTATTAATAAATGATAAATTGCATTCGAATCTATGTAAAAAGTGATAGAATCTATACGACAAAGCTTATTATACTTCTTCTGACACTTTAGCGTGATAATTGAAGGCTTGTGCTTTCATAAACAATAAAGCATATACGGATATACTGATTACTTTTACTTAAACAGTACATGTGATTTAGTTCTACTTGCATAATATTACAGAGTATTGAAAAACTCTAATTGAGTTGTTTAATTAATAAATTGTGAATGTAATTAGTGTACTCGAAGCTCGAGTGAATAAAATGAACGCGAACGATTTCTAAAAAAATGTAAGCCTCGTCTATTTTTGTGTGCCATATTTATTTCTTTCTTACAGTTAACCCTCGTTACCTTGCTATATAGTGTCAATGAGCTAATATGTTCATCCTAAAAAAAAATAGGATCGTAACGGTTGTAAAGTTAGGGAAAATATTGAAATTGAAAATACTTACAGATGGACTCTTGGGAAGGCCTACTGGTTGTCCAAAAGGTCTTAAGAGATTCACTAAGCATTCTCTTACTCTTCCCTGTAAATAAAAATAATAATAATTATTATTATTAATCATGATTGCTATTTTTTTTTTTTATCAGTTTATAAGTTACCTGTGACATCCATGGACGTTTCCAACTAGAAACAATATTGGTATCAGCAGGGGATAATGATAAAGAACGTCGAGGGGATCCAGAAGTTTTTACATCATCAACTGGACGTTTTAGCCATCTTTTTCCAATCACAGGAGTTTTAGTTACATCGAATGTGAAGTCCATAGTTCTTCCTATTAATTATTCAAAAAATAAATGAAACAAAAATTCATTAAAATTCATCTTGAACTAGTAAAAAAATAATAATGAAGTGTTAGAGTGTACTAATAAAATTAAAATATAGAGAAATTTATATAAAAATATTCGTATTTTATTCCAAATAAACTTTTTACAACCACACACAGTCATTGTTATTCTTATCGCAACCTGACAGGCGTTGAGTGAGATGTGCAGTCCATGCAAGTGGTAAAGAAAAAATAAAAAATAAGTTATTTAATAAGAGTATAGTTATTATAAATTATAATAATTATTAATAACAGTTAATAAAAACATGCAATTTAAAATTATTAAACTTTTAGTATTTTTTTATCTTACCAGGTAATTCTTTCTTTGAAAATATTTCTGTATCTGTAAAACTAGGATGTGGAGAAGTCAAAGATGATTCCCATGAAGAAGCATGAACTGAAGTTGGCGGAGCAACTAAAGTTGAAGATCTTGTTACAACCAACTTTAATATTTTCAAAGCTTCTTTCCAATTTGGACCCTTTGATATTAAAACAAAATAATTACTATTCGTTTTTTTCTTATTGAGATAAATTTTTTATCAAGTTACTACTTTTATAAAACTTACTTCAACGTATTTGGAAATTACTCTCAGCAATTCTGTATTGATCGGTTGAGCTGCTTCAGATGCCAGATCAACATAATGCAAGAGACAGTGAATAATACTCAACACCGGTAATGCAATGCTAGCAGGCCCTTTTTCAAGGACTTCAACAAGAAAGGCTAACATATTAAAACTGAGATGAGCATAAGTATCATATAAATATTTAACGACACACTTAGTCCACTGAAAACTTTCCTTGCTAAATGTACGTCGAGAATATAACGTCATTACAGTACCCAAGTGATCTAATTTCTTCCCTTTCTCTGCGCTTACTTGAGCAATATTTTCTGCACTTCTTATACAAAGCTCATTTGCATCTTCAAAATTTAACAACATGTATGGTAATAATGAAATAACATTCATCGGAAATGCGAGACTTTGCGTGGGATCGACGAATGGTAAATCTAAAAGTGGTGTAAATTGTGAAAGAAGTGTAACAACTGGTTCATATGTGTTTGGACTTGTACACCCTTTCAGAAGTAATGCATGGACACCAGGGAATGAATTCCATCCTAACTGTTGTTGAAGTTTCTCCACTTTATCTCGTGCATCCGGACGATCTAGCGGAAGACGATGAAGAACTCTTCCAAGTAATCTTAGAGCCAATAAAAATTCATGCTCATAATCTGACTCAAGTAAAGATACTGACAGCCAAAAAAGCTGAGCCAGGATAGTCATTTTATCATCTTGAGAAGCAGAATCTCCAAGAAGTTTCAAAGACTGTGCTGACCGTGATCTTGCTAAATTTGAATTAGGATATTTAATACCACCACTGCGGCAATCAAGCTCTTTGGGCTCACTAGATGTTGTTGATCCAGCAGCTGACTTTCTCATGCAATAGCTAACAGAATAACTAGTACTTCGAGCATGTCCACCTTGATTTAAATGAGCTAAAACATGAGCTCCTGGAAAACCGCCAATTCCCATGTTTTTCTTCCCAGCCATAATTGAAGCAGCGTCTTTATTATTCAAATTTGGAGTTGATTTAAATATTTCTTTCATAAAGTCCAATGGTCTAAAGTCCGATTCAAGAGAATCCACTGCAGCTTCTAATGTTAATAAAAGTTCTGTCACATATCCTTGCATATCTTCTCCTTGCTCAGCAACAGTTTCTACAAGTCGTGATAGAATATCTGATAACATACGAGAGGTTATTGGTACTCGAAGAGCTCGAAATACTTGAAGAGATCGTCCAGCATAGTGTCTCGATGAACAAGATAATCCTAATTGTAATGCAGTTTCTGCCCATCGTTGACTAACATGAGCATGAGGTAAAGAATCTCTAAAAACTCTTAATACATGCCTCAGCAAAATTGTCAATTGTTCAGCGCTTCTAACCCACCAAACTTTAGCGGTCATGTCTTCATAATTCCAAAGTGGTTGATTTATCTTAGATGCAAGGAAATGGATTAAAGATTTTATAACATCTTGAATAGGCATATTAGGACCTGGTTGTGGTCCAGTCCAGTTGGCAACATCTTCAGGTGTAACAATCACTGGAGGAGGTCCATTAGATCCTGAAGACGGTGGCCAGGCACGTAAAGGCGTCTCAAATTCTTTTGATATATCTTTAATTTGTCCTTGAGTTACAATTGGTGGTGTTAAAGAGTTAGAAGGAATAGGAGAGTGAGAAGGAGAGGCATCAGAAGATCCAGAAACCGACGGTGAAGAAGGGAGAGGTGGCGGAGGTGGAATTGCTGGTAAAGATCCCGATGAAGTAGCAGATTCTTTAATCTGATCTCTAATTTGATTATGCGTCGCAGAGTTAGGCGGTGTTACAGACGTAGGCAAAGTAGGAGAATGAGAGGGAGAAGCATCTGAGGATGATACAAAAGACGTTGCAGTATCAGGTAAAGGTGGTGCGGGGGGAGGAGAATATACTGGAGGTGGTGTATGCGACCTCGGTGGTGTAGTCGTAGGTGGAGCTGTGGGAGGACCATATAAATAAGCATCAAATTCTGGATCTACGTCAGTAAAGTTATGCTCTAAAATAGGTAATGATGGAGTGCTAAGTCCTAATCCTAATTGTTCTGTTTTTGATGCTAAAAGTAACCGCGCCACACCCAAATGATCACGATGATCACCGAGTACTACTAAAAGATTTAAAAGAAGAAGACGACAATGGTCTCGAACGAGAGGCCTGGAGTGATCTAAACCAAGAAAGATAATGTGAAGCATTAAAGGAACATGAATCGACCAGTCTAGCTGCACTCCATCAACGACAATATCCGTCAAGAGCATTATAGCTATGTTACATCGATGAAAACCACTTATTGGCTGTGAGCTGTCGGGTAGATACTCGGTGAGAGGAGCAAAGTACCCTCCATACTCTGGCATAGGTAAAGGATGTGGTTGAGGAATGTCAAACTTTTCTTGATTAACTTTGTTAGAAACTGTAGAGTTTCCTCCTCGAGGGCCATACATTTTTTCATCCGTTGTCAGCTCAACTTCTGTTGTAGGAGTTGATAAATCATCAGGTAAAATAGGAGGTCCACTTGTAGTTCTAGTTTTTTCTGTCCGTGGAGTTTGAAAGCCAGCTAATGCTCTTAAAGCAGTATCAGATTTAGATCCTGTTTTTACGGGATCTTCTCCTGAGTGTCTCTTAGTATGAATAGTTCCTTTTTCAACAGCTAAATCCCGAGGTGGGTTTCCAGGATCTGCTGCTGGAGCATCACTATGCGATGATGCTTTTCTCATGCTAGTTAATCTGTAGAATGGTGGAGTTTCTGTTCGTTCTATCAAGCAATTCAATGTTTCAACAGTCTGAAGCTCTGTCATCATTTCATCTACTAATCGATCCGATTTTGCTCTTGCTAAGAACAAGACTACCCTTTTAGCATAAGGCAACAATTCTTGAGGTGCCATTCCTGAGACTATTATCAAGTACCGAATAATAACTTTAAGATTGTTTGGCCAACATCCGCATAAAGTTGCCCAAAGTTCTTCCACTTCCTTTGGATGCTCATCAGAAAACTGTAATGATGAAAAAACTTATTTAATAATACTAATAACGAAAAAAATTTTATTATTTTTTATTTTAGCAAAACTTTAATAATTTCATTATGTAAAATGTATTAAAAATCTCGTTATAATTGCATAAAACTAATAACCGTAAGATTACTTCAATAAACACAATTTCATGTATGTAGATGATTACTCAAACAATATCTATTATTTGAATACGTTCATTATATTTGCAATTACATTTTACTTTCCGTTCTAATAAAAAATATTCAAATAATCATTACAGTAGATTGGTAATATTTTACATTAGGATCATAAATGGATAGAAGTATATAAGCAGAGTCATAAAAATATTTAGAAAATCATTTTTTTACTTTTAAATGAAGCAAAAAAAATATACATGAAAAATAGTTTTTTGCAATCTCTATAGAAAATGTTTTTTTAAGAAAAAAAATCTGACAGCAAAATAACGTCAACACTTACTGGTGATTTTCATTATAAAAGCTACAAAAAAGTATTCCGAGATTCATTTATGTATGACTCTCTATGTCTAAACTATTAAGTTTTAAATAAAGCTTTCACCAATTTTTTTATCAAAAGCTGATGCTATTGAAAAAAAGTCCTGTGAAATGTCTTTCTGTCCAGTTATCCATTTAAAATAATTAAAAAAGATCAAAAAGAATTTTTTTCGCTCTAGAGATCTACTGATACAAACTTCTATCATGGCCTAAAAACCCTATTTCCGTCCAAAAATCTCGCCTATTTCATTTTAATTTATGTTGTACAGTTTTGTAAATTAAAATTTTCTTCAAGTTATGAATTTTGTCCTACAGAAGAATAATTTTTAATTAAATTTTATATCATTTTGTAATGCATTCATAAAAAAATTAAAAGGATTTAAATGAAATATTCGTCATAACTTGAAGCATTTTTAAAATATACTAAAGATGGAAATTTGATTTGATGAAATGTCGCAACATAATAAAATTATAATGTAAGTTACTTTACGCAGTCCACTTAAGTAATTAGAAAATTCTTCTTATGCTTTCCAAATGGACAAAGGACTTCATATAATGTGCTATTATGTCATTGATTGTCACTTAGCATGGTTAATGCTTTGATGTCGGAATAATTAGATCGATAAACTATTGTAACGGATTTAAGAATTTATTGTGAAGTGGAATCGTGGGTTGAGCTATTAATATTGTTAGACAATAGAGTGATAAAGTGGCTTAGTATTAGATTAATTATTTTGATTAGATTTTTCCAATTTATGTACACCTTTGAAACTTGACTACGACGTAAAAGAGTGGAAAAAGGGAAATAAAGAATAATTTTATCATTAACTTATCAATTGTTGCAACCGTACCTGCATACGGGTCAACTTCAAGAACATGGGGTGAATATACCATTTATAATATTGAAGATCCTATCCGTCTACTACAAAGTGAAATATAATTAGGCAAGAATCATAATCGAAGATAATGAATTTTTCAATGTACCATCCACCACATGCTATTAAACAATAATAGGTTATATGAGCTTCATTCATTTTTTTTAATTAATTCAGAGCAATTATTTTTATGCAATAACTTTTTAGGTCATTAATAGTAATTGGAGGTTTGATCAAATTTTATTTAGCTCAATTGTTTTTCCTTCATCAATTGTTCAATATTTTATTACCTATCCACTAAAAAAATTATTTGCTTTTATAATAAAAAATCTCATCATTTTTTTTCGATTATTTTACCACAATAAATGGATAAAAATATTGTTCAGTTGAAAAAAAAAAAAAAATTCTCTATAGAGATAAACTAATTTCAGAGGTGTCATGAGTCCCGTTAGTTTTTAAAAGTGAGTAAATGTTTTCACAGAACAGTGAAGCACAAATAGATAATATTTTTTATTATTTTGAAAAAGATATTTATTGTTAAATTTTTCTATCCGTTTAACTCGATAAGATGAAAAAAAAATATTCGAACGATTTACTTTTGCATATTCAAGGTATTTACTGTCTTGAAAACTGGTTCTTTTTAAACAAAACAAAGGATTTTAAAAAAGAAGAATGTGATATTTTTTTTTCTTTTTCAAAATAGCTCCAGTAAATTCAATAAAAGAATAAATAATTATTAAACAGATTTTACGGTTTCTAAACTACTAAAGAATTTGTTCATTACATGACATTTTATTTTCTTTATGAAAAACAGATTCAAAGTATATACGCTATGCTTTGTAAAATTAAAATTTATATTATGCTGTAAAAGGGGTTTGCAAATTAAAAGATATTGTAGATATGCATAAGTTTATGTTCAAAATATTTATGAGTCAAATTATTTATCAAAATTGCCAATGTTCCCTACATACAATAAAGTTCTTGTAAAATTTTTTATCACTAAATTTGTGCTTCCCAGTAAAAGACTTCATATGTTTTTACTCTATCTATCATTTTTTTTTTGCTATGTAAGCAATGATGTGTTCAAAGTAGAACTTTTTTATTATCTCAACTGTAATAAACGTTCAATTTTACTTTTTTATATAAAGAGAACTCTTCCAAAGAATCATTAATACTTGCACAAAAAAAAAAACATTTTAATTTAGTAGTTATGAATTTCACTGATTGTAGAAATAGTAATTTATTTCTTTAACTTCTTTTAAAGTAATAAAATTAAAAAAATATTTCAAATATAAACTTTGAATGTAATCTTCAATAATTCATTATATCTCATATAAAAGATGAAAAAAAAAATATTAAACGTTTCATTACCTTGACTGTGATATAAAATAAATTATTTAGAACCATCTCTGTAGCTTCAGCAGATCCCCAACCTTCTCTTCTAGCACCTCCTCGCGTGATATCAGTCATATAATACTGGAAAAAAATTTTGATACACTTTAAGCTCATATTGCAAAGCAAAATATAATCATGATAAAAATAAAAAAGATAAAAGCAAACCAGACAATTTTCTTTTAGAATGTTATACATGTATGAGAGGTCCATTAGACACTAATACTCATAAAGAAGTACCCTTAATGATAGTAAAACACGAAATATCAATAATAAATAAACGATAAAATAATTTTATAGAGCATAAAAAATAGTTTAAACAATTAACTCAAGTGTGTAATTAATATCAATTGGTGCTATAAAATCTATTTTTAAATAAACATAGAATTCATGTATGTAATGTATGAAAAGAAATCGGAATAGAAATAAGGTTTAGAACACCCATAGAAAATTGTATTACAGTCACTTTAAGCTTGCTGATTTAATCTATAATCTACTTCTATGGCTCATCCAGATGCTTGAAATCTTAAGATAATATCGATACTTCATGTCCATACGATGGAAACGGTGGTAATTGCATTGAGGTAATTCTAGAGTGCAGTGGAAGATGATTTTCTTTCGAGGGAATTCTCAGTTAATAGCATTCGCTTGTAACAACCATGTCTTCTACAGTCGTACAATAAAGGAGTGTCATTTCCATCTCATATTATCCTTTCTGCATCAAAGAATAAGGATTATTATAAAGTTATATATTCTGAATATCTCTTGGAGCTTTATTCAACATTATCTGCCGAATATAACTGTAGGATAATCTGGTTGATGCCAGATTTATATTTTATCGAAGTATTCAAGTAAAATTTCAATATGAAGCAATTAATCCAAGGGATGTCAACTGTCGAATATAGTTTATTGTGACTCACAGTTGTTTTTTAATGTTTGTCTCTTCAGTTCTGTATGATAGGTATTAATGCTTGCTTTTGAAAAGCTCCTCTCAAACTTGTCCAGTGTTTTATTATTCAGACTTTAATGTATAACTTGACAGAAGTGTTGATCAACTGGATGCTGATCGATTATATCGATTGTTATATTTATATTGTTCGAAAAATGGTATTAACGTTCTTTTTGAAACTTACTCGTCAACTTATTCCATTTGATAGCTTTTAATTGACTTTCATATATCTGTTGTTTATCTGATAATGGAAACTTCACTTAGTTTATAAAAATAGATCATTCTATTTGAACTTTAACTATCATTTGTTCTATTATATGTCATTTTATTTTATTTGCTAATTGCAAATAACATTTCATAAATTCTAACTTGGCATAAAATATTCATGAAGTTGAAAGTTTCTTCAGGATTGTGTATTATTAATTTATAAATTCTTAAAACTTTTAATGTTTTATTTAATTCGAAAAACTAAATACTATATATGATTATCAATGTTTGATATCACGAGAGCTTCAACTTGCCGTTGATTTCAATTATTATTTTCGTAAAATAAAAAAAAAAAACAATGAAAAGAAATATAAGTAATATAAAAGCATTAAAAAACTTGTTTTATAGAAGGATTAAAAACAAAGTTAAATTCAATATTTTAATCTAAAATACCACAATTGTGGAAGATATAGTTAAAAAACATATTAGATAGCATGATAAACTTTAAACTAAATGATATTGCCATTTTAAAATCACAAGTACTCCAAGTGAAAAATATTCCTTCGCTCAGGTATACTCTCACCCGGAATGACCTTTTATAAAAACGGGCTTTCACAAAAACCCATTATTTTCGTTTATTTGCCAAGTTCACAAAGACACAAACTATGTTTTGACATTTTCTACAATTAAATTTTTTTCTCTTGAGATTTTTTACATCACCAACTAATTAAGTTTACCATCATAAAAGTCTTGTATATATGATGATATCTTAATGAATTTCATAATGTTGCAAATTAATAAGTATTTTAATTATTTATATAATTACAATTTTTTGCTTGCATGATCTATTAGTTGTTAACTAAAAAAAATTATTTATTTATTCATATTTATTAAAAGTATTGTTATCCAGCTTTCGTTATGATAAGTACCAACAATATTAATAAATGACTACATTTTAGAAAATATTAACCACATGATGCTATAATTATTGGAATATCTTGGAATGAACTTCAGTGATTTCAATTAGAATATCTATAGCTCAGCTTCAAATCAATTCTGTAATCATTCACTTATTTCTATTTATTCTTCGCATACATTAACTATAGTGCTGATTTAAAGTTTCATTTAACTAGAACTCATTTTGTAAACTTTTATCATTGAGTACTATAAAAATATTTACGTAATAATGAACAAAAAAACTTATCTTTTAAAAATTACCTGGATTAATACTCAATGTTTCTGAATTGACATTGAGTTTGATTTTTCAAGTGATTTTGACTAAAGAAAAAATTCAAAACAACTACGAGATAATTTCTTTGATCAAAGAAAACTTATCTCATTTGATAGATCACTCGCTCAGTATGCAAAAGATATCGAAATCGATATTCATCACTTCGAAAAAGTTTATTTTTATCGCAGTGACTGTTAATAATCAGTATTTCAATGGAGTTACTGATCATTGTTTTAATTTATGATTGAATACTAATTACCTGATAATAACTTGAAGGATTAGCTGGCGGGGGAACATTTGGGTCGACTAATTCCATATTGTGGAGCCACGGTAGTAGATATTGAAGCAACAGTTGTCGAACTTCACGTCTGGCAGTTTGGAATCTATGAGTTATCTCTGTAACAACCAAATGTTAGTTGATAGATGATGGCAGATTAGTGGGGATTGAAGTAAATGGTTACACAAGGGGTAAATAAAGATGAAAAGAGATGAAGAAAGATAGAAAATGACCAAGATATAGGTAGGTCGGAGCTTTTAAGTTCGTTGGACTTGATTGAAGCAGTCAGCAAGCATTGATGGAGTATGAATAACCAAAGAGGTGTTTTGCCAATAAACTTTGATGCTTGACAGATGTTCTACGTGCAATTACGATTATTCTATCAACCACGAATGGATAACAAGATAAAAAAACTAACAAGATAGAACATGAGATAAAAACTAGCATGATTAAGTGGCTGGTGGAAAGTAGTAAAGTGCAAAAGAAGAAAGTTTCATCATGTTACTGAGGCTTGTTTAGATTCTAAAAGTAGAATTCGCTCATCCATTTGATTTTAGAATGAAATTCAGAACTTCTGGGTGAGAGACAGGACGGATATTTGCCTGCGAGTTATAAATGGAGTGATAATTTCTGTTACATGGAATGTTGTCACTATCAATGAGCTTTGGACTACGCTCTAAGTCCTACTTTTCATCCTAACACTAGTCTATACATGCTGAGTTTATTGTGAGAGCTCCAACACCCTCTCTTATCTTATTTAGGCAAGTTAATCCGGCTATTTTCATGTTCAAACCCCTGAAAAGCTTCAATAGACTCACTCTAGTGTGTTAACAACTGTTATTCTAACTACTTATCAGAAAATTTTTATATCAAAAGCTAAAATAAGTTATCAATTAGTAACTAATTAGAAATTAAATCAAATTTCTTACCGCTGAACATTGGCATCGTCAACTCTGGATGAAGTTGAGCTAATTGCGTCGATAAATACATTTGATTTCGACAGTAGGATGTAGTAAGTAATGCATTAAGAGTTCCAGCTTTAACTGTTGTATATGTTCCTCCTGTTGATCCTGTAACTACTTCAGATGTTATTCCAGGTCCCAAACTATTAGCTCCAACTTCTTCTTGGTCTAGAATAAAAATGTTTTTTATTTTTCACACTTTTGTTTATTTATTAGTAGATCTAAAAATGTTCTAGCATAAAAAAGTGGATGTAATGATAGAAACATATAATAATTATCTCTTATAAATAGAAGAAGAGGGGAAAGAGACGAAATTCATGATGTGACGGCTGAGCGTAAGAAAGTCCTGATGCGCGCAGAAGCCGGAAACTTCGCGGGCTTTATCAAGCTTCCATCGGACTAGAGAGCTCGCAGAAATAGGTAGAACGTCGATCCAATGAGGGAAATATTCTCGCGTATTTTTCAATGTTCTATCATATTTTATGATCTTTTCTGACATCCGAATATCTTCCTACAATCGATTGTATTTAAGAGTTATTATTCGTTCATTGAACTTTGTGTCTTTAATCAATTTTAACACAATTGAAATTTCATCAGTGTCTAAGAAAAGTGCACCATGTTAACAATGTTACGAGTTAAATTAAATTATCTTGAACCTTGAAAAGAAACTAAGAAGAAATATTTTGGCACATATGCCAAGTCATTATTCAATGAAGACAAATAAACTTCCTCATAACCCACGTGGATAAATTATATGGATTGAACTATAAAGCAGATGTACTCTTAGTGTTTTTAAGCATTGTAACTATCATTAAAACGTTATGGAATCAAGAAAAGAAGCAAATAAAACATTAATACAATCTCCGGATTGGGTAGAAACAATAATATTTGGTGTCCAAATGTATTATACTCCAGTTTTAGTGTCATTAGGAACATTGGGCAACTGTTTATCAGTTTACATTTTCTGTAAAACCAAGATGAGAAGTGTTTCATCAAGCTGGTACTTATCAGCACTAGCTATTAGTGATACTGGTTTCCTCATATCGTTGTTAATAGCTTGGCTTAATATGGTTGGTGTTGGCTTATTTAATCGCCCCGGTTATTGTCAATTCTTCGTGTATTTACCAACGCTCTGTAGCTTCTTAAGCGTATGGTTCGTTGTCTCATTTACGGTTGAACGATTCATTGTCGTTCTTTACCCACTTCGCCGTCAATCAATGTGTACAGTTGCCCGAGCAAAAACAATCCTAATTGGGCTGACAATAATTGGTTCAATTTTGTGTAGTCCAGTTCTTTGGTTCTCTAGTTCTAGACCGTCGAATCAAAAGTTTAATTCAACTGTTTGCGGACTTGCTGATGAATGGGAACATTTGGCGTGGATTTTTAATGTTGCTGATACAATTCTTACGTTTGTTCTACCATTTACTGTGATTGTTATTCTCAATGGACTAATAATCAAGACTGTCTGGCGGCTTGCTAGAGTCCGAATAAATTTGACAAGTTCGATAAAAAATAAAAGAAATACAAAGGGTAAATCTTTAGAGCTATCTCAAACAAAGGTCACTAAAATGCTTTTAGTTGTTTCAACTTTTTTTCTGTGCTTTAATCTACCCGCTTACGTCATGAGAGTTCGTGCATTCCTTGAGGTGAGTCAAAAGCATTGTTGATTTTTATTAACGATATTAATTTTAATATTATTAATATTTTAATCATTAATATTAATATGAAATTTCTTAATCAATATTATCAAATAATTCACGTTTTTGATTAAATTTGATCAACATCTCAAAAATTAATCGTTTAATTACAATTTATGAGTGATAATTTTTTAATTTGTTAAAAAAGTTATTTTCTACAATATTAAACTAAGGAAAAAGTATATAATAAAGCAGAAAACTTTTCTAATTGATAACTTATGTTCTCTGTTTATCATTGTCTACCTTTAATGTTTCTTTAGGAAGGAGAACCACCACGTGCAGTAATAATAACTCAACATATCTGTAACCTGTTGTTCGATACCAACTTCGGAATTAATTTCGTTTTATACTGCGCAAGTGGACAGAACTTCCGTAATGCTGTAATCGCAATCATCTTCAAACGACCAAGGCGATGGAATTCTGGTACACCAATGTCGAATCATGGTAATAAAACTTTTCCAAGTTAAACAGATTGTGCAAGAGTTTTAGTATAAATAAATCTCTTGAAACCTTCAATCTGTTGACTGATAACATGAGATTTATAGCTTTAATAGCATTCATTTTAGTGAATTTAATTAGCAAACAATTTAATCCAAACATTCTATTTCCAAATATTCAAACAATCCATTTCATCAAGTTTCATTTAATAAAAATCTACACAAATCTGAAATGCAATTTGACAAGACAAACAATTATTGAAAAATGTAATTTACAGAAGCCTCAATGTATCTATCGAGAAATTTCAATAATGCTATCATTTATTCAAAATTATATGCTTGAACTAATTGGATCAGTTTCCAGTATTAAATATCATGGAAAAATTTTTTGTTTATTCAAAGTTAAATTAATAATCCTAATATAACTCTTTTTTGACTTTGTAACAGCTTCGGATTATCGAAAATCATACAACAATTCAATGCGACGTCAAAAAACAATAGTCTTCGAAGTTCCTTGGACCGAAGAGTGTGAATTACAACAATTTTCTCAAAATTCAAGAAGAAGTTTTTTGTTAAGACAAAATTCGAGTTTAGCCAGTGATAATTAAAAAGTAACAATCACAACAGCTATATAAGCGATAGAAAAAACTTACTGGTCTCAGGGTCAGCAGTTGGAAGAGGTCGCACGTTACCAAAAAATCTCTGGTCTAATAGTTGAAGGAGTTGAAGAGCCGCATCTTGAACGGGTGCGCGAGGACATCCAGTATTCATCAGACTGACATTTATCACGCTTGTATAATGATCGCAAGGGTATTCCCTAGATAGTAAATAAATAAATTGTTTTTAATTTAAAATAAAAAATTGTAAATATAAGCAAAATTGAAAAAAAGTTTTGTAGAATAATACCTGGCACTAAAAATTGTTGCTAAACCAAGAAAACAGCCATCAGCTACTTGAGGAATTCCCGTATAACATCGATCAATCACCCAATCCAGAAGAGTTCCAATATCTGGATTACCTTCTAGTAGTAATACAACAGTTTCTCGAGCCAAAGCGTAAATCTTTAAAATTAGAGGATTAAATTGAGTTTTATTATTTTTATTCTCTAAAATTGTGATTTTTATTTTCAATATTCACAACAAACCTTTTCATCTTTACTAGCAAGTAACAGATCTAACCACTGATATAAAATTGCACCTTCTTCAGACAAAGATTGGGGATTAAAACAAGATCCACAACACAAGAGACTACTCATGGCTTGTAAAGCTGATAGTTGCAATTCTGAGCACGATCTTTCTTCGTCCAAAGATGTTATAGAATTTGTCAGCGGTTTACCATAAGGACCAGCCCATGTTGCGAATAAGGTGAATAAATTTCTTCTTAAATCTCGTTTTACCAATGAATGACATGCTTCCACTAGAGAAAACCAAAAGTCATAAATTATTTTTACTTTTGTACTATTTAAAATAATTTTGAATTATCTTCAAACTTACACGAAAAACTCTTAATCATTTTTCTAATAAAATTACAAAAATGTAATTTAATATCCCGAACAGCGGGAGCTTCTTTATCTGTTTCATTTTCAAGATAAACTCTCACTCCATCGATGTATTCAATGAAAGTTGGATGAAGGGACTGAGTTTCTCTGTCAAGTACTGCTGGGCTAAAATTAATATTTCAATAAAATGAAACATTTAATTATAAAATAATTAAATTATATGGATAGTAACAGATATTTCTGTACAAAATAGTTTTCATAATAATAACTCTTCTCTTACCAAACTCCAAAAATTCCATACTCTGCTATAAACTCTAACACTCTAACTAGTTGAAGTCTTAAAGCATCCCGCCTCCGTCGTCTTCTCATGTTTTCCTGCTTTCTATCCACTGCTTCACGGATGTAAGGAACAAGTTCTTCCATCAAGTCTCTGTAAAGTAATGAAATTCAATTAGTTAATTTTCCACTTTATAAATTATTACAATCAACCTTCATGGTATTTAATTTTGATGTTTATAAAAAAATAAAATTTTCACTTACTTTAAAGCATCAGCGTTTACTTTTCCCATTGCTTGAACCACAGCGTCTCTTACATCAACAGTCTCACATCTTAATAATGGCACTGTAAGTTTATATAATGCTGCTGGGCTTGCATTTGTTCCTGGAGATTTATTATCACCACGTTCCGCCGATAAACTGTCAGGTGATGAACTGCAGAAATTAATTTTCAATTACCAAAACTATTATGATAATCCATAAAATCATCAACCGTGTATTGAAAAATGAATGATGTGTTTTTAAGTGCACAAACACCAATCATAATGATCTCTAATCTATTTAAATGTACTAATCGTGAATCTACAATAGTCTAATCTAAGTTAAAAGTGTTGATAAAAATCTAGTGATATCTATTTAACTATAAGATAGTTCAACTTCTAAATTTTAATCTATTGAGTAATTAGTTGAAAAATAGTTGTGCACAATCAAACGATCTTCCTGTGTGAAGTATGTGATATAATTTATAAAAATTATCTTTTTTACGATGAAATAAATTCTTATTCATCTCTTTTGCGAAGTTTTTTGTCACTTAGGCTCACCTGGTCCGCTTATGCCTGGTGTAGATTCCAGATATTGATGGTACGGAGAATCGGCCCGGCAGGGTCTGTGCCCCGCCGAGGTTCTCCAGGCTCTGACTCAACTCCTTACTCATGCACAACACACCAAAGTCCACCGTATGCTGACCACTAGAGTATGCAATACAGTGTACCACCAATGCTTATTTTATCAGACGTATTTTTTACTGGTTTTAGCGCAAAGGAGTAAATTACAGACAGAAATACAAGGAGATAGAATTTTAGTAAGAACGGTTAAAAAGAAGGAAAGTTAGAGAGTTACATCGAATTATTAGTTAATAGACAATAATCATGCATTATATTTTAATTCAATAGCGGTAAAATGCAAATTAGAGTAAAAAATGGTGCTGTGTTGTACATTTATCACGAACAATTTATATTATTTTCTATAAATATAAAATGAATTAGAATTAAAAAAAATTTTATCAATAAATTTTCTAAGAATTTGTAAACGTGTGTTGTCTAAGTAAAAATAAAATAAAAAATTGGAGTATAGTGATTGGCTAGAGTCAACACTACAGACATAAGCAGACAAGACCCAACACCAATAAATATTAAATTAATTATGTTAATAAAATATGTTTATACTATTTATAAACTAGTGTAAAAGATTTTTTAAATATTTAATCATTTTTAAATATAATTAATTATTTAGTAGCAATTATGCATCATTAATTTTTTAATTATATATTATTTTGCAAAAAAATTTCAACTGTAATTTACCTGAGACTTAAATCTGGACTAGCACATCGAATAATTGGGCTCGGAATAGGTGGGACGACTCGATAACCAAAAGTTAAATAATTTTTCCAAATATGCAAGTAAACATCTCGCTCGTTTATAGGTTTTCTTACTGTAGCTGAACTTCTCAATAATGAAGCTCTATTGTCATTTACTGGCCTGAAATAAATTAATTTTTAAACTTCATCTATTTTTAATTATTTAGTTGGCCTTTTTTTTAAATTTTCAATAGAAATAATTATTCAACAATGTCAACCTTGAAGAAAATCTATATAAGTATACTTACGTTGGATCAATGACAGTGAAGAGGGAATTGATTCTCGTAAATACAATGGGCCATGAATGGGCAATAGCATTAGGACACAATGAAAGTACTCGATCTCTTTCTAAAAAAGCAAATAAACAAGTACTCCAAGGATCTGCTCCATTAAGGTTGAGTAGGGATGAACTTTTGATACTATTTTCATCATGAAATCCTGCAGTCCATATACAGCTACTTCTATCAGCGATCCATTGTAAATCTATATTAGATGTAGCTGCAGCTGCGGCTTTCTCTGCTGGTGGTAAAAGGTGATAACACTTTTCTATAACTGATGGACAACATGCATCAATCACATCAATTACTGGTTGATCAGTTTCTGGACCACCTACAGCTTTTAAAATCATCTTGACTTCACGAAGAATATGAACTGCTAATCGTCTTGGATAAAGTCGACAATTACAAAGCATCACTAAAGCAAATCCTTCAACTAAGTGGAATACACTTGAAGCTTGTTCAATCCTTTGACTTGAGGAATCAATTTTCTTTACAATAGGATCAATTCTTGGATTAATTCTGTTATTTTCAATCGTTTGTTCCTTAGATCTCGGACTTGGATTGGATAAAGCATTTTTCCAAGATGTTAATAGTTGTAAAAGCATTCTCAATCCATTATCAACAAGTTGAGGAAAAGTGTCTTGAACATCTCGCGCAAGAAATTGTGTGAATCCAAGAACAACATCTTGTCGCCAGTCTGGAAAATCTAGGACTAGTGTTTGTAAGCTTTGATAAGCAAGACCGCGAAGTTCTTCATCCATATGAACAGTAATTCGAGCTAAAAGATCAACCAATTCTGCTCCAGTCATTCCGTCAGGGATTAATCGTGGAACCGCAGCCACACAAGTTCTGAACAAATCGATTCTTGGTTTTCTATCTCCCGTTATCATTTCATCTGGTTCTTTATTCATATTTTGAGTGCTCGTCATCATTAAAGGTCGGCCATAATGAACATCTAAAGCTCTGAGAATATCAACAAAGACTCTACGAACATGAGGGAAGTAAGATGACATCCCTATACTTTTAGCTGTGTCTTCAGTTAACATTTTATTGAGAAAAGTCTTCTTTACTCTCATTGTATTACCGCTAGGTAATACACCCATAGTTCTTGGCATTGGAGGTTCTCCTTCTTTTTGCTGAAGACTATCAGCAACAACTAAAAATGCTCTCAAACCAATACTCATTCTTTCAGGTGTTAGAATGACTTTTACTGGCCTTCCAACTGACAATAAATCAAACACTATTTCTCTCATTGCAAAGTCAAGTCTTTCTTGAGCTATAAACTGAATGATTTTAACAAAAATATTTAGAGGAGTATCTCGAGGTATTACTGCTTTAGATCCTTTGGGAAAAAGTGAGTTAACAATGCTCTGAAGTCGACTCTGGGTTGCTGAATTACTTTCACATTTTATTCTAATCATGTAAACCCATAACAATCGATAAAGAGCTTCGAGAGCGACTCTACTCATCTTAGCATCACGACTTTTTAAATTAGAAAGACACATTGCTAGAAAATAGTGCCAATTTTGTAAGAAAAATTGTTTTTGACTCACACATAAAAGGCATGTGACTAGAGGAAATAGAGCTAAACGATGTTTAGATTTAGTGCACATATCCAAAGTTGTTGAATAAAGCATGTCAACGAAATTTTTCAAACAAGGAACATTAACTTCATTTTTTACAGCCGCTGCAACAGGAACTAAAATTTCTACAAAAAGTCCTGCCAATGCGTGTTTAACGTCTTTATCTTTAACATCCAAAAAATACTGAGCACACTCTTGCATAAATTGAAATGATGCTTCAAATTCCTCAATCGGTACCATTTTCACTCTAAAAAATTTCATACCCATCAGTAGTGAAATGATGCTTTGAGTTGTATGAGGGCCGGGTTCTCTAGCTCGTAACTCCTTTAATTCAATCATAAATTGTTTTCTCACAGCCTTGAAACGAGATTGAGCAAGAACTCCAATGACCTCAGCAAATAAATCAGCAATGATGTGAATATTTGCAGCATTTGGTTCATTCTGAATGCCTTCCCTATACTTGAAATGCCTGAATGCAATATTCTCAATTTCTGTAACCAAATCCTCGTGACCTGGATGAAATGGTAACTGGCGTAAAACTTCAATCAACATGAGACAAAAAATAAATTCAACTGCAAGATCTCGGCGTTCTTGGAGAAGATCAGCTTCACTTTTTTCAACAGTTTCAACTTTTTCAGAACCAGACACTATTGTATACATAATACTTTTACCTTTTTGATCTTCTTTTCCAGGTGCAGGTTTTTTTTGATCATTTCCTTGATCTGCTAATTGTCGTTCATACCATTTGAATAATGCCCGAAGGATTGATGGAAGACAATGTTCAGCAACCGAACCAAAAGCTGATAATAACTGATCAAATTGAGTATCTTCTCCTCTCTGTAATACTTTAGAGAGTGGCTTCTCAGTTTCTGCCATTACTGCTTCAATTTTTCTCTCAGCTTGAGCGGCAAAATCAGCAAATAGAATTCGCATTACATATTCACCAGGTCTAAGTTCCATATCTTCTATTTGTTGGGGCTTAACAGTTTCTTTTTGAGCTCCCCAAGGTAGAACAACAGTAATTGCACTCACTCTACTGGAACTTGTCTCTGAAGAAAAAAAAAGTTATATCCAATATTCTATTACATATTTTGATTTTAAAAAATTTTATTATATTTACCATAGCCAGAAACAGAAGCATTGGCTGTATAAATGCTAGAAGCATCACTCCCTTCTCCTTGAGATCCATGTGAAGTCAAGGAATCTTGACAAGGATTGGATGACGTTTCGACTCCGCTTTCTTGTGATCCTTCTCCATGAGTATTTCTTGATTCATTTGTTTCTAAAAGAATTTATTATAACATAAATGTATATTTTGAATCGAGATAAGAGAAAAAAACCGGTATATTGATAATACGAATTGAACTCTACTGGGAATCGAAGCCTTGTGATATTGTACATAACAGATACCCACACAATTCTTCTAACTTGATTAAGAACTACTTAACAATAGTTCATACTAAAGTAATAGTTTTTATATATAAGTGATTGAGTGACATTGAAAGTTAATTCTTACCAGAGTGTGTCTCGTCTCCACTTGGTTGATTTTCCATTTCTGTAAATAGAAAATTACATTGACTTTTTCCTATCCATAACAGTTTCAACATTATTAGATAATATTCTACCTTCAGTAATATTTGCTACACTTGTTTCACCATTGGGAGGCATTTTTGTTTAAAATTTGTTTTTAGTCCTGCAAAATTAATCTCAATTATAATTCGGTAATATTTTCAACGATAATTTCTATATATTTTAATATATTCCAAATATATATATATATATATATTTATATTAATTGAGTATTTATGTTACTTTATAAATAACTACTGATAAAAATCGAATTCAATAAAAATTTTACATAATAACAAGATGATAATAATTGATTTGAGTTTATAAACAAACGATTATCTCATTGTATTTAGATACAAGTAGATAAAAAAAGTATCCGTTTACAATAACTCACAAACTCCATTAAAAAAATATTAGCGACTAAAATTTTTATTCAAACTCAATTAAATTCATACTTCATAAAAATTCTTAATCATATTGTTCAATCAGTGCATAGAAAAGTTAAAAAAAATAAAATATGTATCTATAGATTCATTTGCAAACGATAACCTCAAATATCAAACTAATATTCACTCATATTATTAGATTAATTATTGTAAATACTTTTGTCTGTTTTTACCTTCATTACTAATTTACATTTTCATTAAAATAATGCACTCTTATTAAAAATTATCTAAATATTTGGAAAGCTTGATACTAAAATGTTTGACGCTTCTAACAATGGATTTGTTCGTAAATTTTTTTTTCTACTGTGTACATAATAAATCGGAATTTTTATCCCAAGTGGATGTAACAGGTGTAAAAAATTATTTCAATAAAACTGATACAGGAAAATATAAAAAGAAAAATGTAATTTTTACAAACTTAGCAAAAACATTAATAATAAAAATGGCTTAATTTTCACTAAATTTTTCGCCATTGATGACCATTGCGACACCTACAACTGTCAAAATTCGGAAACTGTATAATCAGAACAACATAAGCAGCGCCCTTGTAATTTTTGCTAAATGCTCATTTCCGGTATTTAAATAATATTGAAACTCAAGATAATAAAACCAATAACAATTATTTTTGAAAATTTTTAGATCAGCAGATGAAATCTTAACTAATAAAAAAAAAATAATTTTAAGCACACTAAGTAATTTTATAACTTAAGAGAAAATCACATAAGTTAAACGAATTGTCCATCGTTTGAAGCAAAGGTTCTTATGTACGCTTGCTTTCCAGGAAGTGCTGTGCTCTAGTGCACATGAATATAACCAATTTTACTCGTTATTATTTTACCCTAATTTTACACAAATCTTTATATATTACTCAAAAAATTTTTTTATAGATATTATAAAATACACAATGGTGAAAATCTTTTTTACTGTTATGTTTCTATTGTTAAGACATATTAATACTTTTTTAACACATAAATATATTTAAATACATTTATATAAAATAATTATATAAAATAATCTTAATTAAAATTATTTCATATAATTATATAATTACTTAAATAATGCTTATAGTATTATAAATAATATTATGATATAATGAATGATAAAAAAAAACAAATTAATTTATTAACCAATATTCCAGGAAATCTCGAAGATGAATTATAAGTAATGAACTTATTATTTGATTTGCATAATTAAATTCAAAGTCAATGAATTCATTTTCATTCACTATTTTTAATTCTAAAAAAAGTTGATAGTAGACATGTATGTATGTTTTACGTTATCACGTATGAAAAATTCAGTCACGCGCAAAATTCTCTACGTCAGCATAAGTTAGAGTACACAAGACAAATTTAGCAATAATCTATTCTCTGCAAGGTCCATGGATTCGGACATTGTTAAAGAAAAAGTCCTATAAATAAATTTTGCCAGTGATATAGACATTAGACCACACGACTGCTCCATTGAACTTTGGGACTTTTGCGATGTCAGAATCCTGGCGAACAGCCAGGTTACGCAAGTCTTATGTCCCGTTAACCTCTTTACTCCACGTACATTTGACCTTGTGTTTTCTTTCCAGGACTGCATCAAATAAAACTTACCCTAAACAAATAAAAAAATGTCAGATTTTTTTTACATCACTCTTATCTTTTATTATGTCAAAATTTATCTTGTCTAAAAAAAAAAAAAAAATTATCAATTTACTTATCAGTTGGTATGTCACTTGACACCCTGGAGTTTATCGATTTCTTGGAAATCATATTTCCCGCGGAATTTACTAAAAATGCGCCATCAGCAGTGCGCACATACTTTTACCACCGACTTTTAGTTATTCAACACAAATCCATAATTTTGAGTTAAAAGATTTTGTTATTTTTTAAGAAGTATTTGTTTATCAATTATTATAAGAAATTTATTATTATATTATAACTAAATAAAATAATTAAACTGTATGTAGTTCTTGTTTTGATCTCTGCCGAGTAGTGATGAAACGCGGAAAAATGGGTGGAATTCAAACTGTCGATTATAGATATAATATTAAGAACAAATTTAGAATAAAAATATATATAAAAACCCTTAATCGGATTCGGAAAAGTAATCTTGAAAGCTTGAATAACATTCAAACACCTTGAATGTCAGTGTAATTATCCCAAGTGTCAGGGTTTCGAGGTTGGCTTAACAGTGTATAACCTCGTGTTCGTTTGGTCACAGTGCGCAGAATCGGCCACGTGATCTGTACCTCTATTCTTAGCGGAGGTCGTTTCAACGAGAAAAGCTCTAACTCGCTCACTCGTCGTCCGGCGTGCGTCCAATTCACATCATAGTGAGGAGATATAATACTCTCCTTTTTTCTTCCTTTTTGCAAGTACCCACACATTAAAAAACTAACACAAAATGTCTGGTCTCGCGGATCCCGTGGCGTTCGCCAAAGATTTTATTGCTGGTGGTGTTGCTGCCGCGATATCCAAAACCGCCGTAGCCCCGATTGAACGTGTCAAGCTGCTTCTTCAGGTACAGCACATCTCGAAACAAATCGCTGAGGACCAGCGTTACAAGGGTGAGTGTTAAATTACCTATTATTCTATAACTTATTTGTTATTACTTAGTATAAAAAAAAAGAATAAATGTAAACTTAGAAAGAAAAAAAACGCGATATCGAACTGCATGTCAAAACTTAGACCAAAAAAATCATTAGAATTTATCTCATCTTTCACATGTGACAGTGATTTGTGTCAATGTCACTGATATGGGCCACATGTCGAGGTCGTTCCAACAATTTTTGTGGAAGCATTTGCAGGGATTTCCCGTTACATAACTCCTTACAGGTCGTTGATTATTCCAGGACTGTAACAAGATTCGATCAGTTTCTGTAACTAATGCTTGTGATTTTCGACATTTATGTAATCTTCATAAATTCTTAGCCAAATTCTTACATAACTTTAAAAAGCACGCTATAGATGATCTAGTGAAGTAGACAGACATTATTGCGGGTGGATCAATAAGAAACAGCGGCCAGATGGCGTCCTATGGATTTGCTTCCTTTTCGTGCGTTTCTCAAGCATCAATCGATGACGATGCGGTACAACATGGCTGTCTTTTTTGTCACCGCCATTAGGACTAAATTTATTTTTCAAAATTTACGTCAAACTTAAAAATAACATTCGCTACGTTACATATCAATTCTAAATGGAGAGAGACATTATTTTCTAAACTTTTTTAGAAAATTTTACTCATTTAATTCATGAACTCCATTATTGATTATTTTTTTAAATCCCCTTTTTTTTTTAGATATTATTCATTATATTATGTCAATTAATCACGTGCTTCGTTATCAATAACTAAACGACAAATATTTTTTCGAAATTTCTATTCAGAATTTAACGTTTAAAGCCCTTCAATCATTCAAAAATGCACAGAGAATGACAATGACGCTGAACCTACTGTTCGACCTCGATTCCACATTAAGCAAATTAAAAGGCTAGTTATGGCCGGTTTATAATTCTCGAATGGAATAGATACCATAATTGTTAAAAAGTTTTTCCTCGGTAAACTACCGAAATCGATGCATTATATAAATCACTATTTCTAATCAGTCATTTTTTCATGTAAATTAATTTATAAATCATTGAATAAAAATGTTGACGTGGCCCAAATTCTATAATCGAATTATTTAAATTGCTTTTCAGGTATGGTCGATTGCTTCATCCGAATTCCAAAAGAGCAAGGATTCCTCAGTTACTGGCGTGGTAACTTTGCTAACGTCATCCGTTACTTCCCAACTCAAGCGTTGAACTTCGCCTTCAAAGATAAATACAAGCAAATTTTCTTGGGTGGTGTTGACAAAAATACTCAATTCGGCCGATATTTCGTTGGTAATCTTGCATCTGGTGGTGCTGCTGGAGCCACGTCACTCTGCTTTGTCTACCCACTTGACTTTGCCAGAACTAGGTAATGCATTGCTGCCACATATTTTTACTGTAATACTAAAAATGATTCATAAAAAAATTAATCCACGCCTTTTAATGCTAATAGATTGGCTGCTGATGTTGGTAAAGCTGGTGGTGAACGTGAATTTTCCGGTCTTGGAAATTGTTTGAGCAAAATCTTCAAATCTGATGGTCTCATTGGTTTATACCGTGGATTCGGTGTATCCGTCCAGGGTATCATTATCTACCGTGCCTCATACTTCGGTTTCTATGATACCGCTCGTGGTATGTTGCCTGACCCCAAGAAAACACCATTCCTCGTCTCATGGGGTATTGCTCAGGTATTTATACAATCTTGTTAACTAATCTGATTTATTTTACAACTAAGAAACATGTTTAATTGGATGTTTATTTTTCAGACTGTCACTACTGTTGCTGGTATCATTTCTTATCCCTTCGACACAGTTCGTAGGCGTATGATGATGCAGTCTGGACGTGCTAAATCAGACATGTTATACAAGAACACTTTACATTGCTGGGCCACCATTGCTAAGACTGAAGGAAGTGGTGCATTCTTCAAAGGAGCATTCTCTAACGTTCTTCGTGGTACTGGTGGTGCTCTCGTATTAGTACTCTACGATGAGATCAAAAATCTTCTTTAAACAATTTTCCGTTCCCCCTTTATTTTATCAGCAAACCCTTCACCATCATCAATACACAATCACGATATCAATACAATCTGAAAGTTGACACAAGTTATTTTTAATTTCTGTATTAAAAACACACAGTTGTCACGCCCTAATTATAAATGCGATCATAAACGTGTAAAGACACTATCCAAATGTCAACAATTTCATAAATGAATTCTCAATATTACGAAGATCAGATAGTGACTCACGAAGTGCATAAAATCTTGGTATAAAATAATTGAAGTGGGTAAAATATCTTTAGATAATTTTTTTCTTTTTATTTTATTTTATGTTTGTGTATTTATTGCCGGATTCAGTATTTTTAACAGTGGTTCCCGGCGCGCCATCGACAATTTAAATAAAGAGAAAAATATTCATAATTGTAGTGGTTTATCTGAGTTTTCATGATGCTTATCGCGCAACACCTCGCTTGCGTATACGATCGCGGGCGTGGACATTTGTGAAATTGTTTGGCACGTCCTCCAACTGACGACTGCCTATTAAATATATATTCAAACAAAAAACATTAGATATATTACGAATTTAAATTGATTAAAACACATCCAAAAGTGAGTATCTATACTCAAATACGAATTGTGCGCGTCAAGAAGTATCATCAAGACCATTGGATAAAGAATCATTTATCATCAATTGAAGACTCTTCAACATAGAAATTCAATGAAGATTAACTGATAAAAATAAATTAAACAATACAATCGAGATATTTACAAAGGACAGCGACGCACGTCAAAATGACGGCGATGGCGGGGAGTGTAGACGTGGGCTGCCCCCGCCCTTATTTCGGCCCATTGTAGATAATTAATAATTCATAAGGATAATTGATCAACAATTAACTTGAATCAATCATCTTTAAAAACTATCCGTAAACAGTACACCAAGTTTAGGGGGATATATTAAAAAAAAAACTACTTCGCAATTCGGACAACGTGTAAAATAATGCGAAATTATTCTCAATGTATACATCTAATCTGTTCATGTTAAGATGTATGCAAATTAAATGAAATCAATAAAAAATAAAGCCGAAGTAAATTTCAATTTCAATTTTTATTTATTTAATCATGTATAATTCATCAATATTATTACCCTAAGTATCCTCTCTTATATTTGATAAACATATTATAAGATTAGTAATCATTCAATCGTCTTCAGTATGACCCACATTTATTATCATTATCTAAAGGTCAGGGATCGAGGTCAATTGTTTAGTGTATCTAAGTAAAAGTAAATATGTCATTTATTTTATTTTTAATGTTTTCCTTATTACATTATGTTCATTTCTTATCTTTCGGATTTTAATCGTACAAAATAATATCGATGTAATCGCTAAGGTAGAGACAACAAAATTTTCTTTTTTATCGAATGATAGTTTTACAGAGGAATCATCATAGTTATACAATTTCCTATTCGGTAGGTATTTAAATTAATTATCTTCATGACATGATATGACAAAAAAAAATGCATAATTGGCAATCAGGTGATCTGGAATCAAGTCAAATATCCTGAAGCATAAAAAAGAATTAAATTATTATTTGTGTATGATTCTTTCTCACATTTTATTTATAATTTTTATTTTTACTGTTATTTTTTTCTAATTTAATTGGTTACAAAAAATTAATCAATATCTAACTTAAGTTGATTTTACACCGATAAAATGATTTAAACTGATGGATATCACATTTACTACACATTTGTATCATCACTGATGGAGAATATCCACTGTGTTTTAAAATATTTTACATTCAAAAAATTTATTTTAATGTATTTATCATTATGGAATGGAAAATATAGATATAGATGATTGGTAATGATGGATTTGATATTTACAGTGTTTGAACTTAAAGTATTGATAATATATTAAATTAAAATTAAGGAGTTTAATGAGGTCATACAGTCGTTCGTTTGGAGTCTCCTGCGAGCATGTCCATTATTCTACTGATTCCTGGCATGTTTAAAAATGTTCCTAAAATTGGCACTCGTCGCAGAAAATTTATAGCAACTGGTAAGAAGCCACTGAAGTTCAAAAAATAAGAATTATTTTTTTTTATTCATTTGTGGAAGAAACATCACATAAGTAGAAATATATATTGATTAAATACCTGAAAAGTAGTACAAAGCCATATGTTTCTAGAATCATACCAATAAGTGGCCATCCCATAAGAACAATAATTATTCCTCCTAGAAAAGCTACACTAGCTCTCAATTTATGCCTTTGAAAAAAGAAACTGAATGTTCTTTGTGGCCCAATGACACATCCTAATCCTGCTATGAAAAGAATCTGGAAAAATTTCATTTGGATTATTTAATTTACTCATAGGTATATATAGTGAAATGATAAAAAATGTAAAACTCACGTTGCCTATGGCGAGTAGTCCTTTATCAAACAAAAGTAGAACTCCCAGGAAGAGAAAAAATATTCCAAATCCTGCAAGACCTACGCCAATTTCTGAAATATAAAGGCATTTATTAATACTTTTTTAAAAAAATAAAAAAACTACTGTAGTGCATAGCTGTGGAAGTATTGTTTTGTGAAAAAAATGCAATAGCCATATCAATGGTATAAATTTGAGGTTATTTTATTTAAGTTAATAAAAATTACTTACTCTGGGTATCTGTGATTTCAAACATATTTAAATAAAATTGGTAACAGTAAAATTTGTTAACAATTTACAGTAAATCTGTGGCAGTAAACTCGCTACCACGGGATTCTAACCTAACTCCACGTCATTCGAAATGATCGTGGCACAATTTACGTTTCACAAACCATCTATAACGTTTAGTTAAATTATTTTACTATATTTTTAATTAATATTTTTCTTTTATGAGTTCATAAACTAAAGTTTTGAGCTTTTAAATAAATTTTTTAAATATGAAAATGGCTTAATTTTTTTAGAGTAAGGAAGTCAAGGATGTAAACAAACCTGAAGGTTCACAAGTGTATACAAAATAGAGATAACTTTATTATCTAATTTTATCAGTACATTATTTATATAATACAATTTTATTACTTTAAGTTAAAAAATAAGTGTTTATAAAAAATAGTATTTTTTACAAAGATTAATTTTTTTTATAAAAGATCATAAAAAATGAAGAAAGTAGAATTCTCAGTTAATCGATTATGGCCCATGAGAATAATTTCTTCATAATGTATTATTTACAAGAAACTGCGTTACGCTTTTTTTAATTTTGCTATTTCAGCACATTAGAGATGATCGCAACCACTGAAATAAAATTATAAAAAGTTTTACATACAGTATTTAATTTAAATATGTAGTTGCCTGATATTGATTACTTAATTTTATTTATTCAACTGTATTTTTAGAAACATTCAATATTTTTACCTCTGAAAGAGTAAGTTTTATACTTCCATTCTGTAAAGGATCTTTTCCTTCAAAAATTGCTGAAAATAATAGAAAGTATAGTCAGTATCGTTTTTTTTTTTTAATAAAATAAAATTACATTTTATTAGTAATATTACCAAATGCATCACTTAAATGGAGAATAGCTGAAACAAAATCTCCAAATCTCAAAGTACCATCTTTTCTCATATACCGAAGAATCAGAACAGCCAAAACTTCAGTATTCAATTGAAATCCTACAAAAAAAGAAAATTGTTATTTCAATACATGTAACAAATAGAAAAACGATTAGTAACAGTACTCTGTAGAAAGTGATAATAAATTTCTATTTTCCTACCAACTTCCAAAAGTGCGTCACGTAGTCTTTCAGCCTTGAGAATACCTGTTCTTTCTTTTGTGTGATTTTTAAAAGCAGCTTGCCAGTATTTGAGACTACACATCAAATCCTTGAAGTCGTTAAATTCAAGCCTGCCGCTACCAGAGCTCTAAAAATATGTGCTTAAGGAATATATCTAATATTTCTTGTACTTCTAAGAATAACAAAGAGTCTATATAATTTTTTCATAAATACATTTAAAACAAAATTTAGTTTTCAATCTAAAAATATTATTTTATAATGCAAGGATACATCCATTGTTAGAACTACTTGACGACAAACTTCCATAGATGCACAGCTTTTAATATAATCTAAAAATCAAAAAATTAATATTTATTAATCATAAAAATTTCTCTAATTTCATTATCATCCGCATTACCAATATTACCATTTGGAAGACAAGCTTCCAATAATTCTTGTAATTCAAAGGCATTTACAGTCTTGTGTTCATCAGCTAATTGTAGAAAAACAGCTTCATATTGTGAAAATCCTTTACCTTCAAGAGCAGGAGCTTTAACTATGGCTGATTTGATTAAAGTTGGAACAGTATCTAAAAGCCTGAAATATAAATTAATATTAGAATTAAGTTCTATATCTTTCTACAGTGTGACAAAAATTAATATTAATATATAAATAACTTCATACTTACTTAAGTTTTAAAGGCTTACTGCTATAAACTCTGAATGTAAAATTAGTCTCTTGTCCCGGCTCAAAAGTCGTAGGTATAAGTAAATATCCACCTTGCTCAAGAAGACACCGATGACTCACTTGTCGACTATTTGTATATTGCGAATTGATGAGAGATTTATTCTTTTTAAAAAATTGTCTATTTATTGACTCTGTACTATTTTTTGACAAAGTGTATGCTGTAAAACCAATTACCTGAAGAATATAAAAACAAAATATTCCATTAAATATTACATCATATGTAAATAAAGTTTTTATTTTGTTAGTCATTAAATTAATAAATACCTTTGGTTCCATTATTGAATGTTGATTCAACGACACAATTACTTCTTCCATTTCGCTTAAAATTAGGTGAAGTTGTGGGTTTATATGAAAGGTCTCTATAAAAAAAATTACATATTTTAGTGATGAAATTCAACAAAAAAAAATATAATTATTTGATAATTAATAGCTTCTGAGAGAAAGAGACAAAAAAAATAAACCTTGATTATTCCGACATCCTCCGGCAGTAACTCCTCTCCTCCAACTACCTTGATATAACTTCATTTGCCATGTATGTTTACTATGTAAAGAAGGTTCATCTCTTGACGTTTCTGCATCCAAATGAACAACTTCTAAATGTGTAAAAGTTTTGACAAAATCTGAATAAGAAATCCAAAACTCTCCTTCTGCCATATTCCTTACAGACAATCGATCTCTTTCAACAATTGGGACATCATCCCATTCAAGACTACCTCGAGCCCACGCTCCAATATATTCTCCACCTGGACCAAGGGGATTTCGTAATTTTACTAATTGAACTGCTTCACCTCCAAACGTTTCTACCTATTCATTAAATTCATAATAACAACAATTAGTATTCTTTAAAGCAAATTGGAAAAGTTTAAACTATAATTATATTAATTAAAATGAAATTTTACAATTACTTTTAACAAAAATATGATTTTTTCTTTTCATATGTATAAATTTCACAGTAGTAAACACTTTTAACGTAAAATAATTTTAAATTATAATTTATTTACCCTTTCCACAGCATAAAGCCTGTAATTAATGCCCATTTGAATTCCATTAGCAAGCTTTTCTGTGCTTGTACGAATTTGCTGTTGTTGATTATTGTTATTATTATTGACGGTGCAAGTAATTAAAGAAGTCATGTCAAGAAGTTTAGCGAGTGCTCTTCCACATCCAGTTGGATCTTGACGTATGGCAATACTTTCAGTTATGCCGCCAGTGAGATCAGAAAGTCCATCCAAGAGAGTACCATACTTGAGTGCTTCATACGAACCGTGCAGTCTGAAATTACAAAGAAAAGAATTAAAATTCTTCTTAAGAAAATACATATAGATATAAATACAAAGTAATTCACTGCTTCATCAACTAAAATCTCGATAAATTAACTTTCTATTTAAATGCTTTAACACTCGAGGGAAAATCAATTCATTAAAACCTGATTATATGGTATTAGGTAATAATTTTGTTGGAAAATTATCTCTCGAAGAGAAAAATCTTATATTTATTATCTCACTTTAATTTGACTTTTTTTTAAAAATAAATTGTTTACAAAATGAGCGTTAAATGTGACACCTAAACCAGCATACGTGCGTTAGATCATGATTCTTAGAGCTTGTAACCATTCTCACGTGTGAGTCCATGAATTCCGTGAGTACGTTCTCAAGGAAGAGAAGGACATAGTTAACACGCAATCAAGTAAACTCGTTCAAACATTTCATTTCCTCTTTTACAACTGTTTCTTCTTCAATTGCATCCACTCCTTCGATCATGTCTATTAATCTTTGATAAAAGTTGCCAAGAGGATGAATATTTTTTGATTCTTAGATACTGTAACTATTATTTTTATTCATCTTATATACCGCCTATCCAGTTTATATCCGGGATCTTATTTCACCATTCATTTTATTGTCCTAAACATTTTCCTTGATTTAAATATTGAAAATTTTATATAGATCTTGTTCAAGTAATGCTATAAACTGTAGTGAATGTTTTATCTTTCTGCTATATGAATGATATAAAAAAATATAATTTAGGATAATAATTTTTTATTATTCATGTTTAAATAAATTTATACAATCCTGAATGAAAAATAGAAATCGGCGAAGCGCATGGACACAAGTCGGTGCACTGACCTCCGATCCATCGACTTGTGAGCAACGAACCGACTCTGGGCTTGTTCAATGAAAGTATCGGCAATGTGTACAATCGAAATTGATTTTACATACATAAATCAAGGCCATAAAATGTCCATTAAATACATCAATTTATTTCTATCATATAAATTATACATTTGTTGTAAGTTTAAATTTTTAAATAATCATGGTGTGTTTGAATAGACAATTATAGGAAACCAGAAATCCATTTCCGATATCTTTGAATCATCTATGACCCCAATTGCTTCATTTAATGCTCAACGGGTTTTCAAATTGCTGGCCCATAATGTGTGGTAAGAAATAAGCCATGAAAGAAGACAACAAGACAACAAGAGAGGGAGAGAAACAAATGAGAGTAGAGAAAGCAGTGCTTTATTAGAACAGAGGTTTTTTTTAAAAGATGATACTTAGTGTGGACGAAGAAAAACGTGATGAGAAGAAAGAAGCGTCTGTAAATGTGACGCTTGAAGAAATAAATTGAACAGTATGTGTGTATTTTCTAATGGAAATCGCGCTGAGTACAACACGTTGGACACTACATGAAAGCTTTCTATACTATTATAATTCTACATGTAGTTTCCTCATTCGGATATGCCGGAGGTTCAGTTCTAGGTTCAACTATTGGAACTGTGAGCCATCGAGAATAAGGATTGTATGACATGAATGTCATTCATTACCATCAGATGAGTATAAATATACATCGATTATCTCGACTATCATCATCTACAAGTCATGATCTTTTCTTTTATGTGTCAAAGCGGAAGAATGAGTAAACGTGATGAGAAATTAATTATCTTCGAAATGTGATGATAAAAAATTGCATTTTACACTTATGGATCAGCTACTGGTATGTTTTGCTGAATTGGAAAATTTATTATAATATAATTCTGATGTCGGCTATGAGTAATTGATTAATATTAATGGTTGTATTCTTACTAATCGTTTAATTGACTGGAAGTCTTGAAGTGAAGAAATATTATTCATCAAAATGACCTATTTCAAGTCAATGTGTTTGATATATATAATGAAGCTACTGAAAGAACCATTAATTATTAATATAAAATGTTAGTTTATCTTTTTGATTCGATTAAAAAAAATGTTTTCTCCTTAACGAGCATAATGATACACAGAACATTTAAAAAAATAAAATTATCTTGTATCTATAATTAATATGCATCATCCGCAGGCTTTTGGCCTATAATAATATGAGGAATATGCCTAGAAGTTGTTTCGATCTCCAGGAATTTCTAGATTGAGGTAGAAAAGAAAAAAGTAAATGCTGAGAGAGGATCATTGGACTCTTACAGGCCAGTCAAGACGGAAGACAAGATCAAGAAAATACCGATGAAGAATAAAATGATAATAAGAGTAAGGGAATTCATGATTAAATTGAATTGAATTATACTAAAAGGAAGTAGATTATCGCTTAAACAAAATAAACCAAGTACTTATTACATTTTATAGTTCTGGGTAGTATTTACTATATTTTTCTTGCTAATTATTAAACTATTCAAACGTAAAATTACGATAGTAATTCTAGAATATTCTTATAGTAGACACACCTGTTGACCAGATGACTTTCATCTTAAAGAAACGTCAGTGATTGTTTTAAATTGTGACAACTTTAAGTCAATGAACTTTATCATTAAGTTTGAATGGTTAAATATTTTTTACACTACAATTATTTATCAATGACTTGTCATTTGTGTAGCATCTATTTATAAATGCAGAAAACAAGACTTGACTGGCTTTATTATTCATGAAAATTTTATGTTTCGCATCTCTTGATTTAATGTTAGTAAAATATTTGTAATAAATAAATCAAAAGCCTTCCATGTTTCAGTGATAATTTTTTTGTAAAGAATCCTTTTAATCATTCTTTTTTTACCATGACGGTGTTTAATATATGCAAAAATAATGGCAGACATTGTATGGAAGCGTTCTGTTGGAAGGAAGAAGATTTGTGAGTGACTTTAGAGTCTTAGGAGTCATGATTGCTAGCAAAAGCCATTACTCGGACCTCATGGAGGCTTGAGCAGAGCGCGAAGGTGAATTTTACTGTACAGAGTTACTCGATGCCTTCGAAGGCTGACTCAAGTATCTTTCATTTTCTCTCGTGTACGTTTTCTCCTCACTATACTCTCATCTTAGTTTGCTTCTTTCCTGACCTTTATTACTCTTTTTCGTTAAAGTTAACTACCTTGATTTCATAGCTTTCAGAAGCAAAATCTTAGATTTATAGGTGTACTTTTTAAAAAAATACTATCAAATTGTTTATCATTTTTAATTATCAAAATAATTGATGTCAATTTAAGTCTCTTGACAAACTGGTAATTCATTAGTTCTTAATCTTAATGGATATCTTATTGATTTCTTACTTTGCATATGCTTTTTCCAACAAGGCAGGCCAAAACTGGTCGCTGTGACGGCTTTGAATAAAAGCAAGCCGACCATGAACTGCTGGAAGTCGATCATCAACCAGCACTTCAACCCAAGTGCCACACCACCATAACCGGAAACGAAAAACTCCAGCATACTCTGACGTGGGTGATCCAGATGCTTCTCCCAAATTACCAAAACCTTGATCGGCTGGTACAACTCGATAAAATAAGCCTTTACTCAAATGAAGAACTCCCAAACATGAAACAAGCCATTTGTCACCTGAAAAATTGTTTTAAAAAATAAACTTCTGTTCATAATGTCTTTAATTTATACAATCTATTAGAACATGCTATTTCTAAAAATATTTTTTAAAAAGGTCTAACGATTTTCTACACCACGATCACGTTTGAAACAAAGATAAGAACAAGTTTACAAAAGTCAGTCAACTGTAGAGTAGATTAGACCTTCGAAAACGAAAGTTCTTAAGTCTTACTGGCTTGAGTCAATCTACCCACAACTTTTTTTTCTTTCTTTGATTATGATTTAATTAGATAAGTAATAATTGATAAACTGTTATTAGGTCAGTGTTTTTATGACAATAATGTAAGCAGTTAAAATTGAACTCACGAGTCTTAAAGTAAACCTCAATCTGCTCTGGGATTCTACTTTCACTGTCTCGCCTCGAGAATTATAGACGAGTTAAGCAAGAAGAATCAAGACACTCGACAGTCAATTGTATTAGTGAGAAAATTCTTATTTACCTATAAAATTACTTATTAACTATTTAATTAAAAATGCTTCAATTAAATTGTATTTTTTATAGATTGCTGGTTGAAATACTTTCGATTGTAAAAAATACTAAGAATAAAAGAAAACTATATGGTAATTGTCATTTAATGCACGAGTTTCCTTTCCAACGAACCGAAACGTATCAGTTTTGGCTGTAAACTATTTACCCGTATTTCCTGTCGTGTAAATGATACTAGAACTCACTTTCACTGCATTTCAATAATTATAATATGATCTTATTTTTATTTCTATTACTACATGGAATAGAAGACTTTGCTGTCGCAACAGTTTAAAGGTCTATTCCAGCAACAATCTCCATTTTAGATAGGTCAACATTCAATTTGACCTGCAAAAATAATGAGGTAATCAGTTGCTCTGGAACTACCTCAGACCGGAAGGTAGACTTTAGGATGAGGAAAACAAAAATTAAGATTATTACAGGAGCTAACTTTAATCTGTTGCAGCAATAGAATATTTGTTACCTTGTAGTTACTATTATTATTATGAACTTATCTTTCAAACTTGATCTGTACATTCAACTTTGTATTTAGTTCGTAATGATTTAGAATCTAACCTCAATAGAAAGTTAGAAGATTTTTTTTATCAATACAAATTTATCATTCATGTTATGAAAATTTATCATATAATCATATTGTGTCTCATTGGACTAATTAAAAATAAATCTACCCGTCGTGAATTGCAACTTTCACTTTGGTTATTTACTGACAGTTTGGTTTGTTTATTTTGTTGTTGTGTTGCACAAAAAAAAAATATGATATGAATCATATCATTTTATATAAAAGAGAATATTTTGTAATATCATAAACATTTAATTTAATGTAATAAAAGTTGATAATGTGCTGAATTATTTTACCATACGTGTTATAATTTCTACATTTTTTTATATCAAATGCCAGACACCCATATTGAATAATGGTAAGAAAATATAACCTTATTCAATAAAATAGTACCAACATTTTTTTAATAATATTTAGAAATTTTTTTTTTTAATGAGCATTATGCTTCTAGGTAATTATAAAGTTATGTCATGAATCATGAGATAATTTTAAGGTAACGTGATTCAAGAAGAAAACATTAAGAAATACGGAAGCAGTTGAATAAGATGCGGGTGCAAGGTTGATTTGATTTATTGGCATTTGATCGTGGAGAATGGCCTCTGGAGGTATGCGAAGAAGCGCAAACGCCGTGTAATGCAACAATCTCAATAATTATTCTCAATACCTTGTAAAGGACGTAAATACGTGTTAATGTCTCTCAGTAACTATCATTAATCCCTTCTTTATAAATTTCATACTTATATAGTCAATAATAATCATTAAAAGAAAACATAAAATTCAATTTACAGTCATATAATAATAACCAAATAACTCAATCAATTTGTAATAATAAAGACATTACACAATAATATAATCTATGCTCAATACAATAGACTCAGTTTTACTTCACACTTTACTGTCTAGAAATAGAATAAGAACGTCTTACTAATGTTAATGATGTGGTTTTGATTCATTGCACTATTCATATTGCTTATGCGTAAGAGTTACATTTTTCAAGCTCCATTCTTGGGCAAACTATATCATTACGCGTTATCGAAAAGCATTCCTTCAGGCACATTACCCAGGATATAAAAAGGACTAAACCGGAACGACTCGTTCTACGTCTTACCCTCTCTACTTTGCTTTCTTCTTCTTTTTCATCTTCTTCACATGAAGACTCAAGTTTTCCTCCCACTTATTTATATATCGTCTTTATACATCTATCCTCCCTTTCAATACACATTTTTATCCTAGCTTTAATAATGTGTTTCTAATTTTTATTTCAATAAGAACTGATAATATCTTTACCCATTTTTCCAGGAATGACATCGAACTGTGTTGGAGAATCGCTTACAAAAATTGGACGATTGCACAGCTCCTGAAAATAAAATAATAAAATTAGAAATACATTCAAAAGGAAGCTTTTAACCTTAGATAAGTATATCTAAGTAAAATCAATGAAAAATATTTATGTGCTTTCTATAAGAAAAATTTCTCAATGGATACATCAAAAGTCCATTATTATTTAACAGTATTTGAAAGAAAATTTGTGTAGGATGATTATTGCGATAGATTCGAATTTTGTTTAAAAAATATTCATGTTAGTTAAAGTGAACAAGGCTGTCGTACTTTCTACATTGAGGTCGTGTAACACAATTATTCGTACTGCTGAAGAAATATAATTAGTTAAATGTAATTTTAACTCATGTTTAATTATGATACAAAATGAGAAATAAATCCTTGATTTTTAGAGCATCAACTCTGACTAATTTTAAAAATTGTCATTCACGCAATGACTCTTATTCGTGAAAAATATGCTTTTGATAGTATATTATTTTTCAGTTACATAATCGGTGTAAATGCACATGAAACTAATATCTTAATTTCAGACTGAAATAATATTAATTTAGTGATGATGACAAATGTATTGTAATGATGTTACATTTTAATTAAAAGCCGTTAACTGTCGGTCACCGCAAGTGACTTGAAGTATGACGAGGACATGAAGAACATTACGACGACCACTGCTTGGTTTCCGTCCTCTATACTGTACTACACTTCCGGTATTTCCTCAGCTCTCTAGTAGTAACTATAATAATAACATTTGTACTCATTCATTTTGCTTTTTTCTACATTTTTCATCAAATAGCCATGTGCTAATAGTTTAATAATTGTTTAATCTCCTAAAATTCTAGGTTGAAGAAGACTTGACATAAAACAAGTGGATTCATCAGCATGAAAGTCGAACTCAACGATGCAGCAAAGCGACCTTGCTATTAAACGCTTGTGTTACCATGAATATTACGTAGTTCAGTTGTACACAAAACCAACCAAGAGAGAATGGAATAAGAGGATTCAATTACTGCATCATTTTAACACCATTGTCTTCAATTCTTTTTATCAGTCTACCTTTCATTTAACTATTGTACCATTTGCATCATCATCTTTAACTTAATATCCTCGAAATCTGAATTACACTTGTAAATTATTACCCACTTTTTTTGTTTAATCAGTTACAAATGTAATTCAATTACATTTTGTATTGCTGAACATAAAAAAAAATTCATACCTTCGGCCTCTTCCATTGAAACTGAAATGGTGGTGTTTGATGGTAGAAAACTGACGCCTGAGTCGCCGGAAATACTGGATCCTCCCACAGTTCACTGCGTTTCAAGCATGTCCGCTTGATCCGCTCGTATTCGCTCATCACGTCCTAAAAAAAAAAAATAAAACTTACTCAGTGAACATTCTTAATTATAACACTTGCTAATTAATAACAGTACTCCATAAATAGAAAAATATTAATATTAATACAACGTCATAATTTTCGTCATCAATCATCATACCATAGAATGTTAAATTATTTTCCTTGATAATTATTATGCTTCATCAGTGACTAATTAAAATTAACAAGTGGACACATTGTTTTAAAAAATCAAAATAAGAGGCCACGTGAAATATTGTGTAATGTTTGATGTTGCACATAGATGTAACACGCATACCCCACGCACCAAGTTCCTGTGGTTGACCTCGATAAACGATCACGCGGTTCTTAAAGACTCTATTAAGGTCAGCACCCTTCTGCTGCTACTTCTACCTACTACATTTCTTCCTTCCTGCTTTTATGCATTTTTCCATACATATTGCATTCTAATCGCTAGCACAATGTCTTAAAAAATTCTCAGAGAATCTTAAAACAGGTCCATTGAAAATAGAATTAACCCACGTTGCCAAGACAAATAAGTAACTGAGTTAATGATTAATTTCATAAATTACTTATTAAAATACATTGCAACGATTCACAGTATGAGAATGTTTAATTATTTAGCATTCCAGACTAAGGTGTGGTAAAAAAAAATTTCATTGTTACATTACTTATTAATCCAAACATTGCTATCATTCTTTTTTACATTTGTTGCATCAGAGCTATCATCGGAAGCTTATATCAAGAGAAAGTTGTAAGTTTTTTAAAGTCAATCATGGTTCTACTAGAATGATAAAGAAAATGAAAATGTTTTTCTTGTTATCATTTAAATGTTCAGATAAATTATTTCTTCGCGCCATTTCTTCTAGCGATTGAAGAGATGCTTTCTCGATGCTTCTTCAACAATTTAAACACGTCAACCTCAATTTCCTCAACCGTAAAACACTTTAAGTCATTGAAAAAATAATAATCCACTTAAATCATCAATTCTTCTTTCATTTTATTACACTTTCTTCTACCACAGACTAATTTTCTGCTATTTTTAATATTCATTCTGACAATAAGATATACAAGTTATTAAATCTGTGATTAATTAATATCATTAAATTTTTCATTGTTTTCTTTTTTTGATTTGTGTAAGATACTTTCAAAGTTTTACTTCAATATAAATTTTTTAAGATATAATTTTTTTAAAGTTGATGATTCATTTACTCTGATCTTGAAGAATTGGGTTAGTTAATAAATGAAACAATTATCATTTTATAAATACAAGGACATCCGTTATAAAGAGTTACCATTTGACGTAACGGGAAAATAGTAGGATTCCCCTCTTAGCAATGCTCTTGTACACTCTGACCTATCTTAATTAAAATTAAATTCACTTCACTGTGCACATTATTGTTATTACTACTTATTCTTCAGAATCAAGTAACGGAAAAAATTGTATTGAAAGCTTAAGATCCACAGAAGAAATAAATTTCTTAGTATGGTGAATTAAACATGCTCTTGATGTTACTAATTAATTTATCACCACGAGTTGTCAATTTCACAATAATTGGTAAAAGTTTTTGAAATGTTCACTTCACAACAATCATTTAGATTTTAAATTGTTTCACAGTTATCATTACTTTAAATATCTCTTTAGTATTGTGATGATTTATCAAGAGATTCAAGACAAAATTTTCTTTTCTAGAAACTTTCATAGAGAAGTCATTTTAGATGAAAATCTGTAAATTTTCTCCGAATAATTTACGAGTTCTCATACCAATAAAATTCCACTTTCACCTGCAAAACCATTAAATTAGTTAGATACTAAATAAACATATTTTTCTTATAATCAACATTTACTGGAGATTAATAGCAGTTTCGGTATCTCATAATAAGTTGAGTATAATTGATATCTTACAGGATTAAATTATTCATGCTCTAGACATCCTAAGAGAAGATGGAGACGTGAAGAAATGTGCATGAGCTCATGGCTTCAAGTGTACCTACTCGTTCCGCGAGTTCTCGTATATATGAAGAAGGATCTTGAACCCTCAAGCGTTTTCATGTAGCTTTTCTCCGCACAAACTGAGATCTAAATAAGATAATTTAATTTTTTTTTATCAAAGTACCTTCTACATGTTCATATTCGCTCATTACCAATAGATAAAAGGATTAAACAACAAACAACATTGTTTCCATTTAATTCAAGTTGATGCAAGGATGAAGATATCCTTTGTCTACTTCTTTGTTTTGCTTTTGTTCTTCGCTGACGTGAGTCAAGGTGACCTTGAATGTACGTGGTCGTGGTTCATCGTATCTTTATCCTATCCCTTTTACCCTTTTATTTAGTTTATCCTTCTAAATTTTTTTATCCTTCTTCCTTTACTTACACTTCTCTGACTTCACTGCCGCTCCTTAAGGAAGGCAGCCCATGGCTCCTTTTAACGATCCTTTTTATTTCAAAGAATTTCTAAAGATTAAAGTTATTTATTCAAGCTTGACATCAATGATGATTAGAACTTATTTTCTGCTGTTTCGTTATTACACTTTCGCTTTCTATTATGTTATTTTAATCCTTTCAATTATAGTTCATATTTTGCACGATTTAAGATAAGTAATAATTATGTCTACATAGTTTTTCTTCAAATAAATTTTTTTCATTTAATTTATTAACAATTTGTATTTATTACTATTATTACTGATTCAGTTTTTATTCTCTAAATTATATTTTTTGCTTATTATTTTTAATACTTTTACGTTGACTTGCAACAATAATAATAATAATAACGTGGAAGAATAAAAAAAAATACAACGTTCACTCGTAATTCAAAATTGAAGACAATTTTATTTTAAAATTGTTCTTGTTCTTTTTGAATAACTTCACAAGAACTTTGGCTGTTTATAACAACCTGCTTCCACTTCAGAAACCATAATTCATGGGGTATAGTAATATCTTCAGAATTGATATTGAAATGGACTTTTTATTCTTTCCTCTTGTAATCTTTGTCTTTTACAATGGAGGTATTGCACTTTTTTTCATTCGTTATTTCGTAAAATGATTTTTTCTCATTCCATTTGATTTAATTAAACTTCTTTACATCAATCTTTTTTTTTATCAAAAACATTAAAAGATTTGCCCAAATTCGATGTTGCATTTCTGTTTCACTGAAAATAATTGAATGGAAATAAAATTCTTCGACCAATTGATTCGTGTTCTTAAATCGAAATCGACTTTCTACTGATCGTTAATTTTGCGTGTATGTACGGGTGAAAGAACTCTGTAAAAGTATTATACCTGTTTCTGTCTTGAGTTGGACACCTGATGCGGGGCAACACTCGTGTGTGTAAGAATTCTGAGTCGGCATTTTGTGTGTTTTGAGGTCGAGAGAAGACAAACCTGGTTTTGTCAAGTTTCAGAATTGGTCTCTGAATCAGTATCAAGTAATTTAACGATAAAAAAAGGTTTCTTCCATCTAGCTAATGTGTCATAAAAAAAACATTTTTATTGTTGTTATTGCTATTGTTAATGTTAAGTAATCGAAAAAAAATTGATTACATTTGTAAATATATTTCATAATATCTTAGCAATTGCGTGGGTGAATAATTGAAAGTAAAAAAATCACGTGTCATGTCTACATAATCTTCTTGTATATTATATGAAGACTAGGGTGACTACCATGTAAATAAAAGTCTTCATATACTGAAAACGCCTACACTTGTTGAAATATAATTGCAAGACGCCTTCGCAAATCGTTTACAGTCAAGTATTGGCTATTGATCAGTTGAAGAATCGCAAATATCCTTTTTCCTGTGCTATGAGACTACTCTTCTTCATTATACTCCTACGACTATCTTCATTTCCACTTGTCTTTGCTATCTCCAAATTTAGGCAAAGATACAAGTTACTGCAAATGATGTGATTCTTTGCTACTTGGAGACACTAGAAAAATTGGTAAAACTCATAAATATCTTAATTGGGAGTAAATTAAAAAGCGGAAACGTAAATTAATAAAAATGACCAACTAGAGGAGAAATTGCGATCGAATGTTGAATCGTGTGCGTGGCAATACGAGGAAGCTAGAAAAAATGCGGGCTTCGTCAGAGCGTAACACGAAAGTTTCGACCTCACTCTCTAGGTGAAAATGTTACTCCTGCACCAATTTTTGTTCTATTTTGGCCCATGCGATCAAAAAAATTGTATGACATTTTGTGAACTCAATAATTGAAAAGTTATTCTTTTAATATTTGAAATAATAAAACAACTAATCAAAATTAATACTCACATTAACCATTCGGAAAGTTTATTTCGATATCGTTTAATAAAAATTTTAAATTTTTCCAGTCTCTTGTAGGGTCCCGCAGGACCCACAATCTTTTAATTAATCACAAAATTCAGCTATAAAAGTACTTTCAATTCGTGAAAATGATTTTTCACAATTTTGACACTTAATCACTTAATTTTAAGCTTTCACTTGAAAATTACGTGAAAATTCACACTATTCATACACAATAATATTCATAAGAAAGTGAAAATAGATAAATCAAACAATTCTAATTAACACTTTTGGCTGCAAAGTTAATATTTGTTGTGACTTGGAGCTTTTCCGTACAGAAATAACACGACGAGTACATGAGTACTCGATCGTGATCGCCGAGTTCACGAGCGAGGACTGCACGATCTGGTCACGATTGTCAGTTCTACACCTCCACCTCTAGAGGTTTATCTTGTGTCTCATACTAGCTTCTACGTTGATTCAATACTTTCCTCTTCTTTTCCAGAAGTCCCTACTCTTCAACTATTATCATCCTTTCTCTTTTCCCCCGCCATAACTGTACGATTTTTATTCACTTATGTCAATTTTAGTTGAATTCAAATCTAAATTTACAACGACTGTATTTTCTTGTATTATGTAGATCAACTTAATGCAGAAAACCCTATTATGTTCAACGATAATGTTTAATTATGTAAATAAATAATCCAAGGATTTATGAAATTAAAAAAATTTATTACATGAAAATTAACTTTAACATGAGAAAATATTTTTATGACATTGCATTTTGGAAAAAGTAATATAATTGATAAATTTTAATATGTTCATCATCAATTAGAGTTTCATTTTTATTCATCAATTCAAAAAGAAAAAATTGGCTAGATCGTAGTGCTTTCCAGCAAAGCAGTCTCCCAAACTTTTTGGTGATCAAACGAACTATCATAATTCAAAGTATCACAAACTTTCTGAAAATCCAGAACCTTATCGACGATTGGCCTTCGGAAAGAGTATCCTTTGGATTGATAGTAAGACAATGTAACATCAAGTGCGGGACTTAAAAAAAATGTTACATTATAATTTAGAAACATTGAATAAGTTTTGTCAACTTCAATTTCTTGAGGTTTTAAAAAACCAACAAAAGATAAACAATCATATACAGTAGGAAGATCTTGGAAAACTTCATTTCCATAATAGCAACCTTTTACACTCATTTGTGATTCCCATTTATAATGTCCTGAATTGTATTGTTGATTAGTCTCATGAATCAAATTAATCATAATATTTTTTCCAGCGACACTCCATTTATTATATTTATGAATAATATTTGCAACAATTGTAGCTATTGATGCGTTACTTAAATGTTTAAAGGATTTAGTGTTTCGTATACAATCAAATGTTACATTGACTGAAATATCATATATATATCCAGTGGTATTTCCAATGATTTTTAACTCTTCACGGGGTGTTGCTGATTTTTCCATTTTCACTGATGCTATATTTGCAGTATATTTATATTTATTTTACATTTAACAAAAGAATCGGCCACTTTTGTTGCATAAATTTTAAAAATATTTTTACGCAGAACAATTTCATACAGTTTAATTAATGATTTACTGCGTTTTTTTTAGAATTATTAACTTCGAACATTAATTTATGAACAATGCTATTTTTTTCATAAAAATATTATTATAATGATCGTGTAATTATACTTTAATAGTTGCTATTATTGAAATAAGTCGAACAGGTTATGTTTATGATTTCAAATGCGTATTGACTAGTTGATATTATCGATGTATGATGCGTTACCATCTGAGTTTTCGATGGTAATCCATCGCCATCTTTCGTAGTGTGTTCGTACTAGGTTGTTTTTTGATCAATATTAGGCGGGCAATTTGAAGTAATTTATCCTTTGTTCGACATTTGATTTAAACGTGAATAAACATATAAAAAAATTATAGATTTAATCAAGTATGTACTAAATATCATATTCTAGGATGAATTTTGATGTAGAATAGCAAAAATAAATCGTCCCTGGGTGGGCTCGAACCACCAACCTTTCGGTTAACAGCCGAACGCGCTAGCCGATTGCGCCACAGAGACTGTTGATGGAATGATCCTCCACTTTACTTCAAATTCCAAAAAAAATATTACTTGGACAATACACTCAATTTTTGGTAACAATAGACTTCATTCTTAAGACTAATAAACTGTTACTACTTTTAACATTATCCTGTAATATCAGGATAAATATTAATTCATAGTTTTTAGAATAATTAATAAAAAATTTATTTAGAAGGTTATTTTTATTGTAACAATAATTGAATTATTGAAAACTGTTAATCATAATTCATTCTTTTTTACTTCGATAACGAAAATGTGTTTTTACGAGAGTGGCAAAAAAAATGCATTTCTAAGTAATGATATTGATAATGGATTAGCCATGAAGGTGAATTCACTAGTATTGAGCGCAAAAAGATAACTAAAAGCTCAGTAATATCTAACGCTAGATCACATAAACTAGCCATTGTTTTGCTCTATTTGAAAAAATATTCTCAAAATTGTTGAATACATAAATAATAATTATTCAACATTTTTTTATAACAATGTCAGACAAATTATCAACAAGTGACATAAAATATATTCCAGTAAGTAAGCTTATCAAGTTATGACAACAATTTCAAATAAAATAAATTTGTGATACTATTTTTCAGGGTGATTATGTGTGGATTAAAAACATTACGAACAAACAATTTGATGTCCCTTATGGAGGTAAAATTATTTCAATTGACAAGAAGAATGTTCAAGTTCAGACAGATGATGAAAAGGTAATGATTAAATGCTTATCTTAAAACTAGAAAACTTTTTTATGATGATCTGGAAATTAATCTTATCAGAATAATGATCAGCAACTCTTCGTCAATATTTATTTATAAACTTATGCACAAATAGAATAATAAATTGATTAACCCCTATTTTTTTTCCAAAATAGGTTCAAACAATCAGTCGTGATTCTATTCTTAAGTCCATGCATCCTACTTCTATAAATGGAGTAGAAGATATGATAAAACTTGGAGATTTACAGGAATATGCTATTTTAAAAAATCTTCATATTCGATATAATAAAAATTTAATTTATGTATGGAACTCTGTTAAAAAAATTATTTTTCTGTCAGTAATGATGGATGTATTTTAAAATATGCTTTATTTTTTTATTATAGACGTATACAGGAAATATGTTGGTAGCTATTAATCCTTACCAAATATTAAATATTTATACACAAAAAGAAGTTACTACCTATCGACAAAAAAATATAGGAGCGAAACCACCGCATATTTTTGCCATTGGTGATAACTGCTTTATGGAAATGATACGATCAGAAGCTAATCAATGCATTGTTATCAGGTATGGTCAAATTTTTTTCACTAAGATATTTTTGGAATAATGTGTTTATTATCTAGCGGAGAAAGTGGTGCTGGAAAAACAGAAAGCACAAAATTGATTTTACAGTATCTTGCTGCAATCAGTGGCGAACATTCGTGGATAGAGCAACAAATTCTTGAAGCTAATCCAATTTTAGAAGGTGAAAATAATTGTCAATAAAAATCAAATGATCAAAAATGATGAAAATAAAATACAATTTTTCCAGCATTTGGTAACGCCAAAACAATTAGGAATGATAATTCATCACGATTTGGAAAGTATGTTGATGTAAAATTTAATAAAAATGGTGTCATTGAGGGTGCGAAAATTGAGCAATATCTGTTGGAAAAGAGTCGTTTAGTTTATCAAGCTGAAGGAGAACGAAATTACCATATTTTTTATTCTATTCTTGTTGGATTGTCAAAAGAAGAAAAGAACAAGTTGAATTTAGAATCATCAGGAAACTATAAATATTTAAAAAGTTCCACTGAATGTAAAACTCGTAACGATGCTAAAGAATTTGCAGATTGTCGAGCAGCTATGAAAGTATTGAACTTTAATGACGAAGAAAGTTGGAATATTATTAAACTCCTTGCAGCAATTTTACATATTGGAAATATGAATTACAAATCTATAACGATATCTAATATGGATGCGACTGAAATACTTGAGGATTTGTCAATGAAATCAGCAACAGAAATATTAGGTGTTCATAATCGAGCTTTTAAAGAAGCTTTGACCAGAAAAACAATATTTGTACAAGGAGAACAAGTAATTAGTAATTTATCTAAAGCTCAAGCAATCGATATAAGAGACTCTTTTGTTAAAGCAGTTTATAGCCGTCTATTTAATACGATTGTTGATAAAATCAATAATACAATATTTAAACCAAAAACAAATTCTAAAAATTCTATTGGAATTCTTGATATTTTTGGATTTGAAAATTTTATTCATAACAACTTTGAACAACTATGTATCAACTATACCAATGAAAATCTTCAACAATTTTTTGTAAGACATATTTTTAAAATGGAGCAGCAATATTATACTGAAGAAGGAATCTCTTGGAAACATATTGAATTTATTGATAATCAAAATATTCTTGATATGATTGGAATGAAAGCCACTAATATCATGGCTCTAATTGATGAAGAAAGCAAATTTCCCAAGGTAATATTTTAGAACCTGTACAAAATTACAAGAAGTCTTGAAAGTACTGAATTTTCTAGGGAACTGACGTGACATTATTGGATAAACTTCATCAAGTCCATTCCGGCAATAAAAATTACATAAAACCCAAATCTGATTCTATTAAAGCTTTTGGGATAAAACATTTTGCTGGAGAAGTTCAATATGAAGTTAATGGATTTTTAGAGAAGAATCGAGATACTTTTTCTGCAGATTTAAAACAACTCATTTCAATATCATCAAATGAATTTTTAAAGAATATTTTTCATCGGGAATTCATGTCCGACAGGTCAAATGAAAAAAAGCGACCTCCAACCTTACTGATAGAATTCCGAAATTCTTTAGATGTATTAATGAAAACTTTGGAAAATTGTAATCCATTTTTCATTCGGTGTATCAAACCAAATGAAGATCAAAAGCCATCTGTGAGTATTTATCCTAATAAATTACTAAATATTTTTTAAATGGCATTAAACTTTTTTATAGCTTTTTGATAGATCTCTCTGCTGTCGTCAATTGAGGTATTCTGGAATGATGGAAACTGCAAAAATTCGTCGTGCAGGATATCCAATTCGTCATGATTATGAAGAATTCATTAACCGATTTCGTTGTTTAGCAAAAGGCGCTGATTCAAAAGAATACAGAACATTAGCAGAAAAAATTTGCGAAAATGTTGTAGGAAAGGATAATGGTGATTATCAGCTTGGAAAGACTAAGATATTTCTTAAAGAAAACCATGATTTTATTTTGGAGCAACAAAGGAATCAAGTATTAGCTAATAGTATTATTATCATTCAAAAGAATGTAAGAACATGGATATGGAGAAAAAGGTAATAATTTTTCAATATTTTTATCAGTATTAGCAATAATAAAATAAACTAAAAAAATTTTTTTCTAGATATCTAAAAAAGAAATTAGCAGCTTTAATGATTCAACGAGTTTGGAGAGGATATGGACCAAGGAAAAATTATTTAATAATAAAAAAAGGATATCAACGACTACAATCTTGTATTCGATCTCGTGCGCTTACCTATCAATTCCAGCAGAAAAGGAAGATCATTATAAAGCTTCAGGTTATCAAATATTAATATTCAAACGTAGACCATTAAGAATAAATTCTATATAATTTTAATTTTATTAAAGATAATATAATTATACTATTTGCTAAAAAACTTGTTTTTTTTTAAATTACAGGCACTTATACGTGGTTATCTTGTCCGGAGTATTTTTAAGAAAAAATCTGAGGTGAAGTATTTTATCAATACTTGGAGTATATGTCTAAAAGCATTATTATGTACCAACTGATTTTTTATTGAATTATTTTTTTATTCTATTTTAATCAAGATAACTTATTTATATTATTAATTTTATTAACTCATTAATGTATATACAGTGGTATCAGCAGAAACTATTAGAAATTAAAGAGCTTCAAAGTAAAGATGAAAAAAATATGAAAACAACTGGTAATAAATTGTGGAAAGAAGAAGCTTTAAAAACATTCAAACAAAGAATGAAAGAGTTACGTGAATCATTAGTGAAGTTTGATAATCACAATGTGAATACTCCCGTTAAAGATTCTGAATGTAATATTGATCCATTCTTTGAATTCTTGGAGACTGAGCCAAAAGTTCAACCAATAAAAGACTTACCTTCTAATATCTATGCGGTATGCTTCATTAGCAGAAGTAAAAATACGATATAAAATTTAATCAATTTTTTTTTTGTACAGGATTTACCTGCAACAAGTTCTGAAACTACTAGACGACGGAAAAGTGTTTTGCAAATTCCTCAAGAAGATCCTTCTAAGCTAGAAATATCCAGCTATCATTTTTTTAAATTTGCAGCAACATATTTCATATCGAATGCAACACCACATTATTCTCAGAGAGTTTTGAAACAACCATTACTCGATCTTTCTACTCCAGCAGATCAATTAGTGAATATAAATATTTATTAATACTGATTTTTGTAAGCACAATGTTATTTTAATATCCAATTTTTTCTGTAGGCATCTCAAGCTTTATGGATAACAATTTTAAGATTTATGGGAGATCTTCCAGAACCGAGAAATCCAGTAGAAGTCTCTCCAAATAAAACAGTAATGTCAACAATTACTGAGACATTATCGAAAAGTTTTGCAAGATCGAACGATTTGGAAAAATTAATTAATAAGGATAAAAATAAAAAACATATTGTTAGAATGACGTTAAAAAGACAAAATAAACTACATGGTGATATTAAGAAAGGTATGAATTTTGAAAATTATTTTTTTGTTATTAAAAAAAACTTAAAATTCAATTATTATATTTCTACAATTATTAGGAATTATTGAAGATGAATATGTCAATGAATCTTATCAAAATTGGATACAAACTCGAAGTAGCAATTTAGAAAAATTACATTTTGTTATTGGTCATGGAATTCTTCGGCCAGAATTAAGAGATGAAATTTATTGTCAAATAGTAAAACAGTTAAATAAAAATCCAAGTAATGTTTCTCATGCTCGTGGATGGGTACTCTTATCTCTTTGTTTGGGGTGTTTCCCTCCGAGTGAACATTTTGTTAATTATTTAAGAGCATTTATCCACTCTGGACCACCAGGATATGCTCCATATTGTGACCATAGACTCACTAGAACATATAAAAATGGAGCTAGAACTCAACCACCGAGTTGGTTGGAACTTCAAGCTACAAAGAGTAAAAAACCTATTCATTTAGAAGTCACATTTATGGATGGTACTTCTAAGATTATTGAAGCTGATTCAGCAAGTACATCACAAGAAATTGTTAAGAGACTTGCTGAAAATATTTCTTTAAAAGATACCTTTGGTTTCTCTCTTTTTATTACTCTGTACGATAAAGTTTTATCCATTGGAGCTGGAAGGTAATTAAATATTTTTATTTATTGTAGTCCTTACCTAATATATTTATGAACATATAATTTTCAGAAATCACATAATGGATGCTATTTGTCAATGTGAACAATATGCAAGAGAACAAGGACAATCTGAACGTACAGCACCATGGAGACTATTTTTAAGGAAAGAAATATTTGCTCCATGGCACGATCCAACTTTTGATCAAAGAGCAACTGATTTAATTTATCATCAGATAGTGCGAGGATTAAAGCATGGAGAATATAGATGTAATAATGAAAATGATATAGCAATGTTGATAGTTCAGCAGCTTTATATCGACAATAATACCAAACTAGCACATGATAAACTAAAATCCACCCTACATTTATATATTCCTAATCATTTACTCCAAGGAACTACACAAGAGACTTTCAAAAAGTGGGAAAAATTGATTATTGAAGTTTATGAACAAAATATAAATATTATGGAATCAGAATCAATAATAAAAGCAAAAGAAAATGTGGTTCTTTTTGCTAAAATCACGTGGCCATTGTTATTTTCACGATTTTATGAAACGGTGAAAATTGCTGGACCAGAGTTACCTGTCAATATCATAATTGCAGTAAACTGGACTGGAATATACTTTGTAAATGATGAAGAACAAGTATTGATGGAAATTTCCTTCCCGGAAATTGCGGAAATAATGGTACAAAAATTTAATAATAGTTTAAATAATAATTTAGTATTAACAACAATCCAAAGAGAAGAATTTATCTTTCAAAGTATTGAAGCAGATGATTTGGTATCTCTAGTTAATTTCTTAATTGATGGTTTGAAAGAGAAGTCTCTGTATGTAGTAGCCACCCAAGATTATTTAAGCAATGTAGATCCATTGAAAGAAAAACAATCTACTCTTTCATTCAGAAAAGGAGATATCATAAAGCTGATGGGATCTTGCACAGGATATACATTGATGTATTCATTAATTGGATACGGTGAATTAAATGGAAATATAGGAGAATTTCCTTCAGAATGTGTTTTAATTCTCCCAACAATGTCAAAACCATCTTCAGAAATAGTAGAAATCTTGAAAACTGATTATAGCACCAAAAATATTTCAACAAGACGGAAAAGTCAACAAGTAAATAAGGAACAAGCATATACTTTGAAAAAATTTGCTCAAGATAATTTTCGATCAAGTTATAATGTAACCCTTTCGAAAGGGTCTACTATTTCTTCAGTAAAAAAATCAATTCCTGAGAATTTATGGAAACACACACGTGCTCCAATGAAAGCTCCACTGCTTGCAAAAGTTGGTAAAAATCAAGATTTAGCCCAAGTTGGTGTGGATATATTTTCGAATATTTTGAGATATATGGGTGATTTACCGGGTAATTGTCAAAGATTAGGAACAGAATATACTGATTTTATTTTTAAATCAGCACTAGAGCATCCTGATTTAAAAGATGAAGTTTACTGTCAAATAATTCGTCAGTTAACTGAAAATAAAATCCGTTTGAGTGAAGAAAGAGGATGGGAATTAATGTGGCTAGCGACTGGAATTATGTCTTGTTCAGTGACACTTCAAAAAGAAGTAATTGCATTTTTATCTATGTCCAAATCTCCTATAGCTATGGATTGTTTAACAAGATTCAATAATATTTTAAAAATTGGTGATCGAAAACATCCTCCTTATATTTTAGAAGTTGAAGCTATTAGATTTAAAAGCATGCAAATTTTCCATAAAATTTATTTCCCGAATGATACTAATGAAGCATTTGAAATACATTCTTTATCACGAGCTTCAGATCTTTGTGAAGAAATTACTGAAAGAATGCAATTAAAAAGTAATAAAGGTTTTAGTCTATTTGTTAGGATTGCTGATAAGGTAGTTTCTATTCCGAATGATTTCTTTTTCTTTGATTTCATTCATGAACTTATTGCATGGACACAAAAAACAAATTTAATAACCAAATCAACAAACATTCAAGTTCAATATCAAATATTATTCATGAAAAAATTATGGATAAATGTTTATCCAGGCCATGATCCAAATGCTGATGAAATATTTTATTTCCATCAAGAAGTACCAAAATTTCTTCGTGGTTATCATAACTGCAACAAACAAACAGCTGCAAAATTAGCTGCATTAATATATCGAAGCAAATTTGGTAATAATAAAGAACAGCTTTCAGAAATACCAAAAAATATTCAAGAATATGTTCCTGCTGATCTCATTCGAGTTTATTCTATTAACGATTGGAAAAAACACATAACTACTGCGTATAAAGAAAATTTAGGAGTTGATGAGAATGGTGCAAAATTATTATTTTTACAACAAATTTATCAATGGCCTACATTTGGATCTGCATTCTTTGAAGTAAAACAATCAACAGATATTACTTTACCAGAGTTCCTTATACTAGCAATAAATAAAAATGGTATTAGTGCTATTCATCCACAAACAAAAGAAATTATATTAACATGGGGTTTCACAGAAATTTCAAATTGGTCTTCTGGAAATACATATTTTCATATGACGATTGGTAACTTTATAAAAGGTCAAAAAATTCTTTGTGAAACTGCTCAAGGATATAAAATGGATGAATTAATATCTTCATATATTTTTTATTTCAAAATGATGCTTGAAGACGATGAAATCGATGAAGAAATCACTTCATTATGATAGAAAAAAATTTAATTATGTATTTACCTCGATTTAATCATTCCATATGTAACAAAATTTCTTATGAAAAATATCAATTTCAAAAAACTATTTGCTAAACTCTTTCGTATAGAAACCTCCTTTATCAACATTACTATACTTATGTGGATGATTTTTCAATTCGTAACTATAGCTTTTTTCGAGCATAAAAAAAGCAACAAGAGAGACATCTGGTGAAACAATGGTTAGAAAAATTTCGAGTTGAAAGTCGTTTACATTCGATATTTCTCAACGTCACTTGACTTCGCGCTACCCACGAATGGACAGATTCAAGAAAATGAGATGCAGCAAGGAGAAGGACGATTGAGTTTGTCAAACGTATCAAGTGTACTTTGAGGACGTCATTTATTATCAGTCCTTCGTGCCATTATGTTTCCTTATTGGTTTGAATTAATTGTCTGGCATTTAATTACGATAAATCTACGATAATGTTACAACCAAATTCGTCAAAGGAAAAATTTCCCAGACTTTATACTTGATTTGTTGTTTCTACCAAATAAGTCGTGTGTTCAACGGAATCTTTGCACTTACAGAATGGCTACGTCTACGAAAAAATCCTGGAAACTCCGTAAGTAAACTTATCTAACCTTAAATTAGACTCCATAATTAGTTATTTGTGTTATTTATTTATTATCTATATTTAAATATTATCATATAAACAAAGAATTGTTAAAGGCTTTCTGATGACTAAAAATTATTTTACAGAGGATTTCACTGCCCATTCTTCCAATGTTAATTGCTTGGCTTTAGGACATAAGTCAGGAAGAGTTTTAGTTACTGGTGGTGATGATAAAAAGGTTAACTTATGGGCAGTTGGAAAACAAAATTGTATAATGAGCTTAAGTGGCCACACAACTCCAATTGAATGTGTACGATTTGGACAAACTGAGGACCTCGTTTGTGCTGGTTCCCAAACTGGAGCTTTAAAAATATGGGATTTAGAGCAAGCTAAATTAGCACGTACGCTTACAGGTCACAAAGCAGGAATTAAATGTATGGATTTTCATCCTTATGGCGAATTATTGACTTCAGGAAGTTTAGATACTGGAATCAAATTATGGGATATTCGACGAAAAGGTTGTATCTTTACTTATAAAGGACATAATGAAACAGTTAACAGTCTCAAATTTAGTCCTGATGGTCAATGGATTGCTAGTGCTGGTGAAGAAGGAATGGTAAAGCTTTGGGACCTGAGAGCTGGAAGACAATTAAGAGAATTTTCTGAACATCGAAGAGCTGCAACAACTGTTGAATTTCATCCTCATGAGTTCCTCCTTGCTAGTGGAAGCATGGATAGAACTGTTCATTTTTGGGATTTAGAATCTTTTCAACTGGTTTCTTCAACTGATGCTAATTTATCTGCTATTAGATGTCTTCATTTTAGTCAAGGTGGAGAATGTTTATTTGCTGGAAGTCAAGATCTCTTAAAAGTTTTTTGTTGGGAACCCGCGAGAACATTGGATACTGTTCCAACAGGTTGGGGTAAAATTCAAGACATTGCGATTGCTCAAAGCCAGTTGATTGGCGCAAGTGCTAACGGTTCTAATGTGGTTGTTTTTGTTTGTGATTTGAAAAAAATTGCACCTTTTGCTAATATATCTCAACTTTCATCACCTTTTGCTCATGGAAATCCTTCTAGAAGAAGTTTTACAAGAGAAAATCCTAGAAAACACTCGTAAGTTCTGATTTTTAGAGTATAGTCATAAATATTGTAGATAAATAATATTTTTTAATTTCTTTGCAGTGTGAATGTAAAAACAACTATTGAAGAAGGAGATAAATCAGGATCTGATCCGGAAGATGAAGAATCAAATGTAGAAATTCAAAATTTAACTACATGTGAAGATATATTTCAACCTCATCGCTCATGTAAGTTAAAGATATTGATGAAAAATATTGTTGTCATTTATTTGTAAATTTGAATGATTGATAGAGTTAATTCTACAATTATTTAATGACGTGGTATAATTTTGATATCCCAGCAAAAATATTAATATTTTTACTAATGATTTAGTCTAGTGTGTTTTTATAATAGTTTGTGAATGAGCATGCAATGCACGCTATGTTTCAGTGTCTCGTACGCCGCCACCAGAACCTGAGGCTTTTCCCGAGCCTCAAGAAATAGGTAAGAATAGTTCTAAATGGTCAATAGAGATGGTTATTAACTCTAATATTAATAACTCAAATCGATCAACCTTTCTGTTTACTGATAGTAACGAGTGACTGATTTACCTTTATGTCTGTGTAATAAGTTTTTCTAACTCTTTCATTAAGCAAAAATTTTTTTTGACCGTTAATTATTAACTTAATACTTTTTTTGTAGATCCAACACAGCCTCAAATAATTCAAAACTTTACTACCTCATTGACAAACCTTTCAACTGGAGGAAGTCAAGATGTCGAAGAAGATTTATCACCATCATCATCGATACCTCCTCCGTCACTGTTTACAAAACCTGTATCAGTTCGAAATAATCCAATTAAATCATCGCCACCAGTTCAGAGGCACTTAATAAACTCAAGTATTCAAGTGAAATTAAATGTACAGACTGTAAATAATACTAGTGCGGGGAAAAATGTAAAAAATTTCGCCCAAATTCCACCATTAAGACAAAGCATTACGCCTCTTGTTGGAAAAAAGACTTTAACTAATAATTCAAGTATTACTCAGCCTTTAGGACCTCAAAGGTCGAACTCTACATTAACTTCAAGAGTTGCACCGATGGCTGCAGTATCTCCCTCGGTAATGGGAGGTGATGGAAAATCTAAAAGTCGAGCACCAAGTCCGGATTCTCCCAAACATTTCTTCAAACGTCAGAGTAGTTGCAAAGATGGAGAACATGGCTATGAAAGTGATTTCCCAGTGCAAATTAATACAAATATTAAACATAGTCCTTCAGATCCTGCGCTAAATAGGCCTAATACAGGACAAACAAGGTCCAATTCAATGGCTAGAAATTTCATCAACTCTGGACCACTTTCTGCTAGAAATTTAGCACCAGCAAAGAAAAATAATCGTGCTCAAATAGCTCCAAATCCTAAAGTTGACATCAGAGTACCCCAGTTGAAACAGGAAGCAGTTGAAAAAGATGACTTTGTGCCAATGATTCCTGATAAACCAATTGGTCTTGATGTTGACGACTTCCTACCTAGTACATTTTCAGGTCTTGCGAGACTTGGATGTAATCAGGTACTTAGTGAAACATCTGAAGTTGAAATTATGAATAGTTTAATGCGTGGACAACATGACTCTATGATGGCTGTTTTAACTAATCGTCAAAGATCTCTTCAAATAATTTATTCTCTTTGGCATAACAAGGATGTCAAGTCAGCTATTGATTCGGCTGTTGCTATGAATGATTTGTCAGTCATTGTTGATCTTCTTGGAGTTCTAAATTTAAAGGCGTAAGTTTAATTTAATTAACCGTATAGTCGTACCCATGAGTCATTCGAATTTTCTTTATTTCATTGTCTGATTTAAGACGTGATTTTCGTACCAAAATACTTGGTATAAAAAATCTTAAAAAATCATTGCTTTGTTTGAAACGGTACTTATCTTGTGTTGAATTATACAAATTTCCATTCCATTAATACTCTATAAAGTCAAAGTTTTATTGTCAGTTTAAAAATGAATGAAACATTATGAATCAAATATTAAGAATCACTAGATGAAAACTTTTTCAATGTCATAGAAAGTTTTATTTTGATTACCTAATGATTTTTTAATATTTCAAGGCTTTCAAGATGTTACTGCATTTGTCAGACCTAAAAAAGATCGGTCATAAACGATGAAATGCCCTTGTGAACCCACTCTCAGTAATTTCCATTTTATTCAAGAATTTCCTTGTATTAATATTCATACTTTAATGATCACAGAGTTTCTATTTTGTTTACGTCGTTCATATAACTTGCCACATAGAAGTTTTCATAGTAAAATCAACATTAAAAAAGCTAATTAAAAATGAATTATTTTTTGATGTAAATCATTCGTAGGCGTCGACTCAAGGTCTTTAAGTTAACGATGCTATTTGAAAATAACCTCAGACGTATATAAAAAAAATTTATATTTGCAATGTGATTTGTTTTTTTCAGAACAATATGGAATTTGGATATATGCAATTCATTACTCAGGCCTATTGCAGAGCTACTACAAAGTAAATATGAAATGTATGTATAAAATTTATTTAAGTAGAAAAATTTAGATTGAAGTTTATTTTAATATTTACATGCTTCGATACGAATGACTTGAAAGTTATGAGACCGCGAAGCTTGAGTGCATCTTCTAGCGGTATTGTGGTCATGTCCTAGCCGCAAACTCATCATTTTTTTGTTCTAAAAACGCTGAAAGAAAGAGAAAGTAATATTGTCAAATTTATGCCTTGTATTTTATTCTTAGATTTGTTATTATGATAGAACACCTTCATATTATGAAGGAGACTAACTTTCCTTTTTCGGTGATATCAACATTCCATCTTCTTACGCAATAACGACATCATCTACATAACTGTTGCAATGATCAACATTTACATTTTCGTTGCTATTATAATCCACATGAGTGACGTGGAGCATCCAAAAGGATTCTTATTCTCTTTTCAGCTGACATATCAATCTGACTGTAAATAAAGTCTCACGTCCATTTCGCATTGAAATAAAATCTCTTTCCAAACTGTTACCAATGGGAACAGCTAATTTTGTTCTTAGGATCCAATATTTGAAACACGTATGTCTGACAAAGGGTCGCTAGAAAATTAGCTTAGACAATGAGGTACGATAGCAGATGCAAATTCATTCGCTGAAATCTTCCTGACGTGGTGCATTGTTCAATTATGCATTGAAGTTTTAAAGGACACACGACATGTCTCACATATGTCAATATACTTTTTTTTTTCATTTTTAAAACGGTTGTCAGAATTCTACTCTTGCAAACAAAATGCAAGAATATTTATTTACAGTAATTTGAGTAAGCTCAATACACCATTCTTAATTCTCACGGCCAACTTTCAACTGCTCTTGTTTAGAGTTACTTTTAAATAATATAAATTATTTTTTTATTTCTATCAATTAAAAACAGAGCAATGAGCGGGACAAACTTGTGCACTGACACGCAGGGCCTCGAAATAGGCCAATTATTCGGTGCTCAGTCACAAGCTGTTGCCACTGCCGTTGACCTGTCGTGATGAAACTGACATTTCCTCTCTTTCACGCCAATGTTTGCTCTTTTTTTCTAACAATTATTCTTACAGTTTATTTATATCTTTTTTATTAAACCTTTTACAAATTAATCTACAATAAGTGGAATTATTCTATAAGTAAAGATTGCTTGATATGTTATTTCAATGATCCTTAATTAGCAATTATCTATCAGAACAACAGTAAAATAATATCCGGAGTAGTTTGAAATCAACGATGCTGAAAATTAGCCTTCGGTCATTCGCATAAACGTCAATCAAACCAACTTATTAGCTAATTGTGTTCATGGTATAGATAAAATACCATAAAAGTGAATTACACTAATTGCCAACTGTTTAACAGATGTTATAAAATCATGTTGGCTTCGTTTTAGTATTTGTCATTGAATATCAGTTAGTTAAAAATTTTACCTAATTATCATTTTTATTCAAAATTTTCAGTAAAATCTTTTGTAATTGTCATAAAATTGTATTGACGTAGACACTGAATTGAATTATCATGTTAATATATTGCTACAATAATTATATGTATTTTAGTTTTTGTAGCTACTCAGTCATTTTCACGGTTTGTTCGTTACACTTACCCTCAAATCGTGAGAAAAAACTAGGATGAGAACAACTTGCGAATCTTTTGATATTGAATTTATTGGTTTTTTTGAAAGACAATTTTTTCTTAATTTATGATACTTATATGAATGTTTAAATGATGGTGAAATAATTTAATAGCTTCCATAGTCAAAAATAATATACTCTATGAAAGGTTTAGTAAAACATGAAATAGTTCAAAATGTGCATTCCTTGTCCAGAAAATGTGCATCAAACATAAATTCATTGCTGCCATTAAAATTCGTTACACTTATTCAGGAGTTGATCCCTCAGCCAACCCTTTATCGTTTAACAAAATTCAAGCGGACCAAATTTGAACGTTCGCGTGCCCACGTTATTTATTAGCTCAATAAATAACATAATATTATATGTTATATATGTGTCGTTATCAAATAATAAAGGGTTTTTAAACTACAAGGCGTAACTTAGTCGGTGGTTACTGAATATACGAAGCATTACATTATTACATGCCTGTTATTTTCAGAAAAATCACATATTTGTATTTTGTATTCATATATAAATATATAAGAGAGCACTTTCCCAGCCGTAAATTATATTTTACTTTTCTTGACATGTAGAATTGATGCCGAAACTTGTTTTCGCAGGTACGTGACGGTTGGCTGCACGGCGTTGAAGTTGATCCTACGGAACTTTGCCCCAGTGATCAAGTCGAATGTTGAAGCGCCTCTGCATTCCATTGGCGTAGATGTTTCTAGAGAAGAAAGGTAATTACGTCTTTTTAAAATTTTCTTTACATAATTAAATTACAATAAATGATGAAAATCGTATAATAACAATAATATTCTAAATGGAAGTAAAGCTTTATGAAAGAGGTATATGATAAGAATTTTTAAATTTATGAAGTTTATGTAAAAAATTATTAACTTCATTTTTTAAACTTATAACAAATGATTAAATGATAAATTTTTTATAGATATCACAAGTGTTTATCTTGCTACGAGAAGTTAGAAGCAATAAGGCCGTTAATTCTGCGAAAACAATCTAGTTCTGGTCAAATTGGATCAACATTTCGTGAGATTAATGTTCTTATGAATACCCTAGTGTGACCGTGGCTTCTACAAGATTATTGTTATATCCCGGTGCTACAAAAAAACTTCCAAAAAGTGTAAAAAAGTAGAAATTGCCAATTTTACGACTTGAGACTGAATTAAGAGGCTTCTCGAGTATTCTGTACATTCATTAGCCTCAAACTTGCCGGCTAGTCCTCCTAAAACAGAAACAAACCGACAAATGGAGAGAACATTTTTTAGATAATCTTATAAAATTGTCATTTATTGAAAATCCATGCCATAAATTTTGATGACAATGAAAGGAGAGAATAAGTTGAAGAAAAAAAATATAGAGATTAATTTCCACGTTTTTACTTCCGAATAATCACAATATAATTATGAAAAGTTAATCAGTGATTTAATGTTAGGGCATCGTGATACGTCTTTCGCTCAAAAAAAAGAGAAAGATGAGTGATTTTGAATGCATAAGTGATAGAACAAAATAGTAGAAACGAAAAAAGACATGGATAGAAATTTATACTTAATATTAAAATGGAGAGAATGAGTTTTAAATATTTCAATTTACCAACAAACAGAGTTAGCATTCTATGCAAATAAATTTGTATCATATTATAATACACACATTATTATAAAGCAAATCATAGTTTCCTAAAAAGAAAACGATCAATAACGAAAATTAGTCAGATAATGTTTAGTTCTCTAAAAGAATGTATTTTTCCATAAATAATTCCTATTCCGATCCTAAAAAATAATAAATAAGAAAAATAAATCATAGACGGATATTTACAACAAAAAAAAAAATATTTTAATGCACTCACATACAAATATTATTTTTAAACTGAAGAAAAATAGCAAAAAATATTTCGAAAATTTATAAAAAAAAAAAAAAACTTTTCTGCTGTAAAATATTTTTTCTTCATTTGCGAATAATTTGTTCATAGACATAAAATACTTGAGAATGTGAATATTTATATAAATGATAAGAAACTTGTATAATAGACAATCACGAACGGAAATAGCTAAATTTAAATTACTTTGTATGTATTTAAATTTTTTATTCAAACTTAATCATGATTTTTTTATTTCTAAAAATTTTAAAAATATTATATTGACATGTCATAGTTTTAATCATATATGTTTCAGTTGTTTTATTTAAGAACAAAGCAGTAAAATAGAAGCTCCTCTTTTAAGATATTTTATTAATGCTTTTAAATAAAGAATACCAGTAATTTTATGCTCCGTAGGCTCATTCAATTTACCAGTCATACTCAAATGTTTTTATGAATAGTTCAAAATTTTTAAGAATTTAATATATTTGTCATAATAATATTAATAATAATAATAACACAAGATCTTTTGGAGTTTACCCATTATGATAAATATGTTAAAACCAGTAACCAAATAGAATATTCAATGAAAGGTCCTGAAAGGACATTAATGATTAAATGTTCACATTATTCGTGACTTATTATCACATCTCGAGTACAAGTAATTAATAATCTATAAAAAGAGTATAAAGAACTAACTCATAAAATCCGTCCAGAATGTTAAATATTTGAATAAAATAAGAGGAATGTGAGATTGTATGTAATTAAGAAAGTCTGGATATTATTAATGTAATTTATAATAATTATCTGTGTTTATTTTCGGGTTTTACAACAGTTAGATAGATAGAATGGAATTTTCGATAATTTTTTGTAATTATCAAAATAATTTACACTCCATTCATTTGTCTTTGAGACTGTAAACTGTATGTCTTCTTTACATGTATCAAATCAAATTGCGTTTACTCGAAACGAATGCATTATGCGAATGCGAGTTTATCATTAATATATTAAATATTAGCTAGGATTATAATATTAGACTATTAGCAGGTTTTCTGAATTTTAATGTACCTATAAGTATGTGTAAATAATTATTACAATAATTCAACGAGCTTTTGGCCTTTATCTTAATAACGATCTCCTGCAATATTTTTGATTTGTTTTAATATTGTTTATCAACCAATTATATATGTAATTTTCACACGAGCTTGTTAAATAATTATACCGATAGATTAACAATGTTTATTATAAAATCATTTTAATATATATATAATATAATTCTAATTTAATTAAACAACCGTTAAGTTTTAATTAAAAACAAAAACGATTATGTAAAAAATAATATAGCTGAATATTAACGAAGAAAAATATGATTAATAAATTAATTTTCATATGAAATATGAATAATAATTACTCTCTTATTTATTTAAAACTTATTGATAATCTTATCTTAATAATAATAATCTTTATGTTAATATTGATTGAATTTATATTCAATTTTTGTAAGTAGAAATTTTTCCTCAAAGTAATCTCGTAAAATTGTCAACAAAAATCTGTATAATTTAAATGTTTTATTTTTGAAGTGTAACTAAGGTATTAAAAAAGCAGAAGGGCGATCATGTAAAAAATGCAATCGATCTCGATCGTGTCTTGCGATAGAGCGTGAAAATAAGACTGCATAGCTGTCTGTAATCCGTGAAATATCGCGAACATAACATAAAACATCAGTAAACGCGTGCCGACTGTTTACCCACGCGATTTCGTATTCATATGCGTAGGATTATGTCGTTGCCGTGTCATGAAGAGGAAAGGGGGCAACCCTTCGTTTACTTGCCACGGTATCTCGAGCACAACGGTTTTCATCTCCACATCGAAAGAGTTATGATATTATGTACAGTATTTTCATTTTAATACCTGAAACTTACATTAAATGTTTATACCGTTCAGGTATATTAGCTTTAATAACTGATATTATGCATCATTATATCATGATCAATCATTTAAACAAGACTTCCGTGCATGTAGTAATTTCGTACGCATGTAAATGGAGATGATGTTAAATCTTCAATTGCAATTTGGTACATTTACTTAATCATACCTGTATTTATCTCAACACGTGTTGAATTTATTATTAAAGTTTTTATTTTGAATTCAATCAACATGAGATGTATAAATAAACGTATAAACATGTAATACAATCATAATATGATGCTGTCATTTATTGTCGGCATCTCAATGACAATCATCAACATTTTTGGATCTTTCTATTGTGACAAAGATAAGTTAAGTCTCTTCTTGTCGCCACCTCGAGCGACGAAAATACTGTTTTCTCACAAAACGTCGAACAATACCACCAACAAGCACTCTGGAATTTGATGACAGTAGAGCTGGAGGCATAAATTCTCTTGGAGGCCAATAAAGAGATCGAAAAGAAGACTACCTTATAAGCGGATTATCCTTAGGTACTAAGAAACCGATATAGGATACATCCACGACTCTTCTTCAGCATCTTTGTGATCATCAGCCTTTACAAAAAAATTATTTTCTATTCTAAATTCAGTGTATTTTATGCTATTTCCATCTCCTCTTCTTCATCTTCATGCTTTTTTTACTTCTATCTTTTCCTTTTATTGCATTTTTTTCGTATTCAGAACTACATTTTACTCATCATCTCCAACTATTATCGACTTATCTTTACATAGAAAATTTTTTTACAGATTTTCAGGATAATTTTCTATACCTAATTTTTGCTCAGCCTCACAATGTAAAAAAATTGAATTTACTATTAATGAATGAATTCTTTTTCTACATGTGCCCATGATTGGTAGCAGAGAGTATCTACATAAATTCAATAAACTCCCCCTGAATCTGATTGGCTAATTATGTACATGTCGAAGGGGAGGAAATGTGACGTCATAGGGTGGATAACTAGGAACGTGATTGGCTGAAGCAGGGGTTGAGCAGCCCTTCTGGCTACGCGTTAACGCGCAGGGTGGGTTTGCACTCGTATTCACCCCTCGTTTCCGACCGTTTCACTTCAACATTTTGCTTGAGATATATCGTGTTACAGGAGATATTTTAGAAGGGATTTTCAAGGGCGGCGACGCGAAAAATAAAGGAATAGGGGGTTTGAACATTCTAAAAAGGAAAATGTCGCATAATAATAATAATAAATCGTTGCAAAAAAAATTACTGAAAAAATTATGGTATTTTAGTGGATAAATTTAAAAAATCACTTTAAAGACCAAGACGAAATCCTTGACTTTTGATGAGGATAAGACTAATTTAAGGAGATCACGCACGCGCCAGATGGATGCCGAAGACTCTAGAAAATTATCTCTAAAAGTGACTGAATAGGAAGCTCTTAAAAATAATTATGCAGCTGGTGAATATTTTGGAGTATTAATAATAATCAGGAATTATTGTTGAATTTTATTTTGTGTTTAAATATTTGTTAAATTCATTTTACAGGAAGATGACCAAGTGACTTAAGATATATATATAATAGTAATAAGACCTTGCGTGTGTCCTGTAGTTGGTCTTAAGTTACCGATATCAAATTATACGGCGTCTTGAATCGATACCTCGAAGAAAAAATTCGTTGTGGTTTTAGGAGTAAAGAAAAGAGGCAAGGATAGGAAGTTAAAAAGTAAAATAAAAAAAAATATCTATATATTCTTTCGAGTAACGCCCGAGTAATTCGTTCGCCAGAAGAATCACTCGAGAACACACAGGATAGTAGAGAAAAAATAAAGAAAGAAAAAAGTGAAAAAATACTAAAATAAAAAGCAACAGAGTCCGTTGCATCTGTAAGCGAGCGATATCCTTTGTGCGGTTTCGCTCAGACGTTGGGATGATTGCTATGAGGATGCTGTGTCTCTAAAACAGCAACTGAGAGACTCCATTACAGAATAAATTTGAAGAAGCTTCAAAAAGTCTATCTAAAGGTCTTCATTGATGACGCTAAAGTAACCGTGTAATCGTAAGTAGAAAATTTGAATGGTCTGTGACGAATGATCCTCAAGAATTGTATGATTTGGTTCTACAAAAACTTATGTATTTTCAAAAGGTAAACAAACTCAAGTTGCGAAGCTAATGATTGGAAATATTTTGTTGACCTGAATGACTGGAAAGGGCCATAGAGTTTAGCATGAAAATAAACATCTGTATTAGTTAGTTACACTTGGAAATAGAGTATTTTACGAAGTGTTTTCCAAAAGAAAAAAACTGAAACAAAAAACAAAAGAATGCCGTGCTATTTAAGTCTTCATCTATTAAGGAAGCCTTTGTGAAGGCTGATTATAAAGCGAATAAAACAGATTTGCGTAGGTGAAATGTCACTGCAGAAAAGGGATGTCGCGGATAATGGATAATACTGCTTGACGGTTGAACATTAGACATGAACAAAGCGTTGATTAAAACGAGAATTGGGGAATTATGCATTTGGCCTTATGTTCTTAACTTCACACCCTTTTATACTCCATTTCCACCCTTTTAGTATATACATCTACATGTATGCCACCCAAAATAAACTCTTGTCTTTCACCATGAAATCGTTGGAAGATGTACCGGGTGCATTTTATGATCCTTTTTTAATCTTCCTCACAACTTTTCAGTCCATCATGTCCTGTTATATATATAAATTAATCTTTGCTACAAATAATTTACTTGAAAGTTCAAGGGAGTAAATGTAATATTTCATGATCGTTGACACTTGTTAATATAACAAGACAAGGTTTTAAGTTACAATATGATGTGAGCGTGCATTTATTCAATTTATGATTAGAGAGAAGGAAAAAATATTGACAAGGATAAGCTAACCCTACACTCACACCCTAGAATAAAATGGACAAGTTTTCTTTTTGATGATAAATAGTCGGACCAGGTGATACTCCCTTGATATAGTTTTCTGACTCTTTCAAACTACCGTTTGATGAGTTGTTTTTCTTTTCACTTTTTCTGATACTCTTTCGTCCTTTCACGGCTATGAAAAAAGTCTTCAAGACTCTTTAAATACCAATGATGAGTCAGTAATAAACAGTTAGATCACTATAAAAAGATTTAATCCTTGTTTAATCGTTCAAACGATTCACAATGAAAAAGTTCTCTGGTAATTTTTATCAAGCGAAGAATAATTCATTTACTGTTATCAGCTTCTACGAAATTCACTCTAAAAAGTTATCTTAGTTTTAAAAAATATTCACACACTCAGATTTTTTGTTTTCCTTCGGATTCCCATGTTTTCAATACAAAAAAGAGGAAGTTCATACACAGTAGAAATGATTTTATTGAAAAACTCATAATAGAGGTGGTTTGTGAAATAATATCACGCAAGCAATTTGAATAATATAATAATATACATTGAAACAACTAAAACAGCAAGAGTGTAACACTCTGAAGGCTTTGAAAAAATTTAGCACCTAGAAGACAGTTATGGAGATCATCGAGAAAATGTAGAATATAACAGACAAAGCAACCGCTAATTTCACAGTCATTTAAAGGACGATAATTCATCATGATTTATGTATCTGCATGGCGCACATCCTCTTGACATCATATTCTATTAGAATCGTTCACAAAGATGCGCCGAAAAATCGTGTAGAAGCTTTACGATCAGAGTCTTGAGTACCATAACATTAATGTGACTTGAAATTTATTTATTTATTTTATTCCTCGGAATAAGACTTTAAAAGAGAATTTCCGCGTGACTTGGAACTCATTTTAACCCCTTAAAGACTCGAGGAGTCGCGAGTTAAAACACGAATAACGACAGGAGGTCGAATAAGGGTTGATGAAGGCGGGAAAAAGCAAATCGCTATTGCAACACTCACTCAAATGGACGAGCATCTATCGAAAGTTTTCAACACGACTTTAGCGATTCTCAGCGTGATGTCAAAATAACCAAATGTCAACATTGTTAGGCGTCAAGGGGTTTATGATCGAATTATAGGGGTGCAAGATCTCCTGGTGAGACAGTTCTTTCCTTCAATTATCAGACAATGCTACATGATGCAGCTGCGTCTTTCTACCTACGATGTCCTCCTGAGTAACACCGTCACCATGTTCTCATGTGATATTGCATGTTTAGAAGCACTTTTTCAATGTCCGTTTCAAAAATTTCGACAAACTGACCGCCTCCAGGCCGGACACACAGCCAATTCTTTAATCTTGGCAATTTTCATGGGCGGATCATCAGTTGGGTCAATTGTCCATTGAACTGGACCCTCTCCATGGTCATTTTATTCAAATCTTCAGTCATTTTTGTCTGCCAATCATTTAAAATTGGTAATGTAGAAGAGAATGTTAATTATGATGTACATTCAAGAAAAAATATCAAAAATCGTCCTTCAAATACTAAAAGAATTTTTTCATTCAGTTGTTTAAATTATATATTAATATTTAAATAAAATGACTTCAAATAAATTTAGTTCTGTTAAACTTTCTGCGAAATGTTTCATTCATAAAACAATGAAAAAAAAAACAGTCATGGAATCCTCACAGACGACTTATATAAACTTGTGAATGTTTTAATTCTTGGGATACAAGGCGAATGTCTTGGAAAAAGATTCCCGTTTCTTCGCAAATGATTACACACTTTCGTTCTATATCGCCACGATGATGACGTCTATGTCATATACCAGACATCAGAGGACTAACTGCTGCTTCCTGATTTATTCAAACAAACACGTGTGCCCATACGGCATGTTTTACTGTCGAAGAACTGTTTTATTACAAGATGTTTGCATTTGGCTGAATCCATAGCTGTCTTTTTGCTATGACAGGACAGATGATTACTAGCATCGTCGCGGAACCTTTGACAAGAAGACCATCAAGCCGATTGAGGCTTTAATGATTTTTCCGTTTCCTTTTTTTTTCTTTGCGGATGCCGTTTTTATATCTTAATCTTCTTTAGGCTATGATATATATCTCCTTCTGAAAAATATATAAAACTTTAGATTTTCTAGCTCTATTAATTTCAAAATTGGTAGTTTGATAATAACATTTTTCAAAGAAAATTAACATCATTGAAAGAATATTTTTTTAATCACTAAATATTAAACATATTCAAAAGCTAAAAAAAATTTTTAACATCAGAATTTAATTTCTTTAAAACCGGAAACGAAACTGTGAATGTAGAGTAGTTTGATGGTTTCTTTTTTGGCCAAAAAAATGTGGTAAAAAAGGGAAATAAATCTAGATAATAAGCATTCATGATGGATCTACATATTGTAGATATTTTGATGTCTGGTGATTTCCAACAATCAACACACGAAGTAAAAAAGTATGATAGATAAGATATCAAAGACATGATGGATTGGTCATTTTGAACGTGGGAAATATAAGAAATGTCTGTTGGGATACAAAGAAATAAATCTATATAAAAAGGAGCAAGCACTGTTAACTTCTGTATAGATCGACAATGCGTCAATGTTACGTTTCAATCGAACTACTGAAACGTGGACAGCAGGTAGTGCTCTCCTTTTAACACCATTTACACCTTCAAGATAGACGTGCACATCTTGCCTAAGCCATTGTCGACTTCTTCTATTATATTGACCAAGCGACTTCCCGTCACGCCACTTTTTCTCCTTCACCATCTTCTCATGCCAGGAGAAAAAATCATGAAAAAAAAAACCCGAATGTTAGAAAAAATTTTTCATAAATACATAAACAAAAAAAGTCAATGCAATTTAGAAAATTTTTTATCGATTTCTATTCTAGAAAAATTAGATAAATGTCAAGCTTTCTGATCAATTTTAATTCATGTTGAAAAGCAAAAAAAAAAATAATCGAAGCAAGAAGAGCATATGACAGAACAATTTCAATGATTTCCACTCTACTTTGCATTTAGACAGGTATAAGTATTTTCTTTGGGTGAAAAAAATGCACACGCGGTTGTCAGAATAAGGGAAAGCCGAGTGCTCACTCGACAGTCGAACAATGTGATTTCAGTGAGATCCTCTTATGTACGCGAATTACACGGATCAGCTTCTCTCAATAGCTATCAATCACTTCCGTCCAGACACTGATCGTCCAAACTAGCAGCTTGTAAGTAAGTCATATCATCAAATATAGAAAAAACTTATTCAGTTGTTTACACATTATTTTCAATATTTTGTCATCTAAAAATTCCAACACGGTCTTTTTTTAAACAAATAAAAGCAATTATATTTTTTTTCCTATTTACTATAATCGAAAAAAATTTTTTACCAAAAAAATTAATAACACTACAATTAATCATAATAATAATAATCAAAATGTAGAGTTCGCCGTCCATCACCATTTACATCTGTAATATACTATAACGGAAGATGATAAAAAAAATGTTGAGTCTGCGGTTTTCCCTCCGGGACGTTACATCCCGTTTTCATCACATATTTTAATACATATAACATTCATCTCGCTCTAATCCTCTTAACTTTTCGACTCTCTTTATTCCTCTGGTGTGTGAAGATGAGAAAGCAGCACATAAGAGTAAAATCAGCGTGAAATGAGGGAAGGCGTGTGCAGTTACCATTTTCACCCTTTTTCCTGATGTTTTCAGACATCAGCTCAGACGCGTCAGTAGCATTCGAATATACAAACAACTTAATCGGATCAATGACTATTATTTGTCCCTTATTTTTGATATTTACCGAAAGATATACAATGGAATGGGCTTGTATAGATCATGAAATGGCTTCAATTCGTGTATAATATGGGAAAATAAATAAATCATTCCCAATAAATAAATAAACATTACGTCCAAATTTGCCTCACAATTTTTACTATAATTAATTTCGGCAAATGCAAAAAATATACTTTTATTGATCATCATTTAAATAAAGATGGAATTTTCAAAACATTGTTCTTTACCTTTTGTTGACTTTTCCTTACGTGACTCATGTTCCAGCACGCGAGAAAGCGTTGGTCCTGCAATAATATCTAACATTATATTTTTCGAGAGATCAACGTTAGACACGACGAAATCGATACGCTTCGCTAGTCTCTTCCTTTCATTATTTTCTTCCGACGGCTTCGAAATAATTTCAATCGATTCACGGGTGACACGAAGAAAGGAAAGTATCCGTTTCGCTCGACAGGCGATAAAATCAGGTGATCTTGATCCTTGATACGCAACCTGGTCGGCTCCTTTGATATTCTTGATGTAATATCTTCTATGAAAGACATCTTCTTAAACGCTATTTCAAGATATTTTAACTCCATTGTAGTTTTCTTAAATTGCTGATAAAAAAAATTCGGTAGATTACTGAAAAACCTGGAAAAAAAAAAGAAATAAAGTTCATTAGAATTTTTGAATAAAGGCTTGATTTGTTTACATCATAACAAAGCTTTATGTGCAAAAGGGACTAAGTGTTGTTGCTTAAAAGGTCGTATTTCGTATAAATAAGCTTAGAAATAGTCTATTGGCGTAGTATTACTGCTATTACTTGAAGTAAACACAGATTTACCTTAGAATAAAACTCTCTCAGTATCATAATAACAGGGAGCAACAAGAAACTCTTCTTTTTTCTCATCTAAATCTTCCTCTTCTTGCGTTCAAAGACGACCAATCTCAGCTTCTGCTTTCTCTGAATTTTTTTCACCTCGTGTCACTATTCATGGTGAAGAGAAGGCGGATAGGGTGGCCCGTCATTGAAGCATTCAGAACAGCTAATCCGCTGATTCCGCTAGCGGCGCATGACGCGATGGCTCCCTTCTTTTACTGAATTTAATTCAAAACTTTTTTCTTTCTTTCTCTGTGAGATATTGATATATATCTCTCACTCCTTACCAACGATTCAATTCAAATCCAAGGGAATTTGTAACGATATCCTGCTGCAATTGATCCTGAGCTTTCGTGGAGATCCCATGTCAATGTACCCTGACTACAGCAATAAATAGCTTCATTGCAAACTGTTATACAGATGATGATTTTTTTTCTGTACTATAAGCGTAAAAAAGTCACTTGTCCATGACGCAATAACTTAAATGTTCATTTTAACTGATAAAGATGATAATTTAACAGCAACCCCTTTGACTTTGCTGTTCTCATTGCATTTTTTTTCTTTACATTTTTTTCTGAATGAATAGACGCAACACATGTCATCTGATGGGGTTAGAAAATCGCTGATTTTTACCCCAAATCGGTATTTTATGTTACAAGATCGTAAATCAAGGGTGTGAAATCAATTACCACTCATCACACGTGTTAGGTTAGGAATGGAAGATTGAAAAAGTTGTTGATAACATGATGCCTATAAAAAAAAAACAAGTGAAAAAAAGAATAAATTGATTGGTGAATTAATTTATTTATTATCATAGAGTTAAAAATAATTTATGACAATAAAACGTGCTTGAAAAAAAATTACATACATATCAAAACCTTTTGAAGTAGAATACATTCTCAGAACGCAGGTAACTCTTCCAATCCGACTTTAAAATGTGTTCATTTCTTTCTTATTTCCCCTTGTCTGATTTTTCTGGGCCAGCACCCGTTCACTCCCTAGATCCTCGTCAGCTTTTATTTTGATTTACACGACGTTAACGTGCTTTGACGTTCAGTCGGTCGTGTCCTAGTCGTACGTGCCGGTGAATTAAACCAAATCGAATGTGATCATGGTCAACGACAAAAAAGAAAACATTTACTTTTCACATATTTATATTCATCCTTATTCTCATTAAAAAAACAACAGTATAATTTCAATTTAACAACAATAAATACAAGTGTCTAAACACTCGGGAAAGAATTAAAAATAAAGAAACATAAATAATTGAGATTGCATTAATTGGCTGAGAAGTAAAAAATATAATTAATGCACAGACGCAGGCGCTAGATGGCCCGTCGACGGCCATCGTTCTCGTCGTCATGGATACACTTCTCTATATCAGAGAGGAGGAGAGATAAAGAGGAGACACTACGAAATGTATCGATCGTCTCTTGCAGCCTGACTGCTCTCTAAAATCCTTAGAGGGGATACTGGAGACTAGGATAAAACATGCATGGAGGATTGGAGCAAATAAAAATACTCATCTGCACAATAATCATCTTCAATGGATCAGTATATATCATTTTAAAACGGAGGAATTTAACGTGATTGAGATGTATACTTATGTTGAGGATTCTGTTGTCGAAGAGAGATGTTCTAACAGTTACATAAAAGAGCATTCGACATGATCATGTTTTTTTTTTCTTTATAATCCGGGTCTAGCTCATAGATGTTAAAGGGTTTAACCCTACCCTTCTACTCTTTTTTCTTTTACTCTTACTTCCTCTTCGTTGCATTGTATACGTTTTGTAATTTACTGTCTGCAAATAGTCAGGGTGTTGATGTACAACGTGCGCAAACACATTGAGCTACCGGATTACAGAACAAGAAAAGCGAAAGATGCAAAAACTCGTGAGAATTGGAGCAATCAATGATTTATTAAACAAATTATTTATATTCAGAGAAAGATTTCAATTGATATTTGACTTATCATATGAAAGAGAGATTTTAATTCACATAAAAAAAGGTGAAAAAGTATTCTGAAAACTCCTAGTGACAAAAAGATAGAAATGTCAATGTCCTGCCGTTCACGTACGTGACGTGTAATTAAACGTGGAGTTGTAAATTCGCACGAGAAGAAAAAAGAAAGAAGAGTCGCGTGGCCCCCTGGTCGTGATCGTTGTCGTGATCCCCCGTGATGCTGGCAATTACCCAAGGCTTAATGCAAACGGTTGTGCACGTTGACAGAGGGTCTCTTTTCATCATGAATACCTACTTCTCAGACACGTGTCACGCCTTCTCAATATTCATATAAATTCTTCATTTTCCACTTCCTACAGTATTTTCTTCTTCGCGTGATGAAAACAAAATTCACGAACCAGAAAAAGAGAACGAAAAATTGGATAATAAATGTGTTTACTTGAATTTTATCATCACCTTCTCGACTTCAATTATTTATATTGAAAAAGATAAATTGGGAATTATATGAATTACTGAAGGAATATGTGTATTCAATATTCAGACATCATTTATCAAGACTCAATAAGGTAAATGTTATAATTTGTGTTATAAAATATTCTCGAATACATTTTTTTAATAGTTAAAAGTAGCATATATGACTATGCAATTTTAGTTCGCTTTTTTGATTGGGAAAAAAGTAATGTTATACATGAGCGAATAATTATTACCATTAGGAAAACAGTAAAAATAATAAAGCTAATGAAGAAAATATACACATCGATAAGAGCTACTTGCCACCAAGGCATATCTACTGCAGGTGATCTCAAAGCATTGGGTCCAAATTTAATTACATATTCGATCCAAAAAATAGTTGTATCCATGGCACTCATTGGGCGACCAAGAAATTTAGCTGACTCATATTGTGCTGCATTCCTATAAGACACAATAATTAACAATAATAAAATAACTCTAAATATAATTATACGTACTGATAAATTGGGTTATTGAGAATTTTATCAACAGCATTATATATTTCAACTTCTCTAAGCAGTTTAAAATTCAACTTCAGAGCCATATTCTTTTTAACAAACAAATCAATGTTAGAGAATTGATCAGCAAACAGTGGTATACCAATCATAGGAACTCCAAACGTGAGAGCTTCTTGAACACTCATCAAACCTCCATGAGTTATAAAAACTTTCGTATTATTATGTGCTAGAGAATCATAGAAGTATTAATATTTTTACAAATTGTTTCCAAGAGTTAATAGGTTTTACCTAAAATTGCTACTTGCGGGATCCACGATGACGTTCTAACGTTCTCAGGTAATCCCGGAAGTAATTTCTCTTTATTTGCTACTTTCATCAACACTCGTACTGGAGATATTTTTCTGAAAACTGAATAGAAAGCTCGCAAAACATCATCAGGAAATGTCTCAATGTTAACCATTGACCCGAGAGTAAAATATACTACTCCAGCAGTGCTCTCATTCATCCACTTTTCTAGATCGTGAGGTATTTTTTCATAATGTTCATAAACATGGAGTCCTCCCACTTCTATGAGATTAGGAACTAATGGCCTAACCCCATGCAAACTGTGATATGAATTGACTAGAGCTAGAGCAACACTCTTTTCAAGTTCTCGCAATGGTGGAATATTGGGATCAATATATTTCTTCATCAAATCATTTTGCACATCATCAGTGTATCGTCTGAAGCGAACAAGATTATAATAACTGATAAATGTATTATAAACACGTTCAAAAAATGTCATAGGATAAGAATTGGTTCCAAAGCATGCTCCGAAGTATGCCGTCGTATCCGTGGGTTGACCTAATGATCGATCTAACCATGGTGAATCCACCAAAGAAGTTGCTACAATGACTGGAACTTTCAACACATGTCCTAATCCAATGAAACAATTAAACCCTAGAGACTGAAATATGATAGTTAACTTTTCCCCACAACTTGTTTTAATATCACAGCTAATATTTATTAAAGTAAAATTTTATTACCTCGATAATAACGAGATCATACGGAGGATTCTTTGGTGGATTTTTAATTATTTTCTGCACTTCCGGTAATCGTAAATATTCGCATATGTTATTCCCACATTCAGATACTATGAATGGAATGATATCATCTGTCACTTCAAATGCAGCTTTGTAATCCCACTGATTCACAAAACTTTTATTTTCTGTCTCCAAATTTACTATTACATTATAATTAGGGATAGGTTTTTTTATTGGAAAAGAAGTTATTATATCAATCTGATGACCTTTTCTAGCTAAACCTTTAGCAATTGCATCATACATCAGCTGATGACTTCTTGAATGAAACGGAAAGACTGCCAAAATTCGATAACCTTTTGTTTTAGTAATTAAAATAGTTAATAATGAAATGAGTAAGAAATTCACTAGCACTTTCATTTTTAATTGTAACGCTACACGATTTTCTACTTTAAGAAATATTTTAGTAAAGTAATTATTTTATTTCACTTATCATATATTAAATTTTCATGCAATTCATCAGTAACTTAGAACAAGATCTTTCTTCTTTAATACTTCATAAGATAATAACGGATAATATAGTCTTTCATATGCTATAAGAGAACGTAGTTTCATAAATACATGAAGTGTATCATTGCTAATGATAACATAAATACAAATGATATTAATTTGTAATTGTCGAGTCATTACTGATATACATAAGTAGATTATGATGACCTATTCATTCAGCAACTTACTAGCAAAATTTCAAATTTTCAGTTTATAATAACTGCATTGGTGAATTTAAAAGATGTCAATATGACTAATCAATAGTTTTGGTTTATAATATATGTTGAAGAATTCCACAAATCACTCTGGTAGCATATTTAAAAAGCAGGAAATTAGAAGAAGAAAACTTGAATATAATTTTAATATTTTATCAATTTGTTCTACATTTGTTCAATCATTCAGAATAACTCTTATCAAGTTTCGTTGATTTTTTTTTAAACACAAAAAAGTAAAATCTCTTATAGGCTTTGAATGAAATATAAATTATTAATAGAGCACAAAAAAGTAAAAATATATAAACATCGATAAGTGCTACTTTCCACCAAGACATGTCTACAGTGGGTGACTTGAGAGCTCCTGCTCCATGTCTTATTACATACTTTATCCAAAAAAGTGAAGTATTCAAGGCGCTTAATGGGCGATCAAGGAAACGGGTTGCCTCGTATTTAGCAGATTGTCTATAGACAAATAATATAAAAACCTTCTAGTAAAAAAAAAAATTCAAGTCTAGGCAGCATCACTTACTGATATTTTGGATTGTTCAAAATTTCGTCGAAAGCATCATATATTTCATCTTCGATAAGCTTTTTGTAGTTCAACATGACAGCAATATTTTTTTTAACAAGTATATCGATGTTAGAGAATTGATCAGCAAACAGTGGTATACCAATCATAGAAACTCCAAACGTGAGAGCTTCTTGAACACTCATCAAACCTCCATGAGTTATAAAAACTTTCGTATTATTATGTGCTAGAGAATCATAGAAGTATTAATATTTTTACAAATTGTTTCTGAGAGTTAATAGGTTTTACCTAAAATTGCTACTTGCGGGATCCACGATGACGTTCTAACGTTCTCAGGTAATCCCGGAAGTAATTTCTCTTTATTTGCTACTTTCATCAACACTCGTACTGGAGATATTTTTCTGAAAACTGAATAGAAAGCTCGCAAAACATCATCAGGAAAGGTCTCAATGTTAACCATTGACCCAAGAGTAAAATATACTACTCCAGCAGTGCTCTCATTCATCCACTTTTCTAGATCGTGAGGTATTTTTTCATAATGTTCATAAACATGGAGTCCTCCTACTTCTATGAGATTAGGAACTAATGGCCTTACCCCATGCAAACTGTGATATGAATTGACTAGAGCTAGAGCAACACTCTTTTCAAGTTCTCGCAGTGGTGGAATATTGGGATCAATATATTTCTTCATCAAATCATTTTGCACATCATCAGTGTATCGTCTGAAGCGAACAAGATTATAATAACTGATAAATGTATTATAAACACGTTCAAAAAATGTCATAGGATAAGAATTGGTTCCAAAGTATGCTCCAATGTACGCTGTTGTATCCATGGGCTGGCCTATCGACTGGTCTAGCCAGGGTGCCTCGATCGACGTTGCAACCAACACAACTGGAATTTTTAATGCATATCCCAATCCAATAAAACAATGAGCAGCATGAGACTGCAATATTAATATTTTTTAATACACAAAATTCTCCTCATAAATCAAAATCTAAAAATATTAGTCACTTACTTCAGCTATTAATAAATCATAAGGAGGATCCTTCGGTGGACTTTTAATGATATCCTGTATTTCAGGTAAAGCCAAATAGTGACATAAATCATTTCCCAGAGATAGTGCTATAAGTGAAATACTATCTCCTGTCAATTTCGATGCATATTTAAAATTCCATTGATTTTCAAGACTTTTTCGATGTTTTGACAAATCAACAATTAATGTATAGTTTGCAAATTTTTCCTTTAAAGGATACACCGTCACAACATCAACTCGATGTCTATCTGTTAATAATCCTTTGATGATTGCATCAAATATCATTTGATGACTTCTTGAATGTAGTGGAAATACTCCTAATATTCGATATGCCCTAATTGTACATGTCGAGATAATGAACAAGATAGTGACTAAAGTTAAGGCCACTTTCATTCTTAAATCATTCATTGAAATACACACGAGAGGATTTTATTTTTTTAATTCAACACCTTAGCAAAATTTCTTAAGTAGTTACAGATTATACAGTACATGTAAAACTAAAGACAAATGATATTTGAAATATCTAAAACCTATTATTCATTTCATCATAAATATAAATAGAATTTTCATTATCTAGTTTCTACCATGCATAAAGTAACTGTTTCCATTTTTCCATGGTAGAATTGCAAATATTAACAATTTACATAAGTTTTAATAATTGTCTCTATATATAATCAATGACCTACTATGCCTGTTTAAATGTGTTGGAATACTTACAAATAATTACTCATTCAGTGTGGAGTTTAAGTATTTTTCTTGATATTATAAAAAGCAAAGTCTTTAAGAATTTATTGAGGAGTAGAAAAATTAATAAAATGGAAAACAATATCATTATAAAGAGAAATGAAAAAACGTCAATTAATGATAATTTCCACCAAGGCATATCCACTGCAGGTGATTTTAAAGCACCAGGACCATGTCTTATTGCATATTCGATCCAATAAATTGTTGTATCCATTGCACTCATTGGACGATCAAGGAAACGAGCTGCTTCATATTTTGCAGAAGTCCTTTTATACAATGTTTTTTAATACAATTATTTTTTTTTTCTCAATAATTTAATATTAAATTATTATTTCTACTTACTGATACAATGGATCGTTAAGAATTTTATAAAGAGCTTCATAAATTGAATCTTCTGTTAAATTATTATAATCTAGTTTCACAGCCATTTTTTTTTTAATATAAAATTCGATATTTGAAAACTGATCAGCGAATAATGGTATTCCTATCATAGGAACTCCAAAAGTCAGAGATTCTTGTGTACTCATTAAACCCCCATGAGTCATGAAAACTTTGGTATTATTGTGAGCTATAAAATTATTATATGATATGATATTTCTTTTTTTTAGGAACCAATATTATTTAGTTTCTTTATTTACCTAAAACTGGAACTTGTGGAATCCAAGATTCAGTTCTAACATTTTCAGGCAAACCTGGTAGCAATTTGCTTGGATCAGCAACTTTCATCAATACTCTAACTGGTGCTAATTTAGTAAAAACTGAATAAAAAGCCTTCATTACGTCTTTTGAAAATGTTTCAATATTCACCATTGACCCAAGAGTGAAGTAAACAACTCCAGCAGTGCTTTCATCCATCCATTTTCCAAGATCCTAAAGTTAATATTCACATGAGAAAAGTTAATCAATAATATTGATTCAAGTAAAATAATGTTCTCTATTCTTACATGAGGAAGCTCTTCTAGACGTTCTAGAACATGTAATCCAGCTACTTCAATGAGATTTGGAACAAGAGGTCTTATTCCATGAAGGCTGTGATAAGAATTAACCAGAGCTAAAGTAACATTTTTTTCTAATTCACGTAATGGAGGAATATTAGGGTCAATATATTTTTTCATTAAATCATTCTGAACATCATCAGTAAAACGTCTGTAGCGAAACAAAGTTACATGATGCATCACTGTATTACAAAAGCGCTCAAAGAACGTCATAGGATGAGTATAGCTTGTAAAATAAGCCGGAAAGTAGGCAGTTGTAAATGTTGGTTGACCTAAAATATCACTTAGCCAAGAAGAATCGACTGTAGTACTAGCTAAAACTACAGGGATATTTAATGCGTAGCCTAGGCCAAGAAAACAATGCGATCCAAAAGACTGAAAAAATTATCAATTAATTTATAATCCAAAGGCTGATAAAATAATTGTTGTAACTTACTTCTAAGATTATGAGATCATAGGGTGGATCTTTAGGAGGATTTTTGATGATTTCTTGCACTTCAGGCAATCCTAAATATTCACATAATCCATTGCCAAAAAGTAACGCAATGATGGGGATAGTATCTTGGCCCAGTTCAGAAGCGAATTTTACATCCCACTGATTGACAAGATTTTTTTGTTGGCTTTCTAAATTAACAACTACTTTGTAATTAGGAATTGGCTTTTCGAGTGGATAAACTGTCATAACATCAATCTGATGACCTTTTCTAGCTAGTCCTTTAACTATCGCATCGAACATCATTTGATGACTCCTTGATTGAAAAGGAAAAATTGCAAGTATTCGATATGCTTCAATTGAATAAATTGAAACGAATAATGAAATAAATAATAAAGTCACTTTCACTGGCATGTTGAATTGTTTTCACTTGAAATATTAGTCGTCCAACTGTCAACTAAACTATACAATGAACTGGGCAGTGGATTAATTTATTCTTTCGAAATCCTCGTAAAAATAATGCAACTCATCATTAGCAATCACAGTTATTACGGATCCGCAACTGCATGATAAGTGCTTAATTACATCTGTCTACAGATGATATGTCGTTAATGATGTAACTGGAGGAAAACAGAATTGAAAAATATTTATATGGATTAATTCAGATGTTGATAATTTTTTTTATACATATATATGAGCTTTTAATGAATTTCATAATTCATCATTTCATCATATTTTTAAAATTTTACTTTAAATAATAATTTTACTTAGTAGATTATTCTGTGTGTATTTTACGTGATTTGTTAAATAATTTATAATATAATATTGTTAACAATTTTTTAAACAATAAAAACCATAAGTATAAGATAAAAATAAAGACAACAGCAAAAAATAGGTAAACATCGAGAAGAGCTGCTTGCCACCATGGTAAATCAGCACCTGGAGATCTCAGAACGCCTGGACCGTGTCTTATTGCATACTCTATCCAGAAAATTGCAGTATCCATTGCACTCAATGGACGATCTCGAAAACGAGCTGCTTCATATTTTGCAGTTTTGCTAAAATAATAATTATTATTATAAATAGATAATAAATAAATTGCTATAAACAATACTTACTAATACTTTGGATTATATAAAATTTCATGAAGAGCTTCATAAATTGAATCTTTGGTAAGATTTCTATGATTAAGTTTTATGGTAATATTTTTTCTGACAAAACATTGAACATTATTATGCTGATCTGAAAAAAGTGGTATTCCTACCATAGGAACCCCAAGAGCGAGTCCTTCTTGAGAGCCCATCAAACCACCATGAGTTATAAAGGCTCGAGTATTATTGTGGGCTAAAATAAAACCTCTTATAATTTCATATAAAACAAAATGAAGTATAAAATCTACCTAAAACTGCAACTTGTGGAATCCAAGATTCAGTTCTGACATTTTCAGGTAGTCCTGGTAATAATTCAGTTTTACTAATGATTTTAATAAGCACTCTAACAGGAGCTAACTTGGCAAAGGCAGCATAGAAAGCACGAATTATATCATCAGGAAAAGTTTCAATTCTGGTCATGGATCCAAATGAAAAATAGATTACTCCTGCAGTGCTTTCATTCATCCATTGACCAAGCTCCTAGAGATATTTTATTCGATAAAAAATATCAAGAACATGTAAAATAATTTTTTTAATGTTCTTACATGAGACAATTCTTCATGATGCTCTGAAACATGGAGTCCAGATACTTCGATTAAATTAGGAACCACAGGTCTGACTCCTTCAAGACTGTGATAAGAATTAACCAAAGCCAAAACAATTTTTCTCTCCAACTCATACAGTGGTGGTATATTTGGATCAATGTACTTTTTAATCAAAGCATTTTGAATACTGTAAGTGTTGGATCTGACAAGAAAAGTGTTCAAATGAGTTTGGAAGGTATTATGCACCCGTTGAAAGAATGTCATAGGATGATGATAATCCAGAAAAACATCAGCGAAAAAAGCAGTATTTGCTGGCTGTCCTAAAACCCAATCTATCCATGATAAGTCACGAGAAGAACACACTAAAATTGCTGGAACTTTTAATGCATGAGCCAAGCCTATGAAACAATTTGCTGCTAAACCCTAAAAAAATCAAAATGTTAAAAATCTTATAATTAAGTCATAGAATATAAAAACCTACCTCAGTCATCACAAGATCGTACGGTGGATCATTCGGAGGATTTTTAATTAATTCTTGTATTTCAGGTAATCCTAAATATTCACATAATTTATTTCCAGTCAATACAAAATCAATTCTTCCTTTAGTATCAAACTCAGTAGCAAATTTATAATCCCACTCATTGAGAATAGGATTGTCTTCCTGATGTTTTAATTTCACCAACACTTTGTAGTTAGGAATCGATTCTTTTAAGGGAAAATGAGTTATCACATCTACTTGGTGACCTTTTCTTGCCAATCCTTTAGTAACAGCATCAAACATTATCTGATGGCTTTTCCACCTGAATGGAAATACTCCCAGTATTCGATATGCATCAGTTGAAAATGTCACCACAGTTAGGAATAAAAATACTACACCATTGATTTTAATACTCGAATGTTGAGAAGTTAAATCATTTTTATGAATGAGAGATACCATTTTTAAAAATTATTTGAAGTATTCTTAGCATTACTCCTATTTAATATTATTTTAACTTCAAATTATATGCTACTATTATCAAACATTAATTAGCATAGATAGATTTCTCTTTACCACAAGTATCTAAGCTATTGATTCTGTAATGAAATAAAGATAATTTATTTTAATATTTTTATAAATATTTATTGATATTCTAATTTATCATGATGTATTTGCCTAAATAGATACGATGACTTAATAAAACTCTTTTAATGTTTTAATGCAGAGTCATGACATCAGTTGTAACTTAATCTCTGTATGTCATCATCATAATTATTCTTGAATTAATTTTTTGCTGCCTAACAGGTGTCCAAAAAGACACTAATGACTATCAGGTTACGAACAGAAACACGAACTTAATCTACTGCTTGATGTAAAAACTAATCGATTTTTCAATAGTTGGCTGTAATTCAGATATCTCAATGACTTTATATAATACTGGAGTATATAATCGTACAACTAATCATAAAAATACGTAGAGTATGTAATACGTATTCAATCCAAATTGAATACCTCCTTGCTATGTCAAATAATTCCATGTGTACCTTACGTTCAATTCTAATGACGGCCTGTCAATGCGAGAAATGTTCCCAGTAAAGTGAAGGGAGAGTTGTGGGGTAGGTATATGTGCAGTGTATTTTGTTTCATTCTCTTTTCCCTTGAATTCACCCCCGCAAAAGAAGGGTCAATATTGTTCCAGCGATTGAACTTGGACGTTTTGTTATTTACTACTCGACAGGTTTGAGTAATTAGTAACAATTAGATGTTTATTTATTCAAATAATTCTTCACAACAATAACTAGTATTTTTAATTCATATATGACTTATGTAAGTAATAATCAAAAATTTATTGAAGCTAAAATTTATGCAAAAACGTATGTTGTTTCACACCGACTGAACTTGACTTTCACTGACTATTCTATCAAGGATTTTAATCATTGATCTGTGAACCGATAACACTATCCATTACATTTAATCCACTTTACACCTCGACATTATGCTGATCTCTTTGACAGAGATATGCAAATCATCTTTGACTGCAGTGTATTCATATCCCTTACAACAGCTACAATCCATATAGCTTCAAAGTGACGTTTTCATTTTCTCCCTTGAACGGTTGTTCAATATACCTACGTCAATTTTTAACTTCCAATATTTGAAAAAGAATATAGATTTTTTATTCAATCATTGGTGCAGAGGTATTGACAGAGTTTTTTCTTTGAAGAGACGAGCGAAACTGATTGTAAACCTAGATCAGTTGAATTCGTGCCCTTATGAACGTACTTTTTGTCCTCGTGACATTGATTTGACGTAATTGGCACCAGGAAGAGGAAGGAATAAGATGATAGCTGAGTGAGCGAGGCAGAAATGATTGGGATAAGCTCGAAATAATCTGGGGATAAGCCGGTGTATGGATCACGAGCTATGAGAGAAGGGTGCCTTTATTTTTTTGTCATTCATATTAAAATCTATAGAAGTAAGTAAAAATGTTTTCTCATTGCTTTCTTTTTAATTTAACACCTGATTTACTCCAATAATTAATTTTTATAATTTTAAGTTTATATTTTTATCCAACAATTATTAACAATCAAAGTTATTTATAATTTTATTATTATTTTCAATCATTTAAGACTCTTCAATTAATTATTTTTAATCTGTTTCAGACTGACAGAGCTAGAGATTGAAGAAAGTGCACTCTTTGATAATACGATTGTCAAACACTTATAGAAATCCTGGACTAATCTGCATGGAAACTTCAACATCTGAACACATTTCAAGTTCAATCCAGTAAATAGCATTTTGTTGTTAATTAAATGAAACAGATTTTATGAACAATTTATAAAAAAAATTAATTAATATATTTATATTAGACTTGATAAAATGAAAATAAATGTTTTGTTTAAGTCAATAGTAAATGATTAGTGCAAATAGATTGAGGTTTCTCGGGCTCTTATTGATGATACAAAAAAGACCCTGATTTTACGGATCTTAGTATTCGAAACAGCGAACTGAATAGCATCTGCAAAGGGGGTAAAAGCGTTAAATTTAAATAAATGTCCGCGGTGGAACAAGCTTGGGCCGGATACGCTACGTTAGGTAACATGCTAATCTATGTCTGCCCTAGTCTAACGATGAATCATTTGATTCGTGATCGTCACCTTCACGTGACAATTCATTATTCAAATTATCTCACAAGTGATTCTACCGCTATTGAATATCTATTTTAACTATTTTTTAGTTAAAGATCATCTGTTATAAAAATTTCACATCAAGGATATCAATAAAATTCCTTTTGAAATAATTAATTCGAATGTTTTTGTAAATTTATTGTCATTCGACAAATTTTTATAGTCACGCCCAGGCAGTGTAATCAACTGGAAGGAAACTCATAGATTACTTAGCAGTATCTTTTAGTGTCACCTGGTGTATTAGAGTCTGTTGCATTGTCCCTAAAAATTTAAGAGAGTCACCAATTCAAACTAAAAAAGGGTTGAAATGCTTTTTTTACAATTCCCAATTCGTTCCTCATCTTTCCACCCATTTGCTTGTATCAAAAAAATTATCTGGGAAAGAAGTTGGACATGACAATTGTTCATATTATAGATGATTTATGAAATACGTTAATACTTCAGTAATTTGCTAAATAAAAAATTCTTAATCAACATAATAATATTTTTAATAAAGAAAACTATTGATAAGAATAATTTTTTGCAATTATTCGTTGAATTTAACTAAATCAAAAATCAACGGTTGGAAAAAAGCGTATAGAAAACCATGAATCATGATAAATATGCACGTGTTGCCACTTGTATAGGCTAAAGGCTAAACGAAAACTATTAACACTTGCTTTAGCACATACACATGAAGAAAAACTTGTGAATATATTACAATACAGAGATTAATGGATGAATTAGAATAAAAAAAAGTTCATCAATAAACAAATTTACCATGTTGTGAAAAAAGTAAGTAGAACTTAACACACAGGCTTTGCATCATGAAGATACCTCTCAGTCAAGATATTCACAATCCTTTTTAATATTGTGGATATGATTATTTTCCCATTCTTCAGAGCTATCTATAGCCTATTTGATCTGCCCTAAACCCTCTAAAAATGATTCTATTCTTTGGAAATATTTACCAATAAACTGAAACATGGGCTGGGTTAGCTATCTCCAAAGTACAATGTAGAAATATTTAAAGAATCCATCACAAAATACTTGAAATTGATATTTAAAATTGGAATGCAATAATGAATGAGAACGCGAGCAATTTTAGTCTATTAACCCTTATCATAAAATGAAAGAAATGCCCCTCGATAAAGAATGGCAGTGGAAGAAGGGGCACATCTGTGCGACGTAAAGAGAGTTCAACATACAGGGATCGTTTTATTAATTCACTCCCTCAAATGTATATCGGAGCAGAAAGGGATGGGTGGTCCCATTTATTACCTAATTGCTGCCAGTCTTGTGTTCTTATGTATGATTCTTTCCTCTCGACAGGTGTAGGGATCTATAAAAAAATGTTTCCATAATTACCGAATTAATTTGTCATTAAATGAGTTTCATTAAATAATCATATTATATTCAATTAATCATATAACCCATGAGTTTTATTAAGCATAATAATGAAGTTATTATTCTAACGCGATGAGAGAACATGTGTTGAATCATAGAGAACATGAAAAGACTAGTCACCCGCATTTATATCATCATCTCGACTCAAAAATCAAGAACTTGGAGACACATTTGATATGACTCTCACCGACATATCACACACGTGCGTTTATAAACTTGACGGTATATTTCCAACAGAGTTTGAAGGGAGAATCAGAGTGTGTACAGAGAGCGAGAATAGGATCTAGAGTTGCCCCGTCGCGTTGTGTATGCCAACAGGCTAAATGTGTTTCACAGATGACCGCCTTCGTTCAATGCAATTGCTTTTGCTCGATGATGGTTCATCAATGCACTTCAAGACATTAACATTTTGTTCCTTTGCTAATTTTTAAGACTAACTTTATACTCATTTAAATTTTATTCTTTACACAATAATTCATTTGCTGACTATCATCAGAGTAATTGACTTTAAAAAATAATTTTATTAAAATTATTTCAAAGTGATAAAACATAAAATATTTGGACACTTTTGATGGTTCTGAGTTTTTCAATGCTAAATGTTGATTTAAATGTTATATGGAAAGTGATGTAATAGGATTTTGGGGACATTCTTGAGAGTATGGAAGTAACTGCAGTAAAGTCATCAATTACAGTTGAAAATAAATCGAAAGCAGATGCGACGAGTGCCTACAGGGCACGACGGGTGACCGGACGCCCGAAAAACTTTTTCACCCCTCTTATAATGGACAATAATGCTGTTTCAACAAATACAAAACGATACACGCGAGTGTATACCTCTCTGGCATACATAAATTCATCTCCAGATATTCCCCCTTTTCAGTGCCACTCATGCCTCTAAGTAGTATAAACTATTTGGACATCTAGATACATTCATCCTCAAATTGAGTGTTAGAAAATTGCCAGCATCAATGATTTATCAATAAATCTCTCATCGAATCAACAGTTTGCAGACTAAAGTATGAAATAAGCTTTCCAAATTCACTTCTGAATGTCATAAACTTTTTTGGGTTACTAATTGACACAGGACTTGATAATTAAATCATACAGGAAATGATTGATAAGAATATAAAAAAAGAACTTGATAACTTCGTTGTCTACAGCCGTTATACCGATCTTGTTTCAAGGTCCAACTTATCTCACATGGGAAGAGAATATTTTTTTTCTTCAAAGGAGTCGCAATAATAAGGCTTCTTATAAGAATTCCCTAAGGTAAAAGCTATCATTTTACTCAAGAAACCGCCTGGAGTTAAATTTCTAAATTTGTTCTGCAGTACTGACCAAAGACAATTATTTAACAATATTATAACGTGATATTTAATTGAAAATAAATAAATATTACTTTTAAAAAGAAGATTTAAGGATTTAAAGAATTTTTAGATTAAAGTGCACAACCTGAAATATATCCTGTAAATCTCAGAGCAAAGGGCTCCGTGATCCTTTCTAATTGATTCGCCGACATCCCTTGAAACAATAAAGGGACTACAGTCGAATATACGCGAAGGGGAACACATGCTAATACCAGATTTCTACGCTCCAACACCCTGTCGCATTTGCCAATAAAAACAACCCTTAGGCTATGAGTAAACATAAGCACACGTTACTCAATCACTTGGAATTTATTTAGATTCTTGTATTTAAATATTTCCAATCAATTCTTATCCATGATATCTTATTTTTCCAAGTATTGAAAATTTCAAAATGGGTGTAACCGAAAAAAGTACATGTCATACAACATTTAAGTCATTTTAACGACTTAATCTATTATTTTCTTTATTAAATTGCACATTATTGATGTATGAAAAGATTTCTTATATTTTTCTAAAGAATCCATGAGCTTTTAACTCAACTCCCGCCTCGACGGGACACGTGGGACTTGATGGTTCAACGAGAACGTAAAAAGGATCTTCCTGTGATTAATGGTTTGACTCTATTCAATAATACTCGATTTTCATCGTGACAAAATAATTTCATTCTTTTATAACTGCAGTATACACAAGTATTTTCTTTCATATACACAGTAACAAACAGTAAAATTTCTTTTCGCATTCGTAACTTTTAAAGACTTTACATGAGACTGAACAAAAGTGACAAAGATCATTTTAAAAGCAAGAACTCTTTCTGTTACTAAAAGTTTGGAAGAATATAAATTTCTCAGCTCAGAATTTCTTGTTAAGATAACATCTTTATTACAACAGCATAAAGAAATTACAGAAATTTTTGGCAGTTGATCATTAACATATAGATTCTATAATCAAAATAAATAAAAATAGCTATTTTGGAAACAATTTTTCTAATAAATTTTGATAATATTTATTGATTTTCAATTGTTCGCATTATCAAAAATCAGCTACTAAGTGATGATTATAATTAAATTTTCACGATTGTGTTCATTAAAATGTATCTTACCCTAATAAAATAAAAAAAGGTTAATGTGATTTTCAGGTAAATACAAAGATATAAAAATTTACAATGATATTGATGCTTGTATACAGAAATTGTATTTAATCATAAACTCTTGACAAATATTTACAATACATAACGAAATTCTTGGAGATGGTTAACAGAAGAGAATGTAAATGAGAGGAAAATATATGTATTATAAACAAAGATGGAAAAATATAGAGAAAATAAGAAAGATTGAGTCATGAGTCATGTTGATGCTTGGAATTGCCTGATTCATACATGGTTGATCGAGCGTAGCGTCGCTTGTCTCAACAAAAATTTCTACTGCTTATGCAATCCTACTGTCGTATTCCTCGAACTTGTATCTCATTTAATGTCTATTACAGTTAATTTATGTATGAAAGAGCATAAAAACCCATCGTGTTACATATTTTTCTTATAATTCAATTTCTACATCTAGAAAATCTAACATAAACAAATTTGACTATTTAGTAAGATTGAAAGGATAACAAACCTAAATCATCATTAAAACTAATAGTTCATAAACAAATGTCACCAATAAATAAAACAATTTTATTAAAATTAATTTGACAATTGTAAGATACTAATGTACAATACTGATGTAATGTAAATGATTCAATCCTTGAGTCGAAATATTTGATTTTACTGAAAAAAACGCAATGAAACTAAAATATAGGTATTGCTCATCCCAAGACAATATCATTTTCGTTTTAACTTAAAACGGTAATTGCAACTCAACATTTTTAATTCAAGAAAATATTCCTTAAGTCAAGAATAGTTCGTAATCAATGTATCCTTATCAAATTGAAGTAAAATAACTCACTTTCATTGCTGAATGTGGTATATTGTATAATATTGGACACTTTTAGGCAAATATTTCGACTCAGGTCTACTTTGAAGTTTAATAAAACTTGTCTGTAGGTGCTGTTACTCCACTAGTTCCAGTAACATGATGACCAAGATGATGATGAGAAAGATGATGTGGTTGTTGTGCAGCTGCACTTCTATATGCTCGTTGTTTTTCGTCAAATTGTCGTCGACGTTCATTATAACGGTTTAATTCATTGCGTAATTGTTCATCTTCTCGAGCTGCTGCTTCTTCGTCAAACTCAAGACAACCAACACCATCCAGACGTTCGAGATCGATCCATCCTCGCCACCTTACACATACACCGTTCATTATCAGGTGGGATCGCAAATGAACCTATAAACCGTTTAAAGAATGATTAATTTAAAAATATATTAAACTGGTTCACTGTTCAGTTTCATTAATAATTAATTAAATAATGTGTAACCTTAATGTATAGTTAGTAATTGCAAGGATATACTTAATGGAATGTTATTTTAAGGATATACTTATTCGTTTTAAAAAATTAAAAAAATGAAAAAATTAATAATAATAAAATAAAGAATAAAAATATACAGAAAAAAATACTTTGAAGTCGACCGTGCAATTTTCTTGCGGCCGCAGGTATATTATACCTTGCAATCTGCGTAATCGCTCCAAGAAATGAGCAGAGTTTGGCCAGTATACAACCAAACTTAAATGGAAGAAGTCGCATTGTGTAAGATTGAAACATAATTCACTGAATGAACTATTAGATATTTTTTAATTTAATTTTAATAATTGATTTTGAAAATTTTTTTCAATTTTTGAATTTACAGAAAAGATAGCAGTAATATGCTAAATGATTCCAAAAAATATAGAATGCTAATTTAATAATAAATAATAAATGGACAAAAAAAAAACAAATTCAATGGATTCGAAGAAGAATAACCCAAAATTATGTCTTTTAAGCCAAAACCATTCATTTTCTGTCGACTTTGAACGTCATCAGTCGTGTAAGAAATAAAGTATTCTATTTTTTGTTGTTATTAGATATCAAACAGGCTCAAAGTCGTAATAGAAAAGAAATTGAAGAGAAAAAAAATATAAAAATAATGTCAAATTGCCAGGGGATTTATTATTATTTCAATTTTCATTATTTCATTGCTTTAGTTACATTTTTGCTCAGCCAGCTGTGCACATTCTTTGAACATTGTCACGGCAAGAGACCTCAACGGGACGTTTATTCGAATTATAATTGAACTACGGGGTGGCCGTGTTAGATATTCCCGTATTTTACTTTATGGGGACTTGCATGTTTGACATTCAGGTGAACATCAAGCTAAAAATCGACAAATGCTGATTGATATAAACATGCAACGCACGATTATAGAGGTGGAAAAACCACGAAGATGTTGATTCATACTTGAACGGTGTGTAATTCTGACTTTAATATTAATGAAAGCGTGATTGTGATTACTTTATGGCATATCAATGGTTATGTTTAATGAAAACATTTTTTTGATCCATATAAAGAATTTTGTTTATCAGTAATGATAAAAAATATCTATTATTGTTTAAAAACTATAAAAATAAAGAAAAAAAAATGTTGAGACATAAAAAATGGTGTAAATGAGTGTTGTTACAGCATCATCCTTAACTGAGCATACAAAATTTGTTCAATTTCTTCACGCCTCATTCACCAGTCGTTACTTTTTATTTATTTTTTTTGCATTTAACAATTAGTCAAAGTATTCACGCTTAGTTTGCGTGACAATTAATAACTTGCACAGCCCAACCCTTTGACTCTGCACGTTCTCACGCAATGAAAAATGAGGGAATAAATAAATAAGTAAGAGTGAAAGGAATGGAATAAGAAAAAGAGGGCATATTAGCGAAACTTTAGCCAGCTAAAGCATGAAGTACATAAAAAGAAAAGAGAAAAAGTATACTTTCAACGTGTTTGGGCGTGACCCATTAACTCTGTATAATGTTCAGTGATATTTAAACTGTAACTCGTTTCACTCAACCCTTTGACGGGCTCATTTGCATCGCAGGGTCGAAACAAAAAGTAAAAAAGTTAAAAAATAAAAAATGAAATGTATCAAAGGGGTGAATACTAGGACATATTAAACCTCATATAGACTTATTATCGTCAAAGACAAATGCTACATATTAACATGCTTTCATTCTATTTCTCAATGTTTCAGTGATGACACTAGACCCAAGCACGACCATTCTTTTATGTGATTTTATATTTTTTTTTAACAAGACGGACAGAAGCCAGACGGTATTGTTTTAGTAGGCGTAACCCGGCGCCTTTTTTCGCCAAGTCCGGTCTTGACAAAAGCCAGGACATTCGTCATCAAGCTCCGAGGACCATACGGTCAGCGAGAAGGGTTATATGTTCGTTTCTTCCCTCTATTCTAACGTTTATTTTTAATTGATACTATTTTTCAACGAGAGATGAGATTATTGTTTAAGTTTCGCTTTAATCAAAAATAAATAAATAATCAAATAATACTCCGGAAATGAGGAGATTAAATAAGAAAACAATTTTCAATAAATCATTGTCGAGAAGATGATTTCAAGTTATTTCTTGTTAATTAAGATGTCAAATTATGGAGGAGTTAAATGCAATATTATAGTATGAATTGATATGATCAGAGTAAAAAAAAGGGTTCCACCTTTTTATCTGTGATCTTGCGTAATTATTACTATTCGCCACGGGGCATCACAACAATCAGGCCACGTGCCGTTTCGCTCTTTATCTACTCTGTGTTAAAACAATGCAATGGACAGGAAACGTGGGGGGTTATGCGTGTCTCGTGCCGTGAATTCGATTGAGATTTCAATTGTCGTTGGCTTTTATTTCAATTTGGAGCAACGAAACGAATTTAAATATATTTTGGAGTATAATTCTATCAATCTTTATCAATTACAAATCATTTAATTTTTTTCATGTTTTATAAAAATAAAATTGATTTTATTTTGAAGATGAAGATTTGCAAATTCTGGAGGATTCTATGCAAAATGGCGGTCCAGCAATGTTATATTGATCACGATGGCGTCTCGAAAGCGTCTGCGCTAGAACAACGCCTTGGTAGATACAGAAAATTTGTCATGAAGGAAAAAAAAAACCTGCATAGTATTGAGTTGTAAACTTTCAAAATAAAATCATAAATTTCAAAAAAATTTTTCCAACAATTCTAATACTTTTATTCATATTTTTTCAGTGCACTTTATGCAACGTTTAAATATTTTTTCTAAATCTTTGGACAACTTTATTTATTACCCCGGATCTTTCAAGTAAAAGTTGAGGGAAGGACAAAACAGGAAGTGGTTCTAAGAAGTTCTCGACACTTCTCCCGATATCCTGAAATGGTCATCTTGTACAAATTTTGTCAAACAGAAATTGGAATTATTATGGTACAAGGTACCCATTTTCGGACATAAACTGTAACCTAGTGTCGTAAAAGAAGCCATCGACCTCCTACCGCGAGGGTATTGCGGGGGTGTAAAAGTAAACTGTGTAGGAAAGAACCTGATTTGAACTGAAAATCGAGGGTCGACGGAAGTCACGAATGATCCCAACGACACGGACAATTCATTGTTAAATAAAACCATTCAAGAATATCTATATTTTACTGTTCATTTCGCGCCGTCGGCTTTTACGTTAAATGATACAGTCAATAACGAAGACTAACAAGGATTGGTCAATGTTAAATGTTGCTAGGACCCTGCTATGCTAGTATATCTTACACAATATCAAGCGATTTGATCTTTCTTTATCCCTGCCAAATTCGTTCTAATTGACACGTTTCGTCTAAATATAACTAGGACATAAATTTTTCGTGTCATTTAATTTATCTATTTATTTTCTCCGTATTTATTCAGGTGTTGATAGGATATTATTAATTAGATGAAGGTAATTAAGATCAAAAGAAATTAGAATAAGAGGTAAACAAATGAGAGGGCTTGCCTATTTACATGTATTGATAGAATTGGAGAACACTTACCTTGCCATGTTCTTTATCGAAATCACATTGACTAGGCTCATTAGAATAATTTCCGGCAGCAGGTCCGAAGGTCAGTTGAAGATTTGTACCCATTGCAGCGAATGCAATTTCCGTATGACCCTCTCGACAGCCATTTTGGAAGCGACCCTGACGTTCTTCTAATGGTCTATCTCTAAACCCAGTGTATCGAATCTACAAGCATAAATAAAAGTAAGACATCAGCAAGAAAAAATAAATGGTAAGACTACTAGAAAACAAGTAACAATGCAAAGGAAGTCTCGAACATTCCAGTTAAATAAGTAAACCTGTGGAGTCAGATAAATTTCTCGCCTAACTTTCTAATTTTGCCTGAATTTTAGGAATAGGATTCAATATTTTTCCTTAGATGGCTCATATAGATGGTATTCTTGAAAATTTTTGTCACAAAATAGTTGGTGTTTAAAGTCAGTGAATGATAATTTGGTAAATAAATGTCATCAATCTGTTGATTTCAATTACCTCACATTCTCGACTCAATCGTCTGAAGAGCTCATCAGTCTCAAACTTGGCCTTCTGGTTTGGCACAACTTTTGGCATTTTTAAAACAAATCTAGGTCTAGATTGCTCATAAAAACCGACTCCATCGAAGGGAAGAGCACCAATTCCCAAGCCACCCACACCTCCTGCGTGCTCACTCATTGCGTGCATCATCATTGAAAATTTTGTGATCTTTTCTGTTGATTAAGCTATTCAACTGTCACTCTTCAATGAACACAGATTAAGTTTATTAACAAAACCTATTGAAAGTTTGTCAATAAATTTTTTTTTAATTTAATCAGTCACTTAAAACTTTTATATAAATTAACACATTAATTTGAAATGAATTAACGGAATCTTGAAGCCATTATAAATTTTGTGTAAACAAATAGTCAATACACTTGGAGTAAAATATTTTAAGATACGAGCAAGAAAAATTGTTTTAAAATTTCGATTATAGCCGCACTGACAACTTCACTATCCGATTCAACGTCCCAGTGGAGACTGGTAGAGTTCAGCTTGGTGATCGTTTCACTTTGAGGTAATATTCTATTTGCCACGCCTCTTAGCACCGCCTCCAAAATCCTCTCCACCAAGGGGAGAAAATAAGGGAAAGGGGAACAATTCGATTTTGTGCTGCCCACGTCGATGGAGAGATGCAGTTTTATTTAATTCCTACTGCATTTTAATATCTAGATGGTAAAAAAATTTTTAGAGTAATTAGATATCCTCAACTAAAAATATATTAAAAAATTTAATCATCAAATGACAAATAAGACATATTGAGAAGAAAAATGATGTATCAATCAGTTTCACATGACTCAAACGGAAATTTCCACTTAACTTCATTACTTCAATTCTGTTCAGTCAAAAAAAGCAGCTATTGCATGTGAGAATTTCAAATTTTTTAAAAATAAAATAAACAAATTTTATTTCGATGATAAATGATACTTACGTGTAAATCATAAGGGGTAGTTGAATTTTAAATTATTGTCTACATGTTTTCAGGGATTGGTTGAGATCATTCTCTTGAAAAATACGTATTTAGGGTTGTGCAGAGTATCCTCCCCACACTCAAGTGTACATCCACACATAAAGCTGAATGCTGATGTGATATCCTGTGAACTCTACAATTCAGAGAATAAATCAGAAAAAAGAGGGATGTTGGAAATGTTTTATACACATGAAATACAGATAGAAGTATCAATGAAACAGTATGTAACCCCCTCAGGAAAAACATTTCAAGACCTTTACATACTTTTTTAGCCTTACCTTTCTTTTGCTTCAAATAAAAACTGCAAGGACTCTTCTTGCTCCAATATGGATTTATATGGCACATACATTCATGACGGTTCACCATCCAGTTAACTCAAGCTTGAGCTGCTAGCATTTTATGCCAGCTCTTGAGTAGCTTAGCTCATCTATTCAAGAATATCATTGTCAAATCTCTTGGTGATTAAGATCAACAAGACCCTTCACAACTTGTGCTAAGTAGGCATATCTATTTCTCTTCACTTATGCTGTCGTTTCATTTTTCTGCTTCACTATTACTTTCAATGGCAACTGTTTTATTTTGTTAGATTATTCTTCTCATCTAGGATCTATTATACTGATCTAAAAAAATCATTAAATTATTCTAAAATTTTCAAATTTTTAATTTTTTTATTAGACAGCTGAAAAAATCTAAAGATTTTTACCTTGATCAGCATACTTTTTCAATATAAAGAATAAAAAAATATTCTTCACAATATGTGGAACAATGAAGTAAAATGACATAAATGCTAGAGGGTAGAAACTTGTTGAAAGATTTTTCCCCGCCTTGGCAGCATTGTCATTGGTAGAAAACATCCACCAATAGTCTTCTGTGAATAACGTTGATAGCTCATGAGTTTACTGACTCATACGAGGTTCCTGTCATGCATGTGACATGCATACAGGCGCGTGCCTCAAGTATCACATTCTATTCTAGTTTTATGCCTACTCAGCAATATAAAAAATAGATTTCGTATCTGCCTGACAATTCATGTTATATTACAACGATCGTAGTAGTAATAGTTTATTTTTTTTAAAAGCATTCAAACATATCCTAAATAACTCACAATTTATATTTGCATTTTACGATCAACAACAGTCGTAAACAACCATTGTTCTAGAAGCTGCTCTTCCAAACGATCAATACTGCTATGAACACATGAGTTTGAACACAGCAACAACGTTGCTATCAGAGTTGTTATATATCGAGTAAACAGTAACTATGCTTCAAACTAACAAGCATTAGAATACCCATGAGTTCAACAGTAACGTTTGACTTTGAAGTTTAATATTTGACTAAAGAAGTTTTTGTGTTATAAACTTTAATTAAAATACATTAAACAGGATATTGTCATTTTTGATAAACGAGACTGATATTGAAGCAACTGGTCAGGGATACTTTGCAATTATTTTCAGTTTTTTTACTCCTGTTAACTGAATATTAGATATCAAATTTTCCTGTTGACGTGCGTGAAAGGATCTTGATCAAATTTCTTGTGGTCTTAGTTAATCATCTATTTTTCTATTTGATAACATTTGATACTTGTCTGTGGATAAAATGGTAACTGGAAGGATTCCCAGTGCATGTGATTCGTTTTCTTGGCAAAAGAGAACATATGAAAAGCATAGAAAACGGGTAAATACTAATCTAAATTAGTATTCGAGAAATAAATTATTACAATTTTAATTAAGAATAAAATTAATAAATTTACCATTGATGCTAAGATTTCTTGTTTTATTGCAGGTTAAATCGGCAACTCCAACAGTAGACATGACTCCTCCGCAATCGAGACCTCACGTTCTTTATGATGCTAAACGGTTACAATTACAGCAAGAAAGACAAGCCCAAATTATAAGAGACAATTTTATATTATTGAGAAATCTTCAAAATATAATGCATGGAAAAAACAAGAAGAAAAATTACAGACTCGATGAGAAACGATCGGAATGTATTAGAATTTTTTAATCTAATTAATAAACTTAGTAGTTTTTGTAATTTACTATATCAATGAATTATCAAAAAAAAATTTCTTACATACATGAATAGAATAAAATATTAATAATAAAAAGCATTACTTGTTTAGTTTTAACTTTTATAATTCTTACCAGTTACACGCAACAATGAATATTTTGTAACGTATTTTTCAAACGTTTATGTTATTTATCTATCGATAAAGTCGAGTAAAATATGTCGATAAAACAAATTATTTTAACAATAAAATTCACACAAACCTTGATAGATGTCACTTCATTCCGTTTTTTATGCGCGATATTTAAAACTATTTATAAGAGTAGTTTTATTCATTTACTTTTTTAAATGAATAATGTTAGATATTAATATAAATTTATAGATTACTTTGTCATTGTTGAAAGTATCAATTGTTTTATTATTCTATAAAAAATATTTTTACAAGAGGATGTTATAATTTTTCATATTGAAAATGTGAACAAATGTATGTATGTATATCTATTGACCTCAGTATCTGAAGATAATTCAGTTTATAAGCGTAATCCGGCTTAGGCAGTGAACTTCATAATTGTCTTAGCTTTTTATGTGAATAATACTTGTTTAAACAATAATTTTCTAAAATGCCGGGTAAACCAGATTATAAAGTGGGTAAGTAATCAAATTTCTTCGGTATAGCACATCTATTCATTGAAAATTAACATAAATAAACTAATAAATACTGTGATCTCTTCTTTTTTTTCTAACACGTGGTTCTCTACACCACAGATTAATATGGATAGATTAAAATAAAAATATTATTTCAGCGGATATTTCCTTGGCAGAATGGGGTAGGAAGGAAATAACTATGGCAGAAAATGAAATGCCAGGATTAATGTCTTTACGTAAGAAATATGGTCCACAGAAAATATTAAAAGGAGCTAGAATTGCTGGTTGTCTTCATATGACTGTACAAACCGCAGTTCTTATTGAAACACTTGTGGAGTTGGGGGCAGAGGTGAGTTAAAATTATCAGTTCTATTCAACTGCATGATAAGAATCCTCTCTTTTTTATTCAGATTACTGTTATTTGCCTTGATCACAAATATTCAAGTTCAAAATAACTAAATATTTTTGAATCATTAGTTACTCCATTCTTTTTGACTGACAATGTGAATTAATTTTTTAAGTTCTTTAATTATTTTAATTCAGGAAAACAATAGAAGCACGTTTCAATTATTGTTTGCACTCAAATTAGGTACAATGGTCTTCTTGTAACATCTTCAGTACTCAAGATCATGCAGCTGCGGCAATAGCAAAAGCTGGAATTCCAGTTTTTGCATGGAAAGGAGAAACAGAAGATGAATACACATGGTGTATTGAACAAACCCTTCTTTTCAAAGGTGGAAAACCTCTAAATTTAATTCTTGATGATGGCGGAGATCTCACTAATCTTGTTCATGAAAAACATCCTGAATATCTCAAAGAATGTCGAGGAATTTCTGAAGAAACTACGACTGGAGTCCACAATTTATACAAAATGTTTAAAAATGGAACTCTTAAAGTTCCAGCTATTAACGTGAATGATTCAGTTACAAAGGTTTGAAATTTTTTTCAATAATTTGTATTATTAATTATACTGATAGAATTTTGTAAAAATAATTTGAAATTTTTCTAGAGCAAATTTGATAACCTGTATGGTTGTAGAGAATCTCTAATTGATGGTATAAAACGTGCAACAGATGTTATGATTGCTGGTAAAGTCTGTGTTGTTGCTGGTTATGGTGATGTCGGTAAAGGATGTGCACAAAGTCTTCGAGCTTTAGGAGGAAGAGTAATTATCACAGAAATAGATCCTATCAATGCTCTACAAGCTGCTATGGAAGGCTACGAAGTTACAACCCTAGAAGAAGCCGCTCCAAAAGGTCAAATTTTTGTTACAACTACTGGATGTAAAGATATCATTACAGGCTCTCACTTTGAAGCTATGCCTAATGATGCCATAGTTTGTAATATCGGACACTTTGACTGTGAAATTCAAGTGTCATGGTTGAATAAACATGCGGTTGAAAAAGATAATATCAAACCTCAAGTTGACCGATACAAATTAAGTAATGGAAGACACATTATTCTACTAGCCGAAGGTCGACTTGTTAACTTAGGTTGTGCTACTGGTCACTCGAGCTTTGTCATGAGCAATTCTTTCACAAATCAAGTTTTAGCTCAAATTGAACTTTGGACAAAATCCGATCAGTATCCTGTTGGTGTTCACATGTTGCCTAAAAAGGTATGATAATTCATTAAAGAAATGATTATTCATTAACTGATCGATTGTTTTACATTTTTATAGCTTGATGAAGAAGTTGCTGCCTTACACTTGGAACATCTCGGTGTTAAATTAACCAAATTAACGCCTGATCAAGCTAAATATTTGGATATACCAATGGAAGGGCCATTCAAACCCGATCACTACAGATATTAACAAAAAAAAAATAAGTAAATGAATACAACGATAAATCTACGCATCAAAATCTACGAAAAAAATTGTTACCTCCAAAAAAGTTATAAAGTAACTCAAAAACATAATTTGATATAATGTATTTAAAATAATTGTATCAACATTTATTCTTTGTAATACAATAACAACAATGTGTATAATATATATTTATATACACATTTGTCAACAGTCTTATAATTTTTATAGCTTTAAAAAACTAGTACTCTCCTGAAGACAATAACAGCCACAGCCTGTTGGACAAACTTTTTTATTCATAAACCAAGAAGCTAAATGCTGAGTATGTCCTCCATGACCACAAACTATACAAAAAGTGCTATGACCTAAAAGTAATATAATTGTTCAGCTCTTTTAACTCTATAACTTTAAATCTAAAAATGAAAATTACCTCTAACAGAAATATGACAAATAACACATTGAAAAGCCAGTCTTTTGCAACTCGTACACTGTGGACCTCGATTAACTTTCATACAAATATGACATTCACTTTGGAATTCAACATCTTTTTGAATATCGAGATGTGTCACACTGACGTGTTTTAAAATTTGTGCTCTTGCATCAAGAAGCTTCCATCTATGTAATACTTCAGCATATGCTTTTTTGTAATTATCGTAGAGTAGAGTATTATTTTCATCTAATAATTTCATATTTTTTCCGGTATCACCTACATTATCTTGAATAATTTTCAAATCATCTAGAGATTCAGACCAAGAATTTGATCGATTCTGTTTTAAATTTTGAAGATTCCAGCCTTCTAAATGAGTATCCGTTGGATGAATCGTATGGTATGGAGATCCACCAGGCTGAAATCAATAAGTTATTCAATTATTTTCATAAATGCCAATATTTACAATAAATACTGATACTTCATTCGCACAATGTGTATATGTGTGTTAATAAAAGATGACTTCGATAAGTAAATTTCGACAAAGAACCCAGAGAACCAATCTTACCTTTAACCACCACTTCCCAGTGAATTGTCTCTATAACAAAGATAATAAATAAAATAATATAAATATAATAATAGTTTGAATAATGTTGATACATCGTGCCGTCGACGGAGAATTGGTGCCCGTGGTTACCAAAACAATTGCAAAATTAAGGTTCTCGGGGTACTCAGTCGGCGAACAATGTACTGACCATGTCATTAAAAATTGTACCTCAAAGAACTTTCATCAAAGAAAATCAATTTATTTGAATTCGCACAAATATAATCAATTATGTATGTCATGCAATCATCATGCTCATTTTTATTCAGTATGAATTAAATATATGAAACTTACGCTAACGTTTACTGATTTGCTGTATCCCTGATTTCCATCATGATTTTCTGAACGATTATTAAACACACAACTTAGCATGCCAGCCATTTGAATATCTGATTGATTGACGTAATGCTGAATTCTGTCAAAAATATTCCAATAAATTATGTTTGAAAAAAATTATATTAATCAAGAAAAATAAAATGTCATACATAGAATGTATAAGTTTCTGTCCGAATGGATGAAGTGGCCAAGGAGAAATAATATCTTGAGTCTGACAATAATTTTGTGATGCATTAGATGAAGGTGACGATACGACAAGAGCAGCTAGACACCAAGCTTGAACCAGATCTGGACGATTGAGTGATGCGGCAACATTTGCATTGAATTGACACATTGCTGGAATATCATCAATATTGATCCTATAAAAAAATTAATTAATCATTTTTTAAATAATTAAATATAAATAATATCTATTAACAATAACCAAAATACCTACACGTATTTTTCAGCAAGCTCTTTATTTACAAAAAATAATGATGATGCATCATAGACGGTGACTATTGAATAATATTCTTTATTGAAACAATTTTGAGTTTGATTTTGAGTTCGACTTGAACTGTGTATATTTCTTCTCGATGATTTCTGCTGTTAATAGGATTAAAATCAATTTAATTCTATTGTGAGAAAAAATTAAAAAATAAAAGCTAAAAAATTTACCCGATCAGGAAAATAGAATGAGCTGATAGATATCGTATCTCCAGATTGACTATATGGACTGGAGTAAATACTCATAAATGGCCCACCATTTCCAATACCATTACCTAAGGCAGAAAGAGCTCTCGGTGTCGTCCCATCAGATTTAATCACTGATGATCGTCTGTTGAAAGTTGATCTGCCGAAACAAACGAGTATTCCTACACTACAAAATTTAGCTCCTGATGTTCGCGGGAATGGAATGTATGTATCTTGATAATTATGACAAATGTTGGTAGAATTTAAAAAATCTGCATTTGACTGAATATGATAATCTAAATGATTTGGTTCACTTTCATCAGCAACACATGTTTGTTCTAGAGTTATTATTAACTGTCTTAAACAAGGTTCTAAACATGATCGATTTTTTCGTACTCTTTGTTGTGCTGTTTGTTTCAAGACTCTTAATAATTTTGCCATTGTTGTATTATCTACTGTAGTTCCGGAACAAAATTGAAAAGTAGGTAGAGCACTATATGGATAATTTCCTGGAAAATTGACTTTTAATATGACATTGTAATTTTTGTTACGAGCTGTAACAGTGCAACTTCTTTCAGCAGCATCCATCGAGTTTACTTCTATGTTTGGAATATTCATATTGATTAATGAAAATTCTTGCTGAAGAGTCTTTGGTTGTGTTGGCGATGGAACTTCTTTTTCAATTTCAGAATTTGTAGATATTTCATTAGGAATAACTGGAACATCTAATGTAGATACCGAGTAATTTATTTCATTATCATTATGGGAATCATTTAACTGAATGTCTTGAGCTGATTGTAGTGCTCCTATAAATCATAAGTAATGATGAATTAATAATTACTTTTATAATTATTATAATTATAATTGACGAAGACTTACGCAAAGTGGTATCTTCAGAATACTGTGTGTAGACGGAGGTAGCATCATCCATATCATGGCCGCATAATTTTTTTAAAAAAGGATCAATTTTAAATATTCTTAGGCATTGATCTTTTGACCAAGTTATTAGCTCATAATCATTACTATCTAACTTTGGATGTCTCCACTGAAAATCTAAAACAACATCTGTATGACCTACAAAAGTGTAGATTGGTGAACTAAGATTAGCAATATTCCATAAAAGAAGGCTGTTTTCTCCTCGACGAAGTTGTGGAACAACTATCGTTACTAAACCTTCTCCAAAAGGCTAAAAAATTAAATAACTACTATTAAAATACAAATCAATTAGAATAATTAACGGAATTTTATTTTATCAAAAATACCGTATATCTAGCTCTCCAAACAGGTGAGTTGGTTGTTAAAATACTTTCGGCTTTTCTTGGATTACCAATATCAAAAACTTTAACTGTACAATCTTGACTAGAGGTAGCTAATTGATTTTGTTGAAATGGGCACCAGTCTAGGCCATAAATTTTCGTTAAATGAGCAGCTATATATTGAACAGGACTATTCCCTTTTCTTTGATCCCATATTTTGACATCACCATCATGTGCTGTTGCTAGTATATGAGGAGATAATGGATTCCATCTGACTTGAGACGATCCAGCTTCAAAACATAGTGAAAAATTGTTTTTCATAAATTTGTTAAAATTATTACATTAAGATGATCTTATAGATCTTACCAACTGCTGACAATGATAATGAAGGTCTACGGGCATCTCGGAGATCCCAAATATGAATGAAAGTATCGATACTACAAGAAGCTATAATATCAGACTCTTTAGGATGCCAATTTAAATCGCTAACAACTCTGGTGTGTGCTTTTAAACTGTGAATCATTTGTAATTCCTGATTACTTCCTCCAACGAAACTTAAAATTTCTATCCTTGTGTTGCTCTATGAAAACGATAAATGATATTTTATTTTTTTTCATAAATGATTATTTAGAGTAATGTTTATTTTCTTACTGATATTGCACAGCAATGATAGTTAGAAAGCGTAGGATTCCATTCGGCCGATCCAACTTCATACTTGCTTTGTCTAGGAAATTTTCTTAGCACATCACATTCTTCATCTAACTGTTTAATAGCTAAATATCTTCGTCTGAAACATAGTACACATTAATAGAACAAAATAATGAGAGCATAAAATTGAGCTTAAAATATTGACTAATTCTTATAATTTTTTATTCGTACAAGAATTATGTAATGTACATACCCAGCTAACAAAACATAAGTACCAGTAGCATCTAGAGCCATTGTATTAGCCTAAAAAAACAATTTATGTATATGAACAATTAAAGATAAAGTTATTATTACAATAGCATAATCTTACAATAATATAAATGAAAATCTAAATTTTATTAAGATTCAATTTTTTAAGGAGTTGAATGAAATTACTAAATAAATAATAATTAAAATGATTGTTTACCTGTAAATCTCGATGTTCAGTGACAACATAGTCACTTCCCCAACGTTTCGACATTTTTGGCATTTTAACCAAATTTCAATACTCTTTTTCATTCTTTGGAATTAATAACACGCAATTTTCATGTTGATTTAATCAAATATTTCATTCGATTTAATTATAATTACTAAGAAATGTACACTCATGTGTAAATAATGACACAAAATGCTACTATAGAGTATGGATATTTTTCACGCATTGAAAACAATTATCAATGGTCACGTGTCTAAGCTTTATCGCTAGTGGTTGAAAAAAAACATATAATATGATTCCTGCTGATTAATGATTATTTAAATAATTCTTTAATTTACATAAAATTTCTCAACTGAATAATTGAAAAAAAATCGAATGACAGAAACATAAGAATTTTTTTCCACTTGTCAATTAATTAAACGTTTTAAATTTTGTAATTTCATCAACATTTACTCACTTATCTGTCATTTCATAATTATTCACGGTCACGTGATTCACTTGCGAATAATGAGCAATGTATGAAAATAAAAAGCAAACTTTACTCCATAGCTTCCTGACACCAAATACAAAGTGCCCCTACCTCAAGATTCTACGCCAATGTATCTGCGCAGTGACCGTCAGACTTTAAGCTTTACTGCGCAAGAAGAAGGCAAAATACATAATAAAAGTGAAATAACAGATGCAATATTGTGGATGATAGAAAGGGATAAACAAATAAAGAAAAAGTGGCGTAAAAAGAGTCCGAGGATAAGACGCTTTGGGTTATTTCTGTCGCGTAGATTGTATTAACGGAGTATATTTACTTGAATAATTCTATCTATTAATTTAACACACCCCGAGGCACTAATCAACTGATTAAATCTATTATTTCAACGAATAATATATCAAACTTCGTTATTTACTCCACTTGCGGGTGCAAAGTGTCAAATTAATTTTGTGATTGTGATTGTTATTGAAATTAGTTCAAACTATAACAATGATCGTGATTATGGATTGTTTTCTGCAATAGCGGATGTGTTGGATCACTTTTGTCTTCATAATACATTAGAATCTTCAATTTTTGTTTAAAAAATATATTATATATTATATTATTCCAAGACTTCGTGTTTATTTTGGAGTGAGAATCCCTGCTAAGCGTCTTGTTTTGAACGCTTGAACGTCACTTTAGTGACAAAGATAAAAAAAACTGAAGTTATTTTGGCGCTCATTTAACCAATTCACTTATCTAGTTCATTTTCTAATCTTTTGTGTACTCAATTTGTGTATTGACAATTGAAACTTAAATTTATATTATTTAAGGCATTTTAACTAGTGATTCTGTAATGTACCGAAAGTGTAACACAGAAGAATACTCAGTCACATCAACAATTAAACTCGTACACTCGAAACGAAAAGGAATCTTCATAAAAAAAATGCTAAAAAATCCTAAAAGTCTCAGAAGTAGAATAAGTTTTAAACTTCGCTGGGACTGAATTACTTGAAAATATAAATAAATTAAAAATTTCAACAAATTTACGTGAGTTTCATTCTTGAAATCTTAAAAGAGCTGATACCTCTTTTTGAGACAATTAAAATGTTGAAGTCATATTAAGTTTATCTTGAAGATATATTAAAAGATCGTAATCAACATTTTGCTGCTGACGATTCTGTTAATTTATTTATTTAGCCAAAGTTCATAATATCAAGATGAAGTTGTTAGAAAGTACAAGATTCGAAGCCATAAACAATGCACTTTGTATTAAAACTGGAGATAGTAAAATCATTGGAAGGTATTTTTCATTTCTATATGTAAATAAATTATATTTAAACTGTTTATTTATAATCCAATGTTTACATAAAGAATTGTATCATTTTATTTATTGTTATTAATCTCTTTTTGATGATAATGATTAATTTAATGTTTATTTTTATTTAGAATTGAAAGTTACTCTTGCAAAATGGCTGGGAATGATAAACAATTGTATAAAAGATTTAATGCAGAGCAAGGAGTTACTCCACACGACCTTCAAGCTTTATCACCACCACAAACATCTCTTGGCACTTCACCAGCTCAATCTTACTTTAGGTATTTTAAATTTGTTTATTAGTTATGTAAATGAAAAATAATAAATTACTTTAAATTAAAAAAAAAATAATTTGTTCTATAGTAAAAGTATATCTGGGGATGAAGAAGGACCATTATGTGATACAATCAGTCGCAAAACATTATTTTACTTAATCGCAACATTGAATTCAGCATTTCATCCAGATTATGATTTTTCTGATGCTAAAAGTCACGAATTTAGCAAAGAACCTAGTTTACAATGGGTGATGAATGCAGTTGACAGTAATTTAAGTGCGACAGCAGGAGACCATTATCGTACTTTAAGATCAGCATTGTGGGCTGCTGTAGAGGATGAAATATCAATGAGCGAATGTGATATTTATAGGTAAATAATCGTAGTAAAAAAACCTAAATAAAAAAAAATTCGATGAAGTGAATCAAAAGTTACCGGCCTTCCAAATGATTTTGTGACGTTAACATCTTTTGCGCACACAACTTTCTAATTACGCAAGTGATGTTAAAACTTGGATATTTACAGTTACAATCCAGACTTGGCTTCAGATCCATTCGGAGAAGATGGATGTTTATGGTCATTCAATTATTTTTTTTATAATAAAAAATTAAAACGAATTGTTTTCTTCACTTGTAGAGCAATCAAGTAGGTATTTATTCAACCCTCTAACTCATTTTTGTCATATATTCTGATTAAAGAATAATTTACGTTTTAGCCCTCTTTACGTACTAGATTCTGGAGTCGGAAGTGATTTTGCTATGGACGAAGATGATGATGATGATCATTATTAGATCAAAAATAATACTTTGATTGAAACTAATTAATTAACTTTACATATAGTTGAACAATATAAAAAATAGCTGCAGATAAATAGTTTGTTCTTCAGCATCAATAATTACAACATAAATAAGTAATATTTAATAACATTTTATCCGAAATTTGTGAAACCCAATCAATGTTTAGTTCTTATTGTCAATCAATAATTTATATTAATGAATTTACTATTAAATATCTGCTTAAAAGTTTCAATTAAATGCCCTTCTAGAACAGTTATTTTTATGGAAAAAATTACAATTTTGGAGTTATCTTTTTAAGAATTCAAGTATTCTATACTAGATATGGATATAGTCCTTCATATCAATATGATATAAAAATCTATCGATTACAGTTTCTAGCTTATTAAAATTAGGATCTCATGTGTAGTTTTTGTAAGTGATAAACCTGGGCGATTATTATTGTTATGGTTTAAACAATCAAGTACTAATCAAATCATACTAGTATTAAGACTTTTTCGTGTTTAACTTTAAGAATTATTTATAAAATTGCTACAAGAGAAATAAAAAATGTACTACAGATGCTATTAAACTATATTGTATAACAATTCTTAAGTATTATATATTATTCATACTTTTCAGCTTACACTACAAGGTAATTGCAATTAGATTTTTCTTAATGCACAGTAATCAAATGATTAAGAAGTGCTCAAAATATTATAAAATATATATTAAAAAAATCTAGTTTATCTATTTTAAATGTTTAAAGGTTCTCATAATAGATTGTAGTGACCTCATTGCCAATAAACGATAGCCCATTTATTTTAAATGTCAACTTATAAATTAAAAAATAAATTTTAAGCGAATTTTTCAACAGAAATTGTCAGTAGAAATTTTATTTCAATGAATTTTATGTGATAAAATAAATGATACAATTTTTAACAATGTAAACATAAAAAATAAAAGAATGTGAGATAAATCATCTATTGAGAGTATTGTATGAATGAATTAATAGATAAAATGCAAATGATAAACTGATAAAAAGTATTTTTGCAAACAAAAACGTTTATATAAAATGATTAATACTGATTATCGATATGCATGAATCGAAAAAAAGGTAAAAAGATTATTCATTAGATATAATTTCTAATCAATTTAAATTAGACCAATATAAGATAGTTAATATCATTTTAATGAATATAAATATATTCATTACACTTACAAGTTTGAAGTGTAATTCAAAGTTATAAATAAAATATTATAATAAATCAATTAAGCATTCACTAGAACAAAAACATTACAACAAAAATATATAAATAGTTTCGTTCTCTTAAACATACATGATTACTGTTTCATTATTTAATGTAAATAATTTATAATTAATTGTATTTTTTTTTCAAAGGTTGAAAAAGCAAAGTTATATATCTAGCTTACCTAATAAATTTATCCATGTCATTACTTATACATCATTACGTCCGGTGATTGATACATGCACATGTAAGCGTCGCAGAGAAGCCTTTTTGCGTGTTCAGGTAGTTGTCGGTCATCTGTCAATTCTGACAAATAATTTGCTCCTTCTTCACTCAGCCAGTAGGGGAAATTTGGGCAAGGGACCATTTCTGGTATATTATATCCGTTTTGTTCTCCTAAAATGAATGAATGATTTTAGAATAATTGTTAATATATCTTTTTGACCTTGGTATATAAAAAGTAGACAGATAAAGCATATATTTACCTTTTCGGTCTGCCATTGAATCAAAGAAGCACCAAGGTGCTTCAGAACCTGACCCACATTTCACGAAAGACACATAGTGAGATGTTTCGATGCAGACAACTGCAGATAATTCTAAATAAAGTCTTGGAACTGAACAATGCTCTTGTATAGCAATAAATTCAGCTGGTACAATTAATTTCCTCGGTTCATGATTTGTCCTTCTTTCATGTCGATGGGCCTAAAAAATAATAAATAAAGTATAAACTTTGTGATACATTGAGAATTAGTGAACGTTCTAGATTTACGGATTGGTGCATAAACGCATTAATTACAGACCTTTTCAAGGCAAGGAGCGCAAAAAGCAATACTTTCTAGACCAACTCCGCACTGGCCGTAACATTCTTTACATTCATATTCAGCTAATTTTCCACAAACAGTGCATTGCCTTGGAGCTGAAAAAAATACAAGTATTACTTTCCTTGTTGAAATCTTGTTTTCTGAGTTTCTAATTTTTTTATTTTTCATTGAAATATAAACTAAAAACAAGTTCCATACAGTCTTCGATAATATCTGTGACGTCCAACAAAAGTGTAGGTTGAATCTTTGAATACATCTTAAAAGACTTTCCAAAACGTGGCATTTGAATAATAAAACAGGACGGAACTTCTTTCAATCTAATGTTACTTGTAAGAAAACTTTGCTCAAGTAATTGTTGAACAGTCGGCAGGCTTAAATGATCATCTTTCTCAACAAAAAGTTGATAATGGTATGCATCCTGACCAGAACTTAATTTTAAAAAAGGTTCTGCATTCAAAATTTGAGCAACTAGAGATGTTAAGAATTCCTCAGGATCTTTTTCTTCACTTGTTAAGCCAGATACTGAAGACAGTTTTTCTAAAAGTGTTCGAAGCTTCATCACGCTATTGGCATTGACAAATATATTTTTACGAAGCGGATTTACTATTTCTTCTCGTAAAACTCTTTGAACTTCTTCATATTGGCTGCAGTCTTTTTCATTTTGCGGTCTAAAAATTAATTAATAAATGGTATCAGTACCAAATTTTATTATTATTCTCTCTAATTATATCAATTAATAATTTAAAAATACGTGATCAAATTACCTAAATAAAAGGTTATCAAAAACACTTGTAAAAGCGAACATACTAAAAAGCGTAGCATCCAAATAACAAGAGTTATGATGTCCTTGAATGCCTCGATATTTGCCACAAATTTTTTCTAATCCATCTTCTACACATATTGGTCTTACCATTCCTGGTATCACTAAATTTTCAGTCTTACTCAAATCTTCACCATTAACCTTTACTAACGGATCATTTGACTGCAAAAAAATAATTATTAATTAATAAATTAAATGTTTAAAAACTTTTTATCTTGAACAATTCTTACAGGCATCACATCAAACTGTTGACAATGTCTAATATCAGTAAATATTGCTCTGTTTTGTTTACAATGAAAGTATCTAATGTCGTTGTATGTTCCATCAGTGCCTTGTGGATGTTGTCCATCTTTCTGTGATCAAAAATATCTCATGAATGCATGCAGTACAAATATTCATGCAATCTAATACATATTTTTTTCTAGGAAGTAATTTATTTAAGTTAAATAACTTGCCAATTCGATAGCTGCCATTATTCTACCAGGGCTAAGATCTGGCAAATTGCCGACCCAACGAATTATTCCATGTCTTGCTTCAGAACCGACAAGTACTTCAACTTCAGTTCCTAAATGAAGAGGCTTCCCATTGTCTTTTCGAACCATTTGATTACTATCATATTTTTCTAGCAAGTCATCTAAAAATATTAATAATTAATAACGTTAAAATCTTATTATTAATCAAAGTACTCAAATATTAACGGAGTACAGATAATTTTAACACTAAGAATATTAATTAGGAATAATTCAATGAATAAAAAATTAACAAACAATTCACAACGCTTACGTCGATTAAATAAGTTTACACAGTTGTCTTTTGAATCCAATTCACTATACACATTTGAATCTATATCACCACTCCATTTATGTTCGAGTACAAAAAGAGGAATGTTTGGTAAAATAGTGGCCATAATTGAATAATTTTTATTATAAATTTTTTGTTTTTATTATTATTGTTGTTCTAGAACTTTAGTAAATTTGAAAGTTTCTACGATGTAATAGAATAGTCTGAGACACACTGGCTTCTGTCTATTTTCAGGCTCTTGCGTATATTATTAACTCTCGCCACAACTCAGTCAGGCGGAAGTCAGGTAATACTACGCTACTTGTTGAATTTTTACAATTCAAATATTTGAGTTAGTTAAATGAAATAATTAAATAATTACCTATTGGCAGGAAGTCATAATTGCTCATACTTTTCTGTAAATTTGTTCCATCTTGGCTTGATAATATTTTAGATTTAGTTGATTGATGCACAATTTTTGGAATTAATGCATCGTTCAATCTTGAGCTAGCAGATTCTCTATCCGCTCTAGAATTGTTATTGTTACTATTATTATTACTATCTTCAGGAATCGGAGTTTGTTTTTTATTAATTGGAAGAGAAAAATCTTGTGTTTTCTTTCCATTTATCGACTGATTGTTTATTGTACTATTTACAAAGCCATCAAGTTGTTTAGACCATGAAGCTTCAATGTCTTTTTGAGGATGTTTACCTTTAAAATAAAATAAGTAGTATAATTTGTTTAAATTCTTTCAATTAAATATAATTGTTGTATCAGTTGACTTAAAAAAATTAATCACACAATACTCACTAGCATTTCCGATAATTTCGGAGCTTTCAGTTTTAAGAATTTGAATATTATTCAATGTTGTAAGAATACTGCTATTAGATGAGCCTGCAACGAGTTTTTTCGCTACAAGTGATGTACGAATACCCTCAGGTCTATCCTATGAAGAAGATAATAAATAAATTAATAAATAAAATTGACTGCTAGTATTTTAATTTACTTACTATCAAATCAAGACCAAAATAAAATCCCGGACCCATTTCTGGAACTGATCCAATATATTTAATCACAGCTTTATACTTTTGAGTACTTCCATCAGGACAATACCAAACTTTCCTATTAACTTTTAAATTGTTTACATCTTCACAAAAATGTGTATCATTAGCCAGTGAAACACGATCACGTGCAGTTGGAATAGCAGCTAAAAAATGCCATACAAGTTCTGGAACTGAGATTAAGTCAAGTCTTGCACATTTCCATTCAGTTTTACGCCAGAAATCAGGATTATTTGGATCACAAACTTTAATTCGGAGTCTTCCATCCGGTTGAATTTCTTTAGCTTCTACCAAAGCACCAGGTTGTAGTTTACGAATATTTGAATCACATTCACCAGAGATTCTGCTTAAAAGTGTATTCCTCTCAGCTATGTAGTAACAAGAAAGAGCTTGAGAGTTCATTTTATCAGCTATTTGTAATTTATCCATGATAATAAATTATCAATTGTTATTGTTATTATTAAAACTTATTTCATGACTTATTTTTTGACAACTTGATAGTTTATGCCGCGTTGACATTCTTCAATAGCCTTCACATGTTGTCATTACAAAGATAAAATCTGATGTTGTCACGTTTCATTACTGATTAATTTGATATTTATTAGCGAAATCATTGGTATTATTTGACAGAATCAATAGAATATTAATATCACAGTAATAAAATAATTTTCAACAATTTTTAACTCTTTTTGACATTTCTTACACAATGTAACCTTCCATTTAGTACACTTTACTACCTGAGAAAAAACTCACCGTTGATTACATGCTATAGTCGAACTGAGACCAAGGTCGGTATTCTTTGATTCGACTTTAGAAAAAATATACAGATATATTATTTATATGGACTAACCAGACATTGATGAAACCGAGTTTCTAAAGTCTATTTTGAATAGAAAATATACTCTATCAAAGCACTGTCATCTGATATAAAACAAGAGTGGAGAACTATATAAACTTGGAGATTTTTATCGACAGAGCATATTCGGCGCGAATTGTTGTTGACGGTTTAAGTAATTATTTTGGTTTATTAGTGGCCGTTGTTTGTAGTTTAGCAAAACATGATTAGTGAACGAAAACAAAAATTATTGAATGATAAATGGAGTAGATATGCTGTCGATAGTAGTTTATGGAATGATGAAAATGCTCCAGTCGTAAAGGTAAAAACTCTACACCTAGAAAACCTGACTGATTCTGAACTTCAAGGGATTCTATCCGATCGGATGATTGAAACATATTCAACATTCCTATCAACAACGCCTGATACTGATCGTTATACCTTAACGAAATGTGAATTAAGAAATTTGGTAAGTATTATCTGATTTAATAATATTACTTCCTAATTGTTAGACGTAATTTTTTAGAATTTAGTTGACATTTCTATTCTGGAAAATTATCACTATTGCCAATATTTGGATTTAGCACATAATAATGTAAAAGACTTATCAATATTAAATAAAACTCCATACCTTTTATATCTGAATGCATCTCATAATAAAATAACGAATGTTTCAAAATTTAATCCACCCTGGTATTTAACATATCTTAATTTATCACACAATAATATCAAATCATTGAGAGATTTTCAAGAATTTTGGAGCATTGTACGATTGGATCTTTCTCATAATTCCATCGAAAAAATTTGTGGATTACAAAATCTCAAGTATAGTGATCCCAAAGCTAAAAATTTCTATTATAAAATGATGATTTTTTTTTAGGCATTTGAGATATCTAAATTTATCTTACAATGTCATTGAAATAGTTGAAAACTTGGATGATTTAAATATTCAAGAACTAAATTTGGAATACAACTATATTAAAAAATTTACATCAATGGGTTTAAACGATGATACAAAAATTTTTAAAAATCTACGAACATTATTAATTAGTCATAATAGAATATCATCTTTAAAGTTTTTTCACAACATTCATAGTTTACGTCTGGTTGATTTAAAGCATAATAAAATATCTGATTTAATGGAATTATCTCATTTAAGTGGTTCAGTTTATCAAGTTGATTTAAGAGGTAATGGATGTACCAAATGGCCAAATTATAAAGAAGTGGTTTTATTTTGCATGCCAAATGTTTTATTTGTTGATGGAGCAGAAATAACTGCAGCAGAAAGAGTATGTGTTTTCGTCATTAATATTACTATTATTACATTAAATAAACTAAATCTGAAATTATCAGGTATCTGCAGCTACTACTTTCGATCCACCAATAAATCTCCTTGCATCTCGTGGTCTTACTAAATTAATATTATTAGAACAATTAAATGCACCCAGGATTGATAACAGTATCATTCCATACGATGAAGTTAGCCCACCACTAATAATACTTAGTGGACCATCAGCTGTTAAAAAATTGACCCTGGCTCTCCATATTGCTGAAAAAATTTCCAAAAAAGTACAATATTGTAAAAGTCACACGACGAGAGAATTTTCTTCAAGCAATGAAGATAGTAAAGGCTATCATTTTGTGGAAAGAGAAGAATTCAATGAGATGGCTAGAAATGGTGAATTTTTAACTGTTGAAGAATTTGTTGGTGATAGTTATGGATTTCGTGAGTTTATAAATACCAATTGTATTTAAATAAAAATACATTGAATTTATAATTAATGATAGAACATTTTGAATAACGTAGATAGTAATGAAATAGCTGGATTGAGAAGAGAGTGGAAAATCGGCATTACTCAACTGGACTTATTAGCTTCAATTCAAATGAAAACTCGATATCCTAATTCTAAAATTATTCTTGTTTTAACAAAAGATGAAACAATTCATCAGCAATGGATAGAAGAAAAATTTCGAATTTTTACCTGGATCAAGGATAGTGTAGAGAATTTGTGGGCGTTGACAATTGGAAATCGTCAAAGTGAAAATCATCTCAAAATAATGTCGAGTAAATTGAATCTCATTACAGGAATAATTGATGATATTATTAATAATATCAATGTTGATAATAATGATATGGGAGTTACAACAAATATAAGTCTCCCAAGTCATATCATGTCACCAAAGATATTAAAAAAACGCCGAGAACTGGCAGAAGAGAAACGTCACATAAAATTTGTTGAAGATGAAGCATATAATGATATACCTAGAAATTCATCAGTTAATATTTCAGAAACATCCTCTGATTTAAAAGTATTTAACGAATAGTTTAGTTGAATTTAAATGTTGTGATAATGCTTACAATTATGTTTATGATATTAAGACTTTCGCAGGTAATTTTAGATGAACAAATGAACGTTATGGTTGATGATGAAATTATGAAACGTAAAAGAAAACGTGCCAAAATGTTGAAACGTCGAGCTGCTCAAAAATTGAACAGCCTTAATATTGTTGAAGATGAAGAATCAACATCTAGTGAAGACTCCTTACACGAATCATTCCAGCGACATGCAATGATGGACGATCCCAAATCATTAATGAATAATTATGTGAAAAGTATTTTAAAATCAAGACAAGTGTATATTGATCAACATTTAAATAATCCAGGATTTTATTCACTCGTGGTAAAGACTGAGAATTTAGTAGAAAATATTGTAATCTTCTTCTATAATTTAAAAATTTTTTAGTTATATACAGATGATTTTGGAAATGCTTCGAAACCATTAATTAAATATATTCGTGACCTGTACATTAATTTTTCTGCACATAAACCTCGTTATGTTCCTGAAGTTGATTATTTGAATAATGTGGTTATTCCTAATAAAATAGAAGAAATTGTGAATGAAATGAAAATTCAAAAAATAAATCTTTAAATACAAACACATATGGAATCTATTTAGACATATTAAATAAACCAGTTATTTATAAAATTATTAAAATTTATTTTTAAGATAACAAAAGCAAGTTTATTTAATAAAAATATTAAAAATTATATCAAAAATGTGTATATATACTATTTGAATAAGTACAAGTTTGTAAAAATTCATAGAAATATCTTTGAAAAACATCTGATTTCTTAATAAAATTATTAATAAATAATTGAATATTTACAATAGCTAACGTGAAAAATTTTTATCGCATTTTTTTTCAATTTTATCTTATCGATTCAATGATACTGTTTTTCAATACTCACAATTTATTTCCTCAATATCATTTAAATGATTCTTCCGATTTAGTTTTAAATTATTGTATTAAATTCTTTATAAATATTTGATGATCCAGTCTTTATATCTTCCTGAACTGACGGCATTTTATCATAAGAATAACATTGCCATTCTGCATCATTTTTAGTAAAATTTGATTTTACATTTCCAGATTGTAATTGTTCAGGTAACCAGTTTGAATTACTTTCAGCTTGAGTTTGTACTTTGTGCTGTTGTTCTATATGTTCATCTAAGAGTACTTGTTTTATGAACAATTGATTGCAATATTTACATCTATAATTGACATGATCAAATTATGTGTTGCAATAGTTTTTTTAATAAAGCAAACGTTTGTTATGACCTACTTGTACTGTATATTTTTGTCAGCTTTAATTCCATTTGCAGAAGTATGAATTTTTTGATGAGAAAGCAAATTATATCTTTCTGCAAATTTTTTACCACATGATGTACAGGTATATGGTTTTTCACCAGTATGTACTCGCATGTGTCTCTTTAAATGAGACGATGATAAAAGTGATAAATCACAAATCTGAAAATGCGGAAAAGACTAGTTATTTTATTGAATAGTCACTTCTTTCAATTACTAAATTGTGTTGTTTTACTTACAGAACATTGGTGAGGTTTTTTACCCGTATGAGAGAGAATGTGCATATTGTACGAAGAATGATGAGCAAATCTTTTACCACATAAATCACATTGATAAGGTTTTTCACCTGTATGTAACGGTAAGTGTCTGATAAGAGCTCCTTTTTGAGTAAAACTTTTGCTACAAAAACAACATTGAAATGGATTTATTCCATTATGCATGCCGACATGAATTTCGAGTGCATGTTTATGTTTATAGGCCTGTCCACATTTCTCACACATAAAAGGTCGAACATTCGAATGAGTTTTAATATGAGCTTTTAAATCTGATAAAGTTTTCCATTTTTTATCACAAGTCATGCATGTATACTTTAGAGACTTTTCATGATTTATTTTTAATTTTTTCCCTGGCTTTTTAAATGATTTTTCACAATTTTTTTTTTCATAAGCACTTTCTTTCAGACATTCTGTGCTTAGTGTATTATCTACAAGTACAATTTATAATTAGCAATTAATATGGTATAATAATAACGAACTGGTAATTTTTAAATACTTACTAAATGCATCTAATTTATTTTGATGAACTTCAATATTCAGGACTCTTGGTATCTTTTCAAGAGTTGTTTCTTTTGAGGCTACATTTTCATCTATCATTGTTAGAATATCTTTAGAATGAATATTGTTTTCATTGGGAGAACTTATTGTTTGATTAGTAATGTTATGAATTTCATTATCAATCATGGTTGTACCTTCAGTCCCAATTGTTGTATCTTGATCAATTTGAAGTACATATAAATTTTCTGGAATATGTATATTTGTAGTAGATGAACTTGAAATTTTTTTAGAATTATTCAGTGATTCGGTTTTTTTTGGATCAGCATTATTCAGCTCTCCGAAAGTTTCTATCTGATTCAAATCGTTGAAATGAGAAGGGATAGTTAATTTCTTGGTGAAATCTAAACGGGATGTAATTTTTTCATTTTCTTCATCATCGCTACTTAAAACTATTTCATTTTTAATTGGCATTTTTTTCCCATGTTTTGACGATTGGTAAATTTTTATAATTTCATTTTGAATATTTTTTACTGTAGATTGTGCCTGCTCTAACATCACAAAGAGATTGTAACATTGTAAACAGATGTAAGAGCTCGTTAAATTTGTAACAGGATTTAAAACACCAAATATAAAATTTGCTAGCATTTCTCCATTACCAGACAAAAAAGTATCAAATATGTTAAAACTTGATGATATATCCAAATTTAAATTACATACTAAACATAATGCTTCTGAGACATTACAATTAGCTGGCATATTAATATTTTTATTAAGTGCTAACATTTCGCAAAATAGGCATACAACAATTTTTAAAATTGATATTCCACTTTCATAATTCAATAAAAAACATTTACTCCAAAAAGAATAAAAACACCATCAATAATATTAACTTTTCTCTCAAACACATATCATCTTACTTTTTTTTAAATAACTTAGTTATTTATCAACATTTCATTTCCACAGGAACAATCAGTTCTTTGTTATTTTTTTTTTGTATACATTCAATCAAATTTCAGTTCATTATCTCATAATACTAACGGACATTTAACCAGACATCAATACATAAAAATTTATTTTTGCATACAATAAGATTAGAATGGAATTTATAACATTATATTCTTTGTTTAAACAAATTTGTTACTTAATAAAATTAATAAACTCTACATTCTATGTTATTTTTGATTTACCAAATAATTCTTAAAATTCTAACCTAACAGACTGCACTACCGACTGAATGAAATTGTCTGACATTTCTGCTTTCTATGCGACGCTTGTGTACATCAGAAGTATTCCCAGGAACTTCATGTGGCATGGCTGCAAAGTTAGCTCTAAGAAATTGTCAAAAATATAATCTTTACATAATCACGTTAATTTAATGGTTGAATATGTACACAAGTTACACGGATCAATAAGATAAGATATGTGGACTTTAAGAACTATGTGCGGATTACTTTCAATATCTTTAGATCCATATGATATGAGTTGTGACAAAGTCAAATTCTAGTGAAAAGTTGTGAACAACTCCCACATATGTGCAAATGTTAAATATCCCAGTAAATAGAAATTCATAATTGCAAATTATAACCTTTCCTTCAATGAGGTATGTTTCTTTTTCATTATTGATTTGATTTATTCAACTTACAATGTTAAAAAAAGAAAAGTTTGAACTACTTATCCTTTATTCAATTGCGCCATTAATCAAAACAATCATCATAATTTAAAAGGCCAACCTCTATATAGCGTTACCATAGTAACTGTATCTAAATAATTTGCGATATTTTAAATAATGGATTATCATATTCAATTACTCATAATAAAATAAAATGCAATAAAATCAAAATAATGTTTTAAAATTTATCTATCAATACAGATGTCAATGTCGAACATCTTTTCAATTACAATTAAAAATTTGGCATTTGATGTAAAAATGTGATTTTTATTGTTTTCAAATCTCATTATGTCTCAATGTTATAAAGAAAATTTTTTTAATATGGATATATAAATAAATTGTCATTATTCTTTATATCACTTTTTTCCATTCTAATAATCGTTTTAAAAGTGACACGTACAAGTTGAGTCATTAGTTGTTTATTCTTTTACAATTGATTATTTGAAGTTTGGCATGATTAGACATACAAAATGAGTTCATTTATAATATTTTTTATTAAAAGATTAAAAGATTTTTATTTACTCGCATGTTTGAATTAATCTATTATTAAAGTGTCTTAATAACTCATATGGATTTTCCAGATTTATCATAAATATATTTATCAATGTTTATTTCATTTGAACAAGAGTAATAAAAAAATGTATATCATAGTGTGATTTTATTATCTACGTCAAAGACAATTTCCTATTATTATATACGTGTAATTGATATAATTTTTAATTTCTTGATGCCTACTGTTATAGCTCCTTATTTAATGTGATTTGTGACATTGAATTTACCTTATCACAGAATATACCTATTAAAATGAATTTGTTCGGCATACATTTCAGTTCTTTACCTTTTTTCGTTGTGTTACAAAACATATAATAGTGTTGTTTTCCAATACACGCGATATTAATCTTACAATGCATTATTTTCGCAGAATTCCTACTGCTAGCTATTAATGGAAGAAAAATTACATTACAATTGAAAAATCAAGACGATTATTATTTTAAAATGGCTGGGAAAGTGAAAATTTTGATGCTACTACTAATGAAAAATTTTCTAGTCAGGAAAAAACACTGGTTCCAATCTTTATTCATTCAAGTGTTAGTTCCAATTGGATTATTTTTAATCGGACAATCTATTAGAATGATGACTGATAGTACTCCTGAACGTATTCTTCATAATACAACTCATGAAGCTGAGCCTATCGAAAAATTGATACACGATTTTTTTCGACGAGATGTGATCATCAGGTATACACCAAATAATGAACATACTCAAAAGCTCATGGAAAGTGTAAGGATGTGTGTAAAACTCACCTATAATCGTACGTATAACAATGTATTTTGGAAGTTATATTATAATTAAATTCAATGGGAGTAATTAAAAATGTATTTAAAATTATTTCAGAGGTTAATGGGTCAGCAACAGAGGATACAATGATTGCTGAACTTCAGCGAGATCAATCCATTTCAAAATCAGATTCTATTGGGATTGTATTTTACAGAGTCAATGAATCACTTCCAAAATCATTTAAATACAAGATTCGAGTATTCGAATCAATACCAAATGAATTATATGATTCTGAAGAAAACGGAAATGGTGCCATTCATTTGCGTATGGATCCTTTTTTGCCTATTCAGGCATGTATTGATCGATCCTACATAAATTTAATTAACCCGGTTCCACCATATAAAACTCAGGTGAACTATATTTGGCTAAAAAAGTATCTTTTTTGTTTTAGTAGTATTGTAATTAATAATTATTGTTTAAGGTTTCAATCCAACAAATGCCGTATCCGCCTTACATTCAAGTAAATCAAATGGCTGTTATGAGTGTAGATATGTTTGCAGAATTAGCTAGGATAACATTCCTCTTAATTTTATGTATAGAAATTTCATTTCCAGCTAATGAAAAAGCTATCGGAATCAATGTAAGTGACACTTAGTAGTTTTAAAACTAATTATAATATTTAGAAATAACTATGACAAGGAAAAATAATATTCTTATCTTATATTTATATGTTTCTAAATCTATTCAAAACTAACATCAAAAGATAATCAATTGTGAATGTAATTATTTTACTGTCCTAATATAGATTCTCATGTCAGTAAATGGAGTGAAGAATCAATTTAATTTATTTAGCTGGCTAGTGAGTGCATTATTGTATAGTACAGCTTATTTACTTCCAATAATAGTAATGTTGAAACATTCTTTACTACTATCAGTCACTCCATATTTACTGCATGGAAATGCATTTCTGGTATGGATGACATTATTTATTCATCTTTGTCAAGTTGTTTGTTTTGGATACCATATTTCATCATATTTTCAGAAACGTGAGTTTAATTATAAAATTTATATTAGAATAAAATAAAATGAATATTTATTTCTTGATTTATATTTTTTTTTTAGCTATTCATGCATTGATCGTAACTTTCATGGCTATGACGTTAATGCACATAATTGCCAGTTTTGTAACAGGATATGCAGCAGAAAGATTTCTACTATATTTGGGAATTATTTTTCCAAACTTTATTTTAAAAAGAATATTCAAAGAAATTTCCTCATATGAAACAAAATGTATGTAAGATCAATAGATATCGGAAATAATCAGTTTTTATAAAAAAAATTATCATTAAATTTCTAATTTTAGTAATTGGTGTCAAATGGTCAAATTTATTTACTTCTGGAATCACTGGAGCACCTCCTGAATCCAGTGTGGGTGTGATGATTGTCTTCTCACTTTTAGGTGCCTTATTCCACTTTTTAATGACAATATACATATATAATGTTCGACCAGGAAAATATGGAATTCGTAAAAATCCATTTTACTGTTTTCAGGTTTGTTTGAAGTTTTGTTTTACTTTTATTTTGTAATTACAACATCACTTTACTATAGATTTTTAATATCTATTTTAGATGAAAAAATGGAATAAAGTGAATGGTGATATAGATGTAAATTTTGAAAGCCATCAATCTGATAGAAAAGAATTTGAAACTATATTATCAGGCAGTCTTCAATCGGGTATTCGAATAAGAAATCTTAAGAAAGTTTATACTACCGATTTACTTGGAAAATCCACAGTTTATGCTTTACGAGGTGTTTCTATAGAATTTTACAAAAGTCAAATAACTGCATTATTAGGCCACAATGGAGCAGGAAAAACTACCATGATGTCAATTTTATCTGGACTAACAGATGCTTCTGAAGGTTTGGTAGTTATTAATGGAAAAAATATTCAAACCAATCCAGAGGCAATTAGAAAAAATATTGGTTTATGTCCTCAAGAAAATATCGTTTTCCCTGATTTAACTGTCTATCAGCAGCTAATTTTCTTCGGAACATTGAAAGGAAATAATAAAACTAAGAAACAGCTTGAACAAGAAGTGAATGTTCTATTATCAAAAGTTAATTTGTCTGATAAAAAGTATTCTTATCCTCAGGAGCTTTCTGGAGGTCAAAAAAGAAGATTATGCTTGGCAATAGCTGTGATTGGTGATGCCAATGTATTAATTCTTGACGAACCAACATCTGGAATGGATGCAGAAAGTAAAAGGGAAGTATGGGATATTGTTCTTAAATTACGAGGAGAAAAGACCATTATTATAAGCACTCATGACATGGAAGAAGCCGATATTTTAGGCGATCGAATAGCCATTATGCATACTGGTAAATTAAAATGTTGCGGAAGCTCGATGTTTTTGAAAAAATTGTACGGCAATGGACAAGTTGAGGTAACTTTATCAATAGAACCTTGGTGTGATATATCCCAAGTTTCAAGAGAAATGGGGATTTCAGTCGAAACTCTGAGCAAAGATGAAGGAAAAGTAGTTCTTGCTGTTCCACGTGTTGAGTCCTTACCTAAAGCTCTAGACAAGCTGGAATATGCCAAGAAACAATTAGGTGTAACTGGCATTAGTGTATCGATGATTACATTAGAACAAGTCTTCTTGAAGGTAACAAGAGATGAAGGAGATGAAGTGGATTCAAGAGAATCAACGATGATATATAAAAAAGTCAAAGGTTTACGATATTACATACAAACATTTATAGCATTCTTTATCAAGAAAGGTATTTTTATGCGTAAAAATCCTTGGACTTCTTTAATTAGTCTGGCCGTACCCTGCTTATCGTTTATAATATTGGTGTTAGAGTATGGAATATCATCTGGACAATCTCAACCAGTTCCTTTAACTTTGAAAGCATATTCGTATCCAGAAGCATTAATATATTCTGAAATTCCAGAATTCGGTATACAGTACAAAAAGTCTGTCGAACGATTTGGAGGGAGTGGAAAAATAATTTCACTGAATACATCTCTTACTGATGCTTTACTTACGTATGCCATGAAGAATCTTGGAAATTATCGAAATAAAATGATAGTCTCCGTTGAATTTAATCGCACTGGAGATGAAGTATATGCAAATGGTTTGTATTCAGGAACTGCGTTGCTTAGCATTCCAATAACCATCAATTGTATTTCCAATGCAATAATAAAAACACTCGCCGATGATACATATTCAATCGAAGCCTCTATTCAGTCACTTCCTGATGTTGACAATATGAAAAGAAATCCGATGGCTGGGTACGACATAACGCTATCAATGTTAATATTTTTAGTACCTGCTGTGGCAATGTATGTTACTCAACCTTTAGTAGAAATTATGAGTGGAGTTAAACAGCTACAATTCATGACAGGAGCACCAAAATTGATGTATTGGGCAGCAACATTTTGTTTTGATTTTCTTCAATATATTATATCTGTAATAATGCTCTTAATTATGTTTGTGATAGTCGATGCAATTTTAGGAACTTATCTTTATTATTTCTATGAAACATGTAAGTTGAAAAGTAATAATTTAATGTATAGCGTTAATAATATTAATAGAAGAATTAATTAATCTTTTTATTCTGTTTTTTTAGCACTTTTTACTGCTCTTCTTGCATTGTTCGGCATCAGCGTTTTACCTTTTGTCTATCTTATGAGTTTCATGAAGAAAAAGTTAAGCACAACAATTAATATTTTAACTATTACTCCGATACTATTGAGTAAGTAAACATACATATTTTAAAGAAAATTAATAGAGTATAAAGTTCACAAACTTTAATCAATAAAATTTACAGGTGTTGTGGAGGTAATTTTATTTGCAGTTTCTATGCAAATAGAAAATTCAATATTTGAAACGTTTCGCAAAATTCAAAGTAAAGTGTTTTTATTCATACCCCATGTAAGTTTTTTGTACGGTCATATTGCCTTTTACGGGGTGTTGTATGAGAATGCTCGCTGTCGTCGCATGCCAAACCGACTCCAAGATGCACTTTGTATTAGTAATGATATATGCTGTGCATTAGATTGTTCTGATGGAGTATGCAAAAATCCTCTATCATATTTTATCTCAAATGGTTATGCTCCAGGTCTCAAAGATAGTATGATCTATTTGACGGCATCATCGATTATTTTCTTTATAATTATTTTTATACTAGAAGAAAGAATATTTACAAAAATATTATTAACAATTAAAGGAAAAAACACACCAATTGATACCACAGGAATGGATGAATTAGTATTAAAAGAAAAAAAAATTGTAGATGAAGAAATTTTAAGACTAGCGAAAAACCACAATAATTTAAAACTTGAAAGTGAAAATATACTTCTTGTTCAAGGACTTAAAAAGAGTTATGGAAGCTTCGAGGCTGTACGAGGCATTACTTTCAGAGTAAAAGAAGGGGAATGCTTTGGTCTATTAGGGGTGAATGGAGCAGGAAAAAGTACGTCATTTAAGATGTTGACAGGTGCTTCATTGCCTAACAGTGGAACCATGTATTTGAAACAATTTAATATCGAAAAAGATCGCGTCAAGTACCTTACAGAAATGGGATACTGCCCGCAACAGGACGCAATCATCGATACGCTAAACTCGTGGGATCATTTACATTTATTTGCAAGACTGCGTGGAATTCCTGAGGCCCAAGTATATACTACCGTCAAAAGGTGGATCACAAAACTCAATCTCACGGTCTGTGCGGCTCAGCCCAGTGGCACATATAGCGGTGGCAATAAACGACGATTAAACATTGCGTTAGCACTAATAGGAAATCCCTCGCTTGTTTTAATGGACGAGCCAACCACAGGCGTGGATCCAGCAGCTCGAAGATCATTATGGAATACGTTGAAAACGTGTCAGGACGCCGGGCAATCGATTATACTGACATCGCACAGCATGGAAGAGTGCGAAGTCCTTTGTAACCGATTAGTAATTATGGTGAGAGGTCAGCTAGTGTGTGTTGGTGCAAGCCAAGAATTGAAGCAACGCTTCGGTACTGGTTACAATATTCACATCAAGTTGAAGCAAGACCATCGCAATTCAGATATTTCTCAGATTAAAATCCGAATTGAATCCGCATTGACTTGTAAGTTAATCGATGAAAACAGTGGGTTCATTGGATACCACATAACTGATGCTAAAACAACGTGGACCAAGATGTATTCAATTATGGATGAATTGAAGAATAATTACGATTGCATTGAAGATTTCGCTGTATTATCATCCACACTAGAACAATTATTCATTCAATTTGCTCGAGCGCCCAGTGAGGATGAGCCGGATGTTGTAAAAAAGAAGTGCTGCTGGTAAGTATAATAATGTAAATTTAATAATTATACGCTTGAAAAGTCAATTATGCTAAAATTTATAATATTGGATATTGATACATTAATATTTAATATTCATTTTTTACCATTGTGTACGACTTCAGGTACCTCTTATGTACATACATTGAATTGTAATTAATTTGTTAAAATTTTTTTTATAAATTTATTCAAGTATTTTATGCATTAATTATAATCTAACATTAGATTATAGTTTCGTATGATTATTACATGTACGTATGCAAACATTTTCTTGATGGGTTCATTATCGGACTCAATGTTTATATTAAACTACCCGTCCTAAAATTATATATGTATTACAGCAAATAGAATTTTTTCAATTGTTACTAAAAGCAACAATAAAAAAGCAATTTGTTTTAACTTGTATTATTTAAATCGAGCTAAAAGTTATAAGTGAGAATCATTTATGAACTAATATCTAAAAAGATTTGTCTAAATTAGAAATTGTTTTATAATCTTAAACAGATAGTCAAACTTAATATTTCAATGCCAAAAAAAAGTGATATTTTCATGCTTGTATTTGGAATTATATAAAAAAAGCATCATAATTAAAAAATTGTATTGTTAAATATTTAACTTTTTATTAAAGATTGAATTTAAAGATACAAGTTAAGAAAAATATACTAATAATTTTTTTTTGTAAGTATTTAATAAACCAATAAATAAATGTATTTACTAAATACCGACAAATATAATTGCACGTATATTTTATCTATTTTTGAACTATTGAATTAAAAGAGTATTATATTACCACTTTTATTACCATATATATTGAATATATATTTATATTTGTAAATTGTTGAGTAATATTGAACAATTAAATTTAATTGATAAAAAAATGTCTTTGTCTTCACATTTATTTATTCATTTATCTCGAAAACCAAAAATTTTCACATACAAAATCATGTCAACTATTCAAAATATTAGTAACTGCCAAGTTTCAACATAAAATAAGTATTTTTTAATGATCCAATTATATTTTGATTAATATGATTTTAAGAACAATTTTTAAACTTGGTAGACTACGATTTTATTTTACTACGAACATAGTTCGTTCATTTAAGACTTTCTTCTGAAAAAATTTTTAAACATTTCACTATACGTTTTTAACACATGCGTATAGGAGTTCATGGCATTGATTATTAGATTCTAATGTTATTTAAATTTTGCAGCAAATATACTGATCCGCATCGGATATTAGTTAAAAAATAAAATCAGTCCTATTAGAAGAGATTATGACGAGCATTGATAAATTATCAATTTTATGATTGTATGCAAGACTCGATGGTATTTCAAAGACCTAAGTATATTCTGCCGTCAAAAGGTGGATCACAAAACTCAATCTCACGGTCTGTGCGGCTCAGCCCAGTGGCACATATAGCGGTGGCAATAAACGACGATTAAACATTGCGTTAGCATTAATAGGAAATCCCTCGCTTGTTTTAATGGACGAGCCAACCACAGGCGTGGATCCAGCAGCTCGAAGATCATTATGGAATACGTTGAAAACGTGTCAGGACGCCGGGCAATCGATTATACTGACATCGCACAGCATGGAAGAGTGCGAAGTCCTTTGTAACCGATTAGTAATTATGGTGAGAGGTCAGCTGGTGTGCGTTGGTGCAAGCCAAGAATTGAAGCAACGCTTCGGTACTGGTTACAATATTCACATCAAGTTGAAGCAAGACCATCGCAATTCAGATATTTCTCAGATTAAAATCCGAATTGAATCCGCATTGACTTGTAAGTTAATCGATGAAAACAGTGGGTTCATTGGATACCACATAACTGATGCTAAAACAACGTGGACCAAGATGTATTCAATTATGGATGAATTGAAGAATAATTACGATTGCATTGAAGATTTCGCTGCATTATCATCCACACTAGAACAATTATTTCTCCAACTAGCTTGAGCTTTTTTACTTGAGTATTACATATGTTATGAAATCACTTTCAGAAATATTTTTATATCAATACCTCTTAACATAGATTAAAAATCTACTTAAACGAATTTATTGCATATGATGTATATTAATGATTATCAAAGACCAAATATTTTTATAATTGTTTCCAATTATACAGATTTTCTATGATACTATTCATATTTCTTATCCGATAATGTGCAATAAATCTAATCGTTTTATGATGAAATGAAGTAATATATTTTTGTCACTGACGATGATGTAAATGAACTATAATAAATGATGTCTAACCAGTGAAAGGATTAGTTTTACGATGAAATATAATAGTTAAAGAGATTCTCAACAATGTATCATTGTTAATTAGTAATTCATATTTCATGAATTTTTTAAAATACCTTGAATAATCAAGTTTTATTTAAAGAATAAGTTATTATTTCGTAACATAAATGAACGAATATCACGTAATATTTTATCTAAAATACACATATTTTATTAATTAAAAAATAATACATACAATAGGTGAAATAAAATTCTTATTTTATCATCATTAACAACACTTTCTTAATAATGGAATAAAATGACGAGTAAGAATGTTACATACACACCTAGTTGTGATTAATAAGACATCACTTTTGTCTTAAGAAAAAGACATAAAAAGGGTAAAAAAAAATTACGTAATCATTATTGTTATGTACATAAGTCGGGTTTCTTTTGAGTTATTTTGAAATAATGAAAACGATCGAGTTTGTATGATGTCAATGACTGAGTATACATATTTCCAAGATTTTTCTAGTATTGATATCCACCATTTGAGCTTGTTTGATAAGAGTTTGGACCTTGATAAGAAGTACCACCACCGCTACTGCCACTTCCAGATCCACCTGCAAAAAGTAATTATTTGATATTTATATGAATAAATGCAACTCCTTTCATAAATTGATGACTTACCTCCATAGTTATAACCACCCCCTTGCCCTGCACCACCTTTTGCGCCTCCTTGACCTCCTCCAAAACCACCTAGAACGTAAAATATTATTAACAAATTAACTAATATAAGCAAAAAAAGAATATTAGGAACAAATTTATTTATGACATACAATTTTTTTTTAAATATAAATATTATTAATACCTCCTTGTCCAAAACCACTACCAGAACCACCACCAGCGCCACCACCAGCTCCAAATCCACTTCCTACACATTGGAAAAAAAGTTACTGTAATTATCAAAAATAATTAATCGAGTGCACAATCGAAATTTTTTATCACCTCCTTGTCCAAATCCACCTCCAGCACCACCACCAGCTCCTCCACTTCCTCCTTGTCCACCACTGTAACTACCACCTAAATGTAGAAAATATTATTTTTCATAGAGTCTGTAAATTAAGTAAAGATATTTTTCTTGTTTATCCCCAAACGGTCTGGGTTACCTCCTTGACCACCACCACCACTACCACCACCACTAGATCCCCCATCTTGATTTTCTCCTCGAGCTTCAGCTGCTAATGAAAGCTCAATGCCTTTCTGAATTTCTGGTGGTATCGGAGGAGGCGTTGGAAGATGATCTCCTTGTGGATGAAAACCTTCAGCATCAGCAGTGTACGTAATAGTATACTGAACGCCATCAGGGCCTGTGTAAGAGTAAGATCCGCTCACAGTCTCAGTATCACCTGAAACGAAAAATATTTTTATTGCTCAATTCAATTGAATCGAGTATTTGCATTAGGCTATTGAGATGTCTATACTTAAGATGAGGAAATGCGTGAGTAATTACCGTGATACATATACACGTTTACTTGCCTTGTGACTGGCCTGTTTCTTGAGCGGTGATTCCATTTCCGGTTTCATAGCTGAATGCATAGTTGCCATCACCATTGTTTTCATTTGTAAAAGAAACAATGGGAATTTCTTGACCACCACTACCACCACCAGGCTGTCCAACAGGTCCAGAACCACCACCTACTGGACGACCGCCACCACTTCCAGCTCCAGCGCCTAAAAATTTCATATAATGACTGCTTTAATCTTGCTTAATTTCTATTATGAATAAATTTTTTAAAAATAAATTACTAAGAAATAATTGTTGTTGAAAATATTTCTATAATAATTATCAACAAAATATAAAATGTCCTACCTCCACCAAATCCTGAGGGACCTCCGGGACCAGCACCAGCGCCTCCACCGAATCCGCTACCTCCAGATCCACCTCCAGATCCAAAGCCACCAGGACTTCCACCAGGTCCGAAACCTCCAGGACTTCCACCGGGTCCAAAGCCACCAGGACTTCCACCGGGTCCAAAGCCACCAGGACTTCCACCGGGTCCAAAGCCACCAGGGCTTCCACCGGGTCCGAAACCTCCGGGGCTTCCACTAGGTCCAAAACCACCAGGACTTCCTCTTGTAGGTCCACTTGGCCCACCTCCAGAAGGCCCTCTTTTAGGTCCTGAAATTAATCCAGCTCCACCAGCACTTCCGGCACTTCCGGGTGGAAGATATGTATTATCAAGTCTTGCTGCCAAGCTCGTTCCTAACACAACTAACAGCGCTGACACACAGCACTTCTGTTCCGAAAAAAAAAAATTTTATTTCAGTAACATGATGTTTTGGAAAAGCTCAAAAATAATCAAAAATCTTTCCATTACATATAATTAAATAAAAATGTTTGTTAAAATTACCGGCTTCATTATGACACTGAAAGCTTTCTTATGCTTATATAAGTTGATTACTAATCCACCCTTAGTGCCTTCTCTTCAAGTAGATAGAAATTGTGGATCCTCAGACATCAAGCAGTATCTTATATACTAAGTCGTGAGGTCCAGATCGTCTTCCTCCCACCAAAGTATCATCCAAGTTGTGCGGGCGCGTGGTTAAGTGCGAGGAAGAGAAAACGAGGAGTTGGAGCAAAAGATAGAGCATAACAACTGCACTCCTTCTTCGGATGAGTCGTCATCATTGCTAAAAGTTAAAAAGGAGAAAGAGAAAGAAGAGAAGATGCGCCAGTGAGACCACGATAATACTCTCGATGCATTGCATCATCAGACTGCACTAAGAATGATACAGATCGTTGGGCATTCGTAGGCTGAAGGTCGATCAATCGGGTCATATGAAAGTGTACCATCTAGAGTTGGTGAATCTTCAGAACTGCTGCTAAATGAGCTACCGCTGACTTCTTAAGGACATTAGATTGACGTTTGACTAATTATTTTAATCGAACACATCTGAAAGTACACTGATATTTTACGATAAACATTCACCATCGATCAATATGCCTGATAATGGCATCAATAAAACATTAAAATTGATTAAAGAACATTGTACATTGATAAATTTGACATTTTCTTTCAACTTCTAGTGTTTTTTATGTTTAATTTTTTGTTAACTGAAAGAATAGATGATGGTGATTGTAATTGAAACAATTACAATAAATATTTTTTCAAATACAAAATAATAGTAATTTACATCTAAAAAAAACGTATTTTTTATTATTCATCAAAATATTTTTAATGAATAAATACAAATTCCAATATAATCTTTATTTTAATTTTTTTACACTGAAAAGTGATTGTGAAAGGGTGAATAGAATAGAGTTTACTCTCAGCTTTAATCGTAATTTAATGTGATTTATTAAATATTTATAATATAAAAACTCATCTCAATTGATGAAATAATCATTGCAAATAATGTTAACTAATAAACTTCAATTTATTTACTATTTTCTCATCTTTACAAATAACTTTATAGATCTCATTAAATTTTTTTTAGTACCGTTAAAATGTTAATAGTCACTTAATAAGATTCAATAAGTTCCTTGATAGACTTCTCTTAGCACTAAAATTCTATTGAGCAACAGATCACCTTAACGAGAATGCAACGAGGCAGTTGGCAGTCTACAAGAACGAGGTCACTGCTTTTCGGCAAGATGATGATACTGATGATGGTAGGGGTGATGATGATGATGATGATGATGATGATGATGAAGTGGTAAAAAATCGAGCATCGTGATGTGAGTGCTGATGATAATGAATGCAACTACTGCATATAGGACAATGGAATTCTGCTTTCTAAACAATATCAAGAGTATTTGCCTAGAAGGATAGAAAAACAAGCAAAAGGAGTAAAGAATAAGAATCTGACAGTATTACTTTGAGAAAAGCCAGCCCTTTGTGTATTATCTGAGCATTCATCTCTTGTTGCTCGTGTTATGCCAGAGGTGAATCAGAATAGAATGGAGTTGATGCCAAGGCGAGGTTCACTTGTAAAATCTAATAAGAAACTGCCAGAAATATCGAAAAAATGATAAATGAATAAATATTAAAATAAATAAAATGTGTAAGCTTATGATGTAAAAGTAATTCTGAGTGAGATCTGGCAGTAGAATTGGCGATGGAAACTAGTCTGATGATGGTGCAAGTCTTCATTGCTTATAATCTGTTGAACGGGACTTGATGTATCCACGATAAGATGATACTAGTAACTATAATATAACGATCGTTAGATTACATAACGTTTTTACGCTTATTGGATCCTTTCGAAAGTCGCATATGTACGATGAGATAAGTACGTGTCTATGAGATAGAACTGTATGTAAAATAATATAACCCGTCGAGATGTACAAAATATTCTTCAAGACGAAGATAAAATAATTTTATTATGATCATGCCGACGAGGAAAAATTTGTCATTTTTCTCCTTTCTTCAGTGATATGTTGAATAGTCGTGGGAACGCGAAAATTATTAAACTGAAAGATAAAAATGAAATGGCTATTACTAAGTGTACATTAGTGGTGAGTAAAAAAATCATGTGAAATAATAATTTTCATTGTTTGATAATTATTATATCGCACAGGTCAATTGTGTAGTTAGATTAGCGCAACGCAATATTGCGGAAGCATTTCACCGGTCGTTAAGACATTGCTTATGTCTATCTATCTATCTGATGTATAGAATAGATCCTCAAGAGGGAAGAGAAGAATTTATTGATTACACTCTCCCTATGCTGTCTCATCTTCGATACCTTCGGCCTCGCGCGTCTCTCACTCTCTTTCGAAACGGACTACGTTGCCGATGGCCATAAGACAAAAAATTCTACGGCAAAGAGTGTCCAGCATGCGTTCTCATGTATTCTAGCGATTCTTGATGCAACCGAGGTCAGCAGATCGTTCATGACAGTAGTCGATTGGGTGTTGGTGATGCAATTCATTGAATCTTCAACAAAACTTATTGGTAGCTTATAGGATTCCTTTCCAGTTCATCCGGGAGGTTCCAGATTCCGGACATTTTTACAACGTGCCTGACGACAGAATTTATTCTTCATTAGCTATCAACTATATACAAATTTATACCAACCACTTTCTACTTGCTAAATAAATATTCAAACTTGTTTTACACGAATAACAATTTGTATGAAATAATTAGGCATAGATAATCTTCACATAATTTTGATATGTGGCTTGAAAAAATACTAAATACTTAAAATATATTATTAATGAGAATTAAGTTATTTGTTGCATTATATTTAGATAATTATTATAAATAAATGGTGTAACATTTACAAAAATGACTCAAATAAATTTTTCATTATTAGCTATAAATAATGTTTCATTACGCCATATAATAACGATTAATTAGATACAAAGATTTTACAACTGCAAATATATACTTGGTTAAATGAAGTAGTTTAGCTGCACGCCAATGATACTCCAAGCTTGCATAAAGCTTGCTGCTATGTAGCATAATGTTGAAGTAAACGACCTAGCCGTTTTATTCTGTCAAATCTTCTGAGCGAACGTCAAGAAAGATGAGCAAGTATTTACACTTTCAGTCTCTTTAGTAAATAGCACTCTGTTGCATAACAAGACTGAGGTGCCTCAACTCGAGCATCGTGGAATGAGAGCGTCCTCCGTTCTGCTGACCTTTACGCGAAATGGTACGTTAGACTTATGTTCACATTACGGTAGGGAGATGCCGACTAATATGTATCATTCCCGAGGAGCGGTAAAAAAGATATCTGATCCAATTTCACGCGTGTCGTTTTCTTTCATGCGAGGCAGTTCACCTTGGATTCCGACTAATATAAGGGAACATCTTCGTCTAATACAACTGGGGGGTAACCGAGTACGTGAAGGAATTCTTCTAGTATTCAATAATAAATCAAATTATTTCACCTTTAATATCAGTATTTTTTGAAAAAAAATGAAAATTTATTAAATAATACCATTATATTCTACTACTTCTTACTCCATCTCATCATCATTCAACATTTTTTCGATGTCAGTAACTTCAACTTTAATGCTTCTTCTCGCTGTAGGAGTTCTACTTGGTGTTCTATTGGGTGTTCTCACTGCAGAATATCGTTCAGATTTGATTTCAGATTTATGTTTTGGCGTTCCACTAGCGACATATGATTCATTCGTATCCGCTAAATAATAAAAAATTTCAAAAATTAAGATAATGCATAATTTCTTTGATTGTAACAGCAATATATTACCTGAAGAAACACCCGTTATTTTAGCTATTATATTTTGACTATCTGAAAAGTAAGCATTAGGATGCATCACTGGATTTTCTGGTGGTGTTTTGTGAGTTACTTCAAAGTATTTGGCACACGCTAATTGATAATGATGTTCCTTTGCGAGACCAGCAATTTCATTAACGTCTGTAATTAAATTTTTTTATTAATTTTCTTAAATCAATATCTTAAGATAAAATTTAGAAAGTAATTAATTTACCTGTAGCTTGTATTCCATAACTTGTTAATTTCTTCTTGAGGGTATCATTATCCATAAGTCTATATGGACAGCCATGATATTCACCTGCACCAGCGATGCTATTAATGATCTTCGTGCACCCCATTGGTGTATAATTTCTTTGGCTTCCTGTTTTTCCGTAGAGAAATCTAATAGTATAAGCATATTGCTTCTCGAATTTTTCACCATCTATTTTTTTCGTGAATTCTGCTCTCCAGAAATGTAGTGAATCTTCTAGTTTTACACCAATTCCTTTTAAAAATAAAGCATACTGAACACGACCAGAATTTTTTAAGTGATGATTAATTCGCAAGGCTTCATGTAAGGTTCTCATACATAGTGGATAAGAAGTCCTTGATAACTGTGGGAAAACATGAAAATGGTAAATATAAATTGTTAACCAGGAATAATATTATGTTTACAAACTGTTTTAATCAATTACATCATCTAAACCGTCAATTGAAGTCTCTGTAGTCGACCAAATAGTTCGATCTGCTTCAGGGAAGTAGCTCGGTAAATTTTTAAGGTATTCAAAGATTCTTTCATCACCTTGCAGATCATAAAAGCATGACGTAACAACCTGAGTGTAGAGGAACATATTAAAAACTATAAATTAAATATGATTGCCTGCTATTATTGTATTAGCATTAAATAAGAAATTAAAATATTTACCTCTATAGCTTTCGTGAGATGTCGTTTGTATTGTGATATGAAGAGGGTAGAAAGTTCAGATTGTGGGGTATAGGCCATGCCCTTTTTAAGATACACTTTTCTAGCTCTAACTAGGTCAAGGACTTTAGTGAAAGGCACTTTATAAAAATCTGTATTGTCTATAAGGGACATCTTTGCTGTTGAAGCATTGAGCTCTTCTCTTAATTCATCTTTCTCTTCCTGTGAAATCTGTAATAAAATGCTGAATGTAATTCTCCAACTGCTTTATGCTTAACTGCTCAATAAAAGACGATATAAGCGTGTAGGCGTATAATTGAAATATATAATGATCCTTACTGGATGGTAAGTAAAGTTATTAATAGCCAATAATTTTGCCATTCCTTCATTATTTAAAGATGTAATTCTTAGTTTCATGTATTCAACTTCCATAACAATGAACCATTTCTTATAATCCGGGCTCTGAGAATATGCAAGTCTCAATATAAAGTGTGATAAAACGTCTCTTTTTCTTGCTTCTAATTCCATATCGGTATGAGATGTACAACCTGCACCGGTTAATAATTTAGCTGCATAATTATAACCATCTCTTCTGAGAGCACTTTTTAGGGCCAATTTTCTCTCTTCTACAGTCTTCAAATCGGATCTATTTAAAACTAGTTCAACTAATTTTAAAACTAAAATAAAATAAATTGTTATTCAATTACAATATTAAAGACATTGTTAACATGAATTTCTGTCATCTTAAAATAAATCATGATCTAATTAAAAATAAATATAGTTACTTTGTCTCCTTTCCAATCCTAATTCAAAAAAATGATGAAGCTGGACAGTATGTTTTGGATATTCAGTATACATTGATATGTCATGAGGATAAAGTTCTTGATAATTATTATTTTCTTTTTCAACGACATAGTGACCACGTCTTCGACGTTTTATATTACATTCCATAATTTTTTATCAAGTAAACAAACACTGATGATCAAATAAATTTTCCCTTACTTTTAAGAATATATGAAAAAAGTTATAAATTTATTATAATTATAAATGATCCGTTTATTTAATTATTATGACTAATATTTCACTGTGTTATAAACTCTAAAGAAATAATAATAATTGTTTAATTTATTTTACATTAATACTTCAACTCAAAAAACTGAAATCAAGAATAAACATTTGTATACATATAAAATAGGTTAAGTAATAAATTCTCCCGCCAATTTCGAAGCAACTGAAGTAGTTTCTAATATCGTTGTTAGATGGCATTAAAATAGCCTTAAACGGTGCCGCCACCAATTTGATTTTCATGTACTAAAAACATTTGATACAAATGGTCTGTAACGTAATTAACGATAAATCATTTTTTACGACTTTGATTTCTTCTATCGTGTCATGAAAAATGCTTTAGTAATTAAAGTACAAGAATTAGCAGAATAATTCTCAAATTCTAATTAATTTTTATCTCTTGAAAAAACTTTCTACTGTTATGTTTATCAAGAAAGCTTGGGCATGTCTTTGGAATTCATTTGACTCATAAAAATAATGTAGAAAGGTATCTTATTCAAAAGAACAATAATATTTATAACAATAAAGCTGAATATAGTATCAAATAATCATAATTTAAGTTTGTGTACTTAGTAAATGACAATTTAATAACAAGATAACATTTTTAATTTGATGTTTACTTTCGATGATTTCATAATTTTTTTATTTAGAAAAGCACGTGATTCATGTTTTTTTCTGAAATATGTTATATATTGACAATTAATGAATTCAAAATTCAAAAGATAATGATGAAGGTGTCAATAAAATAAAGCAAATAGAACGTAATAACATGTTGCAGCGCAGTAAAAAAACATCTGTTACAACACAAAAAGTGTCTTTCAAGTCTTAGAATCTAAGGTATTTATATTTATAGCATCCAACATTTATAACTCGTATATAATCTACATTTACAATATATAGAATAGCAACAATGTCATACTTTTATTTAAAAAAAAAAACAAGTGTGTGCACAATCGTAGCATAAGAAAGCTCATTGAAATATTCGTAGCTAATAATTGCTGATACACTCTTTATTAAACATATAAACAATGTAAATATATATTCATATTTTAAAACTAGGTTTTACATTGTTCCATACAATATAAATTTATATAATATGTATTATAGTACATCCATAGATTTTTTTCGGTTGAATATCTGATAAATAAATATTTAAATGGAAACAAGAATTTAATTCATTGCAAACTCTAATATTTATCATATTTTCAATTGTGACAACTTCTGATATAAAAAAGTCGTCAGTTTTATTGAATTTCAAATATTGCTATAGTTGGTTATACTTAATGGATTAAATATTATTTTTACTATCAATTTAATCCTGTTCACAGTGATGGAATAAGAAATAAACTATTAGGAATAGATGCTAATAATTTATCATCAGTAAGTTTCTACAATGTATTAACTGCCTTAAAAGTAACAATTTTTATGTAGAAAATAGACGAAAAGTGTTTTACATTCTAATCGTATTTTTATACCACTTTTTATGTTTAAAAGTCACTGATATGAGTATAACTATCGGTAGACATTCTTTTAGCATTATTCCGAACACTTGTTCATTCGAAAATCGAGGACATATGTAGATAGGACTTAACAATAAAACTTGGGTTCTATTTCAGGTGTTTTACAAATTACGAGCCATCAAAAAAAAATATATACATTTAACAGTATAAACTATTGTAATAAATATTAATACATTTTTTCAATACTTATTGTTATCTAAGTTCGAGTATAAAAATTGGTGTCTTCTCCTTCCTTAAATTTTACTTTATTACCTTTTTTATTAGTTATGATAGTTTTAATAAGGTGAAGAAGGTGTGAACATTTAATTTGATCTTATCTAAGTAATTAAACGGGGCTTATACCACAGTGTTATATTTTATTTATGACATCACCTATTTTCTTCATCTTTACTTTACAACATCCTATCACATCGTATATTTGTCGTCTGGTGCCAAGTTGACGGTAAAAACCCATTTATATTATTCATGTATAAATTACTACTTCTGAAGGAAGAAAAAATGTATATCTTAATTATTTATCCAGGTGAAAAATTAAATCAACTGTGATTGGAAATGAAAGATGATATAGGAAATCATGGAATAACAATTAAACATTCTTATGAACAAGTTACTATTCAAAGAGTTTACATGTTGGACTTTATGGTGTTTGAAGTTCATGGTATATCACATTTGCCTCTGCTCTGCAAACTGAACGATATTATACGAGGTACGTACCATTCAAGTCTTGCGCCTTTAATCAAAGAAAAGGTCATTCAACCCTCTGACTCTTGATCGTGAGCACTAAGTTTTTTAACTCACGGGCAAGGGTGTTTTAATCACGCTATTTGAAATAGCCAATTTAAAACTGAGTTAATATCAAAATATTCAAAGATTAAAAATTTCGTAGATTAATAATTAGATTATAATTACTAAATTTCATTAATTATATTATTTTTATCAATTTTGACAGCGACAGTTTATAATTTAATCAAAATATGTTTACTATTCGTAAATCTTTGAAAGCGAATATTGGAGTTTAATGGAATGATTATTAGATATAGAATATTGGAGTAAAAGTGAGAAAGCTTTCTTCTTAAATGAATGTTAAAATGCAGCCAGCTGTAACGTTGACAAAAGAAAAACGTTGAATTAGGCGGCATCAACAAAGAGAGCAATTCCATGACAGTGTTACTATTACCATACTGTCGATGGATAGCTCTCTTTATAGCGCTCGCCTTAAGTTTATTATTTCTTCCTCAACATAGACAATCATAAAACTCCTTTAAAGTAATGAAAAAAATTATTTTAAACATCCTATTATATTAAAATTATTTTTTCATTTTTAATATTAGAAATATGTGGTTATGCACAAATAAACTGGAAATTACAAAAGACATACCTTATAAATGAAGTGCAAAACCAGAGCGAGTACCTTGGCGAACTTTGCTTGTTATCGAAGTGGTGCGAGCTAACTCTTTCATTTAGCGCTCATCTGATTGCGCGGTAAACATCAGCAAAATCCACTTTTATTTGTTCAAGATTATTTGCTAGTTGATTGAGCTTTCAGATTGAATATCTTACATTAATTAACTCCACTTAAGAATACTAAAATTGTGCAAACAAAATTTAACAAATTTTTCTTTTATAAAAATTGTTCTCATTTCAATTGATTAAACTTTATGCAAATAATTTAATTTAAGTGTTAAAAAAAAAAGAAAAAAACCAAATTAACAAGACGCTTTTTTTCAGAATTATGGAACCTGAATATTGTTTCTTCCCTCAAGGTTGAAGGACAACTCAAGAAATGATGTCTGAAGAAGACCACGAGGCAGACTAAACTCTGTTCAGACACACAGGGTAGGGACACTTATTTCTTTACGTAAGATCAAGAACTCGTTAAATTCATTTCATCAGCGTCCGATTATCGTAGTGTTCCTAATGTTTGAACAAACGAATAGGCCGTCTAGTTTCTGGCTTTTGCCCGCCTTCTTTCCGTCTTTTGTCAACTGGGAGTGTAATATTAGTCTTCAGGCGTTTTTTATTTAATCATATAATATTTCATTTGTACCCAACAACTGTTTAAATAGTTCGATTAATATCAAATACTCTGGTGCATTCAGTCTGAAATATTTTTTCACTTTTAAATGCATGTGATCAAAGAAACATTTTCAACAAAAAAAAAAACCTTTAAATGCTTTAAGATAACTCTATGCTAATTTCTTCCGTAGAATGGAAAATTATTCAAATGAGATTTCACAGGAGTGATAGAATATATATATATTTTTTTTTGAATTTCAACGAAAGTAATCAATTTTCTTTTAATAAATTGCTATAATTTAAAAAAAATAATCGTTCTTAATATTGAAGAATTTTTACAGCTATAAATGTAACTATTAAAAAATAAGTAAAAGAAAGATTTAAAACATTAATTTGGAATTTTGAAATAATTTTTTTAAAAACTATGTTCTTAATTTTAATCTGAAACACCAACTGCTCAAATAACGACTTTCATAGAGATGTTGAAACATTGGTAATTTTTTTTTTTTTTTTTAGGCTTTGCGATGTTTCCAAATTGGTGACACAGGTGATAAGATTTCAAACCTACATTAAATACCACAAAAAAGTACTAATATATCTGTGAGTAAATAAATTAACAACCGAATGAGAACACAAGGACGATCACGTGAAAATAATTAAGTATAATAGTAAAATAAATATACGAGGTATGATATCAAATTGATAAACGAGAAGTTTATACGAATTAGTTTGTATTTTAGAGCTCTTTGGAAATTCTTTTGTACTTTAGTTCTTACTCAGGGAAACATTTCGTTATCAGTTCACTGTTGAGATATGATAAGGTACTGCGATAAAATGAATACAACAGGTACACCACCGAAAATCCGCAGTGTATTTGCTGAAGGGGAAAACGTCAAGATATCATTTAATTTTTAAAGATATCAAAAGATAAAAAAGTGAAACTTGGAATAAGTATAACTTTCGAAATTATGTTACTAATAAGCCTTTTCAAAGAGAAACATTAGTAAGCATTTATTGAGAAATACTAATTCTAAAATATTTGAATTTGTTTAGCAAAGGAAATAAATGAAAAGTGCAAATTATCAATTCACATTGCAACTTATAACTTCTTTGACGATGTAAACATTACGTAATTTCTTATATAGGAAGAGAATTGAAAAAAAGAGCAATGTACCCGGTACTTTATAACAGTATCTTTTAAATTTACACATGAAAAGCCTGACGGAGTAAGAATTTTGATGGATATAAAATAATGCGCATCATGTCGTCATACCGTTTATCACGTGTTTTCACGCCCAAATGACTTAAACGACAATTGTCCTTCATTAATGACCCACATTAGAGTAAAAACCCAATCGTTGGTGAAACTCAATTTGATATTAGTCATCAATATCTTGAAATATTTATAATTATGCTAATTTACTTACCTCTAAAAAAAACTTTTGGCAATATAAAATCCTTTTATTATAAATATAAAAACTATAAGATTTTGAAATTGCGACTGGGTTGGATTTGATGAAAACGCTTCAAAGAACTGAACGACGATTTGGAGTAGTGCTCAAGAACAAGTGACTTGGACATGGTGTCTCAGCCTTGCTCATATACCTGTGCTTATTGACGTCACGGCCACGTTTTCTTATCAGCTAACATGAACTGAGGCTTGGGTAGAAGCCGCGAACATTTCTGCGACACATACGCGAACCTCATACATAACTATATGTTCTTCACCCCCGTTAGTTTCTCGCAAGTCTCCTTTAGTTTAGCTTCAACATAAGGTGGGGAAATGGTTCGTAAAAGTCTCATAAATGTTTGGCAACACTCACCTTCCTATGTAGTACCCTCTGTGTCGACTTATTGTTGATAATGTCTTATTTCATTTTTACCATTGTAATACTCGCTTTCCCGTCTGACGACGACGCTTTGTTAGACAAGAAAGCGGTTGATTGTGATATGTTGATAAAGGACCATTTTTAAGACACTATTTTTTATTCCTCATTCAATGTACTAAAAAGTTAGTTATATGGTAATTAACTCTTATTATTAAGGGTGAGAGTTATTGAAATTAAAACGTTATCGTTATCATGTTTTATGCTAGATGTATACATAAGATAATATCATTTTTCTATATTATTCTCTAATAGTAGAAAATATTTATTCTCTTACAAAATTCTTTAGCTTTCTTCAATCCTTCAAGAACTAGATGAATTTATAACACTAAGAAACGGAGCTCGAGATATCACTCAATGCAAACGTAGAAGTGCAAATAAGCTACATAAAAAAATGATTACACTGAGCACCAGTAGTGGTTTACACCAATTTTACTGGTTACTATATGAATCATAAATCTATATAACATAAAAAAACATTTCAAGATATTTTATTTATTTTTGGATAACCATTTTTGTTCTTATATTCTTTTATTATCATATTTGATAAATTTATTTTAACAAAGAATACCGCATTTATATTGTGATTGCAGTTGAATATCTTTCACTTGTTGTATTATCCCTACACCAAATAATAGTTTAGGTTTCATCGCTGATAAATATGGTGATACATTTTCTTTTACACTAATAGCATACCTGTAGGCATTTTGAAAAATTTTCTTAGATTGCTCAAGCATTTGTTTGTATAGCATAAAATCTTGATGTTTTTCCTGATTAAGTGTAGTTAATCGAGTTTTGAGTGTAAGACATTCTTCTTCTAGAAATTCTAATCTAGTAATTGTGAGGAAACCATGATAAATATTGAATATTCATAAAATATAAAACTTGAAATGATAATAATTTGTACTTGTATTGCATTTGTTCTATATTTATTTGTTGATCTGTTGGTGAAAACTGAAGCATTGATTGAGGATTTTTTTTTCTATAACCAGTATTAATTTTTTGTACTTGTGCCATCTCTAGCTGGTGTACTCTGGTTTCCAACTTGGAGTTTTTCTGTTTTTCATGACGATAGAGTTGCTGAAATTGAGAGTCCAGGTTATCTTTAATAAATTTTACTGTTAATAAATGAGAATTATCATTGTAAAGCAATTTCTATGAGCAAGGTTATCTTACTGATAGATGATCTGTATCACTCCTTTCTTTATCTAAACGCTGATTTAATATTGCAATCAAATCTAGGAGACTCTTTCGTTCTGTTTCAGCAGCTATCATCAAATTAATATATTCGTTTGATTCTTGAACACTTTTTACTTCTTTTATATTACAATTCTTCGCTAATGTTTGATTCATGTTTAATTGAAGTTTAAAACTATGCTCTAGTTTATTTTCAGTATCTTCTAATCTATGAAGATACATAAATAATGATAAAATGTTTTCAAAAATTAAATTAAAAAATCATTTGTTTAAATATGTACACTATCTAAACTAATCTACACTAATAATACTTTAATGTTTCTATTTCTGTTTCTCGTTCTTTAAGTTTTATTTGTAATTGTTCAACTTGATCTTTCATAACATTTAATTCATTTTTTAATTTCACGTTTTCTTGTTGAGTTTTGTCTTTTACATTTTTCATATCTATTTTTTTATCATCATATCTATTTTCAACTCCATGTACTTGATTCTGTAAGAGTGTTTGAAATAAGTTAAAAATATTTGATTATTAGAGCATTACTTTTCTATTGAAATACGAAAAACTAAAAAAATATTTTGCATTAAATATAATTAAATAATTACAGTATAACAAACAATATAATGAATAAGAATAATACTTTTGTAGTTAGAGCGTCAGCAAATTGATCATTTTGAGCTTTCGCTTTATTTAAATAAAGTAAATCTCTTCTTGTAGTTTTTAAAGCTGAAAAAAATTTATTAATTTTATTTTGTGATTTTAAATTGAATAAAATTTCAAATATTTACTTGATGATGGTCTAGAAGTTTTCTCGTACTCATTTATTCTATTTTGAAGTTGAATTACTTTATGTTGTAGTTGCAATATCTGTTGACTTCTTCCTTTCCATTTACTTTGATGATTCGAAAGATTAGCAATCGTTACGTGCTCTCCAATTTCTTCTGATATGATCTTTAAAATTAAATGAATATAATAACTGGTTTTTTAGCACTAATAACTTTTGTTTAATAGTATAAAGTATTTATGAAGTACTTTTTGTGCTTTATTTATTTGCTGACGTAATGACAAGCAGGTGTTTTTGCATTCAAATAGTCTGTTATTTGTTTGAAAAAGTTTTTCTTGAAGTATTTTTATTTGATCTTTCTGACTATCGAATTCTCCAATTGATCTTGATGATTGCTCTTGGAGTTTATTCTCACTTGATAAATTTATTTGATCATTATAAATGTTTTTTACAACGTTCTTTAAACGACCGCTAGCAGAAAAATTTTGTATTGGTAGATCCTGTGGGATGACTCTATTTTTTAATTATATATCCAGCTGTTTTAGTACTTTAGATTAGTAGGTATGCAATTAATTAATATATACATCGATTAAAGTAAACAACTTACATGTTTCATTTTTGGATAATGACCAATTAATTCATCACTAAAATTACCAAGAGAAATATTGTCATCCTCACTAAGTTCAGAATCAATTTCTTGACTATTTTTTGCAAGTTTAACAATATTATCCATAATACTAATATTTTATTACAAACTATTTAATTTATTGACACTCATATGTCAATAACTCCAAAACAAAAATTAAATGAAATATTGAAAAAACATTTGAAAAGTGCATAAGAATTTTTAAAATTAATAAAGTATTTATCTTCAAAATATTGCTTAAAAAAATGATTGAAGATGTTTATTTATAGTATATAAAGTAATACATTAGTAATAATTATTTCTAGTAGGAACTTTATGGATGAAATTTCTTAAAGCCCCTGTGGCCTAATGGATAAGGCATCGGTCTCCTAAACCGGGGATTGTGGGTTCGAGTCCCACCAGGGGTAAATGTTATACTCTTTTGCAGTTTATAAATGAATCCTTAATTTTTATGTACTAGAAATATACTCAAATTCTTTACTTTTGATGTAGATTTATCGGACAACTCGTTTAGATTTAAATTTAGAGTTTTGTATCTCAAATCAATAAACATTATTCTTAAAAATACATTATAAAAGAGAGGGAGGTCTAATGCAGGGTCAACAAAAAAGAAAAATTTCAGTAAAGTTTCATATAACAGCACAGGATTTCAGAATACGAGCATTACTCATATTCATCCATTTTTTATTTGTTATAATATTAAAAATTATAATAAAAAAAATCTGAATAATACAATGTAATTACATTTACATTCAATTCATATGGAGAAGACATTGCATTAAGCATCTTTATTTTTTTGCTTATTTCTTCTAACACTACGTTTTTGGTTCTGTTTTACACTTCCAGCAAGTTTTCCTTGTTTTCGAAGTGCATGAAGCTTTTTGTTTTTCGCAACTACATTTGGCCTATTACTAACCGTCTTAGAACCACTTTGACTATACAAAACGTTGATCCTTCGACCACTTATTTGAGAATGGTGTAAAGATAATCCTTTCTGTAATTCAGAGAAATATGAAAATAAATGTTAATTATATTTATGACATTTAAATAATAGAATTATAGCCAGAACAATAAGTAATTACCTCGTAATCTATATGATTATTGAATTCTACATAAGCTATTCCTCGGGGCTTTTTAGTTTTTTGATCTAATGGAATTCTCACACTAGTTACATCACTCACTTTAGTAAGAAAATGTTTCTTAATATCATCAGTTGTCGTTCTAAAATAATAAAATTATTATTAAATAAATTTATTTACTTCAATTCTTTTTTTTTTTTTTGAAGAATTGAAATACTTACGTATAAGGAAGATTTCCGACAAACAAAACAAATCGTGTTTTTTTCTGACCATTTTTTGTATCAGAAGATTTTGGTGGATTTGTTTTATTTTTTCTGCTTTCTTTTTTAATTGACTTTTATGTGGAACTTTTTCTTCGTCCTCATCGTCATTTTCTATATCATTTGCGTCACTTTCTTCATTGTCCTCATCACTTTCTTCTTCATCTTGGTCACTTTCTTCATTATTCTCATCGACTTCTTCATCATCTTGACCACTTTCTTCATTTTTCTCGTCGACTTCTTCATTATCTTGGTCACTTTCTTCATTCTTGACAATTTCTTCAATTTCAATATTTTCTTCAGGCTCGATTTTTATTTTTTCAGTTTTTAATTTCTTTTTTGGATTCTGAGCATTTCCTTTTTTTTTATCGAACCTCTCATCACTAACAGATTCATTAGATTTAACTTTCAAGCCTTTCACAGTTTTAGCCGCACGTATTGCCTTTTCTGTTACATCATTTCCATCATCTTCATTTTTCAACATACTCAACACCCTCTTTTGAAGTTCTTTTTTTCTTAAATTTCGCTTTGCAGTTTTAGTGAGACCAGAAGGAGTAGGTGGAGGACGTTTCACATAAGTACCTTGCAAAATTTGTAATTTTTTTTTAAAAACAGCTAGCTTTCTTCGTGCTGTTTTACTCAAATTTTGTCTGTTACTGATGTTTTCAATTCTTTCTTTCAATTGTTCTTCGTTCAAGTTAATTTGCTCTGGTTTATACTGCCCAGATTCTCTTCTTCTTTCAGCTCTATTTGTTGGTAACTTTTCCTCAGTTTCCATATCTGCTGTATTTTGTTCAATAACTTCAGACTTTACAGTAACAACATCTTTTTCTTTCTTCTTATTCATACCTGACTGTTTTAATTTTTTCTTCATCTTTTTATTTGATTGACTCATAGTCGATCCATTTTGTAACTGATCATCATGCTCAATTATTTTCTTCTCTTTTTGAGTTTTGTTCTTTTTGGCTGGAGGTTTACCATTTTCATGTAGTTTTCCATTTACTTCTAATTTCCCAGCTTTTCTTTTTTTACCTTTTACTTCCATTGCTTCTAATCTACAATTTAAAAGAATTTTTATTTCTGATACGGGTAGAGTCTTTTTTAATTAAAAAAAAAATTGGCTAGAACAGAGTAGGTAAACAAAGTAATGCAGTAACCTTTCAATACAATATTAAATGTTTATCAAGAATTTAAAAAATTGTGCAACACTTTTCATTTGAAAATAATTATTTTTTAATTATAATAAATATATATTTTTCTAATTTATTAAAATATTTACCAGATATTTTGATGAAAGTCTTTTTCAACCACGTGCAATCGATCGGAATGATTAAATTACTAGAGACGTCTATATGTCAATTTTTAAATTAGAAACACGAAATGTCGATACTTGTATTAACAACTTTATTTATTGTCGGCATAGCAGTGATCACTGCAGGAATTTTTTCCTTATTAGTTCATCGCCAGGTGTCGCATTTTTGGAAACATGACGCCTACTCATTGGGTTTTACACTCTTAGTCGTGTGTAGAATAATTATTATAAGTTTTACATAAGTTTTATTATTATTTTATTGAACAAATAAGACAACAGTCTTTTGTGTACTTAATAAATAACGCAATTTTAAGACTGATTATCTAAAATGAATTTTAATCTTAACGACAAAGTGATACATTTCCGATAAGTATTTGACATCTTCCTGGATACATTAGTTTCGATGTTGTGATAATTAACGGTCTTGACAACCGTTCTGACAATGTTTGTGCCTATCTTTTTATTATTTAAGCAATTTCGTATCAGTTGAGCCTATAAAATGTTACGATTTTTATCGCGGCGGCGAGTCCGCGGTGTCAACGGACAAACTGCATCACCACAGATAAAAAATCAGCGATTATTGAGCAATAAAAATATCATTCAATGTCGAGTCATATTGTTGGATGGTACTGACTTGCCTATAGAATTATCTGTAAGTCTATTATTTATTATTATTCAACTATGTACTTTCACCGAAAACATTCATCACAAAGAAGTATAAAAATTTATTAATCAATGGTTCAGTATAAGATTCAATGAATTAACAATAACAGAATAGGTGTTTATAACATCAAACGCCTATATAAAAAATTTTTTATCTATGACGATTAGTTCCATAGTGACATAAATTTCATAATTATATCTATATTTTTTTTTTCTTAATTACAGAAAAAAGCCTTGGCTAGTGATTTATATGAACAAGTATTTTATAGTTTAGATTTGATAGAAAAGGATTACTTCGGATTGCAATACACTGATAGTAATAATGTTCAACATTGGCTGGATCCTACAAAACCGATAAAAAAGCAGATTAAAAGTAATTAATTATCACTTATAAATAATATTTTTGAATTTAATTTACCAACAAATATTAATTAAATTTTGTTTACAGTTGGGCCACCATACACTCTTCGATTGAAGGTAAAATTTTATTCATCGGAGCCTAATACTCTTCGGGAAGAGTTAACAAGATATCAATTTTTCTTGCAACTGAAACAAGACATTTTAGAAGGAAAACTTCACTGCCCTCATAATGTTGCTGTTCAGCTTGCAGCCCTTGCTCTTCAATGTAAGTTTTTTAAAATTATGTCTTATTAATATAAATTCATTTCGTTAATTATTAAAATTAATTATTTATGTTGATAAATCAAATTCACAAATTGTTTTTAACAGCTGAGCTCGGTGATTATGATTCTACAATGCATACAGCAGCAACAGTATCAGAATTTCGTTTTGTTCCTGGTCAAACAGAAGAAATGGAACTTGAAATTCTTGAAGAGTATAAAAATTGTTCAGGATTGAGTCCAGCTCAAGCAGAATCTTCCTATTTGAGCAAAGCAAAATGGTTGGATATGTATGGCGTTGATATGCATACAGTACTTGGAAAAGATGCTTGTGAATATTCTCTAGGTCTTACACCAACAGGCATTTTGGTTTTCGAAGGAACACAAAAGATTGGATTATTCTTTTGGCCCAAAATCGGTCGACTTGATTTTAAAAAGAAAAAATTGACATTAGTAGTAGTTGAGGAAGATGATGAAGGCAGAGGTGAACAAGAACATACATTCGTATTTCGATTAACTAATGAAAAAGCTTGTAAACATCTTTGGAAATGTGCTGTTGAGCATCATGCATTTTTCCGACTTCGAGCTCCAGTGAAAGGTGCCAGTGGGCGACAAAACTTTTTCCGTATGGGATCTAGATTCAGATACAGCGGAAAAACAGAGTTTCAGACAACTCAATTAAACAGAGCTCGTCGAACGGTTCAATTTGAGCGACGACCAAGTCAAAGATATGCTAGAAGACAAAGCCATGTCTTGAGAGAACGTCAACGTCATCAACCAGAACCTCAAGCACCTCCAGCACTAAGTACTGAATGTGAAATTCCTCTTCAACGTCAATCTAGCAACTCTGGCTCCGAATCTTCTGCAGTAAGCCTTCTTCAACCAACTACATCAACATCTTCACCACTTGTTGATTCACTGTTGAAATCATTAGCAAAAGATCCTCAGCCTCTGGAGTTGAAAAATCAAACTGCCAGTGTTACTACTCCGGAAAAAGAATCTGAGCAGATGAAAACTAATTTGATTGTTGAAAGCTCGCATTCTCCGCCTCCATCATTGCCAAATAATCAACTTGGTGGAACTTTATTACTTTCTGCACGTTCTCCAATACCACCAGAATCCTTGAAGTGCAATATTCTCAAAGCGAAGTCATTGGAAACTGAAAAAAATTCCAATTTAGTTTCTATCACTTCTACTGATAGTGGAGCCATTTGCGCAGTGAAAAATCATACTGATGCTGCAACTATAGTATCTGTGGTATGTTTTACTTAATTAACTATATTCTAATTCATTTAATGTGTCATCGTTAAGCTAGATATATTGTTAAGTTCTTAAAAATATTTAAGCGTAATGTGATTGTTTTGCTAGCTTTTTGATCATTCGCTTTTTTGCTTTTTTACACCCAGGGAGGAGACAAATTGACTCTAAATGTAACTGGTGCAACAACAATTAGTCCACCAACCGATGATACCGTTACTGTAACACATTTTTCATTGGATAGTTGGGGTCAAATTGCTCAGAAGACGACACCTTTCACTCCAAAACTTACAAATCAATCACAAAATCCATTCAATCCATTCACTAGTGATAATTGCACTGAAAGTCTCATGCCTATTGAAGAGATTAAGGATAACAAGTCTGATGAAAACAACGAAACTAAAAATACTAATCCATTTATTGACTCTAATCCATTTTTGGGTCTTTTAAATCCATTTAAAGAAGTGCAACCGATTTTAGAAAAAATTGTTGAAAATGAAGAAGAGACCAATGAATCTCTTACTATGGAAGAACCCATTGAAGAAGTGCCTTTATCACCTGTTCCAACATTTACTCGTGCGGTTAGTTTTTTTTTTTGTCAACGCTTGCATGCATTTTTTTTTTTTTTGAACTCTAGTATCATGAACAAGTTTATCAATATGAACAGCAATATATTTGTTTTCACGAATTATTGTAAAACGAGTCATAATCGCAATATCTATGCATTGATAAAATAATTGATATTTTAATTTTGGTAATAAATTAAATTTATTCTTTAGGAAACTTGTACTACTGCATCAGATATTAGTCCATGGTTGGTAGCTGATCCAGCGCAAACTGCCAGTAAAACATCGAAGCCGAATATCACAATGAAGACTGTAATAACTACGCAACTTTAATTGTTATTTTATTCTTATACCAGATGAGAATTTAAAACATATATGGTATTGGTTAATGACTTGAAGAATTTTAATAGTTTTACAGTTGACTTAACTTAATAGCAGATTAGTTATTGAGTTGATCAATTTTTTTATTCATTCCTTATTAAGTAGTACTGATTAATAGAAAAAGAGAAATTATTTTGCATTTAATGAAAATTTTTTATAAGTTATTGGGACCAATGGCAGCTTCATTTTCCCAGAAGCATTAAATATGTATTATTATTCATTGATGCAGTTGTAAAAGACATAAATTATACTTTTTTATTTTGTAATATTTTACAAAAAAAATTATATATATAAAAAATACAAATATATATTATTATATAATGAATAAATAAAAGTAAATTTTCAATTGAATTTATGGCAAAAATAATATTTATACTGAGTAAAAAAAAATATTTCATAAATTTTAATTATTTTTTTATTTAGAATAAAAATTAGATAAGTATGTATTATATTATAACATTAATAGTAATGACAAAATTTTACAGTAAAATTTTTTCTTAGCAACATCTAAATCCACACCAAGTACGGAAAATATTAGATTTTTGGTGTCATACATGTACAATCATTTTATTTTTTTAATTGAGTTGTAAAATTTTTTTTAGTTATTTCTTTTATAACCACTAGGCGTCATTTTTTGTTTCGTAAGACGATAATTGTTCACATAAGACACAAAGGATGACATGTAAGGAGAAATTGCATATTGCATGGACATAAATAGATAGCTTCAGGAAGAGTCTTATTATATCGTGACACGTAAGGTACTTTTCTTACAAGATATAGTATATGATAAATAATTATCTTACAGCACGCGTGCCATCATTATTAAACAAATAAAAGATTATGTAATCATGTTTAATAATAATTGAAATTTTCTTATTCTTAAATCATTTCATTTATTATTAAAATACACTTAATTTGCATTGTATTATCATCATCTCTAATATTATTTTCATTGGTTTAATAAATTATTAATGATAAATTCCTCATCTATAATTATTTAAAACAAGAATATAGTAATAAAAAAACTTGTCATGGCAAATTTATATTCCAAAAAAACAAATTGATGCCTAACAAACAGAGACAATAATTTTTATATTTACCGAAAGTACGTTTGATGTAATACAAAGATTAGAAAAACATTATGGAATGTGCATTTAATGCTGTAATACTAGTTAAATATTGTTAATAATGAAGAATAAAATATAAAGTAAATAAGTGACTCATAAAAATTGGGAAAAAATTAATTAACATAAGTATTTTTTTTTAATGACTTTGAAGCAAAAACATTAGTCATGAATTATAATATAATAGGCGATTTTGACTATTAATTAGTAATTAAAGCTAAATGATTTGTAAACAATCAATTGCTATTTACACCTTCATTACTGTATTTTTCATCATTATAGCTTCCTTCACTTTTATTATTACAGACTTCTTTTCATAAATGTTCAAGGATTGTATATCTTAAATGGCTGATTTACCTAGATTTATCAAATAAGATTGTTTCTAGGGTTTATGAAATGAGTTTCCATAGTCTTATCATGAACTCTATAATTCACTGTTCTAGTCTTTAATTATACACATGATGCAATAATATGCTATGCAATGCTTTCATTAACCAGCATTAATACTTACTAGGTTATTTAAACTGACAGAAAAAAATAATTAAGAAAATTGTATTTATAACCAATTCTTTAATCAAAAATATTTGATCGTATACTGTTTTAATTGTTTTTCTTTAAAAAGTTCGTGTTAAAATCAATTATTATAATATTATATTATCTAAATTAGATTATAAATGACGAGTACTAAGTAAAAAATTATTTATACTTTTATAAATTAAGCAATATTTTTTATGCTTTTGTACGAGAAAAGAAGTTCTGGGATAGTTTTGGAATTATTTTATACATTTATTTAATATTAATTAATAAATACCATTTATTTGCATCTTAATGAATTTTTTAGGTCGTAACTTTTTGGTTTTTCTTGTATTTCTATTTAAAAAACTATTTCACTTATTAAATTTATAAAAAAGCTGAAGCAGTTAATAAGATAATTTCAATTATATAATATCTTAAATTGAAACGTTTTCTAAAAAAAATTCTTATCAATAAATTTAATAGAAATTGTATTTAATTTTTTGTTCATTTTTTTCTTAATTCTAATATTGAATCAATGTTATGAATTTATTATAATTATTGGAGGAAAAATTTTATATAGCAATTTGTGACTGCCTACCTATAGTTTAAAATCCTCTTAATGTTATTGACATTGAGTAATATCTTAATAGCATGTCGTAAACATCAATTAATGCTGCATATCACTTGCACTCTTAGAGTGGTTACTTGCTGAGTTGTTTGCTTGGACATTATTTGAAGTTTCATCTGATATTTCTTCACTGCTGTCACTTCGAATATCGCCTTCCATCTAATAAACAAAATAATTATGTCGTGAGTCATCAATCGCCGTGTCATTGACCGATTAATAGAACATCGAATTGTTCAAAAAAAGCATACCTGGCCTGCATAAAATGCGTTATAAGCAATTTTTAAAATTAAACGTGTCCATATTACATGTAATATGAACAATAAAATTAATAATGAGTTGAAAATATAATATGCTGGAAACATTGGTACAATTTTAGGAGCAGCTATCGAAGTGCTGGAAAATTAAATAAATAATTAAATTTATACACTAACTTAGATATACTACATTATAAAATCTTAACATACTATGGAAATAATTACCTATGTATAATCCATAAAGGATAAATTCCCATACGTGTTATCAACCACAACACAGTAAATATTCCAAAGATAGCATCGCAAGTTTTTTGATAGCTTGCATACTTGGCCATTTTTGCAGCCTAAAGAATAACAAAAAATTACTTCTTACATAAATTTTTTTAATGACTTTATACTATACAAGCTATTAATAATCTTAAGAAGGTTATTCTAACAAATAATAATACCTTTATTAATACTACTGATTGGAAAAAGATATTCAGTACATTTTCAAGGCTCCATTGTATTAAAAAAAACTTACCTCTAAGAAAATATCTGCGCAATCATGCACAACTAGTACAAGAGATCCAATTCTCGTAAGATTTCCAACCCACGAGAAACACATGAGAATAATAGTAGCTTTGTGATGAATGAACATTTGCCAAAAGTCTTTTCTTTTTACATCGAAGAATTGAGATATACTCAAAGACCAATAAAAAGCCATAGAGATCATGTAATACCACCAGATATCATCTGTCACTGCATGGTACGGATAACCATAATAACAATGCTTGATATCCCACAGCCACGGTTTGTCCCATAAGATGACAAGACCGTAAATGAAAATTAGAACGTAATATAAACATCTCCAGCTATTTGTAAACAATAAAAAGCATTGTTAAAAAAAAACAATCGTAAATTTGTACAATAATTAGTCATTACTAGCTATAAAAGTAACGACCTTCAATGACTCAGAAATGCAACCAACCTGTTCTCACAAAATTTCGTCAGAGTTGAAGGTTTATCTTGAGATCTTCGTAATCTTAACCATCTTTCAACTTGCCTCTCTGACCAATCTAATTGCTTAGCTAATGCAGTTATTTGTTTATGTTTTATTTTTTTAGAATAAGCTTTCTCTAATAATGGATTCGGAACAGCTTTTTTAGTTCTCGTTGGTTTTATGCCAATAGATAATCCAAAAGGAGAAAAACAAAATCTGAAAAAATAATCAAAAAAAAAATTAGAATATAAAATAAAACTTGAACAAATCACGTAAAATTGGAGTTAATATTAAGTCAATTATCGTTCATTTGATTCAATGTTGAATATTATCTGAAATTGCAGAGTAAACTATGAGAAGTTTTATGTATAAAATTATTGATTGAACAGCATAAGTCTTTTAAAAAGATTAAAACTAAATTATTTACAAAAATTTTAAAGTGAAAAAATATGAATAAATTTTGTTATAAATTAACCGGGATTAAACTGATTATAACCTAAAAACTGATTGGGATTCAAGGTTATACTGAGATAACCTATCTGACCGGCAACGAGTCTGCCGGGATTTATGATTAACAATGCCTGTTATAAAATAATATCAATGCAATAATACTTACTTTTCTAAGGCATATCTCACTACTAGAAGTCCGAGAGCCATTGGAATGGGATATGCAAGGTGACGATAATCTGCATACTTATTTTCCGAATTAGGAGCGATATCATTCCAGGTTATATTTGGTGGTAACCAAACATCAGGCGACCAAAATGCTGATGATATATTTTTCAGGATCTCCATAATTAGGGATCCTGACACACGTGTAAAATTGATGTAATTTATTAATGTTTAATTCAAATGTTAGAAGTTAACACTTTTTTTTTCTGTTTCTTATTTTAATTTAGTAATCGTCTCAAGAAGATAAAACGACTCCACCCTGTTAGTAATATTCCAAGGCTTAAATGAACACTCGCCGTTATCGCCGTTTAATTATTAGCCAAGACCTATAGTACGTTTAAAACAGACTACAGTCAAGGAATACCACTCGAATAAAAAGATCCGAATCACGAGTCGTGAGCCGACTATGTCAGCGCATGATGTATCCCCATCCATTTATGAGTAATATGCAAAAATGATTTTAGAGAAGGAATAATTAGAAAATTAATACTATGATTCTGAAAGAAGAAATGTTCTTCAAAGGTCACATAACAGTATTACATCATTATTCACAATTTTATACATAATATTTAAGAATGCAACTGACGTTGACAGTACAACCCATGTTATTTGATTGAATATTAATACTGACTTCCGGGATTTAAATGATTAAAGTTTGAATCAATACAAAAAATAAAAAGTATTTCGAAACTTTTCTTTAAATTAACAAATAATTGAATAAAATTGGGATTTTATTAACAGGCAACGTTCCTATAAGTTTTAGACAATTCATTTACATTTTAACAGTTTTATAAAAAAATTGTTGTGACCTGGGTTCAAACCAGGATTTCTAATTATCTGTACATCGTCGCAATCTTTGGCGTAGTTAATCCGTTTCTTCGGATCAGTTTCTTTTGCGAGACGACAAGTAGTTGTTTAATGCCTGAATAGTAGATGTATCATGAGTACCGTCAAAGTACGGAAGAATTTCTTCCAAATTATGTTTCACGCAAAGTTGCTGTCAGAAGGTTTGGGTATGAAAGTTGTTATCTAGGATTTGCATCCTAAAAAACATGACACTTTATCACTTACGCCAACACAACATTTTTTTCAACAGTATTATATTTTATTCATGTTTTTTATTATAATTACAGAATTATTTACACAGATATTAATTAAAAAAATATTTTGCTTTAGATTATTTGTAATATTATTGACAAGTTTATTGAAGAATCATCTTGTTTCCTCATTATTAATATCTTTTTATCATACAGCACTTGAAAGAAATGTTTACAAAAATATATAAAATTTAATTATGATGGTTTCAATTATAATAAAATCATTTACAAATTCAACTGAACAATTTTTCACCATTGATGAATTTTTTTAAAAATTTTTGTAAAATATATTGAGTGACTGATTCAATAATATCCGCTGATAATTTATTACATACATATTTTTTTAATTATTGATATTGCTTTAATTTATTTAATATGACTACATCTTTTTTGTTACTAACGTTTAAAGCATGGTTGGAATGAAAGAGTAAATATCCTATATTAAGTATCTATCGTTAATTTCAAAGCAAAACATCAACAAAGTTTTTTCAATAAATTTATATCGTATGAAAACTAGAGTGCGTGAAAATATTTCGGAGTAGCATTGTATTGAGAAAAGAATTTTCTTATAACAAACAGCTCTGTTCTTTAAATTTAGATAAATAAATTTTACTTGATAGAATAAATTTACAACAATAATTAATAGTAAAATAGTTGCATCTTAAAAAAAATTAACATTCGTAAAAATTTGTATAAAAAAATCCTCTTTTCAATGTGGAAGCACATTGTTAAATTAATTTTTTTCATTAATAATCTACCATCCTCACGATAAAAATCTTTTAATCTAGTTTTTAATAGTGAGTGACATAAAAAGGCACTCGATGGCAACGAGTTTAGTCTTGAAGTAAGAAATATTTTACAAATGCCATAAGTACATTTCCTAAATTCTGAATAAAATTATGATAAAAATATCTTTTTTCTATAGTTTTAAAATTAAATAAATCTCTACAAAATTTACACTGTGTCTCACATTTCTTCCAATTTTATATAACATTTTTTAGTATTGTTTCAGCTATTGTTTGAAATGTCAATGTCAACTGTTTCTTCTTTAAGTAGTGCACGTTTATCTTCTTTAGCAGTGCTTTGTTTTTTTCCACCAGTTTTACGTTTACCTCGATTGATTACACCATTTTCATCATCCATCATGCGTAAAATTTGCATTTGGTCTGAACTTTCTATCGGAGCAATTGAAATGTCACGTACGGCACGGAATTTACCACAATTATTCAGATGTTCGTTTTCCAATCGAAAGAAATTCCATATAAATCTCCTGTTAAATAGTATAATTAGATGATTTTTTATTTTACAATAATTAAAATAAATTTACCTGAATACTTCAAGTGGAGCAACTATTGATGTCATCAAATCAGTCGAGACATATTGATATTCTATTAAAATATAACTTGCAATCCATATAAATCTCAAAATAAAATCTTCAATTATAGCAAAATAATAAAATCCCTACAAAAAATAGCAATGAATTATTCAACTCTAACTTTACTTCTTGTTTTAACTTACTGCAGCAGAATAAACAACTTCTTCACGTAAAAATCTATTTTCTCCAGCATTACTATCTAATAATCCCCAATCCATTTTTATGTCCCAAGTATATGAGTAAATTGAATTAATTAGACAGCTTATCAGCCAAAACCATAACCAAGGACTTTCCCATCTATTGAGATATTTTTCTATAAAAAAAAATAATTAAATGTTTCAAATATACATAAAAACTTATTTTACTCCAAATGCAATTTACCTCCATGATATTGTCTTAAAGTAGCAGCAATAACAACTAAAAATGTCGTAGCATATTTCCCAGCATTTACAAGATGGGGAAAAGCTTCTTTAGAATCTCGATATCGCCGTAAGCATTGAGCAAATCGAAACCATGCTGGGAGGCAATTAACTATTGGTCGAACTATGAATGATTTCGACATGCATTGAGTTGTATCTCCGGCCTGAAGCCAATTTCCATTAGTAATATAAAAACAAATTAAAAACTGGAAATCTAATAAAGGTGTCACGAGACTGTTCAATTGATCCGCAAGCCAGAAATCAGCAAAATTGACAAATGCGAATGGAGCAATTATCATTCGCCACTAAAAAAAGAAGAATGGTTAAATTGTTTGTTGTTAATAATTTATCAATTATAAAATATTCTATAATGCTTACTATGATTCGTAATAACCAAAATCTTGCTTCGTGTCTAAATATTTTAAAAGGATTAAATAAAAATCCAAGCATAATACAAACAAGTACAAGTGGATTTACAAATGGAGGAATACTGAGACTTGCACTATATAGAAAACTGAGTAAACTTAAAGTCCAAACGACTCCCAAAACGGCAGCTAATTCCATAAGATGTTGCTCTGACAAATGATTTCTTGGATCCAGTTCAAATATTAAAACATGATTGACACCAGATGATCTCCAACCGTAAACATTGACTCCCATTAAGAATAAAAATTGGACGATAAGTAATGGACCCCGATACAGACGAAATGCTATCTTCAAATTCTCTCTGCCATCGTGAAAAACAGCTGTATAATAATAAAAAATAAATAATATAATAAAGTGATTTTTATAAAGTAATAAACAAACGATGGATAGTTACCAGAAAGTACTACAGCAACAAATAGAACAATAAAACTTCCAGAAAAAAGACCAACTTTGAAAGTAGTCCAAGGACTTTGATGTTCTCCAAGTGGAGGTACCCTTAATCTTTTCATGGCACGTTGTCTGTCTCCTCCTTCCAATTCATTTGTAACAGCCGCTTCCGTTTCTTGAATTAATTTATCAATATCCTTTGAGGTATAAAAATGAGATGTTTCTACACACTCCACCCTCCATTTTGATCCCGAATCCACTGACAAAAGCTGAAGGACATTTGGTCATTATTAGCTCTGTCAACTACTGCTATTTTTAATAATTATATAACATATATTACTCATTACTTGGTTTAAATTTTGGACAAGAAATGTACTGCAGGACGATTATGGAATTTTGGGTGATTTATACAATTTATTCAAAAAAAATCATGCAAAGCTATAATAAAATTAGCACAAACACGAAAACATAAAAAGGTTCAGGTAAAAATATGTGAATTAAATAAATACCTTATCGTGTTTTTTAAGTATTTTTCGAAAACCTGTATAGTTTAAATTCTGATAATTTTGGAGTAAAATTAATGATAAATAATATTCTGAAAAAGCAAGCTTCAACTCTCGAATTTTTCTAGTAGAAAGTTGTGCTTTCGTGCTTGACATTTTTCCTTTATTTTTTCCACTTCCTCGTTGAAGGTCCAATGCTCTTCTGAGTTCACTTTGAAGAGCAGCATATTTTCTTGTTGCTTCTGCTAACTTTTCTATAAAAAAATTAATGAATGTATTAATAAAGGAGTTTTTTATTGATAATGTAAACAAGAAGTTTTCTGACATACTTACCAGAATAAAATGTATTGATTTTTTTTAATTCACGATCACAGAAAGTGAAAAATACTTCGTCAAACGATGCAAAGTGTCTTGTAATTACTTCTGGTTCGACACTTTCAGAGGAAGGAGCTTCTTCGACAGCTGCATAAAGCATTGCTTTCATTTCCTGTTAAGTAGAAAATAAGATTAAAAGTAACAATATTATCAAATATCGAAGATAACAAATAAATTACCTCATAGCTAATATATTGTTTTCTCCATTCTGGAGTAATATGGGCAGACAAATGTTCAGCAAATTTCATTTTGCTGGTGAACTTTTCAACTAGTTAGTTAACTAGAAATAATTTTTATATATATATGACATATTCATACACTAGAAATTTTTTTAATAACAATGAACTCTAGAACTTACTTTCAATTATAAGAATTCTAACTGAGAAATAATCTGCATTTATAATCTTAGAAAAGCGTTTGTCGGTGTCATAATTACAATCATTAAGTTAACAATAAATATTGATAAAACTCTTCAAACAAAAGGTATTCATTATTGTTTTATGTATGTTAATATATAAAAATAGAGTATTAATAATTTAAAAAATAAGATGAAAAGCAAAATTAAAATACTTGAATTATTTTATGACTATTATCAATTATTAGAAGTGATATGTTGGTTATCATTCACGTGATGTCTCATCGAAGAGAATACCACTCCACTAACGATATTTAACTTGAACACACTAGATTCATTTTGATTAATAAAATAAACTTGGTTTAACCTCAGACAAATCTTTGTTTGAGATCTATATTATACCGATTATCTTTGTTTTGCAAGAAGCCTGAGATTTCGCTCTGATCAGCAGTTATCACGACTTTTTATTGTGTCAAATTTTTTCTAAATTTGCTTTTACTTCTTTACTAAGATGTAAAGATGTCGCTTTTATAACATTCTTGAAATTTCACGATGTGTTATTATTATGGCAACAATGACAATTTGCTGCAATAAATTCAAAAACATTTTTTTAAATAATTAACTTTTTTTTAACTACAACAAATAGTGTATGGGTAAACTTTAAAGTACTGGTAAACATTGCTGATTTTTTCAATACACACTACAATATATAATATACGATATATTGATATATTTTTTGAAAGTTATTCAATTTTATTTAATAACAAAAGAAGACAGAAATTATACAATAATTGTTTTGATAAATAATTTTCTTATTACAATTCGATTCTGTTGAATGAGTGTTCACATCACTCTACACTGAGATGATGCACAGCATTTTCAGTTAAACAATACATAATGTTTAAAATAATTTAGCAGCAAGAAATACATGTATTTTTACAATGTTGATCCAATTTTTTAGAGAATTGTATTTATACTAGAATCGAGTACTAATCAATTTTATTTAATATTTTAAATTATTTGCTGGGCAATCTTGTAATGCACTCAGGTGGTGGTGGTGGGAGTTTCTCAACTGCATTCCACCAACTGCAAAAATTAATACAATAAAAAATTTAATTTAATTAATCCTATAAGAATAAAATTCTAATGTATTAATATTTAAATAATCAAAATTAAATAAAATAGAATAAGAAATATAAGAAAAATCATTATGAATGATTACAATGGTTGATGTTCATGCTTGAATCTTAAAGCTATTACAAAAATTCCAGCTGCTAGGTACACTGGAATAAATGGAGTTCCAATGAGTGCCATTTTTTCGAATTAAAAAACTGAGAAGTTAATAAATAGAGGACAAAATTGTCTTTCTGTTAGAAAATTATGCACTATCGGTGAACATAATAGTACTGAAGTATGTCTGATCATTAAAAAAAGTGGTACCAACTGTATAAAATAATTTGACAGGCAAGACAACTGTATACACAATGAAGTGATCAATTTTTCCAACAAGAAGCACTGAAGAGCAACATAACCTCAGCATACACATGCTGGCACGTGTGAATTGATAATTTTCAAACATATGAGTTTTGTATAAAATAATTCATGAATTTGTTTAGTATATTGTAAGTAAATATTACAATAAAATACAATGGCTTTATACAACTTTAAAAAAATTACCGTCGTTCCCACGGCAAAGGTAAATATATCTTTTCAAATATTCTATTTGTATTTAAGGTTATCATAGCATTACACTATTTAATTTTTTCTTACTAATATATATTATTTGCTAATTTAATCATTAAATTTATAGGATTTCATCGATATAATTTTATCGAAAACTCAAAGGAAAACTCCAACAGTAGTTCATAAACATTATAAAATTTCTCGAATTCGAGCCTTCTATACTCGTAAAGTTCGATTTACTCAACAAAATTTCCATGATCGTCTTTCTCGAATTATTCAAGAATTTCCAAAGCTTGATGATGTTCATCCATTTTACGCGGATCTAATGAACGTTTTATATGATAAAGATCATTATAAATTGGCATTAGGGCAAATTAATACTGCCAGACATTTAATCGACAAGTAAGTAACTTCAGTTGTCTTTTTTTTTTCAAAAATTTAAACGATTTTTTTTCTCTTGAAGTGTTGCAAAGGATTATGTTCGTTTGTTGAAATATGGAGATTCTTTATATCGATGTAAACAATTGAAGAAAGCTGCTCTGGGTCGTATGGCTACAATAATGAAAAGACAAGCAGCAAATTTAACATATTTAGAACAAGTTCGTCAACATTTAGCTCGTTTGCCGACTATTGATCCTTACACACGTACAATTATTATTTGTGGTTTTCCAAACGTTGGAAAAAGTAGTTTTATCAACAAAGTAAGTTGAAACATTGTATAACAACTATTAATTTTATTTTTGTTGTTATTAAATTCGATTTTTGATTGATAGATTACACGAGCAGATGTTGAAGTCCAGCCTTATGCATTTACAACAAAGTCTCTTTATGTAGGCCATACAGATTACAAGTATTTACGTTGGCAAGTAGTAGATACTCCAGGAATCCTAGATCATGCATTAGAAGACCGTAATGTTATTGAAATGCAAGCAGTAACTGCATTGGCACATTTACGAGCAGCAGTTTTGTATTTCTGTGATATTTCGGAGCAATGTGGTCACTCTTTAGACGAACAAGTTAAACTTTTTGAATCAATTAAACCTCTTTTTGCAAATAAACCATTGATTGTTGTTGTCAACAAAGTAGATGTCTTACGTCTTGACGAATTATCACAAGAAAAACGTGATGCTCTAAAAAAACTCGAAGAAAAAGATGTTGTTTTAATGGAAATGAGTACAATAACAGATTTTGGTGTTATGGAAGTTAAACAAGAAGCTTGTGAACGATTATTATCTTTCCGAGTAGATCAAAAAGTCAAAACAAAAAAAGTAGAAGGGTTATTAAATCGATTACATGTTGCTGTCCCTACTCCAAGAGATTCTAAAGTTCGTGCACCTTTTATTCCACCGAATGTGGCATTAAAGAAACAAGCTGCTGCAGAAAAAGCTGAAAAGAAACGTAAATTAGAACGAGATATCGAAGAAGAAATGGGAGATGATTATGTTTTAGACTTGAAGAAAAATTATGACATAGAAGGAGATCAAAAGTATGATATTATTCCTGAAATGTGGGAAGGTCATAACATTGCTGATTATATTGATCCTGAGATCTTCGAAAAACTTAATCAATTAGAAAAAGAAGAAGATATGCGGATTGCTGCTGGTATGTATGATTACAAAGTTCCAGAGCTAACGGAAACTATGAGAGATATTCAAGAGCTGGCCAAACAAATTCGGGAACAGAAAATGATTATGAAAGAAGAGGCTCGTATCAATAAACAGTCTACTAAACCTGTAATGCCACGAACAGCAGCTGCAAAAACACGAGGTAGATCTGTCACAAGATTGAGAGAGGAAATGGAAAAACTTGGTGTCGATATGAATGATACTGAAAATGCGCATTTCACTAAAACACGTAGTAGATCGAGATCTGCATCTGGTCCAGCAAGGAAACGGCAAAAATTAGAATCTTCATCTCAGTCAAGAGCTCGCAGTGTTTCTCGACCTCCACGAGACGATATGGGTGTCAAGGACGTTGTAGTAAGTTCAAAATATTTTTGTCTAGATGACTTAATTAATAATATCAAATTATTTCGGTGTTTTATTCATCTTTTTTCATTTTAGATGAAGCACAAATTGAAAAATATTGCTCATAAAGCAATAAAGAAGAAGGTTGCCAAGAAGGGTCTAAAAGGAGAAGCTGACAGATTTATTGGAAATAAAATGCCAAAACATTTATTCTCTGGCAAAAGAGGAGTTGGAAAAACTGATAGAAGATAATCCAATTTATTCAAAAGTTATAATAATTATTTTCATTAATCAATTAAATATATCTGAATAAGCTTAAAAATTTTTTATTCGGTACAGTCTTTATATTTGTAATTTTTATATTCCAGATGTTTTCAAAATTATCATTGCATAAGAAAATGTTCATACCTAAAAATTCATTCATTCAATTTTTATTGAAATATACTTCTATGCAAAAGGCTGCTTTATATTTACTAATAAACGATTTTTTTCATTCAAGTTGAAAAAAAAGCTGTAATAATTGTATTTCCAGATGAAATGGTTAATAAGTATATTTCTAATTAAAATTATTCATTAATCACTAAGGAAGAAAATAATTTTCTCTGTATGCAATGGTAATATTAATATTTTAGATTCTTTAAAGTCAGTAGACGTGGAAGTGGAGTGAAGATAAGAAAATTAGTTTGATAGAGAAGGAACATAAAGATAACAAAAGGAAATGTTAGAAAAAAGAGAAAATTTATCGATAAAACATAAATAATGAATACGGAATTTTTATATTAATTATTGAAACAAAATGATCAGTTTTAAAGGAATAAAGTAAAAGTCAATATTTTAGGATATCTTGAGGGTTGGCCTCTTCTTCAGGGTGTCCATTGCCAAATAAGGTGTTTCTCTAGGGTTTCCGGTTTTCCGCTTGCATTTACGCCACCACTCGGTGTTTCTCCAAAGTATTCACCACGTTATTAGAGCTCTAGAGAGAGCTTTGTAAGTCAACGAATGCGTGCGTTTAAAATTATAAATCGGCCGTGCGTTGCGACTTTTAGTTACCAAAAATACGAGATGCATGAAACACGTAGAATAACGATTGGAAGTAATTGAAGTTTTGATTAAATTAAATCTTTAATTACACCCATGAATGGATTATTTTTTTAAATATATTTTTAAATAAATTGTGATTGAGTAATTTAAAAACAAAGCTCCTTCAAAAGGAAATATACTTGGTAGACCTTCGAGTTGTTTTTGTTTGGCTATCGGTAAGTTTCCTATGACTTTATCTAACGTGAAGTTTCTTAATTGGCGTTGAATCATACATAAAAGAATATGTTAATTGTCAAAATAATTGAATTTAATAAATTTGATGCTTTTAATATAATTCAATAATAACGTACATAAATAAGATCGAATTAGATTTTATCAGTAATAAATCAATGCAATTCATTAATTTCCTACTCTGGTATCCAATTTCATGCGTGAGAAGAATAAATGTAATTTTACCGTGTTAGTACAAGCCTCCAAAAGATTGTCCTACTTATTAGGCAATAAAAAAATTTTTTGAGGTTAATTTCATAATTTTTAAAGAATTATTGATATTTAAATAGAAAATGATAATTAAATAAATGAATTATAAAAAATTATAATATTAAAAAAATTTATATATCATATTAAAATTATCATGCATGTTTAGAGAAAAATTAACTTAGTCACTTTGTAGGTTATTTTTAAAACTTGGAGTATTTTTTTAATCAAATTTCATCATGAAATCAAATTAAAAATGATTGATTGATTTCAGAAAAATAAATCAAAAGATAAAATTTAGTATAATAGTTTGTATTGGACGTGAAAACGGAGTAGAAACATTTTATAACTATTACTCGCGGTTTTGGAGTTTTTTTTATTTTTTAATTTAACTTTAATAATTAAAAACGAATAATAATAATTAGCATAAAAATATCAAAGGGCTTGTGATCTTAACGATAAAGGAACATAGACAATTGGCAACATCGGTGTGATATATACGACATTCATGTTAACTCTCTCTGGCGCTATTACGGGTTGCATTGGAATCTTGGTTGATTCGAAAATATTCAGATTTTAGTCGTGTTCGTTTGGCATCCGAAGGGTGGGGAATCTATTTATAAAAAGTTTCGGGGGATGATCTACGCGACGCCCACGCCCGAAGTGGCTACGTAACGATTATTTATTGTAACAATAATGATTGTAGTTTAGTAGCCGGCGTAAATATTTGGATATTCCTGCGGGACGTGAGTGAAATTTTGAGGTTAAATCCATCGCTTCCCATATTCATCGTGTATAAATGCACGACTCCTTCGATTCTTAGTTTTTTCATCATATTTTTCATTTTATTATTTTCAATTTTTTATCTTTTTATCATTAATTGTTGATACTCCAGGTACAGGTATGTCTTTTCGTGTGGTGCGCAGCAGTAAGTTCCGCCACGTTTACGGAACATCACTTAAACGAGAGCAATGCTACGACAACATCAGAGTTTCCAAGTCTTCCTGGGACTCCACCTTTTGCGCTGTCAATCCAAAGTTCCTTGCGATCATCGTTGAATCCGCAGGAGGTGGTGCTTTCATCGTTTTACCTCATAATAAGGTAATTTCCTTATAAATTTTTATTATTACAAAATTAAATTTATGATTTGATGTATGCTAATTTAGTACTCTAACCGTTCAATCACTGTGACAAAAAGTGTTATTATTCATTTATTGATAATTAAATTCTATATTGTCTTTTCATGATTTTTTATTAATAATACTCAACTCAGTAAAATTAATTGTAACTATTCAATTATGATATATTTTCATGTGAAATTGGTGTAATTAAATAATTTATTATTCTCATTAAATAAAATAATTTTAGATTTTGATCTCTATTCAAAAAGACTATTCAATGAGTTGTTCATGAAGTTCACATAATGAAGTAGATGTATCAGTGATGAATCATGCCGAAATAATAAGTATTAATAATTGAAGTCCAGTCTTTGTCAGCCTTTCTAACATCTTAATAATGTTTATTATGATCTTTCAATATAAACTCTTGAAATATATAAAATTCATATTTTAAATGAAACAATAATTATTTAAAATAAATTAATACGGAATATACTTGAAAAATTTTCAGTTCTATTAATTCTAGCAGGATGAGTTTTTTTTTATTTATTCTAAATATGCTAAATTTTATATTCAATAAGTAATAATTATTTTATTATTATTATCAGTGTTAATTCGAAATTTCTATAATTATTTATACTATTAAAAAATATTCTTTACAATTTAAATATCTTTCTTTATCAGGTAGGCAGGATATCCGCCGACCATCCATTGGTTGGTGGCCACAAAGGTCCTGTCTTAGATATTGCATGGTGCCCACATAATGACAATGTCATTGCCTCAGGTTCTGAGGATTGTGTCGTTAAAGTATGGCAAATTCCTGACGGAGGAATATCACGCACGCTTACGGAACCTGTTGTGGATCTTCAATTACATCAAAGAAGAGTTGGTCTAGTATTATGGCATCCAACAGCTCTCAATGTTCTACTTACTGCTGGTTCCGATAATCTCGTTGTCATCTGGAATGTTGGAACTGGAGAAGCACTAGTGAAAATGAACTGTCATCCAGATGTTGTTTATTCTGCATGTTGGAATTGGGATGGTTCCAAGCTTGTTACAACCTGTAAAGATAAAAAAATCCGTATTTTAGATCCTAGAACTGGGGATATATTAGAAGAAGCAATTGCCCACGAAGGAAGTAAAGCAACACGGGCTATTTTCCTCAGGTAAATATTTAATTTACTTTTTTATAAAAATAAATTAATGGATTATTTAACTTTGCTAAATAATTAAATTTATTTGATATAGAGGTGGCCTTATTTTCACAACGGGCTTCAGTAAAACATCAGATCGGCAGTATTCATTAAGGGCCCCCGATATGCTTGGAGAGCCAATCGTTATGGTGGAATTAGATTCAAGTAATGGAGTAATGTTTCCTTTATATGATCCAGATACAAGTCTTGTATATCTTTGTGGTAAAGGAGACTCAGTGATACGGTACTTCGAGATAACGCCTGAACCACCCTTTGTTCACTACATCAATACCTTCCAAACACCTGACCCTCAAAGAGGAATTGGAATGATGCCAAAACGTGGCTGTGACGTTAACAGTTGTGAAATTGCACGGTTTTATCGTTTAAATAATTCTGGTTTCTGTCAAGTCATATCTATGACAGTTCCTCGAAAGGTTTGTTTCTACATTTTTTTAAAAATTAATTTTCTTGTTACTAAAATTGATCAATAGCGTATGACAAACTGTGATAACGATAACTTATCGTTAATAATTATTTTTAGTCTGAACTCTTCCAAGAAGACTTATATCCTGATACACCAGGAGATACTGCGGCTATATCAGCTGAAGAGTGGGCTGCTGGTACTGATGCTGAACCGATTTCTATATCTTTGAGAGATGGTTATCAACCTTCCACATCGAAAAATGAATTAAAAGTCACCAAAAAAGCTAATGTTCTTGGCAAAAGTACCAAAGTTGGAGCTAATGCAGCTCAAAATTCATCACAAAATAGCGGAGTTTCTGTAAGTAACAACTAAGATAAAAAAATGTATGAATAAAGGAATTGAAGTTAATAAATTTTCTCATTTATAGGAGGATGTCATTAAAGAGTTGAGAGATGAAATTAGAAAACTAAAAGCACTAATTATTAAACATGAAACGAGAATTCGAGTATTGGAATCAGCAGTGAGACTTCAAATGAAGGAAGAAGAGGAAAGAAATGAAAATAATGCTCCATCTGTAGATAGGGATTATCTAGCGGCGGATGAAGTGTGATTTCCTTGAAGAATTTTTTATAAAAATTTTAGCATGAAAAAAATTTTGTGATGTTTTTCTTTTAATGAAGAAAAGAAAAATATACACGAGAAGAATAAGAAGATCGTACTATATTTTGATAATACGAAAAATTCGTGTAAATATTAGATAGTTAGCCGAGTTGCCTTATATTCCGATCACTTTTGCTACGATCTTTGTTATTTATTATATTGTACATCTTAAATCATTGTGCCTAATTCTTACTTGTTTTTACTATCTTGACATTACTATATTCACTCATTTTTTAACAGCTCAACAAAGCATCTCGTTACCTGCTAATAATATCATTAACATAATCATGTTATTATATATGTAACGTTATTTTTTGAATTTTTAAAACCGTATATACCACTTAATTAATTTTAAGTGATTTGAGCACAACGAGTGACTCAATTTGTATAAAAATAATTTTTTCTTGTAAAATAATGTCAATAAGAGATAAATTGAAAAGTTTATTTGTTTAAATCAAAGTGCGATCTATTTTAAACATTAGTGCCAATGTTGAAAATATTTTTCGGATATTTTGTAAAAATACTTTTTATCTACATAATTTGAAATATCATTGACATCTTTATAAAAAATATTTAACTAGACTATTGAATGTTATCTAATAAATAAAAATTTTGTCGTATGATAAAAAAGTATTGTTTACCTTAATCATCAAATAATTTGTTCTTATTTAAAAAATTTTTTAATATTCCGTTTTCATTATTACTATCACTACGAGTGTCCTATAAATATTACTTACATTAGAAATAATTGAGAATATATTAAAATAAACTTTTATCATCACTAATGTCTCTTTATATATATATATATATGTCGTTCTCAAAATGTATAAAGTAATGTTAATATATTTAATTCTATTAATGAATTAAAAAAAGTACACATCAGTGAGCTACAAAAAAGACGGAATGGTGGAACGGAGCTTGCAGCTGTCTCCCTTCTTCTCGCACGGACGATTGTTCGACGTACGTTTAAACTTACGTACATGACCCCCCACTGCTAACAATCTTGAATGATCATCTCCAAGCTTCGGGGAGTTCTAGTCAGTACAAGTGTTCTACTAAAACGTAGCATAGCACGCATTATAACGAAAGCAACACGCGAGTGAGAAATAAAGTGAAAATCGTCAATACGATACTTGCTTGAATATCAAGGATTAAAGGTTGGTCGAAACTTCATACGTCGCAAATAAGTTTATGATTACAACACATAGAAAAATTTTCTAAAGTACTTCAAAACTGACATATTTATCGATTTTACTTGACTACTAATAACAAAATATTTTATAGAGTTTAAACAATATATTAAAACTATTAAAATTAGTGGAAATTAAAGTAAAAAAGACAAAAAATTTGCATAACGTCTAGACTTTGGCTAGACTGATTAATTAACTCACCACATTTTATCATCCTTCTTCGAACAATTTTTTTTTATTATTATTCTTTTAACTGAGTACTAAACTTGTCACGTTTTTCGATACATATGGAATTGTCAATGACAAAAGCGCGTTTTTAAGACCTGTTGCCATGATTGGGATATCAATGACTGCGTTTTAAAATTAGAATATAAAATATCAGGGCTGTATTCAACTGTTGAAGCTATTAACTAGACTTTGAAAGCTAAATTCTTTTGGCTAAATAATAATGGAGTTGAGAACCACTTAAAACTATTCAAAATAATTTCGAATTCGATGACCTTCAAAAATAATTTCAATAACTGTACAATGAATTTTCATTCTAACGCTAATTATGATTACTACACATGTTATTGTTTACGTCAAAATTAATTGAAAGAGTAATTTTCAAGAATATGATTGTCATTTACGTCAGTAATATATGATGTTGTAATTATTTCTAAAGTAAAAAAAAAGATCCTAAGAAAGTTTAAATCAGAAATAAAATTTTTTATACATGAGAATTATTCGCTAAATCTTATCAATTGATTCAAGATATCATGAGTATGTGGGAAGTAAAATTCAGAACGCAATAATACTCTTTTTGTATGAATAAAAAATATTGTAAATTCTCTCAATATCTTTTTTTAAAATTTTTCAAAAGATATATCAGCTTTTGCTGCTTCATAAAAAGTTATCATTGATGACTACAAGTTCAGATTTATTTTTCGCTAAATATAAAAAACTACAGTTATTATATCCTGTCGTTGCTGTAACTTGTGTCGCATGCATAGCATGTTATAAAAATCGATCGCTTGGTAAATTCCTTTCAATATTTTTTTTTCTGTTATCGAGTTTTATACATACTGTACACATACAGTATAATAGAATTATTTTCTCATGTTAATTTCATACTGATTTACATATGCTAAAAACTAGAGAACCATTTTTTACTATGTAACCTTTATATAAATTATTGTTGTTTGAGTTGACATTTTGGAGTTCTTTTTTTTTTACTTATTACTCATTTCTCTGATAAATACGTCAATTTTTTGTCATGAACCTTAAAGTAATGATATCATCAAAAAGTAAAGATAAAAATTTCGTAGAAATGACAAATAGTATCACAAAGGCAAATAAATATCGGTCATAGCAAAAAGTATTCATTTCACAGTACTTAATACTTATCTCAATTGTTATCAGCTCATTCTATAAGCGTACAAATTGATTTTTTAACATAACGAGATGTTTTTTTTCCTCCATAAAATTAATCCAAACAACCATAAAATACATAACCAATTGACAAGGTCGAATTTTTTAAATGTCTAATAAGTTTATATTTTGAAATTATCGTCAATGATTACAGCCATTATGATGGACATTATTTAATGTTTAATATTTTGAATGATGAGTCATTGTAATCTTTGTTTATTATCGTGATAAATTCACAAAAAATTTCTTGACGTACATGTTCTACTTCCGAAGATTGACTTTTTCATTAGTGTATATGATAACATAACTATTGTCATAATAAAAAATATATTTTATATCATATCTTTTATCTTTTAAAAGTATAAAAAAATCTTTAACAATTCATTGATAATTATCATGAACTCAATAACTAGATAATAAGTTTTACTTATTCCTGACCATCAGCTTGTATACTAAAGTATTATTTAAAAAAAAAAAAAATTAGTTACAATGGTTTATAGAAGATTGTGGTTTTTTTTTTTAACTTCAATATTATTAATAATCAATTTAAAAAAATGATTATACTGGTATGAAAAAAATTTTTAACTATCATTTATAAATTTTTATACATTGTACTCATTTTTATTTTAATTATAGAGGTAGTCTGTTTGATGCAAGTGTGAAGATAAAGTTTGTGTTTGTAATATATGTATCCATGTTGTAAATTTTTATAAAGATAAGCAAACTGAAACTTACTTTCGTATATTCTGTAACATTCTTCATTAATTTATTTATTGTTGACATACCTAAGAAGTATTACTAGAATTACAGAATTCGATAAAATTAATTTGAATACACTACGTATTCTCTGGACTTGCTCCGATTAATAGCGATGAAACCGATGAATAATATTGTCAAGGCCATATTATTCTTGGATTGATATGCTTGCTTATATATCAGCGATACTTGAGTCATAATGATAAAATGTCAGTACATCTGAGTAATGATAAGTCAGACTCTTAAAATATATTCTGTTAACAGTGCAAATTTTTTGCAATTAGAGTATAATTACTTTAAAATTTAATTGACTGATGTACTTGATGATTTTCTACCATTGAAAATAAAATATTCATCAAGATTCTTTTTTACTTTGTAAATTTCATTTCTAACTTATTTGCTTTTCAAAAGAATATAAACTTCTGTTTATTTAGAAATTTTTCAGCTATTTGATAACTATATGTACAATAAGAAGAATCATAAAAAACTATTGACAATATCTTATTTGTTGAATATATTTTAAGCCTGTAAATATCTTTTCTAAAGAAGATTTTGATAATATTGTTAGATAATAAAAGTTGTTATTATGTTACAGGTTGTGTAATTAAACTTTGAAATCATGGATCCTAAAGGGCCTGCTTATCAACAACCACCACCACCAGGATTTGCTCCTCCTCCTCCTTATTCACCCGGACCACCACCTCCTGGAATGCCTCCAGCACCAGGTAATGTTTAATAACATGATGATGGTGTATTTATTTGATAATTTTTTTTCTGTAATATTTTCAATCAATTTTTAATATTGAATAAATGATTCCAGGTGTTGTATTTGTTCAACAAACAGCAAGTACTTTCGGACCAGATCCAATGCGAATGACATGTCCTCACTGCCAAGCTAGCATTTCTACGAGGGTTGATACTGAACCTAATACAAAAACTCATCTTTTTGCTCTTTTACTCTGCATTCTTGGGTAAGAACAAATATCGCTTTAAAACTTATTTGCCATTTTTACTAGAAAAAAAAAAATACTTTCAACTCCAATTAAGTTGAAACTAAATATTATCAACAGCAATTAAAATCAAGGATTATTACCTTGTTCAGTATTAACCAGGAAACATTATGTATTACATCAGAATGTGCAATGAGTATTAACACGACCTCTAACGTAATTCATAGTTGGTATTCATACACGTCCGATTCTAGGAAAGAAAATCTCTGACGTGTCTGGATATCATTTGTGTGAACGACCGTTCATTTACCAAGAATCTATATAAATATATCAATAAATAATAAAGCTATGAATCTAGCTATAATAGAAAAATTGTTAAGGTGGCCCATTTGTTTTTATTATTTTGAAAATTAATTTTCTTCAGATAAATAAATAATGACAGTATAATATGATACTGATGTTAATTTTGAGTGGTAATTAACACAAATTATTCTCAATTGAAAAACAAAAATTAGAATAAAATGATCATAGAAAGGTTCATTTATTTTAAATGTGGCTATTAAATTTGAAAAAAAGCACCTTTCAAAAGCCTTTTTTATTATATAGAACAATTGTAACTACTGGTCTTATATTTTTATATCTGTAAAAGATAATTAATATATCCTAGAGTATTTTGAATACTAAAAATTTCCTGTTCATAAATTAGCTAATATTTTGATACCATTTTTTATTGTAGATGCTGGCCATGTGCTCCGTGCCCTTATTGTATGGATACTTGTTTGGCAAAGAAACATTATTGTCCAGCTTGTAAACAGTACCTGGGACAGTATGAACCTTAATGATGCCATCCACAAACTTACACATTTCATTATTGTTTTGCAATTCAAATTCTTTTGCAAGCGTATATTATGACGTCTCACGGAGAAAGTTGTTGCATATATTATTATTTTATGAATATAAATTTTCCATCATTATAAACTATACTGTAATTTATATACCAAAATATTTTATAAAACACCATTTTTACTGCACTGCAAGCAATTCTAATTGAATAATATGAAAGTAATCACGAAAAAATAATGGCAATAGCTTTAATGTTTATGAAATACAAGCAGATCGAAAAAAGTCTGTAAATGACTATTAAATGAATATTTTTTTAACTCCAAAGAAACTAGTATTTTACTAGTTAACGAATGAACTAATATTTTTAATATAATATATAAAAATAAAGAGAATTATATTAAAAGTTTGCAACAAAAATTCAGGGGATATTATACATATAGATTTTGTAATTTTTTAAACGTAGCTTTTTTAAATGTTTCAAAAATATTTTCTTGTATTTATTTTAGGTATTTGCGTTTATTAAAATTATGCATAGCTTTAATATATATTACTATGTAATAAAATATGATTAATTTTTAATAAAATTGTATAACTCGTAATTTCATATTAGAATAAATAAATTACAGCCCACTATTTTCATTTTTATGTTTCATTAATATCAAAATAAACCAATAATTATTTAAATGCTTATTATAAGACAAAAAATTTTTACATTCAATAAACAAAATTTAGTGTTATAATTTTTTTTTTAGTTATTCCTGTAAAAATTGTCAACATGTAATAAATTGGAGCATTCGTTGTCATCATAAAAATATACACTTGAATTCGTTGATGCCTGGTTTATGCACATAAACATTTACCGACCGCAAAAATATTTATTTTACATCTTGAGTTCCTAATCTATAATTTGTTTTATCATGGCAAATTTTTCGTTGTCTCTTGCATAATCAATATGGCGGAAAATCCTACGCCATTGGTGCAAAATTGACCAATCAAACACTACGATTAAAAACACATGTAACAGGTACAGTATGATACTACCGGGCAAATTAATTAATGATAAATTTCACAAAAAAATTGAATAATTTAAGTAATTGATTATCAGTGAAAAAATGAGATTCATTAGAAACTTAAAAAATCATTCACTATTTTCGGAGTGAATAGTTTTTAACTTCAAGTTATCAGAACATAAAATAGAGCATTTTTAATGAAACCAACCTCTTATTTGATTATAATAATAAACTTTGCTTGAAAGTAAAACTTTGTAGATTATAAATATTAGTGAATAATAAGTTGAAATTATAATCATAATGTTAATAATATTTGAGAAAACATTACTCCGAAAAGTGTCGTTATTCAAACGCTTTTATTCGAAACTTGTTGAAAACCCTCCTCTAATTTTACAATTTGACAATGCTTTAAAACAACAAATATACAATGACAAGTCAAACTTACAACAAACAGATGAAAATGGTTTTAAAACATTAAAAATTGCAATTTTTGGTCTGCCAAATGTTGGAAAAAGTACTCTGATTAATCGGCTTGTTCGTCGACCTGTAAGTATAATAATTTATTTTTTATCAACTTAAACAAATTCTTACATTTATAGTTTCGTTCATTTTCTAAAGGTATGTGCAACATCTTCAAAGGTTCAAACTACCGAACAAAAGTCTTCTGCTATATTAACAGAGAATAACATTCAGCTAATCTTTGTTGATACTCCAGGAATAGTAACCATGAAAGACGTAAAAAAATATGAACTACAACCCACTTTTATTTCGGATGTTAAAAAATCTGTAAAACACATTGATTGTGCTGCCTTGGTTCAAGATGCATCAAATTCTCATGCTGCACAAATTAACGAACGGGTTCAACTAACATTAGAACAATTGGAACCAACAATGAAAACAATATTGATATTAAACAAAGTTGATAAATTGAAGAAGAAAAAAGAATTACTGAATATAATTACAAGTATTAAAAATACAAAAAAAACTTTTCCAGATTTCTCAGACTATTTTATGATATCAGCATTAAAAGATGATGGAATTGATGACTTAAGAGTAAGATTTTTTTAATTTTTTTACAATCAGGATTATCTACAATTTCTTTTTTAACTCGTAAAATTTGTAAAAATGAGAATAATTGGTCTTTGAATGACCCACTCATGAAATCAATCATAATGAACAAAAACTAAAATTCGATTTGTTTCAGGAGTATTTTTTTAATCTGGCTATTCCAAGAAAGAAATGGAGTTATCAAGAAAACGAAATTTGTAGTGATCCACCACAAGTTTTGATACGACGTGCAGTTCGGGCGAAATTAATGGATGAATTACCCAATGAAATACCTTATGATTTAAAAATAGAAATAGAGCATTTTTCAAATCTTCCCGATGACAGCATTCTGGGTGTGATTGCTATTAAACCTCCTTCAGATCGAATAGGAAGATTAGTAATGGGCTTAAAAGGTAAAAGAATAAAAAAAGTTGTAATGGATGCAGAACAAGAATTATCTGTTACCTTTAGAAAAGCTGTAAGGATAAAAATTATTATTAAATTTTCAAATAATGATAGAGAGAAAATACAAAAAGACCTAGAGAAAAATTTGAAGAACGTATTAAATTAAAACCGTGTAAATACCAATGTTAAATAAACAAACTTTTTTCTAAAATAATTTGTTATAAAGCTATGTATATACGAAACATTACATGTAATATATGTGTATTGATAAATTAACTAATTGTACTTTACAATTGTTTTAAAATAACAATTAATTTTTAATTATCTGATAAGTGTTGTTATTATTAACACAAGGAAAAATGAGATCAGTATTTTTTAGATTCTCATTGATCCAAGCATCCGCTTTGGCCTCGAGTTTTAAAGTGAAAGTGTCACTCCAAACACCACTTTGTCCATTTCTCACAAAACTTCCTGCTGTTATGATATGACAATCTCGTAATTCCGATGAATTTACCATTGGATTATTTCGAAAATTTTTTATATCAAGGTATTCCATTAAATTTTGTATATCTTTTTTTTTGTATGATTTTCCTAAAAATTTTGAAACTTTCTGAATCGCTTCAAAAAAATTCTAAAAACAGAACAGAGATTTAAATCAATAATCAATTTTTATTAATAAAAAATTAATAAATACCTGTTGCATTTCTTCGTAAAACATAAATAAAAAATTTGGATGATTTCTTTGTGCCCAAGCTTCTTTTAGATGTTCCCAATAAGGACTCCAAGGAGCTAATTATTAATATCAATTTGTAAAGCTGATTTTATTTCTTATAAGATAATATATTATTTATTTTTTAATAATCCTTACTTAAATCATTTTGAAAATAATTCCAAAATTCTTCAAATGTTCCTTGATATCCTTGAGTCTTGATAGCTTTATTTAAGTGATACCATGAAACCGCAACATCCTTTGGATTTCTTGCAACATAAACAATTTTACATCCAACATCTAAGATTCCAGGTAATAAACTTAAAGGAAAATGAGATTTTATAAATCTTGGAGATGGTAAATCACTTAAAACTTCGTATCCTGATTGTGCTATTTTTTTACAAAGATTCTGCTTTTCTAGATCACCTTCATTCAGTTTTAAAAACTCTTCGGTTACTGCTGGGTGATTAAACATGCTGAATCTTTAAAGCAAAATTTAACAACATATAATAAATCAAGGAATTCGAAACCGTAAAAATAATTAGAATTTCTATGCGTATTATAAAAAATCTCACTCAAGAAAGGGAAATCGATCAGCAAGATATTTAGTTCGAGCAGTTTCAAAGTCAAGGTTGTTACTCAAAAGCCACACAAGTTCTTGAGTCCACGTGGTTCCTCAAAAAAAATTATTTGTTTATTTATAATGTTTACAATTCAAAGCTCATACATTTAAATTTAAGAACAGTTTTTTGTTTTGTTGATTGATTGATTTAATAATATCTTACCAGATCGAGGATATGATAGCACCCATGTATCACTAGGTCTAGCTTTAAAATTGTAAAACCCTTCACCTTGTTCAATGTATCGATAAGGGAAGAAATAGTTTCTCTCTCCAACTAACACCCATCCCGTTCTTTCCCCTTTAAATTTCTTTAACATTTCTTTGGTCTTTTGATCATCCAACATCTTATATTTTGGCAACTTTCTACTTTGGTCACTCATATTGATAATCACAAATGATTTTCGTTTTACGAATTCTTTTTCTTAAGAAAGTTGATGCTAAACTGATGCGGATTCCAGAAAATAAATCCAATGTAGTTAGAATATATACTACGTAGATATTTATGTTCAATAATGATTTGGTGATGAGAGAAAGTTAACTATGGCCCACATTCACTTCATTGGCCGAAGAAATTCTCATTTTCCACTACCTTCTTTTTCAACGTATATGAATTTTAATGAATAGTTATTCAATTATTCTAAAATTATTAATAGTAAAATAAAATAGTCATTTTTATTTTTAAAAAATTATGAAATATTTTATTAGTTATTTTTATGATTTAAGTTACAGTCTTTGATTGAAACTCTTAAATAAAAATGTATAAAATGTATCAGTCTTGGAACGATTATACAATAATCATTGGTAAAAAATACTATGGTGAACTATGGGCACTTTCGGAAGAATACACTAGAGTTATTTTATGTAAAATATTTTAAAAAATCTCTAAATGTTAAAAATTAGTAACATTCTAGTCCAATAACACTTTCAGTAACGGTAACTTTGTTATGTGTAGAAATATTTACTGGTGTTTGGACGTTTGATATAGGAACAATGTCAACTTCACCAATTCGGAAGCTACCTTTTTGGATTTTGTCATGAAAATCTTCAGTCTTATTTGACTTATTGTTAAAACTATTATTAGAATTATCAATATCCTCAGGATCACCTTCATTAGAACTCGTAGATTTTGAATTTCGTCGTTGAGATAACAAACTTTTCAATTCTGGATTAGTCAAAAAACTTTCACACCGTTTCGTATGCATTTTCATGTTATCGTGGCGATTAAATCCTCGCTGACATCCAGGACAAAAGTATCTATAAAAAATGTTTTTATTTTAATGACATTGTTTATAAGTTTTACCTCACAAAACATCACGAATTATTCGCAGTTCTTAGTTTAAAACTATACCTTTTTTCACTGTGAACTGCTTTATGCGCAGCTAAATGCGATTGTTGAGCAAAATCTTTATTACATACATCACATTTGTACTTCCTAATACCTTCATGTTTCAATAAATGCTCTTTTAAAATATGACTGCTTTTATATACGTTGGGACAAATAGGACATTTGTACTTAGCTTCGGAATGAACCTATCGAAAATGAATTTCAATTAGAATAACGAATGTCATATAAATAAATCATAATAATGGTCAGTGACTGAAAATATATTATCTTACATTATAATGATTGTGCAAAGCTTTTCTGGATTTCGTGCGTTTTCCACAAGTTTCGCATACATAGTCTTTTGAATGAATCTTATCGCAATGTCGTTGAAGAGCCTCACTACTTGTAAAATGATGTGAACAATATTTACACATCAAAGCTTTATCTTTGTTATGTGTTATCATGTGTGATCGCATGCGTGTTTTGGAATAGAATTTCTTCTGACAAATATCACATGTAATATCCTGGAAAAAAATAAACAAATAAAAAAAACCATCTAAAAATAATTGGCATGACTACTGAAGTACAATTTAGCATCAAATTGAAGTTAATTTCAAAAAAATTAACATTGAATTAGATATTAATTAATATGCTATATGTTAACTAATTTAATTAAAAACTTGACATGATAATAATGATCTTACCTTAACAGTTTTATGTGTGGTAATATGGTAAGTCAAAACCTGTCGGCTAGCACTAGAAAAACTACAATCTTTGCATTGGTAAGGTCTAGCACCTGTATGAGTATTCATATGCTCTTCTAGCAATACTGCAGTAACAAAGCGTTTATTACAGAGATTACATTCAAAAGGTTTTATTTTTAAATGACTCTTTCTGATATGGCATCTAATGTTTGTCACTGTAACTGTGGCAAAATCACAAGCAGTACAGCGATAAGGTTTCATTTCTAAATGCCCCCAAATGTGAACGTGACACTTATCTACTCGTGGATAAGTAGCATTACAGACTTTACAAATAATTTGTTTCTTTTCGTTGATATAGTAGTTCTTCTTAACAGTGTCTTCGTTAACCACTGACATATCCAGTATGTAATATTTTTCAATGGCTTCTTTTTGTTCTTGACTTATCAAATCTGATATTTTTCCATAACTCGAACTCTTACGACGTTTCGCATTCGACTTAGAATTATTATCGTTATTAAGTTCATCTTTAACTAAACAATTCGGTGATTTGTCCACACTTTTACGAGCTTCATCTTTGGAAGGTACAGGAACTGAAGGTGATAACGAAGAGATAGATAGATGGAGTGTGAAGCTTTCTTCACCTTCATCTCCTTCAGTAGTTAATGGGGTTGAATTTTTATTAGATTTAGTTAAACCTTCTTGGCTCTCTATTAATTCATTCGTTTCTTCTCTACATGAAAATTCTGTTAATTCTTTTTCAGGTTTTGTAGTAGCAGGTACTTCTAGTTTTTTAGCGATATCTTCATTTTCCCTCTTATCTTCAATTGTATTGTTTTTTTCATTTTTTACGTTTTGTGCTTTGAAAATGTCTGTTAGTTTTTTTTGCTCAATTTTTCGAATTTTTCTCATTCCAGGTGGACTTTTTCGAGTTCTTTTAAACCCTTTAGTAGTAGCAGGAGTAGAAGTAGTGGCAGTAGAAAAAAGTCCTCGGGATATTGGGGTCTTATGACGTTCACGATGTTGATCCGTAATATCAACAAGAACATTTTCATGAGATCGTCGAGGTGCTGATTCTGAAACCTGATTCTCTGATGGATTATCATTCTCATCGACAGCAAGTTTGGGAGAAGAAGTTAAAATATTCAAAGGATCTGAGTGATCTAAAGATGATCGTGAATTATCAACTGCTTCATTTGATGGAATTACATTTTCTTTGTTTGAATCATCATCTTTATTAGGATTTTCTTCTGTAAAATTTGAACTTTCATCTGCAGTTGGACTTGATTTCTGAAGTTCTTCATTCTAAAATATTCAAATGACATTTATTTATTAATTATATCAAAAAAAAAATTTCGATAAAAAGTTACCTTTTCTTTCAACACTTCTTGAGTATGATGACATTGTTCATAAAAATCACATAAAAATTCCAGAGTTCCACAGCAACGCATACAAATGATATGAGATAAGTCATCATCTTCTTGAATCTACAATAAATTTTTATGCCAAATCATTTATAATTCACATATCTTCATTCTCAAAATCTGAATAATTTTATTAAACTATAAAACAATACGATTGATAATTCACTGATTTGTATCAGTAATATGAAAATATTTAAAAGTAGAAAGAAAGAGTTATTTAAAAACTGAGATAGAAAAGAAGAAAGTAAAAAACAACAATAAGAGGTAGAAAAAAAATACACACAAATGCTCGAAAAATATGGTAGTTTTTATTCATGTAAATAATGGAATTGGTAAATGAGCATATTTATTTACTTTTTATACGATAGAAAACTAATGCTAAATATTCTTCAATGTTTCATAGCATAAATTATTCCCAAATGGAATACTTTATTATCTATTATACTTATTTAATGTCTACTTACATTGTACAATGGTACAAGCTTATCATTATAATTATCAGAAATTCAATACACAAGTGTAAAATTATTGCTTTACTTATAAGATGTCGTCAGTCTTAAGACTATGGACAGTAAAAATACAGATTTTTAAAAAAAATTTTATTTATGATTGTCTGTCCGATCGACATTAATAGAAAGGCACTCTTGTTCCAATAGTATCACTTTATCGCACAAAGCTTTGTGAATAGAAAATATACATTTGTATTTTTTAATGAACTTTTTTTCAATATTATATAAATACAAATGGATTGACCATTTTCGTACTTTCAGTACAAACTAACGATAATTTATTAGATATTTGTCGTTTTCATATCATAAAAATATAAAACTATATAATTTTCACAAATTATTTAACATGAATAGTAATTTTAATGATTTAATTTTTATATCGAAATATTTTCATGATATATAGATTTGTATAAAGATATATAAAATATTTAATTTTGCCAAAAATAATTCATTATTTTGGAAGCCCTGACACTACGCTTTCAATTTTGAGCTTAATTCCATGATAACAACTCATAATATCAAGAGGTAAATTTTAACCAAAAAACTTTTTTCATAAAAAAAAGGAAGAATTATGATTACATGATTATTAGTAATTTTAACAGAAATATAAAAGTGAACTATAATTGAAATTAAAAAAAAATATAAACTGATATAATAATCAAATTTAATAGTTTATTTTTAACTCATAAAAATCTTAAGTTGTCTTTTTTTTTTTAAGAAATAAGAAATTAAAAACAAATTTAGTTCTGTTAAAATCAGTAATAATGATTGAATAATTTATTTTTCATTCGAATCTGTAGTGTCTGGAGATGCCGGAACGGAGCTATCAGGTGCTCCTGGTTGAGTTTTGTCAGTCGTTACAATTCTCCCCGATTCAGCAAAGTGTCTCTTCCTATGAACTTTCATATTATCACGTCTATTAAATTTTCTCCCACACTCCGGACACGCATGAGTCTTTTCACCATGAACATGACGATGAGCAGCTAAATGACTTGCTTGAGCGAAACTTGCTCCACATTTTTGGCACACATGTTTTCTCAATCCCTCATGTTTAAGCAAATGTTCATTGAGGAAAGCTTTAGATGCATATCTATTATTACAAATATTACAAACAAATGGTTTAGGATTTGAATGTTGAAGAACATGAGCTTTGTATTTAGACGCTACTTTGAATGTTTTAGAACAAATCTCGCAAGTATATGTAGTTGCATGTCTTGTTTTTATGTGTTCATTTAATACAGATAAACTTGAATAAAGATTATAGCAAAAACGACAACGAAAATTTCGTCGATTTTTCAAATGAACACTTCCAATGTGACTGAGCAATCGTGTTCGAAAAGGGAATACTTTACCACAGTATTCACAAGCAAGATTTTGAGGTGGTAAATGTGATTTTACGTGCATCTGCAATGAGACTTTATGGTGATAGCTTTGTCCACAATCAGAACATTGATAAGGTTTTACTCCTTTATGAACATTATCGTGTTCCGTTAAATCAAATTTGGATCTAAATCTTTTTGGACACTTTGGACACTGCATTGGCCTTGGATTAGTATGCGAGCATCTGATATGTTTCATAACATCAGACTTACATACAAATTTAGCGCTACAAAGTGTACAAGCATATTGTTTGATACCAAGATGAGTTTTAACATGAACAGTACATTTGTCTCGTCGTTCATAAAATTTACGACACAATTTACACGCATATCCACTCTGGCCACCAACAGTAGCACATTCTACATTATCATCAACACGAATTTCTTCTCCATCAATTCTAAAAAGTTCTTCAGGATTTCTTGAAGCCACTCCATCGAGATCTCCGCCTCCACTGTCACTAATGCTTGATAATTTTTTTTCTAATTCTTCTAACTCTACAGTCCTCATTGCTTCACTGTCTTTATCTTTTGTACCTTTTCCTTTCGCAATTGAAGTGATTAATTTATTAAGCTCGGAATTATTATCGTCTTCTAACAAATCAATAATCTCCGACCCAACTAAACACGAGCCTTGATCAGGAAATACTTTAGCCAGTACGGTAACAACTGATTCAGATTCTTGTTTCTTTCTCAATTCTAGAGTAAAACTTATATCTTCAATATCACCATTCCGGTTTTTTGATTCTTTAACTGATACTTCAACATCTGGTGAACTTGATACTGCAGTTAAAACTTTATTTAAAGCTGATGTTGGAATTTGGATCATACGTTTCTTTTCTTCATCTTTATCCTGCACAGAGTCACTATTTTTGTCTACTTCTGAATTCACCACCGTCCTACTCTGATTTTGATTTTGACTACGGAGTCTAGTGACAATAGAAACTTCATTAGCCTTTGGTGAAGACGTAGACGTAATCTTATTAGTAACAAGAGTAGAATTTTTAGACTTTGGTGTTTTTTCAACTTTCGAACGCGATTCAGTAGTATTACGACTTCTTAACCATCTTCTATTGGGAGTTTCTTGAACTTCATGTTCATTGATAACATCTTTGTCACTATTTTTAGCTCGATTCTGTGGAGAAATTCTTGTAGATCTCTTAGGCTTTGTATTTTCTGGATTTTCAATGATATCTTTAATATTCTCATCCTGAGATGGATCCACATTTTCAATATCCGCAGTTGAATTACGATTCTTATCAGTACTAGTGTTATTGTTATTGGTTGATGTACTAGGTGGTGGAGCAAGTAGTGATGACTCTTCATCTTTCAAAATTTCTCGGGAATTTTCTTCATCCTACGATAAATCGAATTAGATGTACCAGTAATCTATAAAACCTTATTTAAGTCAATTTTTTAAATATTCTCTTAATTTTTAAATAAGAAATTTATTTATAATATAAAAAATTAAGAGAAATTCTTAGAAATATTGACTTTATTTATGTCAAATCTTAAAAGAGCGGTAGAGTATTTAAACGAATAAAAAAATGAACTTACGACGTCTGGCAAAGGCGGTAGATCATATTGATCACGCAACAGTCGTTGAGTTCGAAGACACTCCTCTTGGAAGTCACAAACAAACTCGAGTTTTCCCAGACATTGAACGCAGATCGTCTTGGGTAGAGGATCCGTCTCATCTATCTACGATTTAAACACAATAACTTGATAATCAGAATTTTAATTATGTAGTGAGCTATCGTCAACATTAAGGGACTGTAAACATTACTTTCTCCCACTGTTTTATTTAAAAACCCTACCGCTCCATTACAGATACACCAATCGTTATTGCAAGGTTTTATAGGCTTAAGCAAGTTTTTAACTGGTTCACCTTTTCGATTATCATATTTTTTGTTAAATAAAGCAATCTTGAATAGGATATTCGAGTTATTTATGAATTTTTAAAAGTACTCTAATTAATTTTGTTATTTTGTTTTTATATAAACTCATTATTTACATGAAAACGTTGATTAATTAAAGTATATGAAAGTTAAGAAAAGGAGAACAAGTAGAGGAAAAGAAAGCAAGCAAACACAAAGAAAAACAAGTAAAAAGAATAAAACAAGATAATAGCAATAATAGCCTTAAACTAAATTATTGATAGCAAGCAAAGAAAATAGAAAAAAGCATAACAATAGCTATTAAAAATGGTGCAGCGTCGATGCTAAATTTTTCGACGCGTCTTCATCGGCATCGCCATCTTTCTAACCCTCTTTCCCTTTGTTTGAGTACCATCATTACAAATTAACATCAGTTAAATGAAAATTTACTAACATAAACTTACCAAAATGTTGATTTTATGATGTATCTTTAATCCAAGTAATCTTTTAGTGCCTTCTTCTCCAAAAATATCGATGTAAATACTCTCAAATTGTCCGCAAAGTCTGCAAACTTGATGATGCACTTGTTCAGGTAACTTCAACTCCATTTTTGCGTCCTATTCGATGATTTTTCAATAGACAGGATTTATCTCTTCAATATATTTTTTATATATCATTCCCAATTTGGCACAGATATTTTCATTTTTGACATTTATTTTAAACTTTTCTTCATTATTATCTTTGCAAACTCAAAAATGAATTTGCAAAAAATAAAGAATAAAAATCCAATGTGGTTATGGACTTCTGCATGTAGTTCAACTTTTATCCGTTATTTCATTTATAATATTTTTTTGCAATATTTTATTTTATGATCAGCTTAATAAGTAATAATTAATATTAATGTAAATATTAGATTATAAAAATAATTGATGAGGCACACTTGTCACTAAAAATTATTTGTCTCTAAATTTTAGCGTTCCTTTTCATTCCACACACCAGCTGCAGAGACGCAACAGAGTCGCTGTTGAACAAGTATCAAATTAGGATGAATGAAGTAACGCCAGCTATTGATTATTAGCGAGAACTATGCTCTCTAGACTTGACAAACAACGCCCTCTCAAATATGCCGCGTAAATTGAATTAGTTTAGAGATAAAGAAATTTTTAAGATGGTTGAAGGATAATTTGTTTATAAAGTTTCTAGTAAATATCCATAATTTAGTAAATGAATATAATTTTTAAATAACGAGGAGAACAAACTTGATGTTTTCAATATTTGATGTATAAAAATGCACTATTTAAATTCTATTTATCAGCTAGTAATACTGTAAATATTTATAGTTCATATACGAAAAAGACAATGGCTCCAAAAAAACAGTTAACAGGTAAAATACTTTGTGAGAGAAGAGAATTAGATCTACGAATAACTTTAAAAAGTGGCCAAAGCTTTAGGTTAGTAAAATATTTAGTAAATTATTTAATTGGATGTAAAAAGAATATCCCTGATTTTTAACCTCAAAATATTTTATGAACATTTTTTAGATGGACTGAAATTGAAAACGAAAAAAAATATCGAGGAGTTTTTGCTGGAGAAGTCTGGACTCTACATCAAGATGATCAGTTTATATATTTTACTGCTCACAGTTCAAAATTGAAGAACATAGCTACTTGCAAAAATGAACTTATAAAGTACTTCAATCTCCAACTATCTTTGAAGGAAAATCTCGAAAATTGGTCAAACTGTGATAGTAATTTTAAAAAATTTACTAATATTGTAAATGGAGTAAGAATTTTAAATCAAGATGTTGTAGAAAATACATTCTCATTCATTTGCAGTGCAAATAACAATATATCTAGGATCACAAGTATGGTAGAAAAGATGTGTCGCCACTTTGGTGAAAAAATTTGTTTAGTAGATGATCAATGGTACTACGACTTTCCTAATATTGAGAGTCTTGCTGTTGATAAAGTTCGAGATATTTTAACGACAGAAGGTTTTGGCTATCGTGCGCCTTACATCCATAATACTGCAAAAAAACTGATCGAATTAGGTGGAAGAAAATGGTTGGAAAGTCTTCATAAAGATCAAGGATCAGAATACGAAAAAGCAAAACAAGCGATTCAAATTTTACCTGGTGTTGGACCCAAAGTTTCTGATTGCATCTGTTTAATGTCTTTGGGGCATCTAGAAGCTATTCCTGTTGATACACATATTTATCAAGTAGCACGAGAGACTTATTTACCGGATTTAAAAAAAGTTTCTTCAGTTACTCCAGCCATTTATCAACTTGTAAATAATCATCTCAGAACTACTTGGGGACCTCTAGCAGGCTGGGCTCAAACAGTTGTATTTTGTACAAGAATAAATGGCAATGCAAGACGGAAAAAAGGAAGTAGTGCAGAAGAAAAGCCGAAGAAAAAAATTAAAAAGTGATAATTATTGACATTTTTTAAAAACTGTTTAAATACAATATTCCAAAATAGTGTACTGCACCATGTGAATTAATTTTTATGAAAAATGTTTTAACAGGTCGTTAACTGAAGTCTGAAAATATTGTTCAATTATTGAAAATATAATGTTTAAAATGTTTCTACTTTACAATATAGTAACAAATTATAATAAATGAAAATATTTTATTTTTCAATAATTATTTGTGATTCTTCATATTATTTTTCAGTACTGAGCAAATTAAAAACATATTTGCATGAGTCTTTCAATCCATTTCTTCAGTAAGATAAATACTAAAGAAAAAAACATGCTCATTTCTAAACTTTTTTGCACGAGATAACTATTAAGAATGCAAATGTTTACATTAATTTAAAATTATTACAATTTCGTAGATTGGTTTGTCGCTTAAATATGAAGTTCTGTTATTATTATCATTTGTGTGGCATTACTTATACTAACATACGCTGTTACCAACTGTATAATTTATTAGAAAGAATGAAAATAAACACAAACAATCAACTAGAAAGATTTTTAAAATCAAAACAAGGGATTAAGGAGTAAGAAAGAAATTAATTAGTTAGATCAAAAGTAGCAATGCATAAGTCTAAGAGGAAAACTCTCTTAATGTGCTGAATTTTTGTAAATAAATTTTCTTTTGTTCTGTTAAACAGACTAATTTCCGTATCACCAGCAATAAATAATAGTAAGAATATTTTTTTTAAATTGAAATAACACAAATTTAACTATTTTATCAATTAAAAATTAATTATTATCAGAAAAATTGGTTAACTTCATAAGAATACTATAATATATATTCAATTTTTGAATTTTTTTTTTATTTTAGACAACAATGAGCAGTGATGAAAGCTTTCGAGGTTTTGATACTATTTCAAGTACTCCTCACCCAAAGAAAATAATAAAAGAGCCTATTCAGAATTTTGCATCTCCATTAAAATTATCAGTTAATGACAAAATAAAAAGAAAAAAACGGCTTATTTCAGCTTCAAAGTATAATTTATTTACGAAAATTTTTTGTAAAATTATATTTATAATTTTTATCTATAATGATATGATTATTTTATAATGAATTTATTTAAATTATAGGCCAAAAAAAAGAAAAACTGAAAGTTTCAGTAGTACTGATAATGTTTATTCAAGTACTTTTCTCAGAAAAACAACTAGTAGTTCTCAAAGTTCTAAAAGTTCATTTAGACCAAATAAACAAAAAAAAATCAGTTTTTCGCCAATTCAAAAATTTTACACTATACCATCAAGACTTGAAGTAGATCATCTGCCATCTTCATCTGAAAAAGAGGAAAGTTTGAAAAATACAATACCTGAAATAATAATTGATGAATGCATGCAGGATAATAAACTGATAGGTGGTAACAAAAAAATAACTATTATTTTAGTAAAAGATGAGAATTTATTTTCAATCATTAATTTCTAAATTAGATTTATTATTCTCTATAAATCTCATGTTTTTTTAGATTATGAAGATATTAGCAACAAAATAGATAGCAAAAACGATACAGTTCTTGAATCTCCTGCAACAGACGACGATGACAATTTAGTTGAGTCTTTTAGTTGTCTCAGTACAGCATCAGAAGAAGAACGAAATGATATTAAAGATTTCGTTACGAAGAGACCAGAACACTCAGTTAAAAAGAAGGGTATTGAAATTAAAATAATTTTAAACATATTCTATTGAATGTAACTGAATTCATTTCTCATTATTTCAGAAATAAAACATATTCGGAAAGAAATTAATAATGCGAGAAGTACGTAAGAATATTATTAAATATTTTTTTTCTATTTTCTATAACTATAAAAATATAATTAGCTGAATATCAATGCAGAGTCTCGACAAATTTTGTAAAATATGAAAAAAGTAGACATTTATTTGAAGGTGCTAAAGAATGACATTGCATCGATTTTAGAATCAACAGATGAATCAACTAGTTTCAGGCACAAAAAACAATTTTTTCCAAGGTACTACCCACTTGGATGGATGGCCGTTTATAGTAGGAGTAGTTGTTAAATTACTGTAGAAAAATTATTATGTAGTTATTATGTATACTTTGACATTTAATAGAAACTCATCATTTTAGATGTGGGGAGTGACATATTGAAAAGATTTTTAACCTCCCAGCAGAAGCTAGTTTCTCTAAAAAGAAAAAGTTTTCAAACGTATGGGGAATGGAAAAAGATGCGCAAGGAAGGATTGTTATTGGACTCTCCAACTCCACACATTAAAGAGGAAGAATATACATTGCCAATTGAAGCAACAGGTACAACTATCGAATTGACTTCTATAGTTTCTGAAAGGTTTTTTGAAAACTAATTCAAGATTTCATATTTAATGATTGTAGTAAAAAATAGAAAAATATCGAAGAAAAAAAACAAAAAACGATCGTTGAAAATGGAGAAAAATGAGTACTATAAAAATAGTATTAAAAAAGGTATTGTACAGAAATTGACTTTAAAATATTATTCAATTTTTATGTTGAATTTGTAGAAAAATTTGATCTCTCTTTTAATCGATTATCAAATTTAATATGAGTTTTTTTTATTGTAGAATCAAAATCAGAAGTATTATCAATAGAAGATATCAAACAAGATGAAAAGGAAATTCGTGAAAACTCTTCCATACCAAATGAAACATCTGGGCCACAAAATTTATCTGATGATTTTGCACATGTTATCAATAACCCCAACACAACTATGAGACGACATGAAACTAATTCAATTATTTCGGAAAGGAAGGGTAATTTTTATTTTTATGATGAACAAATTAGTTATAATAAACAAAATATTCAGAAGATACTATTATTTTTATTATTTCATGTAACTGAAAACAATTTTTTATTTACAGAAACGTCTGAAACGTCAAATACGTTGAAGAATAAGATAAAAATTATCTCAGATATAGAGTTTGAAGATTCAACAAAAATTCGTATTCCATATGAAATATGGAGTAAAATTCCAAATTTATTCGACCGATAGGATATTGAAATGTTATAATATATTTAAGTTTTGCATTGCTTCATTTATTATTTCTGAATATTTTCCGCTTGTAAATAAGCGCTACAGTTTTCTATTGCTTTTTCATAGTATTAATATTCTTATATATAATATTAATGTATTATTAAAAATCAAATGTTTCTTATATATAATAATTGATTTTTACACTTATTAGTAGTAACATTAGTAACTTCAATTGTTATAAAAAAATTGAATTTAGGCGGTTCATTGAAGAGGGCGTAGTTTGTTATGTCCTTTATCCACGCGCTAGTTGTTAAGATAATGTTGTCAGAAACTGACGCTTGAATGTGTTGCAGATATTTTTATTAAATTGTGATTCAATAATCAAAAATATTCATAAAAAATTATATAAATAGACGTTATAAATTACCTAAAAAATTTTTAATTCACAGTTGAAGTTGATAAACAGTCGGTTTATAACTTGTTGTGATTCAAAAATAGTCCGTAAACTCCATTGCAAATGATGCATGTGAACAACAGTTTATTGCTATTTTATTGAAAACATTATTCGTTCGTATAAGTAAAATTTTATTTCAAAGGCATTAGTAAATATTCAAGTTAATTTAATCTGAACTTTAAAGAAAATTTTGAATTGCGAATAACCAAAAGTTGGAAAATAAATAGGATTGCAACAACACAATCTTTTCGAAGAGTATTCATCATCAAATAGTTGCTTTGGTAACGTAGACAATTTGTTTATTATCTTAAATTATTTTTAATTTTTAATGATACACAAATAAATACCACATACAATTAAATGTGGTACATATAAAGTTAATTATATATTAAACGTATTCCTCAACTTTTCGTTTAATCCCTATTATTAGTATTATTATTCAATGTCATAATAAATAGATTTTTGAGATTTTATTACAAGAAATTGATTTTAAATCTAGTCATTTTATTTTCTATATCAGCAGGAATGCAAATAATTTGTTTACTATTTCTTATTTATACATATATTTATACTCTCAATATTCTTCTCTCTTTATAGCTTGATAAAAAATATGTTACATTCTATTTACTTAATATATCTAACTTGAGTATTATGACAATATTTTATTTCTATGTTTCGTTTAATCGTTAGTCTATTTGATTCATCTTTATTGTTCATTCGTTAGTATAACAATAATTATTTTACAAATATGTGTAAAAATCAGCAAAGCTTTGTTCAGTTAAATAATTATATCATTATAATTATTTAAATTAATCGACAAAATTATTTCATAACTAATCATTTGAAGCTTTACTGCATGAAAGATGCAAAAAATGACTGAATTTATTTTCGTTTCTTATTTACATTTTCTAAAAGACTGCTTTGCTTCATCATGACTTGCTACAAAATATTCTCTATTCTATTTATATTGACTTCTTTTAATTATATCTTAATCCTATTATAAGATTTGTTAAAAAAAAAACGATATGTCTATGAAGAACATTATAATTGTTCTTATACAGCTCAGTTTTAAGAATACCAAATATTTATGAATAATTAATTTAATGAGTATTATAGATTGGTATTGTATTGTCATTCAATATTGAATTGCGAATTGCTCTTTCATTTGTGCGACAAAGATGTACAACATCCCTGAGTCCTTTCTACTAGTATATATTAATCTTCCAAATAACGTGAGCAATTTGATACAGTGAAAAAATCAATTTTTTCATTTTAAAAATCTTTGTTAAAAAAATATTTATGTTTATTTAAATAAATATATTAGATGATCTTATGATAATAGTAATGATAAAAAAAATTCTTGACGTAAACACAAATATAAATTGTCAGTTTTTAAGACAATTAAAACTCGAAAAAGTATTCACGATAAATATGTCTACAAGTTTACTTGAAACAAGGTATAAATTAGTTGCCATTTTCGTTCGATTTAAATATGTTAGAAATGCAAACTAGTGGGCATTTGAAAGTATCGTACATTCTGTTTATTTTTAGGAATAACCAATTTCATCTGATAGTTTGTTCCCATTTTGCAGTTATTCAAAGTAAAGTTTCTCTATGATTAGAGATAAATAACTGCAATCATTACATTATCTTGTAAGTAAACTTGACCATTTTTTCATTAAAATTACTTTTAAAAATCTCAGAATTGACTTTTTAAATTCTTTTTTTATTGGAATTCTCTGAACGAAAGTAATACCATGTCTTTCATTAATTATTATTGAAACTTGTTGATAAATATTTCACAATCAAATTATATATAATTAATAAGCAATATTGTTTCGAAGATGAGCCTGTTTTTTATACTCATGTTTCTCACATTTCCCCCACCATGTAGACTTGGTGCAAACTTTTTGGGGCTTCAAGACAAAACATTTTGTTTGAACGACATTAAAAAAAATCCTTCCGATAAAATTTGCAGCTGATGTACCTGCCATTTTTAAACAGGTTCTAAAGCTGTAAACAATAACAAAAAACAACAATTATTATTTTTCACTCCAATAAAAGATGATATTAATTAAATAATTTAAAATAAATAAATAAATAACACGTATGTTTTCTATATTTTCTAATCTAATGATAAATAAAAAACTATAATCTATCTATTCATGCCTGCTATTTTTTATACAAGTGCACAATACGATCAAACATCTAAGACAAATTCTATTTACAATGCTACAAAGTCCAGGCCACGTTGCATTGTTCAGGTTTCTCATCCCTAATGACATAATCCATAAGACGTTTGTTGCAAGAATACGTAATCATGCGTCGTCGTTTGCGTCCAGCTTACCGCTCGTCGCAAGTGCAATGCATGAGCGTGGATATGCCCCAATTGAAGAGGCCATAACGGGTCTCAAAAGCAGGAATATAAAAAGGACACGCGGTGTCATGTCTTCGACAGCAGGCATCAGCTTTACCGAAGCCACCAAGATTAGTATATTTTGTGGCACGATTTCCTCTACCACACCATTGAGTTCCAGGTATAAGCAAAAGTTCTCGTCTAGTACGTCTTCTACGTCTTCCTCTTCGTTTGCTCTTTAAAGTATTCGTCACGTTCTCATACAGCCTGTTAATTATCGTACTTGTTTCTCAAATTAATGTCAATGGGGATAATGTGTTAGAAAATTAAAAACAAAAGACAAAGAAGTTTTATTGTTTGAAATTACCTTTGATCACATCCACAATGACTAAGAGTGAAAGGCATGTAATTCCAGAAGTTGTATCGTTCAGAAAAAGGTGGAATTGATCGGCAGCAATGATCATGTCTTCGACAGCATCTATCAAGACTGTCCAAAGCTCCAAGCTGTTTGTAGGATGATGCTATTTGATGTGGACCACACCACTTGGTTCCTGGGGCAATGAACATATTTTGGAGACCTCGTTCTACTCGTCTAAGTATTAAAAAAAATGTATTTAATAAATAATGATTAATAGAGTTATGGAAAAAATGAAAATAAGCTTCATTGTAATTACGATCATTGGTAATATGATCTTCATCATTCACAATGATGATAGCTTTTTTACATGTTGTAATAATAATTTATTGGAAAGTGAAGAAATCATGAACAATATAATTATCTATAATTTTTTATCCTTATAAGTATTTTATTATTTCAATTATAATATTTTTTATTGTAATTTTTAGTCATAAAATTGATCATCATTGAAATGATTGTTTTGTTCAATCTACTTAATAACTAAGTAATTTATTGTGCTTGAATAATTAATTGGAAATCATGGCAATTTTTGAAAAATTCAATTACTTTAGAGCTATAATTTTTCCAAATTTTTATTACAGTGTTATTGAAAAATGAAAAATAATAAATAACTGTATAAAAGCTATCAACTGTCTCCAAAAGTAATGATGAAAGAAAAAAGATAAAAAATACATTTTAATTAAAGCACTAATTATCATACCTGTGTGCTAGACGTTGTCTCAAAACTTGATTTCTTGTTTGAGACTTGACACGATGACATTTCCTACCAAGTTCTCCAGTTGATTGAAGCCACCAGATTTCCGATGGTAGAGTAGTTACATCATGATCATCAAAAACTTGAAACTTCTCCTTAATATCAATGGACCAGATTTGATCATGATAACGACAAATGTCTTGGTCGATCGATCTTTCATCTACGCAGTCTGTTAAACTATCTCCCTCGTAAATCAACTGCAGCTTCTTACCGCGTATTTCGACCTCTCTCAATGCCACACTCGTGTCTCTGAAAATAACGAAGAGAAAATAATAAGGATATCATTGATTTCCCCTCTATATTGTCAGTCGCAGAAAAGACATTATCAGCAGCACAACCGAGCGAACTTTTCTTTTTGCTTTCTCCTTTTTTTATTTTTCTCTCTTTAGCAAACCCCCTCCACTCGGAATATGCCTCTGATGGAGGGTCAAAGTTACGAGATAATAATTTACACTAGATTTAATGTGACTCGGTTAATTTGTGATTGATGGCGTCTCTGCACAGATGTGCAAGTCTCTAGAGATATTTTCATCAAAAGAAGACGAAGAAGAAGAAGACGAAAAAGAATCAAAGGAACAATACGTTGATAACGAAAAAATAGTAGATTTTTGGGATTCTAAAGTTTAGATCAGAATTGTTGAATTCTCGTGGTCACAGGATTTCTCTGCATCCCCGTGAGAGTTCAACAGATGAATAAGGGTTGTGAAAACACTAACGGATTTCTAATCCTTGCTTACTTAACTTGCCACTTTGAAGGATTAATCCTCAACTAGTGGTCATTCATTCAAAAAATATTTATCTCATTGTTTTATTTGCATACATTTCCATTCATTCAACTTTAATTTGCTTTTACAATATAAAAACAAAGGGGTAACTATTTGAAAAAATTACTCTAATTATGTAATAATGATGATAATTAACCAAAGATAATGAAAGCCTTTAAAGTATGAACGATGTCATTGTTACAAAAAAGGATGCGCTAAAAAGATGAGGGAAAAAAAATAATTTGCATACCCCCAGTCAACTATTGTTTCCTTAGCACAAATTCCCCGCCACCTGATAATCCTTTGTATCTCGCCGTCTGGTAAAATTCGAGTCACCATAAAGTTGCCGTAGGACTCAGTGGAATTGACAATTAAGCCAATAGTGCCTTGACAAAAAGCTCCAAGGTGGAGCAACAGTAGCGATAATATTGCCAGGGGCATTAGACACTGATTGTTATGATTGTAATGTTTGGTTGATTGTTTTGTTTGGCTTCTAAATAACACCGTACGATTAGTATTTTTCAACGTCCACAACATTTTACAAATAAGTATGATGATGATTGATATTCCGACACATGATTTTGTTGTGGCTTTCAATTAATCACTTGATGTTAAAATGATCACTTGGATAGAATGAAGTCCATTGATAAATATCTTAAGGGGATATGTTATGATTAGGATCATCAATCCAGCACTAATTCACAAACTTGTTGAATTTATAAAGGAATCAATCAACTGAAGAAGCAACAAGAAGAGAAATCATGTCATACATATTTGTGCCAATTAAAGTGTCGACTTTCTTATCGACTTGCTTGTGGTGATGATCATTTATCGAGTGATTTATTTCACATTCGAGTACTATTAGAGGAGACACGTGGACGACCGAGTTGAAGTAGTACGATGTAACACAACGATTAAGTTGCTCGCGGCACGACTAAAGTGAGAAGTAAACTGACGGGCGACAGCGTAGAGCTTCCCTTAAATACTCGACGTCCTGGTAGCTGTCCAGTTCACCTACCACCACCCTCCTGGACCCCGAGGAACATTCGTCGGCCCGTTCTCCCCACTTCAATGGATCTCTCACCAGCCACGTCTGCCAAATCCAATTCTCCATTCTCACCCCGGATCTAATTCCCCTTCTTTTCTCTTTCTCGCGTCATTCCTCTTCCTTTTCCCGAACATCTCCTGATTTTTATCCATGTACATCAATGCGAATGTCACTCTAGCTTGGCAATTTTGAGATAAATATTTTTTACAGTGAATAGAATTCTTTTACTCGGTTTGATTAAATTTTAACTCATAATTTTTTTAATTGTTACTTTTAAAATTTTACAAAATATTGATAAAAATTTATACATTGCAATAATAAATGTTTGTAATATTGACATAATTCTTTTTATAATAAATTTTTATGTAACATACAAACAATAATAATGCATTGAATAAATGCAAGTCTTGAAAATTAACGATAGAAAAACGATTAAAATAACCAAATGTCAAAAAAAAATGAAGCAGTTGCTAAAAATCAGTTTTTATCTTTAGGCTAACGTAGGAAATATTTTTTATTCGATTACCTATTACTGTTTTTCATCATTCGTATATAAAAAATCTTACCATCATCACAAAATGATAAGTATCAGAATTTTTTCGTTTTCCATCCAACATTCTTATTTCTGTCTTAAGGCAATAGTGTCCTTGTGACCTCCTACATGACATTTTAACAAATTTCAGAAACTTGACGTTTTCATTCTAACGTTTGTTTATATTTTTATTTTCCCTGGTCACAGTAGATCATACGTCACAGTCGTCTATGATCTGTCACTTGAAATCTCAAGAGATTCTGCTGAGATTTATTGCTAGAAAAGACCAATCGTTCTATATAGGGTCCAACGAGTTCTCTACGCTTTCTCTTTCTATTTTCTCCCCTACGACGATGTGAAATATCACATGTGTGATGTATACACAATCAGATAACGTCAGATATTCAACATTTTGCGTAGGTAGAAATTATTCCCTTCAGCTACTACATGTAACTCATCAAAAATTACTAAATGACCATATGTAGAATCTGCTATGGAACCAACCATTAGCATTATCAACCTCTAAAACTGTATGGTATATATTAGCACTACGAGTCAATGAATGTTGTAAATAAAAGTATTAATATAACTTGTGATTGATAATTTTATCAAATTATTTGCATTTACAAATTGGATAATATGCTATTGAATTACAGTGATAATCAAATTTACTGTCACTTGTTTATTGTAGCTCTACGTCACTTAAGGTTGATAATTCTTTTTTGTCTTTATTTTTTATTATCAGTTGCTTTCAGTGAATTTTAAAAATAGTTGACTGTAAGGTCAATTAATATTGATAAGATGCTAGAAATAATTTTTTTTTTTCTTTCTGCAATTATTACATTCGTTGGAAATGGATAAAATTTTGAATGAAATGTATTTCCGGTATTTTAACTTGGATTAAATTTTTCAATTGTATTAAATCATTTTTTTGTATTATTTAAAGAAAAAATTTAGTTGTGTTTTCACTTTTTGCTATTCGTATGAATAAGACAATGGGAAAAAATGAGAAAATATTGCTAGTCAATATATCCTAATTGATCTGATAATTAATTTCAATAAAAAATAATAGAAAAAAGTATAGTATATATTTATAATTATTATTATACGATTTATCTGAATTTAATGATGATTAAATTGAGCCTGTCAGTTATGAGAGTTTCTTACGGTATTGTCAAACGTACCAAATTTACATATATTGATTCTGATTAGATAAATATATCTATTAAATATAATCCTGACGTTATTTACTCGATACTTTTTTTGGCAATTAATGATATCAAATGCTAATAAATTAAATATACTGAGATAGATTACTTTCAGCTAAGTGAATCATTGATTCGGAAGTTCTTATTTCACACAACTGTGCCTTCATTCATCTCAATGTGGGATGAGTTATCGTTTCTAATTCATTCGTTTGTGTGTTAGAGATATCAGTTTCATGAAAATGTATCATCAATATTTTTTCCTAATAAAATATTTCTTTTGTATTAAATCATAGAGTTGATGAAGAAATTATTGCTTTTTTGCAAATAATTCTTTAGAAGAATCAAAATTAATTAACAAAATGACAATAATTTTGATTATTCTTATAATTAATGAAAGAAAAAATAATTATAATCAAGAAAAAAATGATGAATCATTGATTGATTTTATTCCAGATAAAGAAAAATGTTTAATATTTTGGTTATTTATAATATTTTTATTATAAATAAAATATCTATTGTATAGTGAAAAGTACATTTTGGTATAGAACATATTAGGTTCAACAAAAATATTAACCATTTTAATGATGATCACGAGTGAAGTTTAAAACTCAAGTAGAATATGTTAATTTTTTGCTAATTAAAAATTATCAATCCAATTAAAAACTTTTCATAATGATAATAATCTTTAAGTGCTCAACGAAAATGTCGAATAAATATAACTTTCGACTAAAAATAAAATAAATCTTTTTCTCTCATTTTCTGTGTAGTACAGTTCATGAGTTAAAGATGTTAGAATAGAGTTGGTAGTGTCTGAAGATTGTGGAGAACAAGAGTGAATATAAGAATAGACTAAGAGAGTACTTGGTTAACTATGCTCCCCGACTTGTTCATGAATTCATTCGTTCCCTCCTGGGTTCACCACTTGCTTCATCGTCACGAGAATTACGCAATTATGTTGCAGTGCACCGACAATTATCGCGCAAAGTGCTGAATGACAAGAGAAATTATGAAAAAAAAAAGGAAAAATTAAAAGTAACTTCAATTCTCTTGCAACGATTTTGTCTTTATGAAAGATTTAAAAGCAAGTGAGCAAATGAACGAAATAAATAAAATGGAATATCTTGAACAAAGAATGAATGATTAATTGTTTAGATTAATGAGTCGAATAATATTAAAAAGGAGATGACAACAGTAATTCCTGAAAAACGTAATGATTTAATAAATATGAGTGAGACTACTGAGTTAATCGGTGCAATTGGCGTGTTTCGAGTACCGCGAAATTTGTGGGGTCGCGACTGAGGTTATCCCTCGGCAAATTCCAAAGGCCATCAGTGCCCGAAATATATCGGTCTAGCTTCGTGTCCACAATTTTCAACTGCACCACAGCTTTAGAGAAGTAGGATCAAGGCAGCTGACAAACACTTTTTTTTTAATTCTAGTTATAAGTTTGTTTTATTAACCCAATGAATATTATTAATACAAAATAATTATTAAGAAAATATCAAATTTTTTGGAAAATTAATTAATTAATAATGAATCTTCAAGCATATTCCTAATTATTTAATCAAAGAATCGATTATTAATTTAAGATATGTTTTCAGAATTTCTAGTAATTAAAATTATTCATTAATTGATTAATTATTGAATTATGCATTCAAGATAATAAAACATCATGACATGCTCCTTCATTTTATATATTTTTTTTTCTCTTCCTATATTCTTTCCCTAAAATAATATTTTTATTGAATATCATTTACACTTAATATAAAATCAACAAATGTTTATTTATTGAACAAAAAAAAAAGAAAAAAATTATAAATATTCTAAAAAAATGAACTGACTCAGCATAATGCGACGATGTTAGTTACTTTACCTAAATTTCTAGACCTTTGAAAAAAGGAAATCAATCAAAATAAGAGAATACTTTGATGACAGGGGCTGGAAAGCGTTAAACGTTGGAAAAAAATCTAAAAGACTAAACCCTGCGCGCCTAATTAATTTTTATAGCTCGTTTCAAGCCGGTCTCCAGAGTCTCAGACGCATGATACATTCCATGAGTGAATCCTGTGAGACCACCGAGTCCCTTTTACCTTGTAACATACAGAAAGATTCCGGTGCGATTGTCGCATGAGTCAGAACATCCAAGTTTTTTTTCTTGAATGCAAAGTTCATCTCCAACCACCGGAGACGTTTAAAGAAGCGATAAAAAATAAAATAAAAGAGCTTAAATTTTTTTCTATCAGTCAAAGCAAAGTTTCTGGGTCACCATCTGTTTCCTATATACATTCGTGAATATATATGGATACGTACGTATGTACGCTACTTAAATATTTTCAAATGACATAGATGTCGACGAAGGCCTAGAAACTTCGACGTTTACAGATGAGGTTGTCCGGGACATCAGCCAATAATAAGTTCAATGTTCAACGACCTAAAGAAGAATAAAATGAATTACATCTAATACAAAGATTTAAAATAATTAAAAAATTATATTTATTGATTAATTTAGTGTCAGTTATTTATTTTCATCTTTGTCTTTTTATTTATTTGATGTTGATAATTATTTTTATGAATTATGTCAATTACATTCATTATTTATTCAATTAGAGTTGAATTTTCTTTTATGTTTGGAGTTATTGATCAATGAACTTTAATTATTTCTATTTTCTAATTTTTTTAACTAAAAAATATTTATAGCTGAAAAATTATTGATTGGCCATTTTTAGGAATAATTGAAAAAGTATGAGAAATTAGTTCTGCGAAGCTGCTGTTATAACATGATCCATGATCAATCAATTCTTCATGCTCTTCAAACTAAAATAAGGAAAATTTATCTCCATTCTTATTGATACTTTTTAACGGATATTACATCACAGTTTTAGTAGAATCTAGGATAAATAAAAATCATGGTTTGCTTAAAAAGCAAACGAAAAATTTCTCATCAAACAAAAGAAACCAAAAAGATATAATTTGTCCAGCTTCTCAAGACCTCTTGAAGGGCTGTAGTGGTGCCCCATTGATTGCAATACATAATTTCTATTGACAGAAAGAGGGAATGAAAATATTTTATGGTCAAATAAATTTGGGTATATAACGGGAAAGCATAGAAATGTAAACAATAGAATAGAATTTTTCTAATCATCATCACCACTGTCATCATCACGTATAGATTTGTAGGAATGTGTATGTATATGGAACAGATGAAATAGACGACTTAGTCAGAGGATAGCACATAAATTTGAAGAGGGTGTCATAGTAAAGTTGGCCCCATCTGGAAGAGATCTCTTGAGGGGTGAACAATTGAGTACCTCTCTGGAGAACTTGAGTTTTTTTCTTACTCACTTATGACTTTATATTTCCATCCCTCTTAAACTTACACTCTTTCCATGTAACTCCAGAGTCATATAACTGGAGAATACAATAGACCGCACGCCATTTTCACCACATCTATTCTTCCTACCTAACTATTAATTTTTGCGACTCACAAATTCTTCGGCAAAAGTATGGATGAAAGGAATAGCACTGGCAAAAGTTGGTTGAATTTCTTTTTTTTTCTTCCGTTTTTGCTTTATGTCTTTAGTGTCTTTTTCCATTCCTCGCTTATACATCTTTCATTGGAGCTTTGACTATTACTGGAGCAACGCCGGAGAACCGTGAAAAGACGAGGTAAAAATTCAAGAGTCGAGTGAAGCTCATGGGAAGTAATCAATTACACTCAGGGAATGAGAGAAAAGCGAGTATGAGGTTTGGCTTTTATACTGTGATGCACGGACCAAGTATAAAAGTTTATCTCTAGTTTTAGCGGCTTTTACTAAGCGCGAAAACCGACCTTGGAACTTTGCCAATCGGCCCACGATCTTTTCTATGCCAGAAACAGTCTAAGTCAATGAACACGAGGCACATTCTAGAGTTGCATAATTTTTATCATCGTGATTTAGCTAACTGATTTATAACCATTTTCACTTGGTTATTTTGATTTTCATAACATCTTAATAAAATAATCATTCAAGATTTTCAAATCATAATAAACATGTTCACAAAATATTATAAACGAAAATGAAGTTAATTCATTAGAAATAATCAGTTAGAGAAAAATTAGCTCTTCCATGTCACTATTTTCCTATATTCTGGATGAAATAGAAATGAATTTTTGATAAAAGTATATTTAATCTTTATCATGATTCAATAAAACAAGCAAAATAATGATCAGAAGAATACTAATAATAAGTACAAAAAGAAATAATTGAACTGAAGAAATTCGTTACACATTCATGGTTATTTAATTAAATACAAAGTTCTCTTGAATTTTGGGAATTTTATACGCTTCTCAATAGAACGAAAATTACCCAATTGTGTCATGTTTGATTTTGGTCCCTTGAATGTGCTCTCCAAACACAGTCGTTAAGCTTAAAAATGTCCTGCAATTCGATCCTAATTTTGGTTGAGGATTTTATTGACCATGAAGATTGTAACATGCTTGCATTTCGGATATGAACATCACATTGAAAGATGCGACGAGCCATGCATGACACCCCTCTTCTATTGGTCCTGATGTTCAGGGATGCTTTTATACTCATGTTGTACCAGTTATAATCGATAAAAAAAAAGAAAGAATAAAAGAGTAGGACATGAAAAATCAAAATGCGTTTTATTTTGCGATTTTTATTGTGTTTCGAGGGACCCAGGAAAAACTTTGAAGCATGAATTATTCGATAAGCATCTCATAAATTCCCTAAAGCAACGTCAAACAAGAGTCGAATTTACATCAAAGCAAAGGTACATTTTTAATGAATCTCGGGAGAATTGGCTCTCTGACACATTTGTCGATAATAGAACGCCTAATTTTAATGAAGAATTGTTTAATTATTGATAAAGTAGTAGCTTTTAAAATTTAGAAATCTAAAAAGCAAAACATAGTGTTAGGGAAAAGAGTATAAAAAAAAATAAGAAAAAAAAGAAGGATATTATAGGACTCAAGAATAAAGCGATGAAGAACAGGTGGTTTAGCTGACGTATTCAATGTTATCTCTCGCTGTTCGTTATTACAATGGATTGACTCGTAGCTCTGCAACTTTTCTGAATAGTTTGCTTTGCATTCACTACATTTCTACATTTAAAAATTCAGACAATATTAATGTTCAGTATAAAAGATATTTAATAGTAATGATGCATTCAAATTTTGTTTACTTGTCTATTGTACTATTAAATAATTTGATTCTCAGGCTTTTAATTTAGTTATTTTTATAATTTCAAATTTATATATGTATAATTGTACATTTAAATAATAAAAGATAATTTTATCTAATAAGTTTTAATCTTCAGCCGAAAATCTAAATAAGTATTGATGAGTATCTTCACCTCTTTTTTATTTTTCTAAAAACTTTCTCATCTTGAATGAAAACAAAATAGGAGAAGAATATTTTATGACTTAAGATCACCATCATAATCTTATTGAAAGACGCTGTTTGAGTCTTTTATTATCTAATCTGATGTATATCAGTATATTAAAATCTTTAAAATGATTGTGAATAATTTTTAATCTTATTCACATGTATATATATCACTCATCAGATATACGAAATAAGTGATTACTAGTGTACTTTATACATTTTCTTTATATTCATCAGCAATAATTTTAGTCCCGCTTCTCCTACGGTACTCAGTCCAATCTCCAGCGATTCTTATACACATATTCTATATCATCCTTACCTCCTGCTGATTTTTATTACTCCACCTGAAACCCAGTATAATAAATAACAAATATTTATCGAAAAAAACAAAAAAATATTTAACCACTGAATCGAAATTAATTTACTAGTACCTATATAAGAACAACAATGGTCAAATTCTTGTTCTAAAGAATAATTTAAAATCTCATAAAGTATCAAGACAAGTTAGAATCGAGACTTGTACAATATGCAGATGAGTTTTGATATACTTTTCTATCCCGCAGCGTAATTGATACATACAAATCATCCCAACGGAATTAAAAAAGAGTGTGAGTGCAAGGACCATCATAGTATAGGAGGGTAGATTGGAGACTGTTTGATGTCCATGACGCTCCGGTATCGCCTTTACAGTTCGCTGCACAGGTTTTTCTCTCCCTCTGGGTCCACTGCAGTCTAGTCTAGTAAAGAAAAAAAAAGTTATCATTGTTTCAACCGACTGAAAGTAAAAAGCGTTAAAACTTTTCTGAATAAATAACTAGATAACGGGAAATACATTAGTATATTTCTTCTTCCATTGAATCATCATCATTTATTTTTATAGTTCATCAGATGTGAAACATTCCGAGGTTCTAATTCCATTGACAATTCTTAGGTTAGTTGTCAAAGTGAGAAATTAATACCAAATTTAAAAAGTAACTGTGAAGTTTTGAATGATAAAATTCACTTATGCATATTTTGCGTTTTTTTTGTAAATACAAATTTTATTTAATTTATCTTTGCCTGCATTAATCGATTTAATACATTTAAATAACAATCGATTATAAGTCGCTCCCTTTTTAACCGATCGAGGTTATGTTTAGTTCTATATATAATTGTAGAGGTCCCCATTACTTTTGTGCAAATTTTGATGTTCCGATGATAAAAAATAAAATAAATTTATAAAAAATCAATTAATTAATTTTTATGGAAGGAAATTATAAAGAAACATAAGTATTTGTGTTATGAAAAAAATTATATCGTAATGGAATTATTGGAAATGTCATCGCTCTTGTGAAATTTTTTGGTTATAAAGTAAATAAAAAAGTAATGTAATTATTCGTGCGGGTTTTTATTTACAATGAGGTTATGAAAAAATTAAAGGAAACAAAGAAAAAATGAGAGAGCATGTAAAAAAATTCAAATTTAGCGGGATTAATAAAAAGATGGCGTTAAAGGAATATAAAAGAGAAAAAGAGAATAAAAGAGAGAGAAAGAGAAAGGAAAGTGAGGCAGTGGTGCCACCGCGAAAGTATTGGATGACGTACTGCACGCCAGATTGCTCCCTCCAAAAAGATATCCAAATTGGCAGCATTGTTTTTTGGTAGTTTACAAATAAAATGGCCGATATATGAGGGTATTTTATATGGAGATATAAAATATGCAATTTACGTAAAATTAATGACCATCGGTAGAACGTGGAGTAGTGCTCGCGACAAGTATTGGTCGCGTAAAGTGTCCTGATATAGTGCATAGTATCAGTGATAGTGCGGGAGTGCCGTGAGAAGAAGGTGGAGGTTGTCTTTTTCCGTCGGTTGCCGTCGTGAGACGCCGCGGGGCCCTCGCAATACCGAAACGGAGAATCACTCACACGGTCGTGGTGTCTCCAATACACGCAAGAAAAATATAACGTGGGTAAACGAAGAATATATATCCTTTTTTTGTGTACCATTGGCGCGCATGGTGGCGCGGCAAATATACAAATAAGACTGCATTTATATTCTTTGGCAGGTGAATAAAAGGTTTTACCTTCGCAACATCACGGAGACGAGATCTTGAGGTGGACACGAGTGCAAGTTTATAGTGGCCGTCTGGCGGGCAACGCGAATCGACGTGAGACATAGTGCTCACCTTCAGGGCTTGCCCTGAACCACCACGCGCCTTGTCACGAGTAGAAGGATAGCAGCGTCCCGTGTAGGGACGCAGATATGATACCCACGAACGAATATCACAGCCGAGATACTGGAGTGTGACGGGTACATCTACCTGGAGCCGCTCAAGATATTTCCCGCCGACCAATTCGTCGTTGTGGAACGAGTCGGCGCGGACGATGCGTTGACAGAGAGCGAGGTGCGAACAAGTAGCACGGTGGCCAGTGAAAGTGATCCTGATCACGCTACCCTAGCCAATATGTGCACAACCCCTGGCAATGCCGGCACAGGTTTTGGGTATGCGTGGTCATTTGGTCCTGGTACAGAAACCAGGGATAATGCACAAGGGGAATTGACAGCAAACATTAACTACGCTGTCAACAATAATCAAGATCAGGGTACCAGTCAAAAGATTCAGATTGATGTTAAACCAGCTAAAATCATCAATAGCACAGGAAGAAGAGCGGTGTTTACAATGAATGAGAGCTGTCAGCAAACACCAACATCTCATAGCCATACTGGAGCTCATAATCAAACGCATGTCACTCATGCACGAGTGAAAAAACATTCTGACGTTTTCACGCTTACCTGCGATAAGGGTGGATGCAACTGTGATGCAGCACACTCGACACCGGCTTCTACAACTCTCTTTCCTAATGCTTTAGTTTTTACTACTACGGGTGATAAACATGCCATGAGCAAACCTTTTATGACACCAATCGGGCCGCTTCAACTTACTGCTGAAGAGTGCAATGAAATATTGATGAAAAGAGCTGCGGCTGCTTCGAATCAAGCTAGCGCTAACAATGTATCTACGAGTCAGACTGATACAACAGCACACTTTGGCCACGTGCTCACTCACGTCAACACCACACAGATAGATACTAAGATTAAACAACAGCAGGACATGGGAAGTCAAGCACGCGTGCCAAAGGAGAGGCCTTATTCATGCTCTGAGTGTGGTAAATCTTTTCTCCTTAAACACCATCTTACTACTCATGCGAGGGTTCATACAGGAGAAAGACCTCACATCTGTGTCCATTGTGGCAAAAGTTTTGCGCACAAACATTGTCTACATACTCACCTCTTGCTCCATAGCGCCGAGAGACCATACCAGTGTCGGGAATGTAAAAAATCTTTTACTCTGAAACATCATCTGGTTACGCACACACGTGTACACACGAGAGAACGGCCGTTTGTTTGTCAAGAGTGTGGTAGAGCTTTCCCGCTAAAACGTCATCTAGTTACACATAGCAAGTTTCATTCAGGAGAACGACCATTTGTTTGTTCTGAATGTGGTGAATCTTTTTCTCAAAAAGACCACCTTACTATGCATTCGCGCTTCCATGGCAGTCTCCATCCTTTTGTGTGCTCTGATTGTGGGGCAACCTTCCAGAGAAAATTCGAGCTTGTCAATCACGGTCGTCTTCATGGTCGAGTTCCACACTCTTGTACTGTATGTGGAAAAGAGTTCCTGCAAAAAAGAACGTTGCTGGCTCACATGCGTCTTCATACTGGAGAAACTCCATTTGCCTGTACTGTATGTGGTGATGCTTTTGCTAGGAAGGTAGATCTGGTGACTCATTCCAAGATGCACAACACTATCATTGATGACAAGACCATTACGTGCAGGTATTTATTTTATTATTTTATTCTTTTTTAATTCCGCCAAAATAACACTGGCGGAAGATAAAAAACACCGTCCCTCTCTTTCTTCCCTCAGGGAATGTGGCTTGGACTTTTCTAATCAGGAAGCACTTACTTTACATTTGAGGTTACATGGTGGTGACAGGACTCTTGTGACGGATTTGTGTGGATTGGCAGCAGCTTTTCAACAAACACCAGGTCATTTTCTATCACAAAATACCACTGGAACTCAACACGTATGTATTTATATTATTTTATACAATATCATGAAAATTGAAAAAAATAACTTTAAATATTTTTTTCAGATAAATGGACCAACAATCAATAATCCTGGAGTGAGTCACATGCAATGTGCAACTCAAACATCACCCCCAGCTGGACCGAAACCCAAACCTCACTTGTGTCCTGATTGTGGTCGTGGATTCGCTCAGAAACACGGGCTATCTCAACATCAACGGCGTCATACTGATGGCAGTTGTCATATAAGATCGCATGTCTGTGATAAATGCGGCAAAGCTTTCTTCCAAAAGAACCATTTATTGTTACATCAACGTCAGCATATGGATCCACCTCCAAGTATACTAAGACAACAACAAAGATTAGCTGCTCAAGCTGCTGCTCAAGCTCAGCAACAAAATCAACAACAAAATCAAGTTCAACAACAATCACAACAGCCTCAACAACAATCGCAACAGCAACAAAACCAACAACAAGCCCAGCAAGTGCAGCAACAAGTGCAACAGGCACAGCAAGTTCAACAATCACAACAAAATCAACAACAAGTGCAAACAACTCAACAACAACAAGTGCAACAGCAGCAGGCCCAACAGCAAGTTCAACAACAAAATCAGCAGCAGGCCCAACAACAAGTGCAACAACAATCTCAACAATCACAACAAACGTGTAATGTTGATACTAAAACTATTCAGTTGCAAGCAATACAACAACAAGTTCAACAGCAGGTTCAACATCAACAGCAGCAGCAGCAGCAGCAACAGCAACAACAGCAGCAACAGCAACAGCAGCAGCAGCAACAACAACAGCAGCAAGCGCAACAACAGGTGTGCTCAGTGGACGCAAAAGCAATACAATTGAATGTCACTATGTGAAATAACTATAAAAATAGTGAATGGAATGAAGGCTATGACGACTGTGACTTTGACGAAGACGATGACTTTGAATCTAAAAATCGTGATAATCATGATGGTGATGACAATGAAGATGCACCCCTCAATGCGCACTTGGCTGCAACCCACTGCACGCACTTTTCTTGTACTAACATTACACCCTAGTTATATATTTATTAAATATATTTAGAAAGAAAGAAACAAAAAAATCAAGAAAGAATCAGGCATAAAGTAATCGATTTTATTACAAGAGTATATATATATATATAAACAAATTATACATATATTATTCTAATTATGTATAAGGCTTGTAACAAGAAAAAAATAAAATAACCATATATTAGTGTTTTACATATACTTTTAATCTATCATTTGATTTTTTAGAATATATGTAAAATGGAAAATAAGTACTAAAAACAAAGATATGCGTTGATAAAAAAAGTGAATGAATAATAATAAACAAAAATTAGTTGCCTTATCAAAATGATATAAAACTTTTAAAGATATATTATTAACTATTTGATTTTTGATGCAAACGATAACAAAAGAAACGCGCAAAAATGCATCATGTTATTTTTCATTCTTAATTTTTATTTGTAGAATACAAATTTATAAAGAAAAATGAAAACAAAATATACACATTGAATAAATAACTACAATTATACGTGAACATTTTATCCTAATCCTCATCTAGGATAAGCAGACCAATCAGTTTTCTGGATTATATTAAGTAAATATACAAATCAAAAGAATTGGAGCGGAGTTGAAATTGAAATGATATCTTTTTTTTTAGATAAATATTTTCAAACAGATCTTTTTTTTCTTTCATCGCAGAATGATGTTTGATGCATGTATCTGTTTTGGAGGAATTCAGATGCTTTTCGTTGGTCTATTTGTCCTACCTCAAACTATTTTGAATTCACTTTCTTTGAACGACTTGGAGATTTATATAGATAATTTCCTACCAATTCTCAGGTAGTTCTGAAATTGTTGTATATATATATATACACGACATTTATATGTGTAAATATATACAGATATACATATACATTCTATAGAGAAAGGATTCTCGGTTAGAGATGGAGTAACAGGAACGACTCAAATAGAAACAGAGAGTGAGAGATCGACAGCAAGAAAGGAAGAAAGGAACAGGTCATCCCGTACTTGCCGCGCGAGTTTCGATGTAGGCTATGTCAAGTAACCCCTACATAAAGGAATCTATCGCGCGGCTTTTGCGTCATTCGTTCTAACACGAATCGTCAATGACAGCAACAAAGTTGATGCATGGCTATTTGAGAGCTTAAAGAACAAAGGGCTTTAAATTTTCCCAAACTTAAATCTACTCCAAAACATATAGAACATTAAAAATTATTGGTTATACATTTTTTTCAAAATAATATGATTTCAATTATAATAATAACTCATAATGGAGTATTTAAACAGGAGTTGATGTCATTTAAATAATAAACAAAAAGTTAAATGAACAAGTTGATAATTAAATTAAAAATTGGTGTAACTTGGAGTGATAGTATAATTGAAATGTTTTATTTTTATAAAAATAAATGAGGAAGTTATTTATTGACATTTGAATTTATAAAAAATGAGTAATCATCGAAGTTTCGTGATTTTCTTTGTTCTATAGAAAAAAATTGCTCGAGGCTTACCAAGTTGTGTGTAACCTCGCTGTGATTAACGCCACCTTATGACAATGTCCGGAAGCTTCCGGAGCGCAGCACGCTTGCGCAGTAGAGAGTTCGTCCCGCCTGCGAACCGAAATAAATCGAAGTATTCATATTGGCCGCAAGCGTGCAAGAGAGATCGCAAGACGTGGGAAAATAGAAGAGAGAAGGAAAACACGAGCGCGGCCTCATCGGTTGGCACTCTGTCGCTGGCCAGAGTGCTGTCGTTGAACGTGAAGGCAAGTAGAGAGACTGCGCTACTGCAGCTTGTAGTGATGATCAAAACGAGTTGTTGTTTTTCGTGTCCAATGCGAGCAAGAAGCTGTGATTCGCGTTGAAGACAACGGATTATTCAACAGTGATTATCAACGCTGCTAACTGCTACTACTACGGATGCATATGGAGGTGCGTAAATACATTAATTTGATCGAGAAAATACACGCGTCTTTGTTTAGTTTTGACACAACACGCCGCGTCATATACAGTTCATCACATACCATACCTTGACAAATCAGGCCATTTTGCTGATTCCTAAGACTTCTGATCCATTAGATAACATTTCTTGAAGGTATCTAAACCATTTTTAGACTCACTCAATAAAAAATACCCCCAAGACTGTTGTTCAATTTCCCACCAAGTCGAAACGCAAAAAGAAATGTCTTGCTTGCGTCTTACTCGCTTACTACGCAATTCAATCATTTTTTAGAGCTTCTTACTTGATATTAGCTTGACAAATAGTATAAATATCATTAGTTTACTTCTAAATGTATCCAATTATTTATCGAATAATGCATGACTCTTTGTCTCACTTTAACAAATCGATGTGGGAGATCTTGTCGTCATATTCCGACCTCGTCTTTCTCTCCGGCCATAGTTGTGCTGTCTCTTTCACTCCCTCGCTACGGATTTGTATACACTCTCAGCTGATAGGGACCTGTGTCAGCTGCCCCGGAGTTAAGAGAATGAGTGAGTGAGAAAGAAAACATTAGTAAGAGAGAGACCATGAGTTCCTTACTCTGGAAGCTATACTTTTTTTCTTTTCCTTCCCTTTTTCCTCCCCCCCTTTTTTGTCCCTTTTTTCATTTTATCACTATTTCTCTCACATAAATTATCCCCAGTCATGGGTTTGATTGTTATTCTTTACCTGCAGTTCTCCATTTCATCTATTCCAACTGTCACGTCTGCTGCTACTTCTGCTTTTCCATACGCTTTCATACTCCGTTTGTCAATTGACATTAATGCTTGTCCTCTCAGCAACTGAGTCCTACTCTAGATTCGCGACCTAGATCCACCGAAATTCATTCACTCAATTCCCCACGTCCTCTTTTTTTACGCTTATTCTATTGTCTGATATCAATGTAAACCAACATGAGAAATGATAACATTCATTTGCAAGATAGTTGTGATAATAATAATCCTTTGTTTTGTATACAAAAGCACAGCTGATTTCAAGACATGGCGCTTGTATCGCGACCTACGACCTTATCAGTATATAAAACCAAGATCAAATCTTGTACGATCAATACAGCTTATATGAATTACTCTGTGATAATCGACATGCGCGATTTACCACTTCTTCGTATATACATCATGGATGTTGCTAGGTTGTATCAAATTGTTACCTTCTTCTACTCTTCTCTGTCGTCATTCATTCAAATTAGACATTCAGGTGGTCAATTAATTTCCTACTGTTATTCACTTCACTGATGTTGTTACGAAACTTCATTACTAAGACATTAAAAACCTGAAAAAAAAAACATTATCATTAAATATCATCAATGAGATTTTTAATTTTACTCTTTAACTCATTTATAGTTCGTCCACCTCTTTATTAAATTATTTTATTAACTTTAACTCTTGAAAAATATAATGTCATTGGCCTCCTTACTTATTTCCTTTGTTTCTAACTACAGAACGTAGTATATAGTAATACTTCTCGCTGGGAAAATGATGCTCAGAAAAAACTTCAGATTGTAAGATATAGAAATCGATAAGTTACTTTGATTAATCTTTACCTTTTATATCAGTGTTTATATTGTTGTTTTTCTTTATTTGATTCTGTTATATAAATAATTATTTATTTTTGAGATAAGTAATAAACAATCATTGATTATTATTGATTTTATTTTTATTTCAGCCTTATTTTTGCTAATAAACGTGTTCAATAAATTAGAATGAGTAACATCTTATTGTTCGCAGATAATTGTTATTGTAAAGTTATATAATGATGAAAAAAATAACAAAAGAATATTGAAAGTAAATATTGTGAATCGATAAAACTGTTGGATAAACTCCAGATCGAATTTAATGCAAAAAAAAAAAGAAACAAAATTAGAATACATTTTCTTTTTTTACTTTTTCATGTCTTCGTGGAGGTTAGTTGTTGGCTAATATTCCAAGTGCAATCATTGGAACAATAAGAAAAAACAATTTTGAAACAGAACAACAAACATATATTGTGAAGCATAAATGTTTCATATACTATTGGATAATTGATTCACCACGAGGTACCCTTGGCTCATTTTTATTTTCACATTTGTCAGAAATCGATGGGGTACAATGGGTGGCCTTGAGCCATCACTCAACGTAAAAAGATAAGTGGAAAAGGTGAAAAAGGTTATTTTTATCGATAAGCAAAACTATTTCGTTTTATGTTATATTGAAATAGAATATATATATATAGGAAAGTATAAACTCAACGTCTTCATATTTTTTCCTAGAGCTCTTCATTCTTTCATCATCATTACTTGTTCAACTTTCATTGTATAAAATGTCGAAAAATTTTGTATCATCAACTCACAAAGAAGCATTAACTTGAAGTGAGTAAAATCAAAGATATCTTTGAAAATTCATCAAATATATTTGCATTGTTTAAAATTTGCACGTTATCATTAAATGTGACAATGAAAAATTTTTGAATTTCAATTACATATCCATATTCATTCATTTTATTCATTAAATTTAATTGTGCCTAATTTATCAACTGATTTGGATTAATTGAGAAAGTAAATACATTTCATTAATACTTTTTTTTATTCTTATTAGCAATAATAAACATTTCATTACTGAATCAACATAAAGTATTAGTAAACGAAAGAATGAAAACATTCGAAATAAAAACTTGAAAAAATTGTATTTGATCATTAGATCTTTATTTCTACTGCATTAAAAATTTATTTTCTTTGTTTAAGACGATGTTTTTTTTTGTTTGAACAGGTGTTTGAATGTGATAATTTAAATGTTAAATAAACAAAACATTAATGATTCAATACTGCGCACTTTTATCTTTGTCGTACGATAGTAATCTTGAAATAATTTATCCAATGATAAAATGTATCACGTACTTTTTATTTTTGCTTTATCTTTCTTTAATTAAATCATTTGTCTATCGAACTTGAACTTATCAGCCTTGAAGAATAATATACAGCTTTTAAAACAAAAAATTTTATTGCTAAATTAGAGAAAAAAGTCTTGATTTATGTTTAAATATTTTCCTATTCCTCTTGTGATTATGATAATTTATTCAGAGTTGTATTTTCATTCCATTTCATTTGAATAAAAAAAAACCAACTTTCAAACTTGAATACCATACATAATCTTCTATTGGTTCGTTATCAAAGATATTTATATGAAATATCTTAGTGTTAATTGTTTAGAATTATTATTGGGTATAAGCTAGCTCCGTTATTTTTTAACGTCTTCGATTATCGAAAATATTGATATTCATCAATTGTACATAAATGTTTATGGATCGACATTTACTGGATATAAGCATTTATTATTTCTAGTAAAATTTACAAATAGGTAATTACTTCTAATCAGGGTATTTGATTAGTTATGTTTATTGATTTAATGTGACATTATATTAATGATTAAATAATAGCTGTTTATTATAGACCTCTTGTCGTTAATTGTCTTCGTAATTATTATTCAACAGAATATATTGTATAATCTAATCTAATATTGAGTACATTAAATACTATTAGTAATAATGATTTTGTATCCTAATTAGAGATAAAAATATTAATTATGTACAAATTATTAATTTTGAAAACATAAATATTTTCTATTTCTTTGAAAGATTATCCATTATTTTATGATATGTACAAAAATAAAATGACTAAGATAAAAAAAACATTATATCTCTTATCAAAGAATGAATTCTAAAAACCAATTAAAATTTTTGTTATAGGTGTCCCCGAACCGGCGCTGCCTGAACCAGCTTAACAGCTGATCGGAGTACGAGGCGGCGGTGAACGGGGCCACAATTGCACCACCACCCCGCGTTGGAAAAACTTGAAAAATTCGTTGACCACAATATTGATCGATGGTGGATCAATAGGAAATTGGAAGGAATTAATCAATTAAAATAAATACATTTTAATATAAATACAAATAATAAAATTCGCGAATTTAATATCTTCAATCGAGAGAGCACTCAGAGACAACAGTTAACTTGATTACAATTTGATTAAACATGGTCAAAACTTTTCAAGCTTATCTGCCCTCCTGCCATCGCACTTACTCGTGCATACACTGCCGTGCTCATCTCGCAAATCATGACGAACTCATTTCTAAGGTAATTGATTAAATATTTAATTAAAGACAATGCTAATCACATATAGCCTTCAGCTATTTTAGCTAATATGCGAATTTCCGCCTTCTCTTTCTGTTTCAGTCCTTCCAAGGCAGCCAAGGTCGTGCCTACCTCTTCAATTCCGTGTAAGATATCTATACATCAACAGTAGATTTAGCTATTGCACACGCAAACAAATGTATTATTAAATTATTATTTTTTTATTAGGGTTAACGTAGGGTGCGGGCCGGCCGAAGAGCGAGTTCTGTTAACTGGCCTTCATGCCGTTGCTGATATTTATTGCGAATGCTGTAAAACGACTCTTGGTTGGAAATATGTAAGTAAATTATAGGATTAAAATGAAATGAATGGATAAGGCAGCATAATTCAAATATTTTTTTTAGTAGATTAAAAAAAATCGTTAAAAATTTTTAAGTGTTACAAAAAAATTTAGAGAACGGCTTAAAATTAATATTTAAAAAAAAATGAATTATAAATACAATTTTTTATAAATTCTTTTACATATAAAAGTATTCTAAGTATTTAACATAATTGAACAAATAACTTAAAACTCACTTTTAGATAAAGAACATAATTTATTATATATAAAAGAAATGAAGTAAAAAAATTAATGGATATTTTCGATTTTTTCAGGAGCATGCGTTTGAGTCAAGTCAAAAATATAAGGAAGGTAAATTTATAATTGAATTAGCCCACATGATTAAAGAAAATGGATGGGAATGAACCTTGGGACAGGGGGGTAATGACATACCGCCCCTGGTTACTAAAGTCCCATCAACAAAAACTTCAAATAAGGAAAAAAATTTAAAACAAACATAACAATGCCTACAATGTTGTTCTAATATTCAAATGTGCGGCGTCCTATTTTCAAACAACAGCCCTCCTTTGACAAACCACCAACGAAAGTCTGTGATTTCATTTGTGATTTGTAATCTTAGTAATGTTTTTCCGTTCTGGACAATTCATTACCGTTTTTTATTTCTCCAAACGTGAGCTTAATGGACTTATACTTTGGGAGAGTAAAAAACCGGAAATAAAGGATTTCAAAGAATGGAAGGACACTGAAAAATAACTTATGTGACTAATTGACACATAATGATGAGTATTGTAAAGAAATTATTTTTGAGAAGAATAAATCGCGAAGAAATAAAAAAAAGAAACAAATAGAGTAGAAAAAATAATTTTCGCGAAATGATTGAAATAGAGAAACGATTAAACATGTCGGCGATGTTGCTATGGTAAAGATGACGTGCAGAGAAGAGTTAAAATTGAGTAATGGAGTGCCCCTTCTCTTTTTTTTCTCTCGTTCTCTCTCTTTCTATCTTAATCTTGATAAATATTAACAGCCAAGTCGTGACAACGACGTCTTTGGCATACAAATGGATTGTGCGGGGCACTCATGAGTAGTTTATTCAATACAAAATGACAAGGGAAGAAAAATTATCAAATATTGGATGATGTTAATCTGGAAATAAACAAAAAATCCTCTTATCCGCCGGAAGCAGCGCGAATATTCCAAACTGCTGGACTGACTGCCCTGCCTGCCGCATCTATCGTTGGAATTTCACTGCCGATATTCCTAAATAATAATTAAAAAAAAAAAAACAAAAATGAAAATAATACTGTAGCCATCGTTACGGCACAGTTGTAGCCCCAGCGTAGCCTACACTAATTAATGTATTAAAGCCTATATTACAACATTATAGAACTTACAATATAGTTAATAATTATTATAAGAGTACGACTGTGAAAATGTGAATAATTAATTATGTATATTACATAAATATACATAATGATATAAACATGAATTAAAAAACGGGAGACAAAGGAATATAAAAGGTCTGGCAAAGGATTGTAATTGAAAAACGAAAATGTGATCGAGTGTGCTCGCTTGATTCTTATGTTTTCTTACGCCTGCCAAACTATCTGTTTGTCTGCCAGAAAATGCTACTTGGAATACAGTAGTAGAGTTAAATCAAATATGTTATATTATTGATATAATTGTTGTTGATTCTGCAGGATATAGAGTAATTATCAAAGATTAATTTTTCTCATAAATTTTACACTTTATCAAAACAAATTATTTTTCTTTGATTCAAGCGTGTAATAATGTTGGAACTGCGCCTTATTCCCGCGCCATCAAATCAATGAACTTTAAATTGAAAAACAAATCTATCACTGAGGTAATTGCTCATTATTCTTAATATCGATCTCATTTGTAATTAATTAATAAATTAATTAAACTTATTAAATTGAAGTGAGAAGGAATAAGCGGGTCGGCAAAGAGTGTTTTTTCAATTAAATGTTTTTTAAGAATAAATTTTTAATCGAATAGATAAAATTATTCATAATCAAATGGTAAAAGCGTCAATTACTGGGTGTTTATGTCATTGCAATTAATTATAAAATTTTTTATTTCAATTACTGAAATTATTATTAGAATAAATTTTAATGTTAATTGAAATTAGTTGATATATATAATATTAATTATTGTCGTTATTACATTTTAGTAAACATTAAATAATGTATCCAGCCGTTGATACTTTTGTTCAATTAGGGAATTATAATTACGAAATGACAGTGTAATTGAAATATGTTTTATTGATAGTAGAATTTAGTGGTATATTCATTATTATCATTATCGTAGTAACTATTACTACTATTACTACTATGATTATTCTATGATTGAATGTTATTAGAATTGTAATTTACGTATTTGTTGTTTAGTAGAAAGAATTGTGGAGGGCACGTAAGCCGACCCGTAATGTCTTAATATCTTTTTAGATGAAAGAATTTGAAAAGTGCGTGTTACGATAGCTATTCTGTATACATCTATGCTCGCATATCCATGTGATGAAAAATAGATAAATAAAATCGTGTCACTCGATATTGTGCCAATGGCATGAGGACATTAGGATTGGTCAATCATCTATTGGTTAAACAACTCTTATCTGAGCTAAGATGATTATTCAATCATCATGTGTAATAATAAAAGTAAAATTTCGAGTGAAAAATTACGCATATATATGAAAGTGCAACATGTTCTGATTGTGCAGGTCATTTACGAGAGATTGTGAGAGTGCTTGTGGTGGCCTAATCCTCGCTATGTCTCTCGAGAATACTTTTGATATTAATGTGCTGAAAAATGAAACATAAAAAAAAAAATAATAACTTTTCCCTTCCCCTATAATTATTTTTCTGTATTTCGTCTTGATAAAACAAATTGAGTCCACTGACCACGAGTCTATCTTTTTGAAAATTATTCTTTTAGTCATCACTGATGTTTCTATCCACAAAATTCACAGAATTTGCTTTGTAAAACGTATTCGTAATAAAAATATTTCAAAATATTTGTGTTAATTTGATATTTTGTTGATAAGAAAAATAATTATTTTTAATAGGTTTTATTGTTGCAATATCATAATAATAACAAAGAAGAAACAAAACAAAAAAATTTGAAATTATTTTTTATTTAAATAATGTAATCAAGAATATAAAGAAGTTTAATGTTTATAATCTTTGGAATCGTATAATAATAAGAAAATTAAATAATTTCTGAATATTTTTCTTTTGATTCAATCGGTGAATCAATTGCGATTTGGAAGAGAGCACACGCATTTAAGCTAAAAGTTACTGACATAATATTTTTTCACAACAACCAATTAAATATATTCCAAATAATAAATATATTAAAAAATGAAACTTTTTTTATTCTATCAATATATAATAATTATCAATTTTATGTTAAAAATTATTGTTAAATAACGTATATAATACAATATACATATATGATCATTTATTTGTCCAGTAAAACTTTACAATAAAAACAAAACTTTTAAAAATAAAACTAAAAATAAAAAATCAATTTAATTATGCTGCATATGATGATTTAATGATTTTTATATATACATTAAAACATTAATTTCTTTCAATAAATTATTATCTGATATTTATTACCATTATTTTCTTCAAAATATCACTTTTATGTATATCATTATAAATTTTGGCTTCAAATTGATTACATATCTCATAGAGATAAAAAATCCTGAAAAAATTAAGCATGAGATGAGATTGCTCAAAGCATGGCTTGATAGTGGTATTACATATTTAGGCTATTAATTCGCTAATTGTTTACTTTTACTTCTTTTTATATGATCTGAGTCTGGAGTATGTCAATCAGTAAAAAATAACACATACTTTCCCTTTTTCATTTTATTTGATTTCACATATGCAACATTCCCTCTCTTTTCCCATCTCTTACAACTTTACTCTCGTCCTATCTTAGTCTCTGACTTATGTATATGTATTACCATACTGCTTGGTCCACTGGTCTCCAGTCTCAGGCTCAAGTCTGACCTTATTCTTCTCCATCTTCTTCTTCATTGTAGGTTTATGCTCAATCAGTTGCTGCAGCACAAAGGAACATTCAAGTAGTGTAGTGCGCTTCGAATATAGCTGGTAGTTTCTGAATAGATAAATTTAGATCCTTCATCGCTTCATAAATTTTGCATAATATTGAACTTAAGTTCACTTAATATCGATAAAAAACCGTGAAAAAATAAAACTGTGAAAGTTGTGAGACATTTATTATTAAAATTACTATAATGAAGCGTTCAAAACATTGGTGGATTCTTTTATTGTTATTTGTTGTAAACATTGATACCAGTTTTGGAGTCTCTGAAAGTAACTTAAATGAAAATAACTATCATGGATGTCCGCAAAAATGCTGGTGCTATTATACTAGTGTTAGATGTATGTTTCAAGGTCTAACGAAAATACCAAAAATACCTGCAAATACCACAATATTGTGAGTTACTTTTTCATGATTTTTTTTCAATTATTTATACAACTATTTTTTTATATTTATTCCTCACTAGAGTGAATTATCATTTTAATGTAATTATTAAACATCTCATGATCTCACAAGAGATAATTTGTAAAACTGATAAATTGTTAAGTTATACCGTCATTTATTATTTTTGTACTCACTTCTATGAACTATTGTAATTCTTTGATAATTTTATGATCTCTCAGATCTTTTTATGGGATTTCTAACAAGAGAAAACCTTGAACAAATTCTATTGAACTATTCACAAAGAAATTTTGATTTTTAACAAAAATATATTATTTCATCAATTAGAAAATTATCTCAACAGAATTTAATTTAAAAAATATGATTTATTTTAATTGAAAGAATCTAAAATTTATTTTTAAGTGAAAAAGCCAAAAAAAAAACAAACAATAAAATTATAGCACGTTTTCTCAGAATAGATAAAAGTTTATTTTAATTCCACACTGTTTTAGAACAGGAAACTACTGCTTTTCGTGATGATTTATAGTTTAGACGATAATTTTTAGAGCTGAGATAATATGTTTATAAAATTTTCATAATAAAAATAATTTTTCTTCTTAAATTCTTTGCTTCGTAAAAACTATTTTGCTCTAAAGTGTACATAAGTATCAGCAATGTTATTCTTCTTTCAGTTTACATAAACATTTATTCTCATCATTAACGATTTCTAATAACTGTTTACAGAGAAAACATTTATTAATTTCAAGAATAATTTCATCTGTAAAAATTATCATTTTTATTTTCCTTTGACAATGGTCGATTTATACAAACATTTATTGATGAAAAAATGAATTTTTTTTATACCACATGAAGATATAAAGATAATGTTTGTTATAAAACTATTATGATAATTTTACATTTTAATAATTATAATAAAGATAATAATAATAACACTGCCAATAAAAATAATCAATTTTGCATTGATAGATCTTATTCACTGAAGCTGAGAGATTGAATGCCTAGCAGAAAATCAATCAGATTTGATTGCAATGACTCATTAAAAATACATGACATTTGCAATTAATTGAAATGATCTTTTAATCAGTGATAATAGAAAATAATTAAGAACGATTATGTTAATGGTTGACTAACAGTTGTATGAAAGAAAAAATAATTAATAAGTGGAAAGCTGGAGCATTTAACTTTCAAAAAAATATCATCAACTAATCAATAAATATTTAAAACAAAAAAAAAATTCTTTAACTTTATTAAAACTAATCGGACTATACTTTCATCCAAGTCTTAATAAAATTACAACTAGTTTAAGTATAACAGTAATAATGGAAAAAATAATAATTATAATAAAGTGAGAACAAATTCTTTTTCCAGAGACTTACGGTTTAATGAGATAGATGATCTCCCTGTGGGCGTATTTCATGGTCTAAAACACTTGGATACTATTCTCCTAAATGACAATAAAATAAAACACTTAAAAAAGCATACATTTAGTGGATTACGAAACTTGAAGATACTTAATTTACACAACAATCATATCACTTTGATAGCTCCTGGTACATTTGCTCATCTACCAAATCTCAGGCAGCTTCATCTACATTCAAATAAATTGACAGAAATTCTAGCTGGAACATTTAATGACTTACCAAAATTGGAAAGATTATTCTTGCAAAATAATCAAATTCGTAGACTACCAGCTAATGCTTTTGAAAATATAGGATTTATGACAAGATTGAGACTTGATTTTAATCCATTAGAATGTGATTGTGATCTCTTGTGGTTAGTAACAAGATTCCAAGAAAATCCAACTGTTGAAATGACTGCAGTTTGTCATTCACCTGCTGAAGTAAAGGGGAGATCTTTGACGAGTCTTTTTATTGATGACTTTCATTGTCGTAAGTAAAGAAAAATGAATTATTTTCTTATTGACAAGTTTTTACCCTAAATTATTTGAAAAGATTTATTAACAGAGTAAAATTGTGTTTTATCGTTCAATTATTTGGCACTTTATCAAATTTGAGTTGGTTTTATTCACCAAAGCAAAAATGAAATAAATTGTTGATTTGATGAAATTGTATTAAATTTAAGAAAGATTCATTTGAATAGCTTAAAAATATATTTTTGTTTTATAGATATGCCAAAAATTATGAAAGACCCAGAAGACATAAAGGTAAATGTGGGGGATACAGCATATTTTACTTGTCAAGCAAGTGGAGATCCAAAGCCAAGAATAAAGTGGATGAGAAATTCTGATACAGTAAATGTAGATGGCAAGAGGTATCTCTTGAAGGATGATGGAACTTTAGTTATTTTCCAAGTGAATGAAAATGATATTGGTGAATATGAATGTATAGCTGAAAGTAAAATGGGATATACTATTTCACGAAAAGCTCGAGCTATTGTGACTGCAGCACTTCCTGCGATTCGTTTTATTGAAGTAAGAACTACTGAAAAAAACACTCAATGCCTGTTTGAAAACTTAACAAAAGAATCATTGTATGAACTGTTACATATTCTAAAAACTCAAATAAATTTAATCGTTTTTATGAATTTTTAGGTACCGCAATCTCAAACAGTAAAAGTTGGAGATACTATAATTTTAACATGCCGAGCAGATAGCAAACTGTCCGTCCAATTAGAATGGTGGAGAAATGGTCAACGAATTCATCAAGATTCTCGTCGAGTGTTTTTAGAAAACGAAGGAAGCAAATTAAAGATCCATTCAGCCCAGCATCAAGATTCAGCTCGTTATATCTGTCAAGCACGAAACATTAATGGTTTTGCGGAAGTTAGTGCGGACATAAAAGTCCTCGTAAAAGATTCATCAACTCCAATACTGACATATAAACCTTCAAGTGATCTAGAAGTCGAGTTAGGAGCAACAGTGGAGCTTCCGTGCAGAGCCAAAGGGGAACCTAAACCTCAGATCCACTGGAAGAAAGATGGAAGTGCTGTAGAAATATCTCCGAGGTTCAAAATATCACGTGGAGGTTCTTTATATATTTATAATATAACAAATAGCGATACTGGACGTTACGAGTGCAATGCTGTAAATGATCATGGGCGTGTAACAGCTCAATGTCTTGTGCGGGTCCGTGATAAAATATTTGGATCATTAAACAACGATATTATTCAACGGGCATTTAATGACGCAACAATAAAAATTGATAGAGCCATTAATCAAACACTCGTGTCTCTTTTTGGGCAATCAGACGTTAATGATAAGGCTAAAAATAACAATCAACATAGAACTTCACCTTCAGGACACGTAGATCTCTTTAGACTAGCCAGATTTCCTAACTTTCAGGCTAGAGCTGCTGCCAAACCGGCTGAAATATTTGAACGAACTCTTTATAATATCCGACAGTATATTAATCAAGGACATTCAATGAATGTTTCTGGTCCTTTTAAATATGAAGATATTCTGAGTAAAGAGCAGATTGAAGAAATAGAGAAACTTTCTGAATGTACAGGTCATAGAAAAAAATTACGCTCCTGTAGTCACAACACCTGTTTTAACAAAAGGTATCGAAGTATTGATGGAAATTGTAATAATCTGGATAATCCTATGTGGGGTGCGTCATATACAGGCTTCAGAAGAATTCTCCAACCAATTTATGAAAATGGTATTTCTCAGCCAGTTGGATGGGATAAGAAACGGCTTTACTATGGATTTCCTAAGCCACCAGCGAGATTAGTGTCCACGAAAATAATTTCTACTCACAAAATTACTCCAGATACCAAAATCACCCATATGGTGATGCAATGGGGTCAATTTTTAGATCATGACCTAGATCATGCCCTTCCTGCAATATCTTCTGAATCATGGGATGGAATTGATTGTAAAAAGTCCTGTGAGCATGCTGCTCCATGTTTTCCTATGGAAGTTCCTAGAGGTGATCCAAGAATCACTAATAGAAGATGTATAGATTTTATTAGGACAAGTGCTGTGTGCGGTTCTGGAGCAACAAGTATACTTTGGGGTCGTGGAGTAATGCCCAGAGAACAGATGAATCAATTAACCAGTTACTTAGACGCTTCTCAAGTTTATGGGTATAATGATGAATTAGCACTTGACTTGAGAGATCGAGTAAATGGACGTGATAGAGGATTACTTAGAGAAGGTGTTACTTTTCCTGATAAAAAACCACTTTTACCATATGCTTCTGGCCAATTTGTTGACTGTCGAAGAGATGTTTTAGAGTCGTCAATAAATTGTTTTGTCGCTGGAGACATTAGAGCAAATGAACAGGTTGGACTCTTAGCTATGCATACAATTTGGCTGAGAGAACACAATAGACTAGCTCGAGAATTGGCAAACATAAATCCTCATTGGAATGGAGAGAAGATTTATCAAGAAGCAAGAAAAATAGTTGGCGCTGAAATGCAACACATTACTTATCATTATTGGTTACCCACTATTTTTGGTCAAACCATTGATGAACTTATTGGACCTTATTTAGGATATAACCACAATTTAGATGCAAGTATTTCTAATGTATTTGCAACAGCAGCACTCCGGTTTGGTCATTCATTGATCCAACCGCGTTTAGAACGACTTGATGAACAATTTAGAAGCATTCCCCAAGGACCTTTGAATCTACGTGATGCTTTCTTCGCTCCTTGGAGACTTGTTGATGAAGGTGGAGTCGATCCTTTGATACGTGGAATGTTTGCAACTGCTGCAAAACTCAAACTACCTGAGGAAAATTTGAATACTGAGCTGACAGAACAACTCTTCAGAACAGCGCATGCGGTAGCATTAGATCTAGCATCAATGAATATTCAAAGAGGTCGAGATCATGGCATTCCTGGCTATTTGGAGTGGAGAAAATTTTGTAATATGAGTGTAGTAGATAATTTTGATGATCTTGTACATGAAATTAGTAGCGAAAAGGTAAGGAGGAAACTTAGAGAGCTCTATGGTCATCCTGGAAATATGGATGTTTGGGTTGGTGGTATTTTAGAAGATCAATTACCTGGTTCTAAGGTTGGGCCATTATTTAAATGTTTACTTGTTGAACAGTTTAAAAGAACTAGAGATGGTGATAGATTTTGGTACGAAAATCCAACGACTTTTAAGCCTGAACAACTTCAGCAAATTAAAAAAATTACTCTTTCAAGAATTCTGTGTGATAATGGAGATAATATTACAGAGATTCAACCAAATGTATTTTATCTTTTTAATAATCCGGAAAATAGTTTGACATCTTGTGATAATATTCCGGAAATGAATTTGCAATTTTGGTCTGACTGTTGTGATAATTGTGATGATGATACAAGTAATACTATTCCACGATTTAGAAGAGCAATAAATAGTAATAAATATACTAAAGCTTTTAATAATTACAGTGTAATTGAAGAAACTTTTGAAAAAGATTCGTTTGATAGTATGGAGATTCTTGACAAGAATAAAGAGTCATTAGTACAAATGATTGATTTTGTTGAAGATGAAACAAAAAAACTTAATAAAATTATACGTCACATAAATAAACGTGTTAAAAAACTTAAAGAAATAACATTAGGTATTAAAGAAAATAAAAATATGAAAAAGAAATCAGAATATAAGCATAAGAATATAATAGCAGATAAGCTAAACAATGCTGATGAGTAACAAGAAAATTGCTAGTCTTAGAAATAATTCAATTGAACTAAACTGTGCAGCATTATTTTATCTATTAATTTAAAAAATATATTTATTGTTTTTCAGAGCAATTATTAATACAATGCATTTTAACTAAGTAAAGTATCATAAGTATAATATATATTATAAGATGCTTTTTTTACTTTTACTAAAGTACTCAGTGAAATTATCTTGCCATGTAAACTATTTTGCAGCTTACACTTTGTATCATAAAATTACTAAACGTTTGATATCCTTAACTTATTTATAAGTCTTTTACCTCTTTCAATAATAATTTTACTTTTAATTTTGATAACAACTACATTACGTTTGTATCATTTGTAATATTTTTCATACACTGAATAAATTGTAATAATATTTTATCAATAAGTGTAATATTTTATAACTACAATTACTCTTTGTTGTAATTATTTTAAAATTTTGATAATTCAATAAATAATACAGAAAAAATGGCACGAGTCAATTTTATGGCTCGTATATTCTCTGTAATTAGGTTATTTAATTACCAATTATGCCAATTTGAAAATACTTATTGAATATTTTCTAATGGTGGCGACAGTGGTTGCACTGTTTAGTCGGCGTCATTTAGGTTAGGATTTGTTACGAGTTTGATTTTTTTGTTGTTATTCAGTAAATTGAAAACATAATTTACTAATAAATTCATTAAAATGGCACAAGGAAAGTTAAAAGCAAAAACAAAGCTTCCAGCGAAAAAAAATGCACCACAAATGAAAAATAAAAAAAAAGGACCACAAATACAACGACGTGGAAGTAAGTTTAATTTTAGATACTTATGTTGTGATATTTCATTGTTAATAAAAATATTTATTTGTTTATTTCAGATGCTCCAATAAAACCAAAAAAAGTGAAAACAGTTGAATCTCAAAAATTGAAACAAATAGTTACAAAATCATTAAATAAAGCAATGGAAGATGAACTTAGAGACAGAGCACTTGAGGGAAAAAAATCACTCACTAAAAAACAAGCTGCCCTTCCACAGCAAAAATAGTGAATTATTTAAAGTAAGATTTATTGTTTATAAGTTGATAAAAATATGTAATAAATATTTTTATACATTCAATATTTATTTCTAATAAATGCTGTTGATAGATATTCGATCATAAAGTTATGTTATATTTAATATAACTTTGTACAATATTATTGTTACTGTTAATATTATATTTAACATTTTTATAAAATCAAACATGAACATATTCATGGCACAACAGTTATAAAATTAGATATAATTTATACATTAGTAGTTATTCATGTTAACAGATTATAATTTAACAGTTTATTGGAAGAATATCGGTGTCAACAATATACAGTGTATTTTATTTTCCACATGTTCAATTATTTAAAGCCATTAGCGTCTATTAAATATATTATTGCTAATTTTTGTTTGTTACATAACGTTTTCCTTTTTTAAAATCACATTAAATGAGGCAGTTTTAACAGTTTATATCATAAAAATTGTAGTTTTTATTACTTTAAGGCGTAGCAACCTAAAAGACGATGAAAGTTTATCTCAGATAAAAAATAAGCATACAATCATTTCAAAGAATATAATCTAAACTTTCATTGTTTATTTACCACTAAAAGATGGCCACTTTGTCTATTTTTACTGATTGCTGGAGTACTTCCTCTCCTGAACTCTATCGTGCCTTCTTTTCCACTGACTAGTTTATGTGAGACCCTAAAATAAGTATAAAAATACAATCTTAGGTTAAATAGACTAAGTTTAAAGTATAAATGAATAATTATATAAAATAATTGGTATTTTACGTTTCTTTGTTGACAATATTTAAAATTTTCGGATTATTAGTGATACTAATAGCTTTGGTGAGGGCCTCTATGATGTGTGGTACTTCGAGGATTAAATCGCCCTAAAACAATAGTTAACGTAATTATTAAGCTTCTTTATAAATTAAATATTTTTAATAAACATTTAAATACTTTTACCTTATCTTTTTTTAGTTCTGGAGGAATTCGAACGATTAACAGATTATCAGATTCCGCAGTGACAACGAGTTCTTGAATAGATTCATAAGGAAGACGATGTTTAAGTTTAAAAGGCTTGATAGTATCCAAGATGTAAACAGCTTTTTCAGTTAATATCAAAGCTCTTTCTCTCGGTTTATATCCATGACGGTCATATTTAACTACAGGTGTGCAATATTTACAGTTTTCACCAGCAGGAAGAACATTAGCAATGAAGGTTTGTTTCAAAGCATTATATTCATTTCCTAATCTATCTTCTTCAAATCTTGGACCAATACTCTTTGGATACGAATTCTTCTTTCTTTTAAATAGTTGTTCTGCCAAAACTTTCAATTCAAATTGTTTTTTCTCAGCTTCTGACAATGAAAGTCTATATTTTCTCACTTTCCATTTTTTGTACATAACTCTTAAATGTTCAGAAGCTTCTCTACATGCGTAAGGACAAGGAGGCCAATAATTATTTAAAACTCCTGGTGGTAATGTTTTTGAAAGTCTTATTAGCCATTGGAATTTTGCTAATTCAATGAAAGATTGATTGATATCAGTTGGAGGACCATTGCGTGTAATAAATCCTTCAATGAATCTTCTTATTTTCTGTACAGCTCGACGTCTTCTATCAGCTTTTCTCTTAGCAATCCATCTTCTCACATACTTCTCTAAAATAATCGCAGCTTGGCGCATTTTTAAGTATCTTCTTCTCTGCAATATTCCTTTCCATTTACTCTGAATAATTGCTGCTATTTCATTCTTTTTCCTTTGAAAAGCATCTTCTGTATCAAAAAGAGTTTTTGGAAATCTAATAAACAGTTTAGTATTTCCCATTTGATATTCATTATCAGCATAATTAAGATAAGAGACTAAAATTTGAACTCCTTCTTTTGCTGGACCTTGATACGAAGGCCAAGTATTAGGGCATAACGATTTATATCGCTGAAGAAACTGTTCATAAGGTCTTCTATAAGCAAAGCCTGCTCGCCTTACTCTCAAATTCTCCATTAATCCAAGGTACTTGACTTGGTGAACAACAATCTTATCATTAAATTGACTGGAAAGCTTAAAATCGTTTGGTTTAATGCAACGAATATAAGATGGTTCTTTTCCCATTAAAATATCTACAAGATTATTTAAACTATTTTTGAATTGAGTTATTGCAGTATCTGGACGTTTTTTACTTGTCAAATCTTCAACATTAAAAAGCTTCTTTGTGATTGAATTTGTTGTATGTGACATTACTTCTCTTAGATCTCTAAATAATAGATCATTATTTTTTTCCAGGAATCCTCGAACATTGTACGTGACATCTCCAGCATAATGAATTAATCTAAATTCATCTCGACCCATAATTTTCTGAGTTTGGATATCCGCCTTCATGTGAGAAATATAATGAGGATGACTGTTAAGATTGACATTAAGTTTCTCTAGAAAACTTAAATCTGTCGGTTCTCCAGGACGAAGACACTCTTCATCCATCAGTGAAATAATACCTTTATGTTTTTCTTCAATTAAATCACAAATTACTTTATTATTAAAATAATCAATATGCTCCCAAGTAATTCCTTCACGAAGATATTCTTCTTGTTCACTTCGTAAAGTAAGCTGTATAAATAACTGTTGAAGTTTTTCATTACAAAAATTGATACAAAATTGTTCAAAACTATTTTTTTGAAAGATTTCAAAGCCATAAATGTCTAAAATTCCTATGACATTATTTTTCAAATGTTGATCATCAAATTGAAGTGATTTATTAAGACGAGCAACTAGCCAAGTAAATAAACGATCGTAAACTGCTTTTGCTAAAGCATCTCTTGCATAAATAGCAAGTTCTCGATTCAAGGGAGATATCACAACATCTCCATGTGCATTAATACTACGATGAGTAAAAGCCTTTCCTAGTTGTTTTACATCGCATCCTAGAAGAGCAGCAACAGCTTTAACAGATTCAGGTTTAAGAATCTTTGCCTTTCCTTCTTCTTCAGTGAAACCGACGTTGCCCATGTGTAAAACTGAAGCAACGATAGAAAACAAATCATCTTGTTCTTGCTGATTCAATTCTACAGTTTTCATTGCATCAATTACACAATTGTACTGGCTCACGTCGTCGATAGTATCTATTGTTCCTTTTGATCCATTACTAAGATAATAATAAGTGTCTAGATTACGCTTAAGGAATAATTTACGAAGTGTTTCATCACTTGCTCCAGCAAGAAGCTGATAAAATATGTGGAAATTCCTTTCTCCTGTTGATTGATGAATCACCCGAGATTTTTCCAATAGATAATTTAGGATGTTTCCTCCTATTGGATCGCCCTAAAAAATGAAAAACAATAAGGTATGCATGATTTTGTTTTTTTACAATCCAAAATTAACTCTTTTAAATTTTTCAAACAAGAATAACTTTATCATGCATTTTTTATTGATTATCTATTTAAAGTTATTTCATTGATGATAAAAAAAATTCTCTTACTTGAAAGTCAAATTGAATATCCATATATTTTCCGAATCTCGAAGAATTATCATTTCTATTAGTCTTGGCATTCCCGAAAGCTTCAAGAACTGGATTACTGCCTATTAATTTATCATTAACAGCTTCAACTTTTTTTTTATGGCCAGTTGCAGCAGCAATAAACTGTAAAATTTTCTTGGATGCTTCTGTTTTACCAGAACCGGATTCACCGGAGATTAAAATACATTGATCTCGATTTTCTTTAGTCAGCGAGCGATATGCCGTGTCAGCTAAAGCAAATCTGAAAAAATAAAATAGTCATTGAATAGAAGAAGAAGAAGTAGAGGCCGATGTAAAAGTAATTTTCTCTCTACCTCGAGCATTTTACTTACATGTGCGGTGGTGCTTCAAAGAAATTTCTCCTTTCATAATATTCAATAGTTGCAGCATCATAAATAGGCAACGATTTGTATGGATTTACTGACACTAAAACTTGACCTATGTAAGTCTAGATTTAAAAAAAAATTTATTATTGAAAATTATCATTAATTCCAACTAATATTCTTTGTTTATAACTATCAACAATAATTTAAATAAATATTTATAATGAGATACTAATGATTTTTTATTTAAATATTTTATATTATTTAAATTACTTAAGAAAGTGTTTTTCAAATCAATATTATTATTAGCAATAATGATAATAATAAAATTGAATTGCTAATAGAAGTAGTAGAAAGCTAATGTATAATAATTTATTGATTTGTTCTTACATAGATAAGATTCTCTTTGAACCGTTTGCGAAGATTGTCAACAAAAGCTCTCTCACTTTGGAAATCTTCGAGAAGGACAAAGTCCTGTACTCCAACGCGGTCTCTTTCATGAAGATCTCGCTCCATACTGCTAGAGTAAATCGATGAAGCAGAAGGTATTGTAGAACTTTTATTTGTCGTTTCTCTAAAATATACCAATATTCGAAAACATATAAAAATTTATCAGTAAACAAATATAAAAAATCAAATAATCCTTCACATGTCAATTCAAACAGTTTGAGGTTTGTAGTTTGAAGTCATGTCTTGGATGGTAGAGATAATCTCTACTAGATTAAATATCAGTGTCTCCTTAGTAGTTCTAAGATATCTATATGTAACTGACAATGTGTATTCGTGTCAAATCGATAAAGTCTACAATAAAATATTCGTTAGAAATAATCTTTAATATCAGTTATATGAGTTAACAGTAAACTTTAATGCAATGTTAACGATTATTTTATTAGTATATTGATAATGTCCAGTACTTTTATAAAAACTTAAGCATTATTATTATTGGCTTTGACACATAAAACTTACCCCATGATGATATTTTTATCAGGAAAAAAGAAAATAAAAATAACAATCGATATGATTGTTTACCAGAGGTGTAATAAATTATTAGCAAAATATCAATGAAGAAAAAATTGTATGAACAGATGGATTTTGTACTTAACTGAACAATATTTCAACTTCAAATGAATCGAATCTGGTAAGACGACAGAGATAAGATTAAATTATCTTAATTGTTATTATAAGTTTTTATGATGTTCTTTAAATTATGGTCGATATACATGAACGTTTACATGCTGTTCTATCACGCTATTGAAATTAATTTCATCATATCATGCTTTTAGGAACCAGAACGTGTCAAATGGTGCCGAGAATTGGAGATAATTTTTTTGAAACGTACGTAATAATTAACTTATCACTGTATTGTGATTTGGACTATAAAGACGTCATTTAATACATTTAAAAGGCGGAGAAGTTAACGGAAAGCACGCGCTGCATAGTATTGTTCATTGTGCAAAGTATTTCCGGCTTTCAAGAGACCGTCTCTGGAAAGGCGGAATTTAACCATCAGCTTGAGAAATTTATTCTATGAGATTATTCGTGTACTTTAGTTGATTAACTTTCTCATCTATCTGTTCTGAGGTTTATTTTTCTTCAGTACTTGACTACTGCTTTTCTCATGGATTTTTTTATGTCGCTTCCTCTTCAACTCCTCTTAGAAGCAAACTGTGTGGTGTTTAATAATAGAATAATATATTTCAGGGTAAGGGACACAAGCACATCGAACTCTTGCCTGCTCTGTTTATATATACTTTTTATTTCAATTTAATGTAACCGTGGGGTATAAGAAAATTACGTTAATTATGAGTATGAAATACCTTCTGGGCGTTAAATAACATTAATTTGTGAAATGATAACAACAAAAATATGTTAATAGACAGTAAAAAATAGAATACTGGGAATCATATCGATAATAAATAATTAAAAATAATTTTTTTTAAAAGCAATTGCTTTAAAAGTAATAAATTAGTAACAGCATTTAGCTCACAGAATGAAAAACAAAAAATATTTATCTATCGTTTAATGCAAATATTGAGTCATTTTGAATACATATAAATGAGTTATATGTTTTAAGTCGATCAATAAAAATATTCATGAGTCAGAAATATTAAAGTTACTTGAAAAAGATCGATTTTCAATGACATTGATTTGGAGAATATTTTCAAGTTTTATAGTGTTATTTTTTTGGACTCTCTACTCCAAAAGAGACCTAGATGAACCTTAACATGAACCTGGATGGATATTTGCGGCATTACTTAGAAGGTATCAAGGTCATCCAGCCACAAAATTTAAGCCCAGCCAACCGGTTTTTTTCGTTGACTAGACCGCTAGACATTCGCTCAATTTTTTCGTCACGTTTATTTTATGATGCTTTTTAAACAGGTAAATTGTTCGTTTACATTATTATTGAATTCTATCTAAATTTCAATACCGTTATTTCCAATGATTTAAATAATATAATTTCTAAATCTTTTACTGAAATGTTTTTTGTTCAATTTATTCCAGGAAGTTGCTGTTGTTTTATGACCCAACAACTATTGAAAAGATAACAACAGTGATGTGAGTAGAATTCTAAGAGAAAACGTCAAGAATACCAAATAAAACAACCCTTTACAAAATAGTAACTCAAAAACCTTCGGCATAGTTGTAAATTTTATAATTTGACCAATTTACCACTTTTTCTTCGATTATTATGTGTATACTTAAAGTATCGGTTTCAGTACAAGAAAATTGCACATCTTTTCTTTATATTATCCTTCCGTTCTCAACGAAGTTAAAAAATGAAAAATTCGTACGAATAATATGTCGAATAAAAGAAAGAAAAAAAAAGAACAAAAGAAATAAAAGAACCGTAAGACCGTCTAGTGAGTCACCGGCCAGGTTGTCACAATCGACTTTTTTGCATCGAGTACCCATAAAATTCGATTGAAGATAAGGTGTTATCATTCCATTAGCAATAACGTAACTTGCTATCTTTCAAGGTAACAGTAATACAAATGGCCGTTGACTGTTTTTATTTGAATCCTGTATTACGATACTTATTTTTACTTTTTAACAAGTTGAGAGTAAACGAAATAAAAGCAAAAGTATGACCGTGATCGAGATGAAGAAAAGTTAGCCAACTGTGACTCACTCTCCAGATGTATCCGATGCATCAATTAAAGTTCTTGATCTACACTCAATGCTCATACATGTAAAAAAATGCCACTCATCTCAACTTTCTACTTACATTAATCTTACACTGTTCCTCTAGTTTGATTCTTTGGTAATAATGAATTTTTATGACCGTTCCAGTCATCTGATGCGAATAAATTAACTTGCAATTAAAATGCAAGGGCAAGACCAGCTGCGAAAGGTGACTGCTCTGGTAAACGCAGCCGGTCAAAGCTTACTAAGAGAAAGGAAACCACTTTGACGCCAAAGAAATGCAACAAAAATAAATAAAAGGAACGTACACAAGATCTAACGTGCGCACACGTTGTGTGCCACAACGTAACTAACACTGGGAGATTGAGACGAGCGACCATGAAGGAACCAATGCCCCACTCGTTTTCTTTCTTTACCATGAGTAGGACTCTCATGGATATGGAGAAGGAGAAGCCTTCCCTCAATAAAATACTTATGGGTATGCCATTTAAAGCTACCAGGTATGACTTTATGCCCTCATTAACTCCCTTATTTCACTTTCATTAATTAGAAACTTCTGCAGGTTAATCATCACGTGTTGCAGTTTGGCATTTCATCACGCTTGGCCTCCTCATCTAGAAGCTATTACGAATGGTGTTATTATTATTGTCTATTTTGTCTACATAAAGTCTAGAAGAGAGGGTAAGCACGAGGGTCAAGTCCAGCGAACCGATACAACCCTCTGCTATGTCCGGTAGTGACAGTCTGATGTGCGCGTCCGTTCGATTCATACGAGTTTTTCCGCACCCTCTAGTTACAACTTTATTTCCACGCGATTGTAGCATATCAAATAGAATATTCTATTTTTTACTTTCATAGTACGTATCTCTGGAAAGTTTATTAATTAATTATTTATTAATTTCTTATTTTAATCTGTTGAAATTTAATTGATTGAAAATGTTAATTTTTTGTTTGTTTGATTATTCATCAAGGAAAATAATCAGGGTGACGGATGGTGCTGCTGAAAACTCCGTCACCGCAACGCGGCGACAGCCAAAGATCTAAAAATCAGCCCCCAAAACTAGCAGATTCAACTCGTCGATCGCGTGGTAATAGTCCAAGTGAAAGATCAAACGTATCTCGTGGCAACAGTCCTTCCAAAGCTACTTCTTCTGGATCTAAGAATAAGTCATCGAACTCTTGGACGTCAAAAAGATCAGAGTTAGTAAAGTATTTTAAATAATAAACATAGAAATGTCGAGTGTGTGAACAATAAAACAGCTTGCGGAAGTAGTTAGAAATGACAGAAGAACATGTAGTGAAGAATATGCAAACGCGTTCGTTATGTAGATCTGGGACAAAGATGAGACATGTCAACGTCATGTGACAAGTCCCGCGAGTTTGCGTTTATTTCTTTTCAGAATTTTATTTTACCTGCTAATAAATGAATTGCTTTTAGGTTTATTTCATTGAGATTTTGATAATCGTTATGGATAACAAGTTGTCTATGGATAAAAATGTCGCGGTGGTTGAATGATAAGTGCATATTAAATGTCAAATATCGATCTGAAGACCTTGTCCGTTTGTGTGGTTTTACTACGATCGATATTAAAATATACTAACCCTCAGACCACGTACAGAAGTTCATCGAAAAAGTATTAGCTGCTTTTCGCAGTCTGTATACTATGTAATGACGCAAACAATTACCGTATCTCCTAGAGCAATATCATTCTTCATGAACTTTTAGAAAATTTAATCAATGACTATACGTTCATTTAAAGTAATCAAACAATTATTCACTTTAATCGTTTGTATTGATTAACATATTAAAATATTAAATAAATAAAAAATTTATAAATTATGTTCTTGTTAGGATCAAAACTTGTTAACTATTCGATTATGTAGAAATGATGATTTGTTTATGATAAGGATCGAAAGCATGACTAGTTTTGATAAAATCGCACGTGTTGAGCAATTTTCCTGACTATTCGTTTTAACTACAATGTGACGTAAGAAAAATTCATACGGGTTATCCTCATGATTTCCTATCTTTATTGTTTTTCGTGGTAAAATTATAGTTTACATAAATATATGTAGAAATAGCCCACATAAATCGAAAAACAAGTGGCCTTTTGCAAATGATAACTTGTTTTATATTAATCCAAGTTACTTTACCATAACATATCCGATCTTATAATTTTTATTCATTTCTTCTTAGCTATAATAATGTAACATTGGTATATAATTTCTTAATAGCCACGTGCACGAATAGATCGCATATCAGTTGAACAATTCAAAGTCAGTTTGTACCAATATTTGAATAAGTACTTCACCATAGGCAATGCGTCACACCTGTCATGTTTCAATGTGGTGGGAGTGTTTCACTTTGACACAATATTTTCCCTCATGTACATTAGCTTTTAAAAATCTCTCATGAGTGAAACATACAAAAATTATCGATTTTTAATTAAAACTGATTAAAATCTTAAAAAACTAATTGAAAAACGCACCAGAGCGTGTAATGTCATTAAATATTTCGAAAACGAACTATGAATATTGATTCCATTTTTATAATATTAAATGTTTAAAGTTCTTTCGGTAGATTTTAATAATTTAATATAACAAGTATATTATAATATTTTTCATCCAATTTTTATTGCATGAATTTAACTATAAGAACACTGTAGTAAAATTTATATATTTATTTAAAGTTTAAATATATATAAACAATAGAAAGTTTATTATAACATACATTTCAAAAAATGATAAATGAGGATGATTATGTACTTACCGTAATGTGCAACGTAATAATTATTAATTTATCAGTAACGAGAAACTACTTTTAATTGTATTTAATTTAAAAAAATTGCAATTTTTTTTAAACAGCATTTAACTTCTTTTATAATCGACGTAAGAGTGAAAATTGTAGTTCATGACGATATAAATGCAAACAATAGTTTAAAAAGCAGTTATTAAATCAAAATATAATATCAACATTTCTTTGATTATAACCACAGAAGATACGAAAACCACTACCTCTACATTCTTTTGGATAATATAAAAATAGTAACAGCTTTCTATTTTATTTATTTCTTTTATCTATATGAATTCAAATGTTACCAAATATCAAAGTGATTTAGCAGTACTGCTATGAAAATAATTTCCATTATTTTTATCATTTCGTTTAATAATGTTTTTTTATTATAAAGGTCATAGATGATACATATCATTACAATGTATAACTTACATTATATAGTGAATATTTATTTACGTAACTTGATATTTAAATTTCTATTAACATTTAAAATATTATTTAGTTTGAATTATTCAAATAGTTGATGTGGTCAAATGTTATAATTTTCTCATGGAATTTATATTTTTATAAATTATTCTTAAAAAATATGACTTATATGTGTTGAGTTGATAAATTGAAGTGATAATTAGTCAACATCAAGCAATTTTTAATCCCAAAAGTTGAAAGTGTTGCAATTACTTGTACTGGTAACCAACACCTTTCCCTTACTTTAAATAAATGAATATAACAAAAATAGAAATTTACCCAATCTGATAAAGTAGCTTGAAACCCTAGAAAAATCATTACTCTTTTATGTAAAAATCGAAAATTGAATTATTGAAACCTTGGTACTTTCTTGAATCAATGATTGAGTATGAAATAATTGATAAAGAATTTCAAAGATGAAATCATCGATGATTGTAAATAACTAATAAAGTATTAGAGGATGCTAACAGAACTATTAGAAAAGTCCGATCGCCTGATTACTGAATAAAATAAGTATCACGCGATGCCTTCGTTCTTTCTCATGCCAATATTCGATAGGTGTTTAAATATTTAACAATACACAACAAGAAATTTAGATGCAAGAAAGTATAAAATAGGAAAATCCTTGGAATACCATGCGAGATTGATAGACTGCATTTTTCCATGTCAATCGACTTGTATTCAATAACAATTATCAGTCTTGAAACTTGTTTAGTTGTAATAAGAAAGTATAGTCGAGTAACACAGAAGGCGAAGTTGTTTGAATGTTCTCGAGCCAAAAGTAACTTTTCTTTGCACTTAAAATAACTTAATTCTTTTTCTTTATATACATTTGCTTCTTTTTCTCATCTTCTTCTATGCCATGGCTATGAATATGTATATAGAACGGACTCTGCATATTAACGACATAAAACAAATTTCATGAAAATACATTTTTATATAAAGAAAATTTACATACAAACGAAGAAGCAACTAAAACTACTCTAAATAATAATGTAATACTTTTTATGATTATGATAATCATGATACTAAATTATGTGGTGTTACAATCAGTAAATTTCTACAAGCTTTAAAATCGATTATTTATTAGGATAAAAGTATATTAGTATTTCTGGCAATTTGAAGAAGCCTTCAAAAATAAAAAATGAACATAAAGCCAAGGCCTCTTGCTATCGATTTGAATGCTCTAGAGAGTCAGATATTACTTGATATTGTCGGTCAATGGCTCAACAACCTTCAACTGACGTGATGAGAACTCTTTATGCTAACATTTCATTTATTCTTTTTGTATACGATTGTTACTATATGTTACTGCTACAAAGTAATTCTAATTTTAACTTGCAGATCAGGAAGCATCGAACGACTGAGCGATGGAGACAGAAAGATAGTAGCTTCGAAACACCTTCTCCCTGAAGACAACATCAATGTCGTTGTTAGAGTCAGGCCATTAAATGAGAAAGAAATAAAAGCTGGTGATAAATTTGCTGTTCAGTTTCCTGGTGATGGACAGATACAATGCGATACATTACCTAATAGCAATGAAAAAACTAAACTTTTTTCTTATAATGTCGTTTTTGAACCTATTGCAAGCCAAGAAGATGTTCTTCAGTATTCTGGAATTAAAAAACTCATTGACATGGGTGTGGAGGGATTTAGCTGCACAGTTTTTTGTTATGGACAAACTGGAAGTGGAAAAACTCATACACTGACGGGCCCACCAGGCTTGGTAATTGATTTTATAATAAAATCGTAATAATTCGCCATACTAACTATAACGAGATCCTTTCTTCATTTTAAGAACTTTAAGTGATGCATAAAATACTTTCGATTCATGGTTATATTTATGAAGTAGTAGAAAGCTAATGAATATATACATACATTTATTTCTATTTTCTAGAAGTAAAATAAATATAAATGTAAACAAGGATATTTATTTTATAATAATAAATATGCTTCAATATTTTTCATATTTTGAAAATAGATGAGATACTAAATATACTCTTGTAATTAATTTTTCATGCTATTGCATAATTTTTTATTTGTATAAAGATATTAAATGTTTTTTTTTTATTAAAATAATTCAAGAATGTAATTATTACTTAATGTTTTCAGTTTGATCATGTGGATCACTACTCTGAAGACCATGGATTAGTCTTTCGTTCATTTGTTTATCTTTTTAAAATCCTGCAAGAACGACAAGGATGCAACTTTGTCCTCAAGGCTTCCTTTCTTGAAATTTATAATGAAAAAATTATGGATTTACTTAATCTAGGGTCATCAAAAAAATCTCTGCCAGTTCGGTGGAGCAAAAAAACTCGTGGATTTTTTGTAGAAAATCTTTTCACTGTTGAATGTGAAGAGCTGGATGATTTATTAAGTGTTTTAGAAGAAGGTATCTATTTATTTACTTATAAAGAACTTATAGATCAATTAATAAATAAACAAATTGAAGAATAGATAACTTTTCTTTTTTTTTATTTCTACTTTGATTAGATAAATTTAATTGCAAGATAAAAAATAACTGCGACTAATTGATAATGTAATATTCTAATGTTTATTCTGTTTATAGGCATGAAAAATCGAGCAGTTGGTGCACATAATATGAATGAACATTCAAGTAGAAGTCACACGGTTCTTACAGTGCATATCAGGTCTGAGCAACAAATGGAGAACGGCGTGTTCATTTCCAAGCAAGGAAAAATTAATTTCGTTGATTTAGCTGGTAGCGAAATGACTAAAAAAACAAATAGCGAGGGAAAAACACTTGAAGAGGCCAATAATATCAACAAAAGTCTCATGGTTTTAGGTAAACCTTTGTTTAATTCCATTGAATGATCAACATTTCCGCTTTACATAAAAATATCATTATCAAATAATTGTTTTCCATAATTGCCAGGATATTGTATTGCTTCTTTGAGCGATAGCAAACGAAAGAATGGACACATTCCTTATCGAGACAGTAAATTAACTAAACTACTAGCTGATAGCTTGGCGGGAAATGGAGTTACGTTAATGGTAATTTACAAAAATACATGTGTAATTAATTTTTTTTCTATTGTATAGCTCGAAATTATTATCCGCCGTTAAAAGGTTTGTATGCGGTGAATTCATTTGATCTTTTATGGTTATTTTAGATTGCCTGTGTATCTCCAGCGCGTTCGAATTTAAGTGAAACTTTGAATACCCTGAGATATGCAGCTCGAGCAAAGAGAATTCGCACAAAACCAATTGTAGTGATGGATCCCAGGGAAGCATTAATTCTTAGTCTAAAAAGAGAAGTTGATGCTTTACAAATGGAGAATGATCATTTGAAATCAACTCTACATATTGGAAATAAAACTTACATCCGGAAAAATGCTGAATCTAAAGAAGATAAACGAGTCGCTGCCACACCACCTCAAGTTGATCTTGACAAGTTAGCTGAATTGGACAACCCGGAATTAAGTCAGTTAGTTCAGGCTTATCTCATCGAGAATGAAGCATTACGACGAGAAAATGCTGAGCTTTATGCAACGCGTGATCAAATCATTAGAGACCAGGAACTTGTTTGTCGTGAGAATGAAAGGCTACTGAAAAAGTTGGAAGATGTTAATTCGTAAGACCATTTTTCACATAATTCATTATTGAATATGATTATTATTTTTATTTTAGAAACTCATTAGATAAGCATTTATTTTTTTATAATAGTTAAAATATTGGATAAATAATTTCCTGGCAAGTTTTTGTTAAGAAATTTAATGATTAATTATTTTACAGAGTTTGCTGTCGTTCACCGATAATTCCAGCTCGACCAACATACTCAGCAGAAATGTTAAGTAATTTATCAAACGATGATCTTCCTGGAGCAACTAATGTATGGACGAATCCGAATTCAGAGACGGAATTGATTCGTCCTACTGTAAAAAAAGTAGCTGGTACGGTAATGCCTCAGAAAGTTTTAAAAGAACTTGATAAAAGAATTGTTGGAAGTTTTAATAATATTGCGGAAACATACAAAGACAAGAGTCATCATCGTCGATATAACTCCTGGGATAATGGAAATAATTCAGTTGAAAGTCCTGATCAAAATGGATCTCTTATTGATATCAGTCAGTAAGTTGATCTTTATCTCAACCATTTTACGTAAAATAAGAAAACAACTTAAATTTCCTGCTCACTTGACTGCAAATCATTGATTTCATTTAAATTTTAGTTCAAAGAAATCAGCATTTAGAAGAACGTCAACAGTACCTGAAGAAATGACATCGAAATCTGGAGAAATGTTAAGCTCTCACATACCAACATCTCATTCATTGGATGGTACTCCAGATTCGCTTTTAAGTGGACCATTGATGGAAGGTCCCATTTCTGCTCCAAATACAGGGGATTCAGTGGCACCGACAACACCATTCCCACCTATATCTCGTTCGACTTCGCCTGTAATTATAAAAAAAGAAGATCGAGTTGTACACAAAGTTTTTGGTAGTCCAGTTCCTATAGATAGAGATGATTTTTAATCTGCAATGAATTAATCATTAATGTCTGTGGCTACTTATGGCCTACGTTAGGCTAGATAATTATGAATAATGATTTAATTATTTTTTAATCAATTATTTGATTATTTAATTATATATTTATTTGTAAATTGTGAATATTTTGAAATAGGCTTTATGTAAAAAATTTAGAAAACAATTTTTTTTATTAAAATATTAATAACTTATAGTGAAAATATTTTGTGATTGATGATCTGTCATTTTTTATTCCTAACTGATATATAGTTTTTTTTAATTATTTATCTTTCTAAAATTTATTCTAGGTTATTTCAAAAGTCATGCGTCATTGTGCTAAAATTCATTCGTAAAAATTTGATGAGTATCTGTAGGCATAAACAAGATAAGAATAAAAAAAAAATCACTTGTCTTTTATTTTTCTTTCATGGTTCAAAGTCAATTTAATAAATTGAACAAAATTCTGAGTAGTCATCGCTTCAAATTCCTAAATGTTCAAAAAGTTATATATGTAATAAAAATGATAACTTCATTAAATTTATACAAAATTGAATTAAATTGCAAACAAAAAACCCCGGTCGACGTTGATTCGCTAACGCGAATTGTCGTCATCATTACAAATATGGAGTTTTAGCATGGAAAAAGGTCCTGAGATTGGATAAAACATTATTACCATTGGAGTTGATGACTTATTTTTGGAGTAAGTAAGAACGTAAAAATTTTCGTAGTGCTGAATCAGTAATCAACAAGATAAGGTTATCCTCATAATATATTAAAAAAAGGTTGTTATTAAACTATCATGAAGTATAATTAACGTTTAGTTACATATTTAATGATTATATTTATGGGTGTGTAATAGTAGGAGCTAGTGTAAGCGCTGCTGCTGCCGGTGGACAAAAGAAGCGACACGAGGTAGGCAACGAGAGAGTGACGAAGCGGGACAAAACGCGAATAAAGCGAGTTTTGTTACGTGTTCTCGAGCTACGTGCTGGAGTAGTGAGGCTAAGTAGTTGAAAAAAAGTTGATAATTGGTTATAAGAATTATTTAAGAGTTGCAGAAAGGATAAAAATCTAGAAGGGATCAAAACAACGGCACTCTTGTGGTCCGATGTCTAGTGTTGAGGTGGTGGAGAGTTCCGTTGACCCTCCAGCCAAAAAGCGACGCGTTGCTGCTACAACGGGAGGTGCCGACGAGCCCGCGATTATGGCAGACATGGCGAAAAATGGATCTACCTCCAAAGCACCTGGTGACATCGATGAAGGGCTTTATTCAAGACAACTTTATGTGCTTGGTCATGATGCTATGCGACGTATGGCGTCTTCTGATGTCCTTATTTCTGGTCTCGGTGGCCTTGGTGTCGAAATAGCAAAAAATGTAATTCTCGGTGGTGTTAAATCAGTGACACTTCATGACAATGTAAAGTGCCAAATTTCTGATCTTGGCTCCCAATTTTATCTTACTCAAGCTGATATTGGAAAAAATCGTGCTGTCGCTTGTTATCAACAACTTTCTGAACTCAATAACTACGTTCCAACTAAATATTATGAAGGATCACTCGATGAAGATTTTATCACCAAGTTCAAGGTTGTTGTGCTTACAGAAACTCCATTGGAAGAACAACTACGTATTTCTCAAATAACCAGAAATAAAGATATTGCATTAATTATAGCTGATACTCGTGGACTTTTTTCACAAGTTTTCTGTGATTTTGGTTCTGCTTTTCATGTTGTAGACACAACTGGAGAACCTCCAGTTAGTGCTATGGTAGCTGGTGTTTCTCGTGATAGTGAAGGAGTTGTCACGTGTCTGGATGATACTCGTCATGGAATGGAAGATGGAGATTACGTCACCTTCTCTGAAATTCAAGGCATGATAGAACTAAATGGATGTGAACCTAAAAAAATCAAAGTTCTTGGTCCATACACTTTTGCTATTGGAGATACATCATCGTATTCAGAATATGAACGAGGTGGTATTGTTACTCAGGTAAAAATGCCAAAAACTTTAACATTTAAACCTTTAGATGAATCTTTGAAAGCACCAGAATATCTTATTACTGATTTTGGAAAATTTGATCATCCAGAACAACTCCATTTAGCTTTTCTGACTCTTCATGAATTTGTCAAAACTAAAAATCAACTTCCACGTCCATGGAATCAAGAAGATGCTGATGAATTTCTTCAACTTACTGAGACAGTCAAAGAAAAATATGGACTTTCAACTGAAGTGAAAAAAGAGCTCCTAGAAACTTTTGCAAAAGTATCTGCAGGAGATTTAAATCCTATGAATGCTATAATCGGTGGAGTTGTAGCTCAAGAAGTGATGAAAGCTTGTTCAGGGAAATTTCATCCAATTTATCAATGGTTATATTTTGATGCTATTGAATGTTTACCAGAAGATCTTTCAGAAATAACAGAGAAAGACTGTACCCCTATCGACAGCCGCTACGATTCTCAAATAGCAGTATTTGGACGTGAGTTTCAATCGAAAATTGGCAGCCTCAGGTATTTCGTTGTTGGAGCTGGAGCTATTGGTTGTGAATTGCTTAAAAATTTCGCTATGCTTGGTGTTGGTGCTGACAACGGTTCGGTAATAGTTACTGACATGGACCTTATTGAAAAGTCAAACTTGAATCGTCAATTTTTGTTCAGACCATCAGATGTTCAAAAATCTAAATCATCAACAGCTGCCAAGGTGATTAAATCCATGAATCCATTCATGAATATTGTTGCTCATGAGAATAGAGTTGGTCCAGATACTGAGAAAGTTTATGATGATGACTTTTTCGAGCTACTCGATGGAGTTGCTAATGCATTGGATAATGTTGATGCTCGAATCTACATGGATCGACGATGTGTTTACTACAGAAAACCTCTGCTTGAATCCGGTACCCTAGGAACTAAAGGAAATACTCAAGTAGTTGTTCCTTTCTTGACAGAATCTTATAGTTCATCCCAAGATCCTCCAGAAAAAAGCATACCAATTTGTACTCTAAAGAACTTTCCGAATGCCATTGAACATACTCTACAATGGGCTCGAGATAATTTTGAAGGATTATTTAGACAGTCTGCTGAAAATGCTGCTCAATACATCAGTGATCCTCAATTTGTCGATAGAACTCTAAAACTACCTGGAGTTCAACCTTTGGAAGTTTTAGAATCAGTTAAAACAGCATTGGTGGATGAACGGCCTAAGAATTTTGCTGATTGCATTGCTTGGGCTCGCTGTCACTGGCAAGATCAATACAACAATCAAATTCGTCAGCTGCTCTTCAATTTTCCACCTGACCAAGTTACATCCAGTGGACAACCGTTCTGGTCAGGACCCAAGCGTTGTCCAGTTCCTCTTGAATTCGATGTCAATGATCCTCTTCATCTTGACTATGTTGTTGCCGCTGCAAATCTGAAGGCTGCAGTCTATGGACTTTCGCCAAATCGCAACAGAGATGAAATAGCCAAGATAGTAAATACCGTAGAAGTTCCACCTTTTACACCAAAGTCTGGAGTAAAAATAGCTGAAACTGATTCTCAAGTTCAGGTCTCAAATGGAAGTGGAAGTGTAGATCATGAAAGATTAAATCAGTTGGTAGCTGAGTTACCTAATCAATCTGCACTCCGAGGTCTTACTATACATCCTCAAGAATTTGAAAAAGACGATGATACTAATTTCCATATAGACTTTATCGTGGCTGCTTCAAATCTTCGTGCTATTAACTACAAGATTCCACCAGCAGATAGACATAAGAGTAAATTGATAGCTGGAAAGATCATTCCAGCGATAGCAACAACGACTTCAGTAGTGGCCGGTCTTGTTTGTCTTGAGTTAATCAAATTAACTCGAAAAAGTAAAAACTTATCAATTTATAAAAATGGATTTGTTAACCTCGCTCTACCTTTCTTTGGATTCTCTGAACCAATTGCAGCTCCAGTGCTTAAGTACTACGACACAGAATGGACTCTTTGGGATAGATTTGAAATAAAAGGAGAATTAACACTTAAAGAATTTTTAGATTATTTCAAAGACCATTACAATCTTGAAGTAACAATGTTGTCTCAAGGTGTTTGCATGTTGTACTCATTCTTCATGCCCAAGCCAAAGTGTCAGGAGCGTATGGGATTGCGAATGTCAGAAATAGTTAAAAAAGTATCCAAGAAGAAACTTGAGCCTCATGTTAGAGCATTAGTTTTTGAACTTTGCTGTAATGATACTGATGGAAATGATGTCGAAGTACCATACGTTCGTTACACCTTGCCTTGACTTAACTAAAAAATAATCCACATTAATAAATCCCCTTAACTGAATAGTCCATAATGATTTCTACAATTAATATTTTGAAAATGTAATTGTAACTGGAGGACTAAAAATAACAGTGTATTTATAATTATTATATTGAAAAAAAAAAGAATAATTGCTTATTATAAAATTTTTCAACAGGATTTTTTCTATACGAGTATCAAATTAACCGTACTAGATCACGTGTGATTTTACCCTTCAATTGCTAATCTAAAAAATAAAAAGTTCATTTATATGTTTATATTAATTCAAAAAAATATATTTAAAAATTTAATTCAAGTTCTTTTTTGTAATTTTTTATTCGTTTTCACTTGATGTTTGGACTTTTCATAGAGAGAATTGAGAGTGGAATAACTCAGCAGTTAGATGTATAGATTAAAGTGTAAATTAATGTGCTATAACTGCTGCAATAATAATTAGGCATTGGTAGAAACACGTTTGTTATGGCAACGAATAAGCATTACAAAAAGGAACTAAAAATAAAAAATAGTATCGAATTGTAAAAGAAAAAAAAATTATCTTGCCTGAGTTTTTTTTCTAAAATTTTCACTTTTGAATGCATTAATTAACTATGTATTGCAATAGGTATTGAAACTGCAATTTTAATTGTATCAAAAATTTTTTCAGATAGATAATTTTATTTTTTTCTTACGTGGATTTTTTTCAACTATAAAACAATATTGCATAAGGAATAATAGTTATTATATAAGTGTAATAATGATTGATAACAAATAATAATTCATAAAATAAGTAAATATAAAAAAAGTGATACAGAATTTTCTCAAGAAACATCACTATTTGGCTAATCATTTGGTTATTATAAAAAATGTGCATTTAATTTTGTAAAGATGATATTTTGAGATCGCTTTTCGGAAAAAAATTACATTAAATGGTATAAAAATAGAAAATTGAAAATATTTTGATTATTCTAGAATAATACAAATATTTATTGCATTCACTTAAATGATAGAAGTAATTAAATGTGTTTGGATTGTAATAAAAATAAAAAAATATAAATATAAATGTATTTATTTATTGATTAACAAATTCCTATAATATTCATACATTATTTTTATATTATAAACAAAATATATAATTGAATAATTTCCATTTTCATTCGAATCTTCGCGCTAAAAATTATTAGTTTCAGTATTTGCCTGTTGATGGCTATAATAAAAATTAAAAGAATTATTTAGTGAAAAATATTTCATATAATGTTTTTATATTTTTAATATTTTTATACTTGCAACATTTTTTGATAACTTTATTACAAATAATAATGTTTAATTTATTCAGCTTGTAATTACTATGCAGTTGACATTTGATAAAATGACACACCTGTTATTATTTTCCCCGCCAAAAGTTTAGATGCTACAAGTTTAAGGTTACGAAGAAATGGCGCAACGTTCTATAACGTATGTTTTTTTAAAATAAATAACAAATTTGTGAACTTTATAATTATTAAAATGATTATTATATAATATGATAGCAATTTATCACAAGTGCTTTATTATTTAAACAATAAATTATATTTTCTAGGTCATTTTTTAAGAAAGCTTCTGTTTCGGAGCAGTCCAATGGTGATGTCAGGTATGTTTATAAAATAAAGTAAAAGCATATTACTTAAAGCAATGATACAATTACGATATATGATAAGATGCTCATCAGCGTTGTATTTCAAACGACATACGTCTATCATGTTTGTAAACAATTCTATTGTTACTTGTTTTATTAATCGTCTTCATGTTAACATCAGCAACCATGAAAAGAAAGGAGCAGCGAGTTCTTTGGCTGATACTAAAAGGAAACGGATGAATGAGAGTGCCAGTGACAGTGCAGAGTAAGATTATTCATTTCATTCAATATCATTATAATAATTGATAATTAAAATTAAACTTTAATAATATTTGTGGTTATGATAGATCACCGCCTTTGAAGAAAAGTATTTCATTTAAGAAAGAGAAAAGTCAGTCGAAAATGCCAAAAATTTCTCCACGAGGATCTGGTAATTATTTTTTTTTATAAATCATAGTTAAAAAGATTTTATACATATTTTAAAACATTCTTTGTCTTTGTAGGCACAAAGAAAAATAAAGATGAAGTTAATCAAAATAAATTATCATTTGTAAAACAATCATCAAGTCTTAGTAGCTCACCAGAAAAATCATCTCCAGAGACTAATGGAGTTATAGAAAAAAAGAAGAAGAAGAAACGTGCACGGATTGTCTGTGAAGATTCAAGTGATGATGACGGGCATCTACCATTGCCTGACAGTCCACAAAAATCAACTGAATCTCTAAAATCTCAAAATTCGCAAAAAGAATCAGAAAAATCAAATGAAAACAAGTCAGATGAAGAGACTAAAAAGTCGCCTGCTACACCTAAAAAGCTTGTGAAAAACGTATCTCCAGAATTGAAAAAATCAAAATCAAGATTGTCTGATGAAGATTCAGAAAATGAAGAAACAGATATAGCGAATGACCAAACTCCTACAAAAAATATTCATTCATTTTTTGCATCGAAGTCTTCGAAAAGTTCTGATAATTCAAAAAAAGAAAAAAATGTAAAAGATGTAGACCCTAAGAAAAAATCTATGGATTCTTATAATCCAGATGATGAAAAATATCATCCAATACTCGATGCATGCTGGAAAAAAGGTCAGAAGACTCCATATATTGCATTAACCAGAACTTTAGAAATAATTGAACAAACTAGCTCCAGGTTAAAAATAATAGAAATTCTATCAAATTATCTTCGATCAGTAATTATCTTAACACCAGAGGATCTTTTAGCTAGCATTTATTTATGTCTGAATCAATTAGCACCAGCATATGAAGGAATTGAGTTAGGAATAGCAGATACAACATTAATAAAAGCTATAGCTCAGTGTACCGGAAGAACACCATCACAAATAAAAGCTGATGCTCAAGAAGTTGGTGATCTTGGAATCGTAGCAGAAAATAGTCGATCGAATCAACGAGTAATGTTTCAACCAGCTCCATTAACTGTAGGGAATGTTTACACAAAATTAAAAGAAATTGCATTGATGACGGGACAATCATCGATGATGAAAAAGGTTGATAGAATTCAATCTTTATTTGTAGCATGTAGATACACAGAAGCAAGATATTTAATTAGATCTCTTGCTGGAAAACTTAGAATTGGTCTTGCAGAACAATCAGTGCTGCAAGCACTTGCTCTGGCTTGTACTATGACGCCTCCAAATCAAGAATATCCTCCAGAAATTGTAAATGCTAGCAAAAACAAATCCAGCGATAAATTTAAGACAGAATACGATGAAATTGCTTTAATTATTAAAACGACCTACTGCGAGTGTCCAAACTACGGTATGATAATTCCAGTAATTTTAAAATATGGAGTTCGTGCTCTTCCAGAAAAATGCAAGCTCACTCCAGGCATTCCATTGAAACCTATGCTTGCTCATCCAACTAAAGGAGTTCAAGAAGTATTAAAACGATTCGAAGGATTGAAATTTACATGTGAATGGAAGTACGATGGTGAAAGAGCTCAAATACATGTTAGTGATGACGGAAAAGCTCACATATACAGCAGAAATCAAGAAAATAATACCAGTAAATATCCTGATATTATTGGAAGATTAAAAAATACTTTAGGGGAAACTGTTAAAAGCTGTATACTCGATTGTGAAGCTGTTGCTTGGGATCGGGAAAACAAACAAATTCTTCCATTCCAAATTTTAAGTACTCGAAAACGTAAAGATGCTTCTGAAGCTGATATCAAAGTACAAGTTTGTGTATTTATGTTTGATTTGTTGTATTATAATGGAGAACCTTTAGTAAAGAAACCATTTATTGAAAGAAGAAAATTGTTAAGAGAAAATTTTAAAGAAGTCGAAGGAGAATGGCTTTATGCCACTAGTCTTGATACTACAACCATGGAAGAAGTTGAAGAATTCTTGGATGTATCTGTCAAAGGTAATTGTGAAGGATTAATGGTAAAAACTCTGGAGGAAGATGCAACATACGAAATTGCTAAACGATCTCGCAACTGGTTAAAATTGAAAAAAGATTATCTTGAAGGAATTGGAGACACTTTAGATATTGTTGTAATTGGTGGTTATATAGGAAAAGGAAAGAGAACTGGAACTTACGGAGGATTTCTTTTGGCTTGTTATGATCCTGATAATGAAGAATATCAAAGTGTTTGTAAGGTAGTTATTCATTATTTCAATGATTGAAATGTTTTTTACAGCTGATAAAAATTCTTGATTTATCTGTAGCTCGGAACTGGATTCAGTGAAGAAGATCTTCAAAAGCATACAAATTTCTTCAAAGATCATTTGATACCTAAACCAAAGTCGTATTATCGATACGACACTTCGCATGAACCTGATCATTGGTTTGATGCAGTTCAAGTGTGGGAAGTCAAGTGTGCTGATTTATCCTTATCTCCAGCTCATAGAGCTGCTGCAGGAATAGTAAGTGAAAATATTTATCATCTTAAACTCTTAATTATCATTACGTTTATCAGTTTACTTATAAATGTTGTTTAATGAATCCAGGTTGATCCAATCAAAGGAATTTCATTAAGATTTCCGCGTTTTATTAAAATTCGTGAGGATAAAAAAGCCGAAGACGCAACATCGGCACAACAAATTGCAAATATGTACAACAGCCAAGAACAGATTTTAAATCAAAAATCATGCAATACATTAACAGAGGAAGATTTTTATTAATTTTACAAGTGTAGAATGCATTAGGATAAACATATTTTTTTAAATTGAATGAACATTGCCTAGCGGTGAGTTATAAAATTAAATTATTGAACTTGAACGCCACCTTGAAATGTTATTTGAAAATATAATTTTGTGTGAATTGTCAGTGATGATTACATACACATATAAATACCGTTTTTTACCTGACGTGTATTTTTGAAGTGTCCATACAAATACAATTGAATATTTATTAGTATAAGTTACACCTATGAGTAGTTATTTCAACATACTAAAAATACCAAGATCCTTATCCCTCACTTCGGTCTGTGGTTCGTTGAAACTAGTGGTGTGACTCTGAATTCTGCTATGTAGACTAAGATTTTAACTTACCATGAAAAAAGTTGCATTATGAGTAATATTTTAAAAAATTAATTGTTTATTTATGTAAAATAAATTTTTAAATTTAAATAAGTTTGATAATAACCAAGTAATACATATTTGTGTAAATAATAAAATCTGTAAAAAATGGATAATACAATAATTGCATCCAATTTATCTAGACAGCATTTAGTTGTTAATGAACAAGTGGATCTTGTAAATAGTGAGATCGAAAGGACACGACCTAATGAAGATTCAAGACCTATTACAATGAGAGAGTGGGTTACTGTTATAATTTTATGTTTTGTTAACCTCATAAATTATATGGACCGTACAACCATAGCTGGTAAAACTTTTTGTTTATTACTCCATTTCTACATAATTTATCGAATTTTAGTTATTTCAAAAATAATTGTAACGATAATCTTCTTATATTTGATCTAGGTGTTTTACCAAATATTCAATCACAGTTTCGTAAGGAGAATGGAGCCTTAGGTTTACTTCAAACAGCTTTTATCATAAGTTATATGTTATTTGCTCCATTATTTGGATATTTAGGCGATAGATACAATAGAAAAGTAATTATGAGTTCTGGAGTATTCATCTGGAGCTTAACAACTTTCATTGGTTCATATATGGAGGTAACATAGATCAACTTTAATAAAAATTATTTATAGAATTAAATTTATTTATTTTACAGTTTGTATATAAAGTCATTGTTTGAAATATTTTTTTTTCTAGACTTATGGAACATTTATTGTATTCAGAATGTGTGTAGGGATCGGAGAAGCAAGTTATTCAACGATAGCACCAACGATAATAAGTGATCTTTTTGTAAAAGACACAAGATCGAAAATGTTAGCTCTATTTTATTTTGCAATACCCGTGGGAAGTGGACTAGGGTATATAATTAGTGGAAAAATAGCTCAAGCTACTGGAAAATGGCAATGGGGATTAAGAGTTACTCCAGTATTTGGAATAATAGCAATTGTTTTAATTCTTTGCTTGGTTAAAGATCCTATTAGAGGAGAAAAAGAAGGAGGTAGTCATATATCTAGTACTTCTTGGATCGTTGATATAAAAACATTATTATCAAAGTTAGTATACACTTTATCTTATATTTACGCATAATAAAATACTGAAATACACAAAAAAGAAATACAATATGCCTCATTAAAATTACATTATCTAATTATCATGATCGATATTAATTTACGATAAATTAAAATGGGCAGCATAAAAAGTAATATGTGATATATTCTGACATTTGACTCTTTGTTTTTTTTTCTTTTTAATAATGGACTGAGTACAAGTTTTTTGTTTAATTATATATTGGTTTCAAGGAGTAACGATAATTGAAATCACTCGACCTAGAGCAGTATTTTTTAAGATTAATTATTATTTAAGTTTACTGATTGGAAAATTATTTTTCTATTTTTAGTCCAAGTTTTATGCTATCAACAGCAGGATTTACGTGTGTAGCATTTGTAACTGGTGCATTAGCATTATGGGCTCCGAAATTTTTACAAATGGGTTTAGCTCTACAAGAAACGAAAACTGTTGTTATAGACGAGTGAGTGTCTTAACTAGTTATAATTATAATATTATCTAAATGATTTTACCCTATTAACTTATAATTTCAATTAAGATAAGAGTAATTAAATTATATTATGATGATTATTTTCAGTGTATCTTTTGTGTTTGGAATCATAGCAATGTTAGCCGGATTAATAGGAGTACCGTTGGGTTCATTTATGGCGCAAAAACTTCGTCTTATTTGGCATCAAGCAGATCCTCTTATCTGTGCTGTTGGTTTACTCGTTAGCACACCTTTAATATTTTTCGCTGTTTTAACGGCTAACAGTCATTCGATCATATGTTTTTTCCTTATCTTCTTTGGACAACTGGCACTTAATCTCACCTGGTCTATTGTCGCTGATATTTTATTGGTAATAAATTAAATACAATAGATTAAATTTGCATAAAAAATGAGTCAAAAAGATTATTTATTTTTTGAATAGACAAAAAATTTATTATCCATATATATTGTCCGAAGAGAAATTTTTGTTTTGTTAGATACCGAAAACCTGATGTTTTTTTAATATTTATTGGATTAAAATTCTTTTTAGTATGTCGTAATTCCTACGAGAAGATCGACGGCTGAAGCTTTCCAAATTCTTGTTGCTCATGCTCTCGGAGATGCTGGAAGTCCTTACCTCATCGGCTTAGTATGTATTTTATTAGTCAATATTTTTATTAATAAAATATAGAAATTTTTTTAAGTAAGTAAATATATTTTTTAATATTTTCTTTTTTAGATGTCCGAAGGAATTCGACCTCTTTTAACTCCAACATCGCCTTTTAGTGACCACGAAGATATGCTGGCACAATTTCGTAGTTTGCAATATTCATTATTTTTAACTGTTTTCGTAGAAGTGATCGGAGGTTTATTTTTCTTCCTCACAGCACTTTACATAGAAAAAGATAAATCGATGGTTGATCTTTCGATAGCTGGTAAGCAAAAAAAATCTGTTAAGGAAAACTAAAGTATTAAATCATAATATAATTATAAGCAATAACGTAATATATAGATAGGATTGGAAATGGATATGAATGCTTTGTAGATAGCGAGAAGACAAATAGTGCTTGGTAGTTTAATAAAATTTAATTTATAAGGGTAAGCTATGTAGGAAGCATTAGTTACAGGCAACGGGATTGGGTGTATATATATATAGTTAAATACATAATTAATTTAAAATTGTTATAAATGTTTTTGCACAGTGCATGAATTGATATCAAGTATGGAGTTAGAGCCACAGGTTTTGGGAGTCAACGAGTAATAATGTGCGTTCCTGATGATTAACAAGTTAAGCGCCAGGAATAGATAGAAATCTGTTGGTAAAAAATTATTGTTAATATTAACATTTTCACTATAATTCATTTTCTATTCAGCAGCAAGCAGTATTGTGTGGTTATACAATTTCATTCTTATAATTGTAATTTGTTTTAATCGGTTATAATCACGGATGTGGGATAATTGGTAAAAATCAACGTAAAGAGTTAAAAGCATCTTTTGAGTTTCGTGCATGTGACCAAAAGAAATAACCGAAATAATGGCGCTTAACGTGTTATATTTTCATTCTGCAGCATAAACTCTGATTTTTTTTATTTTGTGAAGTTTATTATTGCTTTTTATTATTTGTTATATTGGCACCAAAATCAAGGCTTTTTACCGTTCAATTATATTTTATTTTATGATTAAATATCACTACTCATATATTTTGACGCATGTAATATTACGAAATTTTAAACTGAAAGAAAATTTTGATTGAAAGTGGAATGAATTTGTAATGAATTAATTACGAGATAAAAATTTATTTCACAAATGAAATAATTATCAACAAAATCTTTATTCATGAATTGATCCAAATTTTTTTTAAATTTATAAATTCATTTTTTTATTATTCACTGTTTATGATCGGCACTTGCATGGAAAAAATTTATCAACTTAAAAACATGTTTCTTGCAGCTGAATGTTTAGAATCTAAGAATAAAGGGCAAGCAGAATCAACGCATTTGTAGAATCACCAATGGGCCTCACCTGATAGTATGCTGTATATCTGGTACATCATTTACATTTTTTGCCCTTATTTCATTACATTTTTGAGAGAAAATACAGAAATCATAAGGTTTTGTTAAATAATATTCATTTTTAATGTTATAATAACAAAATAACTATTTAAAATCATGATTAAACCATTAACTTTAATCATTAAAAAATTCACAGTATTGCTTTTAAAAAAACCAATTACTAAATCAATAATTTTATAGAAGATTTAATTTAATACACCTAAGCTTGTAAATAATTTTGATAATTAATGTTTCTAATTTAAATTCAGTACTTCAGATTTAGTCATCGAAAAAAGCTGATGAAGCTTGCCTACCAGCCGAAATTTTTTTAATTATTTTGAATTCGCTTGTGATGTGTTTATATGCATGCGAAAATAGTTTTTATTACTTGTTAGAGTTTGATATTTGATTTATGATATTGAAAATAAATATTAGAAATAATTAGTCATCATTTTTTGGTAATTAAGAGGACACAGTTTTAGAAACTTTCCGATTTTGTCTACAAGTATTTCACAAGAGAGAGTTTTTAATGAGTAAATTAATTATTGAGGAATTTAATAGCTATTATTGATTGTTTCAGATACTACTGAGGTGGAGTGTCCACTAGTAGACAATGAAGAATCAGAGAGATAATTTTTTTTTAAAAAAAAGCTTAATTTAAAATTTGACTGACTCATTAATTAATCAATCAATTTATTAATAAAAAAACATTATTTTTCATCATGTATTAATAACTTGCTCATTACTAGTTGTTTAAAATTTTTTTGTAATTAGTTGGATTTTGGCTAGAAATTCAATTATGCAGATCAAAAAGATGATATTATGAAATAACAAAATCAATTCTCTTTGCGAATGCTATTTTCAAAAAATAGATTTGCAAGGCTGTGCAATGATATAAAAGAAATGGTCCCAAATGTTTCTCTTCTATTAGAGATATTGCATAATCATTTCATTTCTACGGCTTAAAGAGTTTGATGTATTTTTCGAAAATTTCTTTTTTATAATAGTTAATAATAATTAGTATTAGGTAGTATTAACAAATGGTATATTATTGTGAATTTTTTCTTATAATCTTGGTAAGCTCATTTTCAGATGATTGTTAGTAGGTAATAATTTTTTATATAAAAATAAAAGATTGATTATTCTCGATACAATTTACTTGCTTCATATTCTTTTTTATGACAAATATAAGTAACTTTTTTACAATATTTGTTAATAACTTTGTATTATTTAAACCTTCTTTATTTATAACAGCGAAATTCTCAATATCGCTCGATGGCATCTCTTAAAATAATCTATTTTTACAAGAAATTAATTCTATTATTCTTTATAAATTGACTCTGACTTCATTGGTATTAATTAATTCTCTATGTTTATTAATTATATAAATGTATGGCCGATTGTATAAAAAATATTTTTTTATGACTTTTTTCTTTTCATTTCTAGTCTAGTTACAATTTTTAATTTTCTTCTATTAAATATATATATATATATATTGCATATATATGTTCATATAATTTTACGTTTATGTATAAACTTATTTTTTATATTAATTGTTAAAGTTTGCCGAACATAGAGTATTAAAAATATATGAATTCTAGTAAATCATTTATCACAAAAAACAGGTCTTAATTCATCACCAACAAATTAGGCAAGTACTAAAAAGGCAATGAAATAATTCATAATTAAAAAACAGCATAATTATAAATCAATAAGTATGCAACAAAACAATAAATTTTATAACAATAACACTAATTGTTTTTATACTCTATACATTCGGCAAAAATTTTTAGAACCCTCTAGTCTTTTGAATTTTTTAATTATTTTATAAGTAAATTAACAATGCTATCTTGACATGGAGATACATTATCTTACGCTTGTTTCTTATTACAACAAATGAGATGAGAAAAGAATTGCACTTGAGTGTTCGTCAAGAATAAATTTGTGCCATACGCGATGGTTGTCTTCTTGATTAAATATATCTAATAATTCTGTTAAATTTAAAGAATAATAACATTTATAAGAACTCTGACATAGTTATCACTGTGTAGATCTTTGCTTTTCTGTATGATTGACAGCTGCAAGTGCTTCTTCAGGTAATCTACTTGGATCGGAAAGTATGTCTGTTGCTGTACAAAGATACCTCAGCGAATTTAAGACCGCTAAAATTAAATTATTATTTAGATATTTCTATTGATTTGATTTAAGTATTATAATTATTTTTTTTAAGTACCTGGTCTAAGATCTACAAGAGAACAGCTTTGTTCAACCCAAATCATTGTACTCCGGCATAAATCGTCTATACTTGCTGTTGAGACCGATCCATTGAACGATATCAATAGTGGCTCTAATAGTTTGCTGAACTAATTAAAAGAATTAAAGAAAATAGTCAAAAAAATGTAATTTTTTCATTAAATACTACAAAATTGTGCAAATAAATAAAATAAAATTTTTTAAGAAAAGGATACGATCCAAAATTTCCAATTTTCTTGAGTACGTTTTCGAACGTATTCATCATACATTTCCTTCATTTTACTTGTTCTTTGTCTAGACACCGGAGCTCCAGTTGCTGGTAATAGAGACTGACAATTACTAAAACAAAATAAGAATAATTTTGTCATTTTGTACATACAAAATAATAAATTAATGTAAATGAATAAACATTGAATTACCTTATGGAAGTATTCAAAGTTTCAATTTGTTTTCTAAGATTATCCATTTCTTCATTGAGTTGATTTCTTTCTGCTCTTAACTGTCTAATGTAATCCGCACCTTTTTGTAACATTGCCGCTTTGCTTAATTTTGTATTAGGATTTTGGCTGAGTTGTGGAATAAGACTGTGTAACATATCAAAGCCATTTTTAATATTATATCTCCGTTTTTGTTCAGCATGAATATGTCCAACTCGTCGTTGTTCTTTGTATTGTCCACGTTCAGGTTCGCCCTTAACAAAAATTCTCGAGGGCGAAAGAGGACTACCAATGCTCATAGGACTATGTAGAGGACTAATATTTAAAGCTTGAGGACTATGTGCGCTAGTGGAATCATTTGGAGAACCTGGGCTGCCTTGAGTTTGATGATTTTGGCCTGTAGGATTGAGCATTACTTGAGTGTTGGTTCTTTGATGCGTTTGAGACTGTCCAGGTGTTGGATTTGATAGAGTTTGAATCGTAATGGGTGTAGTGATTTGAGTAGAATTAGACACTTGACCAACTAAAGTAGTTGGTGGAAACATAGGTAAAATATTTTTAACCGTAGGCGTCGAAGTCGTCGATACTGACATTATTTTTTCGGGTCCACTAGTTACTGTATACAAATTAGATGAGTTATTGGTCAATAAATGTGCTAAAAGTACATTATTGTTGAGGTTTAACGTTGGATCACTAACAGCAGATACTAAAGGTGGTGGATTTCTTGGACCAGAAAGAGCTGAACTACTCCTCGATCTACTTCTTGCTTTCATTTGATATTTTGGCACAGCAAAAATATCTTCTTTTTCTACATTTAAAATATTCGTGGGTCGCGGTAAAAGCTTTGCTTGGTGAGGAGTTGCAGTTAAGTCTAATCCAGATGGCTTACATTGAAGAAGAATATGTGATTGCGCTGGCGAACTTGGTGTTGATACTGAAACTGTAACTGGAGCAGTAATACTCTTTATGTTATTCGCTTTAAACTTGTACTGTGGATTGAAAGACTGTGGTAAAGTAGTAGTAGTAGATAATTTATACGTCTGCTGAGGTTGGATCAGCTTAAAAGGATCGGAAATTTGATTTGGTACTGGTAAAGGTTTAATAGCTCTCTGTTGAGTTTCATGAGGTACTTGAGGAAAACTAGATGGAGTTATGAGGCCATGAACCTGACTATCTACTGACGGTATTTGATTTGTAACACTTATTCCTACTGGAGTAGAGTTTGAATTTATTTGAACTGTTTGAAGTTCTAAAGAATTAAACGTTGGTCGGGGAGAGGCTTGTGCTTGATGCTGAGAATAAGAAACGACTTGTTGCGGTTGATTAAATGTTTGTTGAGGTGGCTGTTGAATAATTCGGTTTCCTCGAGTCATTGGTCGACCAGCACGAGGTATTTTTTCTCTCATTACTGTGTTGTTTTCATAAGGTTGTCTTCCTGGATTATAATTTTCCGTAATATTTACTGTATTACTTCTATAAACATTAGATTCCTGTGGTTGAGTATAAATTTTTGCTGTATACTGAAGATTTTGTGAATCTGGAGATTGATTTTGCCGTTGAACAATAGTTTGCACTGGTGCTTGAGAATTATTTGTTACTGGAGCTTCGTTTATTTGATTACTTTCTTGATTTAGTGATGTCATCAAATCAAGATCAGAATAATTGCTACTTAATCCACCACTTCTAAATATATCTTCTTCTTCAGGTACTGGTGGAAGTTTACAGTTTAAAAATTCCTGTAAGGGTTCTAAGGTATCCATAAAGTCGTCTAAGTTTGGTTGAAGTGGTCCCAGACTAGGTTGAATAAAATCCGCCAAACTTGCACCACGTGCTAAGAATATAAAAACTGTTAATAAAAAATAAAAATAACTTTGAAAAGGTTACTTTCAATATATTTTACCAATTTCACGAGGATCAGGGAAATAAATAGGCTGGTTAGAACTAATTGTTGAAAAGAGAGTATCTGTCATTAGTTCCATATAATCCGCATCTACCATCATACTATCCGGGCCTTGTACTCCGCTTAAATTTCCGTGTGAGCTTGTCATACTTCCAGGAAAACTCCCTGATGATTCCATTCCACCGCCCCAATCTAGAACGTCCATCGATTCCAACTGCAATTATTTTATTGAAGATTTAATAAAATTCATAAAACTTTTTTCATTACTTTAGTTATAAAAGATTTCAACTTAAAATTCATTACTATCATTATCAATAATTATAACTTTACCATATCTACCCCATCTTTGTTGGTCCATCCTAAGATCTTGTTGCGATAAAACATGCGCCATTTTTTATACTCAGCAGTAACAGCAGCAAGTTTTCGTTTCCAATATTTACCTTCCAGTACCACAGCCTAAAATAATAATCAATTAAAATTTATCATTGTTGGTTCTATTAAGTTTTTTATCAATTAAATGATCAAATTTATCTTGTTAATATAAAATAAAAATAGCATTTTTTGTTATCGAAAAAAAATTAAAGACGATTGATATAAATAATATCTATTATATATTATTTTCAATGATCTGATAAATTAGCAATAATTAAAAAAGTATTACTTAAAATAAAAATTTAATACAATTTAATTTTTAAATAAAATAATTAAAAGCTTTATTTATCTAAATGTTAATTTAAAAACAATGAATAAATTTTTTGATATATTTGATACTGCGATTATAACTCCAATTTTATCAATACACTTCATGAAGCCTGTCTCAATGTAATTAGACCACGATATCTCGGTAAGGCTTCTTTTAATTGAGAACATCAATAGTTAGACTTACTTCAGGCTTATTGTGGGTATCCACATCAAGGGGCGAGGCGAATTGGCACACTAGAGTATTTTGCTTCAAAATAACTGAAACAAATTAATAATTATTTTTTTTTAACTGTCAGTACTTGGAATATTTAAATAAAGTTTTCTCCACAAAGAGTATACTTTTTTCTCAATTAATTACCAATTATTCTATGGAGTATTTTTATGGAATTTATGCCCAGAACAATCTTTCATAACTAGCTACCACCTTCTACAAGTATTTTTGCAATTTTATGAAATAATGTATCTTTTATAGACATTAGTCCAATACCAACTTTACGTTTACGCATTGTCGAATTTTTTTTTTTAATAACTATTCAATTACTAATTTTCTATAATTTAATTGATAATTATAATTAATAAATTTTGAATAAAAAAAAATTATTTTAAATATATGTCCTGTAGTGAAAATTATCAATAAATGTTATCTAAATAAAGTATAAATCAATAAAAAAATTAGTTTTTTATTCTTGCGAAATTTCTTGAACGATATCTCGATTTAAACTGACTGAAGAGGAGAAACACGACGTAAAGAATGTACTGATTACTTATAAAAAGAGTACAAAATGTACAATCAGAGTGGGGAATAAACACGTGGAGATCACATGTACGGATTGTTGCATTTAAAAATCATTTGCTATCACTTCATAACCATTCTGTCTTATCTCAGTTCATGCTTTTTTCTTTATTTAAACTTTTTAACACCACTTTTCTCTTAATAATACCATCTAATCCCATTACGATAGATTTAGACACTTACATTGCATATGCCAGCACCTCCAAATAACATTGTTCAATCTTATCTTGTCTTTCCATCTTAATCTGATACCTTTAAAACGATTCCACTTTGGCGATGTTAATTTCTGTCTGAAACAAATGCAAAATTTTATGATTATAATTTTTATAAATACAACTATTAATGATCATTGAATTAAATATATGATAGATAAATAAAAATATCAGTAAAATTATCAATAATTTCAGTGGTTTTCCATGCAATACAATGATAAGACAATCATTGCATCGATAATCAATTTTAATCTTTGATGATTCTCGTTTCTTGTATATTAAATATCTTTTTCGTAACATCATCGTATGATATGATGATAACTCTTCAGAAAAATTAACATATTGTCAACAATGTATCTGCAATTTTATTTCTTAGAATCTTATTCAATCGTAATAATCAAAATTATTGTGGTAACTATCAACTAGTGAAATTTGATGATAAACCATCCTCTTCGATGCTACAACACTTATCATGAACCTTTTTAAATTCTAATTTATTTATCTGCCAAAAGTAACATCAAAATTAGAAAAGTTTTTTTTTATTATTTCATATTCCATATTTTAGTTTATAACAAGTTGAAGTTAATTTCGGCATGAAGTCGGCCGATTATTCTTATCAGATAAAGTTGTTTGTCATGATAACTAAACGAGTGATGTGCTTAGAATATCAATGAGAAGAAGTAGATAGATGAATTTACAGAAATAATATTCCATATAAAAAGATGTTCTAAATATATAATCAATCATTATTTCCATGATTAAAAATAACATGTCTTTTAAACGAGATGTAAATATCTAATAATAAATCAATTGTTGTATTCATTCTCAAGGCGTGATTCGATGCTTGTTGCTTGACTTTATCAATATTTGACAGTTCAAGCATTAAGATGTGATGATAACTTGACCTCTGTTGAGTAAAATGATAATCCATCGTTATATGTAATAATTAGTTGACGTTTCCGTAAACTTTTCTTTGATATTTCACTTATTTTTTACATTAGTAAATTATTTGATTTGATTACACATTCTTTAATGTTATCATTGAAAATTCGTTTATTTATTCAAAATCATGTTTTTTGTATGTATTGTGATAATGTCACACTTACTCGTGCGATTTTTCTGATACACATGGTTTTACAATTTACAAATTCACATGATTATCTAGATTGTCAATTAAATAACAATGTTTTCCAAAGTAAAGTCAATTGAACATTACAATTAAAGTAGAATTCATTCAATTAAAATTGATAAAAAAATTATTCGAATGGCGTAAGAAGCTTGTTAAAGACTTAATATGATTTATTTCTTGTTTGAATAAATGTCGAAATGCACTCGTGCTTCTGAAAAAAGTCATCTGTATTTAATTTAATGTGTGGTTATTATGAGATTGAATGAAAATTGGAAAGACATCGTTTGTCATTTGATTCAATTGTTATGTTGATGCACAAGTTCTTTCATTAAATTCAATCGTCTATTATTAAATGCATTACGTGAATAATAATAATACATTATGGGTTTTCATTTGATTTTTTTCTTATACATATCTTCAAATCAATAAAACTTTTTAGACTTAACGTATGGTAGTTTTAATCCTGTATCTTTTGCTGTCATACAAAATTTTTCATTTACTATAGTGTTCATTTATTGTTACTATTAATTATTAATAATAATTTTAACTAATAATTAGTTCTAAATTGTGTTTTAACAATTATAAATACATCATTATGTTAACTTTTTACATTTAAAAATCTAATATTTTCAACATTAAGAATATTTAGTTATCTTAATGAAGTGTAATGAGTAATTTAATCATTTGTATATATTTAAAAAAAATACTACTCTACAGTTAAGTGAATAATAATAGTTACATATCTATTTGAGTCATAAGAAAAAATTAATAATCATTTTAAAATGTTTTACAATTGGTAAATACAATTATTTGAAATAATAAGTTTGTATGATATGGTTATAAAGATATTTTTACTAGTGTAAATAAATTTTTATATAGATTATTATCCATTAATAACAATAATTTAAGATACTAGTTAAATAAAAAAAACTTACAAACTCAACTTTAAATATATAATTACACTTAAATTCGAATTAAAAATTTTTAAACATTAAATTTTATTAGATAATATTTCAAAAAGTGTTTAAATAATTAAAAATATAAAAACATGTGATCGCAAATATAATAAAACACTTTAATTCATGTGTAAATTGTCATGCATCTTAGACAATTCAAATAAAATGGACTAGTGTTAACAATAAAATATTCTTTGTTTGAACAACGTTTCATTTCTATTAGTATATCAAATTTTTTCTTAACAGCGAAGTAATTTTACCAATTATCTAGCTCATTAATAGCTATTTAAATTTTCTCATTCATTCTCCTAATTGTCATAGATATATTTTTTTAAATTAGATTTTTTTTTCCCTCAATTTTCTTAATAAAAACACTAGGTAATTAGAATAAATACATTTAAACAATTCGTTTGATTTTATCCCGAACGTAGAAGAGAGGAAAAAATTTGATTTCGTTCATTAAACCGAGTACTCTTAAAGCAATTACGTAAGCACGTTTGAAGCAACACGTGGTTGGTCGATTCACTCCCTTCTACTTTCCTTTCATGTGTGATATTCAACATAAGCTATATATATATATATATTTATAAAAGACGTTTGGATAGTTTTTTCCAAATATTTTAGTTGATTGCAATGAGTTTAAATCAAAGTCCACTTCAATCTTTGATAACCACAACCTTTATTTTTCTGATGAAGCGTAAAAAATTTTTATTAAAATGATAAAAAAAATATTTATCTCACCTGTAAGCCAATGACATGCATTGGAAGAGTTTATTTAGAGAAGTTTCAATACTAAGTTGTTGTGGACTTTTCTCTGTTGACGAGTTTGTAATGAATTTATCTATAGAAAATCCGACAGGTGCGATAATTGTATTTTTTACAGCTTCTTCTTCAGGTACAGGTACAGCTAATTCATCTTCATCATCTTGAGCTTCTGCTTCAAAATCTGAGACCATAAAATGACCAGAATGGATGGTTTCTTTAGAGTCTTTGGAGTCTCTTTTGACTCGGTGAACACCCTGGTGTTCGGAAGACATTTCTCTGGCTGTCATAACGGGCTTTCTATACATCAGCTCTGCTTGCATCTCCCTTGATACCTTTGGTAATCTATCCTTGGCAAAATAAACAATAATCAACTGGTAATAATGAATGAATGAATTTCTTATTAGGACTGTATGCGTTCCATTTTTTATCTTGTACAAGTTGCACTTTGACCCCAATTATTTATTTATTTTTACATCATAATATTGTAGTAATTGATTTAATTGTAATTACAATAAACATCAATAGTATCTCTGGTTGAATGATCTTCAGTCAGTGGAAATTCTTGCTTCATCATGGTAACAAAGAGACTTTTTCATAAAATCGAGTGGAAAATTTATTAAGCATTGTGTTTTGTATAAAATCATCAAGGAAATCTATCCACGCCTGCTTTAGCAACAACCAATTGGCAATCAGAGTGAAATCCAAGTGTAACTGATTCTCGGAGTTAGTCTATCAGCTACACATTCCTTTGAAGCTGCCCTAGTCTACCATCTAATCGTCTGATAAATATGGAACGCATCCAGTGTCATGTTTTCTTACATTCTCTAGTCTCTTCATTCACATTGAATGAGCAATAAACAAGTTTGAGAGCGGAAGAGACGAGAGAATGAAGCAATATGCGATGCAGATTAATCTAGGCAGCTTATTTTCATTTGCCAACATCACTTAGTAAGCAGGTAGAGAAGAAGGGGATGTCGCAAAATAAATTGCTCACCTCACTAGTCCTCGTGGCACTCGTGGTAAACTAGAATAACCTCCTTTGTTAAATCGAAATAAATTTTTGTTTGATTTGATTTTATTATAAATTCCTTTGATTGAACTCTGGGGAATTAAATCACAATGACGATTAACGACACACACGTTCACAATCACACGATGGCGGGTACCACGAGAGAAAAAATATGGAACACTCGCGGCAGTGCAAACAGACGCCGTCAGGCGCCAATAACTTCCAGTGCTTTGAGCTCTGATTTTAGCTCTAAAGCTTTAATTCTCGACATACCAAATCTCATGCTGACAGAAACGGCATTTAACGTGCGCGACGAAACGTCTTATTGTGTGTACAAAGAATGCAGCACAGCTGAGCGAGGCAAACGTGTGCCCCAAGTACAGACTGCACCCACACGTCTCATATATTCAGCGCTACTATCGGTGAAAGTCCAAACTGCGGTTTTTAGGTTAACTACGCATGCGTTGATAAAAATGCGCGCGCAATTAATTACACTTGCGTTTCATGTGTTATTGTTTACAAATAGAAAACGTGTTTTGTGAATAAATTATCCATTGTTGAGCATAAATACTTTCAAAAAATTACTGACCAACCGAAAGAAACTTTGTTATACAATTTTCAAGGCTGAATAAATGTATTATGTTTGAAAAATTACTACCAAAATCTATTGACTATTTCATTAGTTTACATATGTCAATGATTCACGTTTCCATATTCAAATCATCAATTTAACTAGTTTTTTGAAACAATTGTTTACTTACGTTAATTATTAAAATTTTATTGTTTCAAACGTCTACAAAGTAGACTTATTTAAATATTTGTCATTGAATAAAGAAGTCAACTTCAGTTATCCACAGTCTGTACTAGATTTTATTGAAACAGTTGTTTTTTAAAATAGAAAATTGAATACAAAAATTAAATAATATTTGTCATATAAACACGTATATTATTGTAACGCAAGATTATGAATAATCTCAATGATTTTGATGAATCTGAAAATATTCATTATGTGAGAGTGGAATTATAAAAGTGTTTTTAAAAGTCATCATCCCATCCAGAAAAATCATCAGCCACTAGTTCGTGTTCCACAGGGTATTTATCAAAATATTTCGTGTCTAAATGACTAGTTAGCTGCAAAGTAAGTAATAAATAAAATAATCGACAATAATTACTCTATTGTTGCATGTATATTACCTTTAACAGAAACGGAGATGTCAATGTTCTACCACGAAGCGATTTCCAATCAAACATTTTTAGCCATCTTAATGTCAATGTCAAATTAAAAAAATTATCATAACATTATAAAAACAAATGAAAATTTTGAGAAGTTACAACATTGTCATAAAATGTTAATCAGCTGAAGATTATTGACTTACTTATGATTACGAATATCAGCTATACCATTACGTAAATTTCCTAAACGTTCAACAGGTTTAGGCCTTAAAAGTTTGTGAATGATGTCAATTGCGTTTGGCTTCAGATTCTTAGGCATCCTTGCATAGTTTATTCCTTCAATGATTTTTTTATAAAGCTCTAAACGGTCGTCATCTTCAAATGGAAGTCGTCCTGTTAGCAATTCATAAATTACAATTCCCAAGGACCAGTAATCTACGGCTCTTTAAAACAATGATTTATTTTAACCTTTGACAACTAATTTTTTAATGATAAATCTAATTATTTAAAGTGATAAATTATTTATTGATGATTCAGTAATTTACCTATCATGTCCTTCCTTGAGAATTATTTCAGGAGCCATGTATTCTGCTGTTCCAACGAAAGACCATGTTTTGTAAGGTCCAACTCTTTTACCAGTACCAAAATCAGTCTTAAAAAAAATATTTTTGTTCTTGAAGTCAGTTAATAAAAGGTAAATAGGATGATTTAATTATTCACCAGCTTTGCATATCCTTGACTATCTAGGAGAATATTATCAGGTTTAATATCTCTGCAAATAATATCGAGTGAGTGCAGATGATCTAAAGCTTCAACAATACATGCTGATATAAATTTCACAGCTGTATTATCATATCTTCCACTTCTGTATAAACCAGTTCGCAAATCTCCACCTAAGCAAGCTTCCAAAAGTAAATAAACGTACTTGAGATCTTTAAATGTTGCGTATAATCTGAAAAATAATTATTATTTCAGTATTTTTTCTTATTTAGTATTTCATGATAATAAATTGTTTTATATTTTATTGGACCACTTGGTTATTATGAGCAATGATTTATTCTACGAAGAATAACATGATATTCCAAAAAATTATTCGCTGCTTTGTAACTTAGAATTGACTATTATTAGCTAATTTGATAAAATACTTACTTGCAAATAAATGGTGATTTGCATGATTGCATAATATACTTTTCAGTCAACATATATTTCTGGTAATTAAGATTACGTATAAAAATTTTAGGAACCTTTTTCAAAACGAAACTAGTATTAGAAATAGATTTTATCGTAACTAAATAAACTGTACCAAAGCTGCCTTTGCCAATTAAATTTCTGACTTGAATATCTTGGAATTTTAAATCAGGATATTCATTTTTCCAGTCAATGTGCCATAATTTTATCCTCTTTTCATAGTCTGCTTCCCAGTTTTTCTGTTTTATTGCTTCAATATCACCCAAGTAATCTAGAAAAGTCCTGTAGTATTGAAAGATAGATTAAAGTTTACAATTTTTCTAGCTTTTTGAACATGAATTAATCAGAAAATCCTCAACATTTTTATAGATCCAGTTATTCTTACTTTCTATCAATTGTTAAACATTCAACTCCAGGTGCTAGAGCAATAGCATTAGCTTGTCTTCGATTATCTCCTTCTGCATATAGAGCTTTTTCTCCAAAGTAACCACCTTTATGTATCTTTGTTAATTCTACTTCTTCACCATTGCCATAGGTTTTAGTTATTTTTACACTACCACAATTGATTATGTAAAACTTATCTCCAATTGTTCCTTCACGGACAATGTAAGCATCAGTAATAAAGAATTCAATACACATGAGTTCAGATATTTTTGCAAGAGCATGACGAGAAACATCTTTAAGAAATGGAATTTTTCCAAGCATTTCAATGTTATCTCTAGAAGCTAATTCTATTCTATTTATTATTGTTGCTAGAAAAGATGATCTATCCAACATCCAAACCTTTCCTGTTGTTTTGGCTAAAATTTTTTATTGTTTTTTAAATTAACTCCCAATAAAGCTTGAAAAATATTAGAAAAAAAGATCATAGAATTACTCATAAATTAGTAAAATAATGAGTTGTAATTATTTTAGACTCGTCAAAGATAATTAGCAATAACTTTTAACAATTAAATAATTAATAATGATTTATTAAAAGAATAAAAGTTATAATGATACCGGTTTTTAATGACTTGTTATTAAGATTTATGATCACTTTAATAGCTAATACCAATGAGTATGATTTTATAGTGATTTTTAAATTAGAAATGAAATATTTCTCCTAAACAATTTTTTTTTCTAGAAAAATATTTTGAAAAATTACCATCTATTGAAACTAATCGTTTAACATTATACAATAAAGCAAGTTCTCCAAAAGCCACTCCAGGTCCAAAAGAGCCTTGAAATTGATCTCCTTTATAAATGTCAAACGTTCCTTCTTCAGAAATATAGAAATGATGGCCCATATCACCTTCTTGAATTAACCGTGTTTTTGGAGGAATTTCTTTAGGATACATAGCATGAATCATTCCTTCTATCTGGTTGTCATTAAGATTTGCTAGGAAATCATTGTTTTTGATTGCTTCTCTTAGTTTGGATTCTGTACTACAATAGAAAAATTTAATTTAGTTTCAGCTTGACGAGAAAGAGAATAATTATAAAAATAATATTTACTTAGGATCCTTTTTATAATTTTTTAGTAATTCATGAGTGAATCTTCTAATTATTCCTCCTTCACCTAAAATATCATTCTTTCGCACTACTGATAATCGTCGGTAAATTTGTTGTTCATTTTGATCAAGTTTTATGTCACTATTGAGGTCGAAAGTTAGCCCAGTTCGATTTAAAGGAGTTGGACAACACAAGAACTTCATTTTTCCATATTTTAATATAAACAATTGTAAAGAGATAATAAATCATGTATCATTCTTCTTCTTTGTAAACTTAGGATTTAGGAACTTTGTACTACTGATAGACAATGATATCAACTAACTATCCTACATATTTGTAGAGAATGTAAAAGCTCTTCCTACAGATCTTATCTAAACAGATAACAAACGACGAGGTTGCAGTTATCAAGTATTGTATACATTCAAGTATCAGTAATAAAAAAGATAAATGTTGGTTTTAATTATAAATACTTTAAATTCGCTTTCTTGAGATTTGAACTGATTGTTTTGTAATCGATAATAATGAATAATAAGTTATTAATTGACAAGGCCATAATTTTAATTAATATCAGTGTTTAGTTAAAAGATCATTTATGAAACTTTTTCGGGAAATTAATTAAGTTTTAATTATAAAATAGCATAAATAAAATATAACATTTTTACATTGGTTTGTTGGTAACAGCATCTTTTTTTTATGACTTTATGACACGAGAGTCTGGATTGATTTATTTTAGATAGTAGTCAATAGCCAATAAAATAGAAAATTTGAACGTTAATCAAACTTTAGCTATTAGAACACTTGAAGAGATTTAAAAAATGAAAAAATATCTTATCCGTTTGTTATAAAATGACATTGTGGGGAACATTATTCTTATCTATAAAATGTTACGTTGAGATTATCTGTAATATAAAATGATTTTTCCATCAAATCGAAGGACAAGTTGTTATAATTTAATTGAAAATCCTCTTCTTCATCTACAAAATTCTTTTTTATGTATTATATATTATGGTGTTTTTTTTCGTTTATAATTAGTGATATCTTAGTACACATGTCAGTCAATTGTATGTAATTAATATCAGTTTATGACAGATTTTTATTTTCATTAATTACTTAAATTAAAAATCCATATCCCATCCAGAAAATTCATCAGGTGGCACTTCTCGTTCAGGTGGATATCTTTCAAAATTTCTAGTATCTGTTTGATTTCTTACCTAAAAATAAATATTTCATTATTAAATAAAAGAGATTAATAAATAACACTATAATAAAAAGGATAATAAATGAAAACTTACAGTAGGTACGATAGGTGCAGGAAGTGCAAGTCTTTGCAGCGCTTGCCAATTGAAATTCGTAAACCATTTGTGATCCCGGATATCTTGAATTCCATTTCTTTGATAACCAAGTCGTTCTGAAGGACTCAATCTCAATAGCTTTTTTATCAAGTGATTCGCATTTTTATTCACTATCGCTGGGATTCCAACCATCTCAATACCTTTCAAGATCTTGTTATAAGTAGTCATGTGATCTGAGCCTCTGAATGGGGGTTTACCAACTAGCAACTCATGTGTCAGGATTCCCAAGGCCCAATAATCTACCGCTCTATACGTAAAATACATTACGTTAGTGTTAAAATAAATATTTACGATAGATGTATATTACGTAAAAATGTTCAAAAGATGAAGGAGATAACATCACGACTCAGTGTACTCCACTAAGAGTTTATACATTGAAATAGTGAATAATTTTGTCAGATTTTCTAGTTTATAATTGGACAGCAATTATAAAAGATAATAATCGAGATTTGCAAATTTTTTGATAGGGAATAACTTTTAAAATAAATGATACTTATTCAGAATGAAATAATAAGAATAACATGTATGTAATTTTGAAAGAATTAGAGTTAATTACCTATCGTGACCTTTATTAAGAATAATCTCTGGAGCAACATACTCAGGAGTTCCGGCAAATGTCCACGTCTTATCTGGACCTATTTTCTTACTAAAGCCAAAATCAACGAGTTTCAAGTATCCTCTAGAATCCAACATAAGATTTTCAGGCTTGAGATCTCGGTAAACAATATTAAGCGAATGAAGATGATCGAGTGCTTCAACTACACAGCCCACCATGAATTGAGCTGTTGTATCATCAAAATATCTTCTTTTTTGAAGAGTCGTCCAAACATCTCCACCAAGACATACTTCCATTAAGAAATAGACATATTTCGAGTCTTTATAGGTTTGGTAAAGTCTAGAGAGAAAATATTATTATTTTTTTTTAGCTGTGATGAGTTGAAGTAACATTTTTACACTTACTTGCAAATGAAAGGTGAATCACAGGCTTGCATGATACATTTTTCATTCAAGACATGTTCTTGTTGTTGCTGATCAACCATAGTCTTTTTCTTAAGTTTTTTCAATGCAAAACTTTTATCAGGATCTGCTCTTAGTGTAACTAATTCAACCCTACCAAATCCTCCAACTCCAAGTGTTCCTCTGCTTTCCAAATCATACAAAGTCACATCAGAGTATTCATTTGTCCATAGCTTTGGTGTCAATGATCTTTTCTGTTTTTCATACTCGGCTAACCAGTCTTTATTTCGAATCTCATCTAAGCCTCCAAGATAATTAAGGAATGATCTGTAAAGATAATATTTGAACAGTCAACGTTAAGATTGTCTGAGCAATTTATTCTTTTCATTATCACAAGTTTTTGAATTAAAATGAATTTTTACATCGAAATTTACTATTAAATCTTATAATTTTGAATTATAAATTTTTTTTTATAAAAAAATCATTACTTTCGGTAATAGCTATAATTTTCATTTGTATTAATATTTGTAATTTTTGGTTAATAAGAAAATTAAAACAATCTAAAAGAGAGAAATTGTTTTTCATGAAGAATAAATAAATCAGTATTTTTTTGGAAACAAAATAAATCTTGATTCTTTATATCTGATACTGCAATAAAAAAGACTTATTTATTGAATAGATGTAACAGATAAAACTGTCTACGATAAAAAATATACTTACGTTCCATCGAGAGTCAGACACTCTACTCCAGGTGCTAGAGCAATAGCATTAGCTTGTCTTCGATTATCTTCCTTATCATAAAGAGCTTTCTCTCCAAAATACTGGCCTTTTCCAAGTACTACTAACTCTTCTTCTCCTCCGTACTCAGTATCTTTAGTTATCCGTACATTCCCTCCACTTATAATGAAGAATTTATCACCTTTTTCTCCCTGCCGTAGAATTTTAGCCCCTGCAGGGAAAAATTCTACTCGAATCAGATCAGATATTTTTGCTAGAACATGCTCTTTGGGTTCTGGTAATTTTTGTAACACTGAAACTTTCCGTAAGAATCGTAAATTTCCTTCCAGACGATCCTGCGCACTTCTCATCATTACTGTCAGAAAAACTGATCTGTCTAGGACCCATACTTTTCCTCCTTTTTTTACTGAAATTTTATTTTATTTAATTATGGTTTTTTTTTTCTCGAATCAATGACAATCATCAATTTTATGGGAAAAATTATGAAATCACAATGTTAGTTATATTCTATTGCAATGTTATGTAAAGCATTTTCAACAACATTGAGAATCATTTTATTATCATTAGTAATTCTATTATTAGCTTGTTTTTCTATTTTTAAAATAATTACCACTAATTGATCTCAGCCTCTTTGTGTTATATAAAAGCGCAAGTTCTCCAAAAGCAACTCCCGGTCCAAAACTCCGTTGGAATTTACTGCCCTCATAAATGTCAAATTCTCCTTCCGCCGAAACGTAAAAATGAGAGCCTATAAAGTATGATAAATTATTGTTAACCAAAATAATATAAAGCAGTTGTCAATTAGTTCATTTCTTTTAATATTTCATGCATAAATAAAACATTGATAAGTGGTTTCGTTAAAAATTCAAAGACGATAAAAACAAATACAACACATAAACAATAATATAAATATAAAAAAATAAAATCTCTGATAAGAATGCATGCATATAATTATTCTACAATAATAAAAAAATGTATCTTACCTATATCTCCTTCATGAATGACCAGAGTATTTGGAGGTATCGCTTTTGGATACATTGCAGATACTAGAGCTTCAACTTGAGCTTCTTCAAGATTTCCCAAAAATTCATTTTCAAGTATAGCTCGTTTTATTTGTTTTCTTGATCTGTTGAATTTTGATATAATTATTATCATCTTTTTATCAATTACAAATAATCAATAGCTATTAATAAAGAAATCATTTATATCAGCAATCATTTTTTAAATATTTATTGGTCAAGCTATATTTGAAAAATATATACCTAGCATCCTTTTCATAGATTGGTGTTGGAGCAGAAGGTGGAGTTGGAGTTCGCCCTATAACTCCCCCTCTAGGAATCTTTAAACCTTGTTGAGATATATCTGACTCAATGGTATCTGATCTCATTAATCCTTGTTCAGGTTTTCGTCCATTTTTCTTTGATGTTGGAGTATAAACATTTAGTGGTCCCGAGCCATTTAAAGTAGCTGAACTTGAAAATTGTCTTATCATTCCATTGTCATCAAGATCGCCAGCGCGCTTATAGCTCATCGGAATTGGCTCCCTGCCGTCTCCATTCTAATAATTAATCGAAATGTTTTTAGCTTAATACTGGCCTCGCGTTTCAACAATTTTCGTTTATTTCTATTTTTAGTTATTTCAGTTAATTATTTCTCTGATATTTCAACATTGCTTTAAGTAACAATTAAGTATTAATATTGGTCCAAGTTATCAAATTTTTTATTTCTGAAAATTAGTTTATGGATAAAATAACTTTTTTTGAAAAATTATCATTTTTAAAAACAATGAAGAAATATTTAATATAAACAATTATGTTATCATCATTCTTCAAATATACACTAATTTTTTATATAACATTAGAATCATTTTTTTAACATATTTTTTTTTATGACAGAAACTTTCTAATATTCTTAATACCACAAACAATGGTTAATTTGGGTTCAATGTTTAATAGAGTAAGTTAAATAGAAAAATAAAAAACCTTATTTACTTTTTTAAAATTGTTTTTGTAAATTTATGTTTTAAACTAAAAATAAAAGTTTTTATAAAAAACTATTGATTTATTTTCTAAAATTCGTTGATTACTTTTCGGAAATAAATTAAATGATAATATGATAAAATATAAACTTACACTTATAATGCTAATTCCAGTGACGCTCGATGTTTCTTCATATCCTGGAACTGGAGAAAAGTTGATACTTCCCCTTTGTCCCAGGATACTTGCTCTAGGGAAGCACGAAAATCTCATCCTATCTTCCGACACCGATGCATCGCTGGAACTGAGTCTTCTCGCTTCTGCAATGAATAATGATGCAAAATTTATTTATTACTCCATACCTGATAAGCTATTTTAAAATTGAAAAATACTCAAGTATTAAAATATCATGTTTCATAGCATGATATTCAACATATAATACTCATCTAAAGAGATCTAAGATCTTTTCAATATTTTTACATCTACATTCACTGTAGCTTCTCTTTCTTTATCTCTCTGTGAAAATCAAACAATAGTTAACCCTTTGCTAGGCTAATTGCAGCAATAAAGTCGCGTGATGCAATGACTCACTTGAATATAAATTAAGATACAAATTCTTAAGAATATTTTTATTTCTTCGATGACTGTAAATTTTTCAATGCATTGTTTACAAGTTCATTGATTGTTCCTATGGGAATTGTTAACTGGTTGATGGGTATCACATAATAAACCCTGGGCTATTTCAACTGGACTAGATATCAAGAACATGATAATGATATTTGATCAGTCTCACAGGTAGACAAGAGTTTAAATAAAAATTTTTGCGCTGTTGCTATTTTTAAAAATAACACTAAAGTTTTTTTTTCCACAGGAAGGTCATTATTATTCATCCGGAAATGGTCAATTAATAATAAATGTAAATAACTGTAAGCTTTAAGATTATTTTGTTATTCAGTGACACATCTGATAACTATTAATGATAAGTAAGTATTTAATATTTTTTTTGGGATTAAAAAGTTGAGTTTTTTTTTGTTGAATAATATAATTTAATGATAATTGTTTGATTTATTCGTCATTTATTTAAACATTAAAGTCAGTATCAGGATAAAATGATGGACATAATAATATTATTGTGTAATTCAATTTTTTTTAAAATCTAAAGTATTTCAATGAATTATTATTTCTAACTTTTATTGTATTAAATCAATTGAAATTACTATAAATTACTCCAATTCATAAATAATAACATTTCTATCATTACCAGGAATGCCTGCTAATTATTCAATAAAAAAATAACTCTGTTTAAATTTATACAAATTATTTATATAATAAATATATTCATTAACAGATGAATTTTATTTTTTTGTCTATAAAAATGGTGCTCTAATGTACATGATAATTTCAAGTTTTAGAGTGTTTTATCAAAAGACAAATAACATTAAAATTAACTTGAAATTATTGTTACGCGTATACGAGATAAAATAGAAGAAAAATATTTTCTAAACTATTGCAAGAGTCAACATTATCAAAAGAATGCAGTCACTCTTATCAAAATGATAATCATTGGTTTGTTTCCGCAGGTCGATTATGATCGAGAAAAAAAACATTGTTTTATAGCAAAAGAAGAACAAAAAGTTCAAGGCAAAATATGAGTCATTCAATGAAATAAATAGGTCCATTATTGAATTAGTTTTTGAATAAAAAAAAAATGTGTCAAAAAATTAATTACTATAGAAGAGCAAACAATAATGTATAAGAAATATTAATTGATAGATTAATTGAATTAAACCAAGGTGATGATTGAATATTTGTTGACTCACTCTTGATAACGGTTTCCACTTTTCCAGACTCTCTTGGAGATCGTGAGCAGTAAGATGTTACGACTAATTCATACGAATCGGTCGACTGACGACGTTTATCCCACAAAAGAAACTGGAATCTTATCGTCTGGTGTATTATATATGATAACATACGCAACTGAACCAGTGTCGATGGGTATGTGCGGTGCTTATCTTTAAGGTTGACAACGAATCGTGTATTTAGGTAAATTTAATTCACCCTATTTTATTTTTATTTCATCATAATTTGTTTTAAATATTTGTTCATGTATTTTTACTATCACTTTGATAAACATAAAAGCAATTACTGGACAATTTACCAAGAAATGTCTATACACAATAATAAATAATATTTTTTTCTTACCTATTTTTTTATCTAAATAATTATTTTCTTTCAATCTTTGATGAAATTAAATTAGATATATAATCTTAAAGAAATTTAAATGGTATAAAAAGCCAGTTTTGTAAGTTGTTCAAAAAATTATTCAATCTGCACTAGGCAAAATTTTATAAAAAATTTTTATCGACATATTTTCATAAATTAAAAGCATGATAACATTATGTTAACAAGTATAATGAATTATTTATTTTTATTTTCTTAGATTAAGAAAATCATGTTAACGATTTTTTAACGACTATTTTTTTTTTTCTTCATTTAATAAATCAATTTTTATTCAAAGTATATTTTTTAATCTAAACATTCTAAAATATAATAAAATGAAGGAAAGAGAAAAAAGATAGTGAGCAATGAATAATAAAAAAAAATTTTGAAAGAAATTCAACCTAAATCCGGAATTAAATAATGAACACAGCTGAGTCAATTGATAAATTTTTGTGAACGCCTGCAGTACATAACACCTTCATATTTTGTTACCATATGAAAGCATCTGTTTTAACTTCTGATTAAATATTTCATTTCTTTCGAATGCCATTAATAGATTACACAGTTTTTCGTGTTGCAGAAGAATTTAGTTTAATGTAGACAAATAATAATTTATCAACGACATTGAGTAATCGAATGTCTTGAAATCTGATGCGTGAAGAAAATTCTTTACGTATTCAAATAAAATTGAATAATAAAAAAAAATAGAATGGTTACTTCCTGATCGTAATTTAATTTTTTTAAGTACTCACCTCGACTAGTGACACATCTGTCAGCTTATATAACACAATTCTTGGAATCCTGATCGATATTTTATTAACAATATAACATAAAAAAAAACTATCTGGCCAATAACAGTAATAATAATTATTTATTGTTAATATGATTTAGAAAAAAACATTTACATTGATAACTAATAATTAATTGATATTTTATATCAATAATTTATAGCAATATAATTTTTATGTTAATTTATATTACTGAAGTGATTATAGGTAGACTTTTCAGAAGCCAATGAAGAAAGCTGTTATCGCTTCACCGGTCGTTCAAGTACTAACGTAAAACCGATCGCATGGTCACACAGGTTAGCGATAGCGTTCCACTCTTTTGTTAATTATTATCGTTTCTCACCTCTTGTATATACGCACAAGAGCTAAAAGAATTATTCCCGTTTATGTGTATCACATTGTCTCATTTTATTTCGCAACAAGTCACGCGCTGTGACATTAACCACAAATGTTATTTATTACAACCGATCTCTAGGATACATTCTCTGGAATTTTACGTATTATTTTATTAATGAATTTGTTTTTTCTACGGAATATTTATTTTTATTTACAAGACAATTGTTAGCAAAATTATTTATTTATTAAATATTTATAACAAATGTATTTTTTTTCTCAATTAAAAACCTTATCATTTGTTTGTTTTTTTTTTATAATAATTTAATTTTTTTTTTTAAATCATTTTTAAAATTCAGTCATATTCAGGATTATTAGTTAGTTCAGATGCTTTCAACATTTCAGCAAAAAATCCTAAAGGACGTTGAGATAATTCATGAGGTGATCCTTCTTCTATAATCTTCCCTTCGCTGAAAACGATGACTTTATCGCAATAAAGTAAAGATGCTACTCGGTGCTGTGAAAATAAAAATAATTAAATTAATGTATATTCATTGAGTAATCATCATCTTACCAGATAATCGTATAATTATCATGTAAAAATAAATTATAACATTAGTACAATTTAATTGTAATTATTTCATATTGATACTAACCGCAATTGTAATTACTGTTTTGTCTTTAAAAGTTGATGATACTTCTTTCAATAAATACTTTTCTGTTGAAGAATCCAAGGCACTAGTGGCTTCATCAAGAATTACAACTGCTGAATCTCGAAGTGTTGCTCGTGCCATGCTTAACAATTGCAGCTGGCCTGCAGAGAAGTTTTCCCCACCTTCTCGCACCTCCAGATCTAATTGAGTCATCAAGAGTAATTAATCTTAGTTTTTTTATCGATTACAATAATACGACTGAGGTATTAACATTTGAATTGTAATAGAATATTGTTAAAGATTGCTTTTATTGTTTTTTATAATAATTCTGATTATAAATTTTTTTAATAACAATAAAAATGTAATAAGAAAAGAAGAGATCTAATAATTGGTGATATTGATAGCATAATAATCACTTCGTTAATTTTATAACAGATTAATTCTTGAAATGATTAATAAAATCATTGACTCATTTTTTGTGTAGATTCTATAGTTAAGATAAAGAAAAAGTTAATAATAAATTTTGTATTTTAATTAACTTTAATTTTCTGTTTGCTTTGTTTTGTAAATAAATTTTATCAATAATTTATAATAATAATAATAATGAAAAAAAAAGAATAAGCTTATCCGAGTGATTCACAACAAAAATTATTTATTTAATCATAGATTAATTGCTTGTAGTCATTAAGTCTTTTCTGTTGAATTTATGTTGAAGCTACTGTAAATTTCAATTAAAAAAAAATTGTTTTAGTCAACTATTCGTTTTGTAATTTTAATTATCAATGATCTTCAGACTATTATTTATGTGAAGTTCTATTGTATTCTTAAGATATTGGCATTTATTATTATTAATTCATTTCAACATAAATAATTTTTCATAAGATTGTGTTATCATTTTAATATGATGTAATATCTCAGAATAAATTCTGAACAAAATTTCTTAAAAGAACAACAATTCTGGCGAAAAAATTTAATTAAAAAAATCGGATAAGTCATTTACTTAATCATCTTTTTTTTTTAGAAAACAGATGAATTATCTTCATCTTTCTAAAAAATGTATGGTTTAACTCACCAAGACCTTCCGGGTGTGAAGAAATCACATCTTTCATTTGTGTAAGCTTTAGTGCAGTCCAAAGTTCATCATCAGTATGCTCAGCTAAAGGATCAAGATTTTCTCGAATTGTACCACTGAACATGATGACATCTTGAGGAATAGCTGAGAGCCTTGAACGTAAACTTAACAGTGACACTCTTTTCAAATCTATTCCATCAATTAAAATTCGTCCTTGAGATACTTCTAATAACTGAAAGAGAGCCATAACTGTTGATGACTTTCCGCTAGCAGTTCTACCACAAATTCCCAGCTTTTGCCCAGCGGGAATGCGTAGATTTAAATCTTTAACTACGGGTTCACAGTCTGGATGGTAGCGTAGGGATACATTCTCAAATATTATTTCTCCTTTTTCTGGCCAAGTTTCTTCTGCTACATATCCTAAAAATAAAACATTTTTTTTTCTTTTTGGTAAAAAAATTCTACTTAACTATTAGAATTAATTATCATATACTAACTATTCAATTCAAGTAACTATAGATAAATGATTTTAAAAAATTTTTCATTTAAGTTTTTCTTTAAAAAATGTTTTTCCGAAAAAACAAACAGTATCAATTATAATGATTGGGTCATTAACTTTAATCATTAATAATGACTGACAGAAAATTTTTTCCTCAAGAAATAATATAAACTATTTCGAAGAAAAACTCAGTTGTAAAAAGTTTTATGTTTTTAGCTGATGCTCTTGAAAATGATGTTTATGATTAGAACATATCATTCAACAAAACGGTTATTAATTTAATTATCGAACATAAAACGAGTTGAACTAATGCAAAAAAATGTTAGTAATATATTACCATTCTCACGATAATTCTCCCGAGGCATTTCAGCATAAGATGTAAGCCTCGCAACACTTCCCATATACATTTCAATTTCTGAGACAAATTTAACGACCCAGTTAAGATAAATAGGAACAAGAAATGTATAATTCACCGCTAATCCAACTAACGCTGGTGTTACTCTTTCTGGATACAGCTCTGCTGAAAGCAAAGCTGCAAATATTGACGCAAAAACTACCACAGCACCCAGATAATCCTAAAAAAATATCACATGATAATCAAGAATAAATTCTCAGACTTCCAATTAACATAAAGGGATTGGGAACGTACCAAAGCTATTCCTAACCATCGGCTGCTGGTATTTAAAATAAGAAAAGCGTTTGTATTAGCATTTAAATATTCAATCATATCGTCCATGAACCTTTCTTGCTGTTTTGAAGCTCTTATAACTGGTAATCCAGTTAAAGTTTCTGAGAAATGAGCAGCAACTGGTCCTCGAGTGCTAAAAATTGAAAAGTTTAAATCATAGTTTTTAAAGCTGGATCATTTACATATTTTTTGCAGTAATAACAATTACTGTACGATACTTTTTATTTGTATGACCTCAAATTAGATAATTAAGATTTAATCTTTTAAATAATTAAAAAATTCTAAAATTGCAATGAATTGTTAATTTAAAAATGATATCAATATTTGAAATTGAACTAGTTTTTTGCTGATATTGTGCTAATGATTCATTTACAAATGATATCATTATCAGTTAAAAAAAATTAATAAACTTACAATTTTATACAGAATGATATTGACCATATTAACCACTTGCTCAAGTCACGTTCATTGATCAGATACCAGTCTTTATTTTCTAATCTAATGATTCATCAGTTCAGTATATGCAGATTGATTAAAAATAATCATTATTTGCATATGTCTACTAATTGGTTTTTCAATGAGTATGGTAAGATCTAATAAAATTTAAATAAAAAAAAAGTCTGAAAAAGAGTAGTTTTTTGTTCTTTATAATATAATTATATTCTCCTGAATCCTTTTTTTTTGTTTCTCTTTAATTCATGCAGTGTTAATATTCTCTTTACACGTGTGAAGAGATATCTAATGTAATTACAAAATCCGAAAATTTCTTCTGCTTGTTTTTATTAAACAATAATTGTTATTCGCTCTTTAATCCTTACCTTCCTTCAATTCTTTGAAGCTCTCGAGCGCTGATTCTGTAAAACCTTTGTAGAAAAAAATACGCCAAACAAGTTGGTATTGCAGCTGTTAAAAACCAAGGAGATATGATGACGTTCACAATGATAGCAGAGCCACAAAGAAGAATAAACGATGTTAATCGTTGGAACGATGTAGACAGTTTTTTATCAATAACGCCCATATCAGCACTGAACCGATTCAGAACCCTACCCACGGGTGTTTGCTCAAAAAAAATTAAAGGAGCTCGAAGGATTGATGCAATAGCTCCCTGATGAATATTTTTACGCGCACTAGTACCAGCCCATTGTCCTGCAGCACTATTTAAGGCTGCTAAAAATATAGAGAAGATAGAAAGAATAATATATATTCTAAAATAAAAAACAGTTTTTTCTTGATTATTTAATTGATGACTTCCGAGATTGGTCCACTGACTAAGCCATAAATCGGTAAATACTCGTAAAGCTTGGCATCCAAGAGCTGCTACAAGATAAATAAGACCTGGAGTAAAGCCTCCTGCTTTAAGATAATCCATCCAGACTGCAGCAGTCACTAATCCGCTTGCATCTTCATCAGGATCTGATACTTGTGAATCTTGACACTCAGTGCACTTATCTTCATCAAAATCTTCAGTAATGCCCGACTCTGTGGATAGAAGTCTCTTTATTGGATGATGTTCCCACTCTTGAGGACTTGTTTTATTTGAAGAAGAAGACATCAACCTCTTCAAGACCTTCCTTTCCTTATTTGCCGTTTCATCCGAGGCTAGATTAATAATTTTACTAGAAAAAAATTGCTTCAAGACATTAGTATTCTGTCCACTATCCAAAGTATGATGTCTCTTTCTAGGGGCGATGTAGTGAGTTTCTAGAATCGTTGGGGTAGAACTTTGACGGAGAACAGGAGGTGGATGTTTTGGAGGTTGAAGACTGGTTGCTCTTGCAGCAACTCGATGCTTCTTGTGTCTTTTCCTGACAACTCCCCACTCATCAACAGCAACTGGGAGGTCTGTAAGGTCATGTGCGAGATATCTAGACCCAGACATCATTGATTTTCGTAGCCGAAGGGGTACGAACGTTGGTGGAGACACGTGGGCGTCCGCATCTGTGATCCAGGAGCCGTCACTGGCATGTCTGTGCTTCATGGAGATGCCAGCGATACGGGAAACAAGTCTTACCAAGGACCAACGTTCTTTAGCAGTTCTTGGACCTCCTGCAATGTCTAAACGTCGTCTTGCTGTTTCCTTCCATTCTTCTATCAACGCTGGATCAGTTAGTTCGATGCTCGTCAACGTTCCAACGGCTCGAATTCTACAGTCTTCAGTTACAATCACCTGGTGAGCTGCTCGCAATAATTCTAATCTATGTGTTACCATCACAACTGTTCGTCCTCGTCGTAATAACAGTTTTTGGATCGCTTGATCGAATATTTGTTGACCTACTGCTTGGTCTAAAGCCGAAAGAGGATCATCAAGGATTACAGTGTCAGCATCACTATAAACAGCTCTTGCTATTGCAATTCTTTGCTTCTGACCTCCACTTAAATTTATCCCTTTTTCTCCAATTCGCGTCATGTCTTTCCCAGGAAGAATATCAATATCTGGTTGAAGTGCACATGCTTTTAAAACACATCGGTATCTAATGCGATTGTAAGTAGAACCGAAGATTATATTTTCACGCAAAGTCGTATTGAGAAGCCAAGGCTTTTGTGATACATATGCTACTTGGCTATCCTTGGCCCATTCGATTTTTCCTTGTAGTTTCAGCACTTCGCTCAACATTGCTGATATCAGGGAGGTCTTTCCACTCCCAGTCTTCCCGACTATCAGAGTCAACTTCCCACGAGGAATAATAAGATCGTCGATTATTAAGTGAGCGTCGTCAGAGCCCAAGGAGAAAACTCCAGTGATATGGAGGAGCGCTGGTTTCATTGATGGTTCTGGGTCTTTTTCAAAGACTGTATCTGATGAGGAACTTGTATCGTATGTTCCTAGAATATGTAGACCTCGAAGATCTTCATCATCTTCATTGATATTTCCTAGAGTTCCGAAGGTGGGGATTTTTACCGAAGTTCTTTCCTCAATCTGTAATAAATTCAATCAATAAATTGAAAAAAAAAATTAAGTTCATTTTCATTTATGTTAATTAGTTGTTTTCAATTGAATAAGATAGAATAAAGTTATTTGAATTTATTCTAATCATTCGGTATGATTTAATGCAATGTATTTAAGTTGTCAGTAATAAATGAATCATTTCTTCCTAGCAAGAATCAATCCTTTAATTACATGAATTGCACAAATTTATTGCTATCATGCTTATGATTATGTATGAAAGAATTTACTTTCATATACTTTCTTTCTAATATTGAACTTTCAGTCAGTTATATAAGAATGTGTAAAGTTGATAATTGCCTAGAATAGCTTTTCTGAGTTTATAATTGGATAAATAGTGAATGGTAATTTTTCAGGTTTCAATAATATAATATAAAATTAAAAAAAAAAGTCTTATTTGATAGTAAGAGCATGAAAGATATCTGATAGATAATTATTAAAAAAGAAAGAAATCAAATTGATTTTTAAATTAAAATGTCTTCTGAGTTAATTAATTAATTAATAAAAAGATTACATGGCTTTCACAGATAGAAATCTCTGACGTTCGATGCTCATCATTCTCATCAATTCGTCGATTTACTCTTGGATCTGGAAGTACATTGATTACTTCTGGCAGTGATAAGAAGTCTTCCAGTCTTTTAGTAGAAATCTGATAAACAATAAGAAATAATTCATTGAAAAACAACAAAGAATAAATCTTGTAGAAAGTTGACGTGAGAATAATTTAAATACTTACTCTAGCATTCAAGATGATTGGAATGATGACAGGAAAAATAAAAAGGGGAACTGTAAGTTGAGAGAAGAGGGCAAGACTCGCAAAAACGTTTCCAGCATCCAAATGAGTTTGCTCTACCCAAAAGTAGACACCGAAGGTGAAGAGAGTCATTAAAACAGAGGAGGCGTGGGTCAGAAATGCTAGAAATGATATAAATTTAATTTTAGAATATACATAAAGTACAATGTGATCATTTTGCTTGCTTAATATTTTTCAGATGTCATAAACATCTACATATTTATTTATCGTTAATTTTAATGAACATCAACATTCATTCATAATGTACAGTTGATTTAACTATCCTTATTTATGCGTGTAATATTTTTTTGAAATTATATTGCTCAATTGATTATTAAAAAATGGAAAGTTTCATTCAAAATTAAATTGGCCATTTGTTAAGTTTAAAGATCTTCCAGCCAAAAAGATAGACTAAGAAATCATTCAAAGAAATATTTGATGATTTATTTAGATTGTTGAAAGGTCCTTAGATTTAATCAAGACCTTACAAAATCAGTGGTGGATTTATTTCATCACTTAAATAACAAGAAGAAATTTATTCATGTTGCTAATATTTTTTTTTTTTTATTAATTTGATGTAGAGTGAAAATTTGAAGTACTTATAAGTCCCCAGTAGATCGAGTCCTTATTAAGCAGACTGAGTTCTTCTTCACGAGTTCTTTGGATTTTTTTTTCGAAGACCACTTCCCACGCTCGCAGCTTGACTAGTCTCATGCCTTGAAGAATTTCATTTAAGAGCTTCAGTCTCGCGTCACTTCGCTCCTGATATCCAATTTATTTTCATTAATTATTAACTAAGCAATAATTTGTTAATGAGGAAAAGATATACAGGCATATTTACCGCTATTGATTTTAAATTATCTGACATCTTTTTCCCAAGAAATAATTGCAATGGTGTTACAATTAATATGCAACAAACTGCACCAATTATCGCACTAATTCCCAGCTTCATATACAGTAGAAAAATTATTGCTATGATCTAAAAGATTATTTCACCAATTTAGATTGATAAAAAGTATTTAATAGCTTCTAGGGAATTAATATCATCAACATTGTCTAATTGAAGTGATATTTTTAATTAAAAACATAAATTTAAATATATTAAGTGATATATTTCATATTTATGAGCTATTAAATAATATTATAGCTTTTTAAAAAAAATTATATTTTAACATAAACAATTAATTTAAAAATCTTTTTTCATCCAAAGAAATCGATTAACTAACAATTAATCAGTTTATAAAGAACTTGAAAAAATATTATTCAATAATTTTTTTGAAATAAAATATTTTCAAGTGTCTTAATTGAACAAATTTTACTAATGAGTTTCTCTAATATATTTTTTTTTAATTTAATATTTTACATAGGCTAGTTAATTGACCTTAATAAATTAGTTTAACTAGTGAGCTTATTTGGTTCAATTAAAATATTTCTTCTTTTGAATATTAAAATATTTTGAAAATATACTTTATCACTTCACGAGTTGTCCTAAATGACATGTTGAAAATTTTATCAAAATTTCAAAGAAGTTTGTAATTTATTTTTAGTTGTCCAGAGTCTTCAAAATGATCATTAAACATATTTCAAACTCACTAGAGTGCGAAAAATAATTTTTCACTGTTCGATAAGCTTGTCAAGTTACATAAAATAATTTTTAAATCCTTGTCAAGTTACTTAAAGCACATGAAAATAATTAAAATATTTTTTAAGGTTGTCAATTAAATACACCAAGCAAAGAGAACATGATTAAATCTTGTTCTAAACTGTAATTGGTATTGTCTAAAACATGAATTATCCACTTGTGAACATTACTCATTATTATAATTACATCATCCATTGCCAATCCTGTGAGATTAAATTTTACAGTTCAATTCAGTTACAGAACATTTCATGTTTTCTTTTCTTTTAATCCATAAGATAATATTTCAAAGTCTGGTAATTTGATCAGTGTGGAGAAGAAGTTTTTGACAATTTGTCATATAATTTTACCTTGAGAGGAATTGCCCAAGTGTAATGACCAATCCAGAAGAAGCTCATGACATTGTATGCATCTTCAGCCATTAAATTTGTGAGTGTTCCAATGTCTGCTACATGAGACCGGTGATTATCTTTATCATTTTCTTTTCCAGAAGTTTCTTCCTCTTCGATAATAGTCCAGGAATATAAACGTAGTGATTTATGATAGATTAAAGCCTAGAGATAATCCCAAAAAAATTACTTTCATAAATAAATCTATTTATTTTATATACTTTATCTTATTTATAATTAAGTTTTTATTCGATTTGATTTTTAATTTTTTAGTTATTTCTGGTTTTTTTCATACTTGCAAGGCAGTTCTTAGTCGAATGCCCTCGACATTAAGAAAGTGTGTTGATGCTTGACTTAATGTGCTTTGTAATATAACAGCTAGAAATACGAGAAGACCAAGAAAATAACCATTTTCCAATAACTCTTGAAGGGTTATATAATTTTTAAATTTCTTTTCTCCACTTTCAGTTGAATTTTGCATAACTTCTACATAATTAACAATTTTCGAAATGGCTAACGGTCCAATAAGTGTTGTAGCATCACCAAAGAACTTGAGAATTCCACCAACAAGGAAAGCAGGCCATACTTGTTTCCAGTAGCAGGACCAAAGTGATGGTTTGTCATCTAAATGTGCGTACTAAAGTTAAAGAAAATAAAAAGGTGAGTGTTAACTAAATAACTCAAGTATGAAGAAAGATTTAAGTGGACAAAAAGATCATTTTACTCTTTGTTCTTCATAAATTTTTTTAAATTTTTCAAATTGAATGATGGTTGACTCTTCTTCAGGTAATTCTCCGAGGTCATTAAAGTCAAGTGGTGCGCGGTAGCCGCGACAAAGCAGATCAACAACCCAATGAAATGTCAGTTTGCTTAGTAAGACCGAGCAAGCGTGTCTGTAAGACACACGAGTATTTCCGGATGCTTGAACGTCGTAACGCTTGCTCCTCTCCATCTGCAAAAAGTCTAAAGCTGATTTATCTTGGCAACATAAACCTACCCACAAGGTCTAGTTTATTATTTCATTGAAGAAGTGATCCAAATGTTCCCTGGAACATTTCAATCACCAAGAATTTCTTTTTAAATTTTTTTCATAACTTACAAGACGATAAAGAGCATAAGAGTCAACGAGAGCAAGTAATCCACATAAGAGACTTGTTCCAATCGTGCTAATCATCCGCACGTGCCTGATAGTCAAGTCGAATCTAAAATTAAATCACTTGAGAATAAGAAGTCAGATAATATTATGATCTATATACCTGATCAAGTGGAATAATCGCCACAGTCTTGCTACTGCGATAGTTATAAAAGCACCACCAGACACTGCTAACCCTAGGCCATCTCTCATTTCAGTTTCACGATGTAAAATCCAACAAAAAATAACAGCGAGCAAGGAAATTGATTGTGAAACAGGCGCTTGATCTATTAAAGCCTCTGAAAACTCTAGAAGTAGCACGAGAAGAAGAAGAATGCAGAGAACACTGCGGAGATTGTGGCAGGGAAGTAAATTTGTCGTACACCTGGAAAAATATATTTCATGTAAGACAACGGGCTCTCAGTTGTTGTGCTCTCGTGCTTCAATTCAAATGCCCGCTGTTCTGTTCTGACTCACACGCTCAAGAGAGCGAGGAAATCCCCGCTGAGATCAATCGATGATGTGAGATCTCCAACTTACATTCTTTGGTCAGTGAATTTATACTTCACGATGATACATAGAGCAGCTATTAAGGCAAGAATAACTACTGCAAGATTAACAACTTCAACAAAACAATCGAATCTTGATGATGCACTACTTGTCATTTTGATCGTAGTCCCATTGTCGGTATCCCATGTCCATACTAAATGCCAACCGGAAGTGGGCAGCAGCCGCAGAAATGCAGTCTTCTTACACAAACCCATCATCACAAAGCCTCACTCTTGTTGTGTCTCTAACTGCCTTTAAGACACGCGTGTTGGTAGTGGTGAACAAATAAATCGTTTCTTCTAAGGCATCCGTAAATATGACACAAAATTATAATCTCTTTGACATTTGTTCATAAATCTAATTGAGTTTACGTGAATAAACATGACGTTAGTGTTACTATACACTTATTGAATGTTGCCAAAATAGATTTTGCGTCTGATAGTTTTTGCACTGAGTACCAACTGATTTGTTATTGGTTTAATAGAGACGTGATCCACATTCGAAGAGAGTTAGTGACATTGGAGAGTTGAAAACTAGACGGGGAATTAATTCACTGACCCCAAGAGAGAAAGATCCCCCTTTTGAATGTTAATCATTAATTGTTTATAGTCGCAACACCTTCCGTTATGTCATGGTAATCACATACTGATCATGATGATCATAAAAGCAATTTTAATTGTAATGTCAGGATTGAATGTTAAATAAGCAAGGGTTGGTGATAAACAGCAGTAAATTGTTATGAAATAGTCCACGTGTTCACTCCAATTGACTTAAGATCGACTTGACGATCTACTCTCGTCAGCAACACGCGCGCTACTGAGAATGAAGATGAGTTAAAGAGTAGCCGAAGGTATTCGACGAGTTTCGTGAGTCATCGGGGTTAAAAAAAAATGAACAAGTTAAAAGTAAGCATGTAGAGAGACATGTTCAACGAGTTTAATGATTTATCATACTACGTATTAGTTCGTCAAATAACACTCAACTTATCACGTATTCTCACTTTATTTAAATTTTTTTGGGATGAATACAATCGTTAATCTATCACTCAAGTAATGATTCATGTATTAACATAGATTATTTTCAATTTATTTTTATTAATTACACGTAGAATGTCCGTTTATACATATCACTGTAGAGCAATGCTTCATGAGTGTATCTGTCTATTGTCTGTAATCAACAAAAACCCATTGTTAATTATCTACTCGATTCATTCGATTTGTCATATCAACATTTGATATCAGAAAAGAAGTTCCAGATAATATTTCCTGAATTTTCATCAAAAAATACTTTACCTGTTGAATAGTTTTGTCAAGATCAGCCAATGCTTTTTCATGAGCTTTTTGTAGTTTTTCTGTTTCTCTACCTTGTCTGATCCCCAATGTCTTTCTTTCTTCAGTGAATTTTTTAATATTATTTTGTTTCTTTTCACGTAGCCTACGTTCTTTGTCACCCTTGGTCTTCAAAGCCTTATCATTCATGACTTCCTTGGCCGTTTCACCGGAAACTTTAGCTTGACTTGCATTTAGTTCTTTAGTATCTCTAATAAGAAGTAATTAAAATCATGATAAAATAAATAAATAGAATAAAAATCAATTAACTACGTAACTGATTTATCATCGTTGAATTAAAAGTAATAAGTGCTTACTTGTCTTGTTTTATCTGTAGTTGTTTTTTTTGTTGAGCTTGAATGTTTTCTACCACTTTTTTAAATTCATCTTTTCCAGCTTGAATGTGAGCCTTATTCATTTCGCATTCTTCTATCTTGTGTTTCTTTAACATTTCTGACCATTGTGTTATTTGTTCTCTAATTACTGTTTTTAAATTTTCATCTTTCAATGCTGAATCCTTACTATAAAAAAATTAATTAATTAAAAATATATGTAGTTTTATGTGCAATGTTACTCAATATATGTCTGACTATAAAGATCACTAACTCCTTGCCCTTAATTAATTTATCAACCGCTGCCATTTGTGTCTTCTGCATGGCTTGTCTCTCTTTTAAATGTCTCTTTTTCATAGCATCAAACTCTTTCTGTTGTTTTTTACCAAGTTTATAACTTTTGTCTTTTCTGATCAGAATAAAAGTGATTGGTTCAGCCTCAAATGCCTCTGTGGAAATTTGATCAATCTTATTAAAATACTTCTAAGAAGTTTGTTTGTGTCTGATTGAGTTATTTTGATAAATTATCATAAAGAGAATGTACAAAGAAGATATTAAAAACAGTGAGACTAAAAAACATAAAGACAAGGACATAACTGAATTGAAAAAGAAGAATCAGAGAAGAGACAAGGACAACATTAAACAGGAAGTGAGAGTATACTACGTTTACTATTCACAGTATTATTTTTATCCAATTGAATATCTAGATGATTTAAAATTACAACTAAACATCATCTATGGAATTTATGCATAAAATTATAATCAATTATTGATGATTAAAAATCATTTTTTATTGATTTGAATTATTACTCAATTGCTCATAATAATGATTGATTCAATAATTTACCCCATTTAGGTCCTTCTTCTTTTTTTGGTTGTGGTGCAGAACCACCAGTTTGCTCAATACCTAGAGCTTTCATATTGGCAGCTTGTTTCTCGGCGGCTTTAGAGAAGCCACCAGGATCGGATAACATCGCCATGAAGTCTGGAAAAAAAGGAATAATTATCGAAAACGATCTTATCCTTATAGATTGACATTTGAAAATGCTTGATAATCGTATGTTTCCAAATAAGGTTACCTCCAAAGCCATCTGGTACATAAATTGATATTTCTATGTTACAAAATAACATCGGAAGAGCCATCGGAAAGTTAGCTTCGGTCTTTAAAGAAATATGACGGTAACCAGCTTGAAGACCATCAAGAGGCAAAATTCTTTGACCTAGCAGTTTACCACTTTCATCATAAACACCTAAATTATGATATAAAAAAAAATTTGTTTAAAAGAATGCATCAACTGAAGTGGATTAGATTGTTTTTCGAGACATAAAAATAGTAATAGGTATAGTATTTATGTGGTGATTTTTAATTTTATTGGTTGTTATTAATGAGATAAAAAAATAATTTAGATAAGATTAAAAGCTTTACCAAATCTCAAAACAGCCAGATCAGGAAGTACAACTTTACGGAAGAGAAACGGTTCTTCATTATAAACAGGATTCAAGCCGTTAGCTGGTACCATTCTGGTTCTAAACTCTTTTTTGATCGTATCTGCTGGAAGACCATACATATCAACTTCTACATATGTTCCAATCTTTTTATCGGATAAAAATTGCCCAGCAATGACCTGACAAATTGTTTAATTAATTAATAAAAGTCAGTAATTAATTATTAAGTATTAACAACATCTTATTTCAGGCAATTAATTAAATGGGTTTGATGATGGTGCTAATTTTTTACCTGGACTTTACACTGAGCTGCAATCACACCATCTACTCCTTCAGCAAAAGGATCGAATGTCTTATCAGCTCTTCTCATGAACTCTGGCTTCAACAAGTAGCCTGTGGTGTTATTGAATTCGAACTTTCCTTGATTAAGTTGCATAGGAAGGTCGGGAGTTTGGAAATTCAATGCCACCATCTGACAGCCAGCATTCCAAAACACTTGAGGCATGTAGTTTGATGAATCAGCTCGTGTACCCTTCGGATAAATCCTACTCATCTGTCGTTTGTTGTAATTAACAAACTCTACGGCGGAAGTCTTGAGATAATTGAGTGCTGCGGTCTCAGAGAAGGACGACATGTTATGGTGAATATTCTTCTCTGAAATTTAATCGCTTTATCACTTAATCATAATTTATATCTGACTTTAAATTCGATCGAAATAATTTATTTTCATAACTTTCACATTTTATTTGAATCTTAACACCCCAGTTAACTTATTAAATAAAAAATAACACTTCATAGTGATAATTAAATTAAGAGAATAATTTTTCAAAAGATTTATTATTTGAATAAAAATAGTTAATAATTTATTGAAATAAGGATCATTTTTTCTTACTTTCTGCTACATCGAATCCTTGAAATTTTATAGGCTGAGCATAATTAATCATTGATGACAACCATGGGTGGCAAGCCATAGTACTACCAGTGTAGACGACAGCAGCAGCTTCTCCACCTTCACCACCGGCACCACCACCTTCACCTCCTCCTTCGGCAGGAGCAGCAGCAGCTTCTGGAGGTGGTGCCGTAGGAGGAGCATTGGGATCTTCAACTTGTTCGTCCTTGGCTTCGAATTGACCCGCAAGGAAAAGTTCTAATTCCGCTTTTTCGACTTCCGGCTTGAGACGTTTATTTTTTATCAAGATCTTGCGCTTTAGAGCACTTGGAGGTGGTAAAGGAGATCCTGGTTCGAGCTAAAATGTACATAAATAAATGCAAATTTATAGTAGGTGCCTTTAAAATGTTGTAAACTAACAAGTTGGATTTATGTTGTATTTTAAAGTATCAAGTGATTTATATGTGAAATTAGTTTATTAGTTATGTATAAATAATTATGCAAAATTTTTCAAGCAATTAATTTAAGAGAAAATTTACAAACTAATTGATTGAAAAAATTAAATTATTTAAAATCAAGTAATGATTTTGATAAAAATATTTTTTTTATTGAATAGGGTTTTATTTTAGAGAATGCAAATAAAATTACTGATGCTAATGAGTAATCAGCTTACAGGATAATCCTTCAATGGTTCTTTGAGTAACAAATCTCCCAAGATGTCATCACAATACTTTGCCAGCTTATATTGTTGTTTCAAACAGCAGTGATTTTCAAAGCTAAGAATGACTGGATACTCGCTGGTGACAAAAGCGCAATCTCTCAGAGCTACGATCACGTCCTTGAATAGAATATCAGTACACATAGCTTTACCATGGGTTATTATCGGCTCTTCATCCTCGCCTTTCCCGTCCCAGCAATCAAGTTCGACGCACCTTTGAGTAATTATTTTATTTTATGTCTTTCATGTCGCCTGCTTAATTTATATATTGAAAACCTGTAATTACCTGCAACCGGCGAGAAGCACTTGACGATACATCTCTACTGTACTTTTACCACCAATTTGTCGTCCACTCAAATAAGTATTGTGACTTGAATTTATGTAATAATGAGACAGAGGTTGGTCCATGTCCATCCATTCATCCAATTTGTCCAAAAATACTGGGGCATTTTCATCACTCATTAAATAACGAATAAATCCTTCTTTTGATAATTTTTCTGCAATTTTAAAATTGTATTATTATCATTTTATTCTATATTAAAATGTCAATTTATTTTTAAAGATTTTACTTTCATTTTTCAACTTCTCGTCTGATTCATAATCATTTATTATTTCAGTGCATCTTTTTTCATCATAAAGTGGATAGAGGATTTCATTAAGCATAGGATCTCTCTGTTTTTCATTCATGAAGTTCACCAAAGACATTAAAGTAATATATTCTTTTCCACTTGTTCTGAAAAAATATATTTAATGTTTTAGGCAAATTTGATTAGAGAATTTTTATTTTATTTATAGAAGTGATAATTAAATTTATACTAACATAGTTTGAAATAATTCTTCAATATCGTTTCGTGGACAAACTTTAAAATAAAGGGTTGTAAAATGTTCTAGTGTGAATGCTGATACTTCCATTTTATCACTCTAAAAATAACATTTAATTAATAGATAATTTTATTGCTTATTTAAGTTATTGCCCACTTACTTTTCCATTTGGTAATCCCATCTCCGACAGACATTGAAAAACTAACTTTTCTGTTTTCCCGGATGCAAAAGTTTTAGCGATTACTTTTACTGGAAGTTTTCCTTTCGGATCCACGGAAAAGCAAAGTCTCATCCAACTAAGAATTTTAAAACGGAGTATTATTATACAGTAAAAATAAAAAAAATGTTGATAATAAATAATTAATCACGAGAACTTTTTATGTTTGTTAATCCATTTAATTTTTAACTTATTTCTTCTCAAACTTAAAACAGCTTCAGTATATTGATTTATTTAACAAAAAAGTGTCTACATATTTGTTATTTATTGTACTTTCTAATATTTAATTTAAAATAAATATTAATCTATTAGTATTATTATTCAATGTATTTCTGTTAATCAAATTTATTCAACGTAGTCAAACGTTTGGTGAAAGAACTTACTGCTTCTTCAATTGGATTGTTGGACAAACATTACTTGCTTTTGTATTGTGCGTGATTTTTCTCAATCCATCTTGCCATTGCTAAAATTGATATTTTATTTATTAAAAAATTTCTTCATACATTCAGTGAATTAAAATCAATAAGAAGTAATAAATTTAATAAATGAACAATTAAGGTAATTACCTTAGCTTGTTCGGGACTTTCTAATACAATATGTTGGTAAATAATATTTGTATAATCAAGACCAGAACAGATCGTTAAACTTTTATCATTCAGCTGTTCGGGAGTTCCATGTTTACTCAATTTACTAGAAATCTTTGGATCTTTTGGAGTTCCCCCGTATCGAATATCACACACTTGAGCAAGTTCTATTACATCACCATCCTACAAGGATGATATCATTTATTCAATTAATATAAAATTTACCCTACATTTTGATCAATTATTCTCTTAATAATGTTAAGTGATTATAAATTACCTTCCCATCACTCTTCCAGTAGAGAAAAAATCCATATTCGTCAACTTTAAAAAGACAACTGGGTTCAAATTCTGTAGTTTCCTTATCTTCAAACCAACGATCACACGTAGCACCTTTTTGCAAAAAATCTGGTACTTCAATTTGCCAATTAAATTCAAACTTTTTCGTCATGTTGTTACAAGACCGTTAATAATTCTTTTATTGACTTATTAAAAATGATACAATAATTTTAAATAAATTCCTTGAATTCCTTCAATTAGAAATCGACAATTTTTTTTTACGAAAAACATTGAATATTGCAAGGCCAACAACTCAATGTTTCAATACTACAATAGTTGTTTTGTTAAACTACTTTCAACCCTACATGAAGTCGTACAATTTAATTAGCTTAATCCACTTTTGAGGAATTAGGATTCTTATGAAGACATGTGAAAGTGTCTAGATTTGATTTTGGATTTTTTACAAATATAAAAATCTATTAGTGACCTACTAATAATACGATCATTTTCATTTCTATACAAAAAAATTTCATTATTTATTCAGTTCATGGCGTAATACATTGATAAATGAATATCAAAATATATTTTTATTTTGTTAGAACATATGTCATTACTTATCATCTATTTGTACATAAAAATTTGTGGAGCATTCCTATAATGATCTATTTTTTGATTAATCCAAGATACAGAATTTTTATCTATTAGATAAAATGAGACATATTTCAATTAATGTGTAAGTAATTTTCAGCCACTCATTAGAGTATTTATCTTGACTATCTTAATTATACTTCCTTATATCATTATGAAGCTATTTAAACAAGTTTTTTTTTTAAATTAATCAACGTAACTTATTATTTTTTAAGTGGTTACTGTAAAATTAAACATAATCACTCAGTGAGAAATTGTTTTATTTTTTATTTATGCAAAACTATTACACTGGCAAAAAACGTAGGAAAAAATCCATTTAAAAGTGAATAAATAAATTTTTATCGTTTTGAAAAAGAGTCGTAATAAACGACTAATAAATCTTCATTAGATACCACAAACATTAAATTATTCTCAGGTATTGAATTTTTTATTTAATGCAAGAAATGAAATGGAAGATAAATAATTATGTAATTTAATCCATCCATAAACATTTGTTGAACATTCCAATATACAGGAACGAAGAGTAATTTAATTTTTGTACTCCAAGATATTGCAAAGTAAAAATAAAAAACTGATAAAATTAACTCGAACATCGTTATATTTTTGAAAAAAATAATAAACGGTTAATAAATTGTCACAAATAACATCAAATAACTACTGAAGCTCAAATCATAAAAAGTTCATAAATAATATGGTATAATGTTTATTAATATTCATAAATTATTTTGTATTAAAATATTTATCTTTTCTTAATTTCGTATAATCCAATAATATATGCAAGATGAAGTAGTGATTTCTTTACAAATCTGCTAGTTTTTCCACTCTTACTTTCTCCAATCTCAGAGAAAAATAGCTATAAACTAGCAAACTTATGAAGTAATTGGATTAAAATATCAGTTAAATATTGTATATAAATATATTATTTACATTTTATCGGTTAAAATAGTTTATATATATTAAATAGTCATTTAAAAACCTCATAAGATAATAAAATAATTAGTGTGAACTAATTTATCTTAGTGACTAATTATTGTATAATTAATACTATTCAATGTACGTCATTTGGCACGAAAAATACAAGTACTTTTTTTTTAATTAGACAGATTTTTCTTTTTGGTTTCGAATAAAATTTTGTATCTTTGGCATTTGATAAACACGTAGTGATGCTACAGAACCAGCACAAGCTCCAAGCCAATAGACAATCAAGTGTTCCATTGTTGAAGTACCAAGGCATCCATACTTTAATGATGTTGCTAAAGCCGGATTGAAATATCCTCCGGAATAATTGAATGCTGTAAAATTTTAATTTGTTTAATTAATTTTGTTTATCATATAAATTATGTTCTTAAAATATTTTTTATTTAAATTCTTACGTTAATCTTGTGATAATTTTAATACACATTCTTGCTCTTAAAAATATAAGTTAATAAATAAGTTCAAGTATTCAATAACAGTTTTATTTTTATAAATCATTATTATGAATAAAAATATGTGTATTAAATATTTGACGTATCAAAATAAAGAAGATGAGAAATTAAATATATGATTATTTTTGAAGCTGAAATAATACTGACCAGCAACAACTAAAGAAGTTCCAACGAATGCATCGATGAGAGTACTAAATCTAGGATTTAATTCACCTAGAGCTCGTGAAATTACACGACAAATGCATGTTGCAACACCTTCCACAGCTGCGCCAATAACTACAGGTACCTGCAATAAGAGAATACATATCAATTAAATGATTAAGTAATTATAAATAAATGAGTTTGGATGTGACTTTTCAAAGCCTTTTACATACTTGTAAATCAGTTGAGCAATCATCGAAAGCTCGGTTTTTGTGCGTTGAAACAATTTCTAAGTACCAAAGTAACTGTATATATCTAAAAACAACAAGACCTCCAACAAGTTCAGCCCAAATTAAGAGAACAGCATCTTTAAAAGACTTATTTCCTTGAATGAAGTCTTCAATGTGAGTATAAGGACAGGCTGTGGCATCTTCCCAGTTCAATGACCACCAGATAGTTAAAATGAAGAGATAAATAGCATACATAGACACTCCCCAGTTGTCTGCAACTACATAAAAAATGACAATAATAACTACTGTTTGTATTCGGGATTTTTTTCAAATAAAAATTATTTATATTTTGCGGAACGTATAAATATACTTACTTATTATAAGTTCGAAGCACGCTCCGCATAATTCAGCAGTAGCAATTCCCTCTAGAAGCAATGCTCGAAGAAAAGGTCTTTGTGTGTAAAATTTAACATATTTTCGTGCCCAATATGCTATTAGACTCGTAAGTATAATGTATAGAGTTGAAACCGCCAAGGCAATGAGTGACGCTCCCATTTCGTTTTATATTTGTGTCTTCAGACTCTGGTCAATTAAAGAAAGAAAGGTCACATGTTAATTGATTCAACCTACATCATTATTTAATTTTTCATTAATCATTAATAAAAAAATATTTCTAAATTTTATTTTAAGATAAAATGCAATAAAATTGTCCAAGCACTGCCAGTAATTTTCTAGCGTTTCAAAGAATGCTGAGTAAAATTATCGTGAGCTCATTAAATAACAACTCTATATGCGTGACGCAACTTGGAATGAATGAATCAACAGATGTTGAAGTAACTTACAGATTCACTTTAGAATTCCTTTTGTAGAATAATCACACTTAACTGTCAACAAACAACTGGCTACTGACTTCATATTTCCCAGTGTTTTTGAGAATTTTCGGTTTTCATATATCCCCACGCTGATGACGAGTCTTGGCAGGTATTTAAAGGTAGCTCTTACGAAATAAATCGTTATAGAATTCATATCTCTAAATAGACTGCAGTAAAGAAAAGAACTGATCTAATGTAGGAAACTTCAATTAATTATCATCATTAAAATTACACGTAAATTTATCAAGTTTTTACGATTCAGATTTATTCAGCTTATCAAGTACTAACTACATGCTTTGATACATAGTTAAATGAATTTTATTTTATAAGAATGTCGACTAAGTATTATTTTTCCATTATAAAAAAAGGCAATGAAAACAAATTATTTATTTACAAGAATCCAAAGAGTCCCCTTTGTGTTTTTTTGCAGTTGCTTGATTTTCTTGAGCCTCTTCTTTTGTTATTAGCCTGGAAATCCGTTTGTTCCGTAAGTAAGCCATTGTACTAACAGCAGAAGTCGTTCTAAACAAACGAAAAAAATTTACATCACAAATTATTTACTACAATAATTATAAATTAATTACCACTGATGAATACATACTTAGGCTTTGCTTCAACGTACATTTCCATTGTATTTCCGTCTCCAGAACTAGAAGATAGTCCTGGAGAATAAGTAACAACTTTGTAAATGGTTCGTGAATTAGTCTGTGATTCTCCTTCTTCAGGAGGTTCATTCATATTTTGTGAACTATTCCCTAAAGATTCCTCATCGGCCGCTTTTTTCTTCACCTCCAGTTCAGCTTTTGGAATTTTTTGTTCGGGCTTCTCTAAATTTTCTGGTTTAGGCTTAAGTTTACCATCTTGTGTAGGAAATTGAACAGTCGGTAAGTTGATCGTTTTATCACCTTTTGTTTCATTCATTAATTTAATTAAGAGATTTGAGAGCTCCTCACGTTTTCTCGTAACTATTATTTCCTCAAACCAATTTTTTAATGTTTTTATGGGCAGCGTATAATTCCTTATTGGATCCTGAAATAAAATATATATGGTTAACTAAGATTTTCCAATATTAGAAACAAAAATTTTATGCAATAATTTTATTTTACTAACCTTGAAAAAGCTTTCAACATATTGGAGAAGATAAAGCCCACAATCTGTAAAATTTGATTGCTGTGGTACTTTAGGACAGCATCCTTTAATAGTATCTTTTGAAAATATTTTTTCTTGGCCAACCTTAGCCATGTATTCGCAACTCAAATAATCACGGAGAGTAGCAACAACTCGAGATCGACTGGCACCAGCCAAAGAATCAAATATTAATATACACGGATACTTTAAAATTGTATCTTGTTCATTATGAGTAGATTCTGGTTGAGAATTTTCTGTAGTCTTAGCTGATTCAACAGTGATTCCTTCGTTAGTACGTGCTTCTTCTTCATCATCTTCACTGTCCATATCCATTTCATCATCATCACCTTCAGCTTCATCTCTTTCAGAATCATCATCGGCTGGATCAATAGTAATTGTTGTAGCTACTGGAGTGATAGTTGTATTTCCAATAGTCACAGCTTGAAGCTTAACATCTTTTTTCTTTTTCTTTTTATTCTCTAGATCCTTCACTGGCAATGAAGGAGGTATTACGGTACCTACAAGTCCCGGAAAACATATAATAGCTAAAAACCAATGAGCATGTTCATTAATTGGAATAATAACAAAGTCTTTTTCAAATATATTAACGTTCTTGGTCCACTTTTGAACTCTGGCATGTCTTTTGGTAGCTGGAGTCTGTGACACATTGTTATCAGGAGCTTGAGCATGACGGCTAGTTAATCTTTTGTAAAAATAAGAGCTAAACACATGAGTTCGTTGCTGATCTACATTAGAAAGCACTTCAAGTGTTAAATATTTTAAATAAAAATCTATAATCACATCATTTAAAAATTGATCTTCTCCGAGACAACTATAATCTTCAGTGTTAATCGTAATACCACTTTTAGCTGGAGGCGGTGGATAAACAGTCATTTTTTGAACAACATGTTGACTTGGCCGACCATTTGTAGCATTTACATTTCCTGAAGTGGCTGTAGATTGTCGTTTTATCATATTTTGCATCTGAGGGTTTGTTTTTGGTGATGCACGCACAAGAATATCGTTTGCTTCTTTTGAATTAAGTTCTTCTAAACGACCTCCAGGAAGGAACAGAGTTTTACAAACATGTTTTGATTCCTCTGAAATTTTCTCTGGCAATAGTGTTATTCTTTTATGCGTGTGGTCTTTACCAGCAGGATCATAATAAGGTCCTTTTGAATCCTGCATACCCAAAACTTCTCGAATCATTGCACCACAATTAGGTGTGGTGTAGAAAAATAGCACAGGCATACCTTTACCAAAATGAATTAATACTTTCACTATATCTGATAGATTCACTTGAATCTTTACGACATGATGACTATCTTCTAGTAATGGAACGGCTAGCATTAGACCACTTTGATTTATTGTTATTTTATCACGAGGAATATATTTATATGACCCTATCCTAACTGTACGACAAATTAGTGAAGTAGAAATTTTTGTTGGAAATAAATCATCTGAGTGCCTATCACCATTATTTCCATCATTTCGTGGATTTGTGTCTATTGGATTTATAGAACCATCTGAATTCAAAGTTATATTATGATTTGTGATGATTGGCTCTTTATCTGATATCATTTCTGGTATTTCTGACATTATATTCATTTGTGTCTCCATTGGATTAATTTGAGGTTCACATTTTTTATTTCCTGAATTTGATCCATCTTCTTCCTCATCAGATGAAAGAGTTAAACATTCTGGCTCTTTCATGGGTTTCATTTTAGGCGGAAGTTTAGCTCGTCCTCGTGGACGTTTGGCCATTAATTCGCGCTCAATCTTACCTCCTTGGTCACTTCTTTGTTTACTATAATACTTGTTAATGGCTATTAATGCTTCTTTCTTTTGTTGTTGTTGAGTAACAGTCATTGGAATTTGCTTCACATCACTAGGCAACTTTTTTCTACATCTTACACATCGATTAAAGTCCATGGAACTTATTCCGCAGTTTGGACAAACGGCCAATCTTCCATCGATGAATTTCGGTTCTTCATGTGGAATTGTTGAAGAGGTATTACTTTCGTCAGTAACAGTTGACGCAGTTTCTGATGAATCAGATGGATCTGATGTATCTCGCATCGTAGCAATTACTCCTGCTTCACTTTCAACGATATAATTAATATTCAATTTTGTATCAGAAACCAGAGAAACAACAGTTTGACCATTAAACGGAATTTTTGCTTGCTCTAAAAGATCTTGAACTGTGCATTCTTCATTAGGTATGTCAAACGTGATCAATCTTTGCTCTCCACTTGGCAATACTACTAACATCTTCACAACATTTCCACTTATCTGTTGTTGTACAATCGCATTAGCAGGATTATCAATAACTTTTTGTAGATAAGCAAAACTTTCCGAGCCTGAATCACAATCTCCAGTTGATAGATCTCCTTGGTTAGATTTTTCTGGAGAATAATTTGGATAAGGCATTCTCATGCAATCAGGGCTTGAATCTGGTGATGCAGGACAAGGTGGCAATGGTCTATGTTGTTGAATATTCAATGGTGGCATATGCCTTTGTGGAGTTACTGGAGCGCGTTGGTTACGATTAGAAGTTCGTGGTGGTTTTTGTGAGACATTATTCGAATTTTGCAATGATGGTTGAGGTTGAACTAAAGCTAAATTGCGTCGGGTTTGATTTCTTGCTTGTTTAATTCGTTCGCTTAAAGAATCAAGAGGTTGGTTATTTAATAAGGGGTTTTTGACAGTTCCTGGAACCATAGCAGGGCGTAGCTGTGAATTATCAGGACGAATTGGTGCTCGTGCTAGTGGCTTCGGTGGTATGGTACCTGGAGATGAACTTTTTAATCGAAATGTTGGTACAGTAGGTTGATGTATGAAAACGTTTCTCGTCACTCCTGAGTTTATTTCATCAGTTGCTTCAGCTGGTAATGACAATTCTGGAGTAGGAAACCTGTTTCTACTTTTTGGTGTTGTTCCTACTAATTTATCTGATGTCCCTTGGGCTAAATGTGCCAAAGCCAGAGCCTGAACAACGAAAAGATTATATAATAATAATTAACATCTATAAACTTGGTTTTTTTTATCATTAATCAATATATAGCTTTAACATTTTTGATAAATACAGACTTATTCATATTAATGTTAAACTTAATATTAAAAAATTGTGCAAAACTAAAATATATTCGACAAAGTTGGTAATAAAACTCACAACTTGAAAAAAAATTTCAAACTTACAGTTTTTTGAGTTTGATTCTTGATAAGAGCAGATGACTGATTCTTGAAACCAACGGCGTTTACCCACTGGACATCTTGCCTTTCATTTGGACTACTCATGGGCCCCTTTGAATTTGATCGTACAATTTTCGATGATTCTTTAACTGAGATTAATTCTGAACCTTCAACTGTTGTATTATCTGTATTCATAGGCTCTGTATTTATAATAAACACGTTTTGTCTGCAATAAACAATATAAATAAACAATAACACTATATTTTTAATTAACCGGAAATAAAAAAGAATGAGTTATTACAATCATTACCCTGAATTCACTGTAGTAGACTGATTTTGAACGACTTGATGTGGGAATGATGCAGAATTAATATCTGAAGTTGAATAGGTTAATAAACTTGGACCTCCATTAGCACCATTGTTCATATCCTGTAAAACTAAATGAAATCTTTGACCGTCAACTTCACATAGCTGCTGAACATCATCCACAGTGATAGGAACACTATTATCGGTAACTATATTATAATATTGTGCCATAGTCTCACAAAATTGTAACTTAAAATCAGTTCGGTCACTATTCAATCATTTTTCTAATACACAATCATCTCAGGTGCTCATATGCTCGTTCTTTTGCCATAGATCTTTTACCTGTACATGAAATATAAACATTCCAATGTTTTTATTGACCCAACTTATCTCTAAAAGCATACAGGTTGTTAAATGCTGATGAAATAACAGATAATTCGTTTTTACTAACCTTAAAGGTAAAGTTTTACTATTTGATATCTATGTCTAAAATACAAAATATTTGTAGTTAAAAATTTAATGAATTTTCATTAGTTGTAATAAGTAATTAACTGAATAATTACAATGATAAATTATTTTTTTAAAGCAACTTTTTTATGCATTTCCAGATAGGCAAATGCTCTAATTCGTGGAGATGCCAATACAACAGACTCATAACCTCGATGGTGGGAGCGGCGCGCTAAAAGAACGTTAACTACTTTTCATGCATTCAACAACCATCACTTTCTAGCACCGAATTTTATTATTGATACTTATTAGTTATTCAAAAGTATTACATATAAACTTTATTATTAAATAATACGAGAGAAGACTCGTGCTTTTACAAATATAATTATCCAAAAAAACAATTTTATAACTATGTACTTATAAATCTAACGTACTTACGAATGTCTGCCACTTTATTCTTTAGTTTCCATAAATGTTATAAAAATGTGTTCTTATCGTTGAAATACTTGGTTATATTTTTATTTTTAATCACTTTTTTTTAAACACATAAAATTCGAATAATGGTCATTTTTGTTCATCTTACGCGTTAAATAATTTCATGAATTGTCAGATATCAGTCTAGGCACAATTGGGTATGAAGCAAGAGAGATACGTCACTGCATCATCATGTAGCAAACCGATGCTTCCGTTTCTATAGTCGTTATAAGATCATGTACCATTACAAACAAATTGTCTCAATGTTTTCCATTTTGATTATAACATTGGCGAATTTTTCGTACTTTTTATGATGATACTAGCAAAAACGTTCTTATTTTATTAGCTGTCACCGTATAATTAGTAACAATCAACTTCTTTTCATTCTCGATCGACCACGTGCGTCTACATTCTGTTGTTAAAACGCGGGAAAATTTCAAATTTTAGTTTTAAACACCATCTGTTGGTTGAGATTTTACATAATTTTTCTCGCTCGATAAACTTTGCAACTCGTATTGACACACAACATGAAACACGTGTTTACAAGTGCATTGCATCTCAAAAAAACTCCAAATTAATAAAATTTACTAATATAAGTGAAATTTTTCAATAATTGTATATCAGTATTAATTAATTTATTTATTTGAAAATATATTAGATAATAAAATTAACGGTAAATATATATTTTTTTTTCTATCCATTATGAATAACCTCATTCTATTCACATGTCTCACATCCATTTATGTTTCTTCTAATATCAATTGAATGTTAAAAGCTTGATTTTAGTAATTTTTTCAATGGGAATGTGTAATTTTTCAGATGTCTGTTATTTCTACAAGATCAACAAGTGTAGCATCAATTTTAAAGACACCTGGATTAAGAAAAAAAATTGCTAGCCAAAGCAATAGGGTACGTTTTCGGCTTCCAGATGATCTCAAAAGTGTTTTAATTAATTATGAATCCGGACGTGAAACTAAACCTTATGAAGATCTTATTTATATTGTAAGAGATGCTCCAATGAAGGTAATGAAGATTCTTAATTAAAAAAATTTTGTAATCTTAATGACTATTTTGAAACTAAATATTTATCCTTCAGGACTCGGAATTGATACAATTATTAACACAAGTAAGACAGTGTATCTCTCTATTAGGACCCAAACAAAGGATTTTTATTGAAACTCTTCTTAAAATTAATTGGATCAACAGGGATTTAGAAGCAACAACTGCTTATAAAGCCTTTTTGGAAGATCTTGTTTGTGTTCATATTTATCACTGCAAACTTATCATTGATAGATTGGTGTGTTTGTTTAGGACAATTTCTGATGAGAACAAAGAAAAGTGGAAAGATGGAAAACCTCCAGATGAAGATATTTCTAAATTATTTCATGTGCATGATGTATTATTCAAATTTTTAAAAATTGTTCCCATGTAAGTTTCTCAATAAATCAATTGGGATATTATATTGATTCGATTAACAATTAAAATATTTTATTTTTCAGGTCTTATTCGATTCTTTTACAATGTTTGTCGTCACAATTTCCTTATTTTAAACATAATATGCAGTCACATGTTGTCTATGTACATTCAGCACTCAAAATACTTGATTATGCACCAGAATTGCGATTGGACATTTTATCATTAATTATTAATAAGTAAAGTATCTTCTAACGTATAAAAATAATATATTTTCAAAATTACTCTAAAATATTATTAAAATTATACAACTACGTTACATATCTATGTATTTGAATGTATTTAAACTTATGAGTTCTTTTTGATTACAGATTAGTTGTAATTGACGTTAATGCTCCTCGATCAGAAATTGAAAATCACAGGAATAACTTAGACGATGATGATGAAGTCTTCAAAATTGAGTCCGTTAATGATAAATCATCTGAACAATCGCGAGAACATCCACTCGCCCTTACTCTTGATATGTGTATGGAAAAGATTTTTCAATTTATTCATGACACTTGTTATCCAAATAATGCATTAAACATGGAAAATGTGAAAAAAATATACTTAGAATTATTGCAAATATTCGAAAAAACTATTTTGCCAACATATGCAAGCCATCATGTTCAATTTATCATGTTCTACATTTGTAGCGTCAAAACAGCTGTAGCAGAAGCATTTTTGAATTGGTTGTGGCATAAGGTATCTAATCCCAATGTTCCATCAATAATACGTCAATCAGCTGTTGCATATATTGCTAGTTTACTAGCTCGTGCTAATTTTATTCCAATTGAGTGAGTAATTTTTTATTTCAGCTTTTTACTGGATACCTTTTCGGTACATTTAATTAAGTATTTATGTGTTGTTATTATTATTTGTTAGTTTGCTGACGTCATTGCTACAGAAAATGGGTAAGTGGATACATAGTTACATTGCGGCGCAAGATAGTCTAGAGAGTGCTAACAGTGATATAAGAGTTCATGCCGTTTTTTATGCTGTATGTCAAGCTGTTTTTTACATCATTGGCTTCAAACATAGAGATTTAGTATCGACAAAGAAAAGTAAGTAATTTCATCGATTTAATCTCACAAACATAATTCATTATTCAATTATTATTTAAAATTTTGTTTTTTTTTCAGATCTTCTTTTCTTGCAAAGTTTGAATTTTACAAAAATTATTTCATGTCAATTAAATCCATTAAGAGTTTGTCTTCCGGTAGTAGTACAACATTTTGCAACAGTAACACGCACTTATCAAATAGCTTACTGTTACACAGTAATAGAGCATAATTCCCGAAGCAATTTACCAGTTCTCCAGAATTCTAGTCGAGTTACGACACCTAGACTTGATACATTTTTCCCTTTTGATCCTTACATTTTAAATGAAAGTTCCCACAGAATTTCTCCTCTTTATCTACATTACCAAGGTAGTATGAACGTAGAAACTTCAACAGGAAACAATAAGGAAGAAAATGATGAAGATGATTTTATGGATATCTCGTATCCACAAGAACAAGACTCTAACAATCGTAAGGAACGATTTTCTTATAGTACATCACCTGGATTTATTCATTCATAAAAATATATAATAAAATAAATTTTGAGCAGTAACGTCCGTGCAATCATTTAATATTATATTCATTTTATTAAATAAAAAATCTCAAAAAATATGTACTCGTATTTGATAATAATCACGTTTCAGTAAAAAAATTATATGTACGTCATTTCATTAATTATTCAATAATGAAACACTTAATACTAACTAATATAAGTATAAATATTAATCTAAAGTAATAAAAAAATATTCTAATGTCTCACGTTGATTCAAGGTATACTGGAAAATCTTCTTGTTGTTTTAATAACATCGCTAAAGCTGCTTCTAAATTTTCCGGTAAGTGATCAAGTAACATTCGAGGCATTACTGATAATTCCATGAATTCTTCTGGTTGTGCCCACCTCATCTCATATCGTCGATCTTTTTTCTTTTGTTTTTTACTACTAGAATAAATTTTCCATCAAACATGATTAATTAGTCTCTTATTCATCAAAGAAAATTACAATTCTAAAGTAAAAAAAAAAATAATTCCAAACCTGTTATTATCTTGTGGTTTACATCGAACTATGTGAAGAATTCGACCGGCATTGTATAATCGAACTTTTGAATACCTTCTTCGTGACACATCACGCTCGAAAATCATTTCTTCCTAAATAATAAATAATATTGTTTTATTAATATTATTAAATTATTTTATTTGTTGTAAAAATTGTGATAAAAGTATTTACCGTTTGGCGCACCGTAGGTGCCTCTGCAAGCAATGGAAGTAATCCAGGAATCGAATTTATCGTATTCCCACTTCTCCATGTTCTTTGAAGATCTCTATGAGGTACTCCAAAAAGAGCATATCCAAATCCATTTAATACCACTCGGTACTAAATTTTGTAATAATCACTTAATTCATCATCTACTAATTTATTAAATTAATTCTCGACTAATTTTTCATTTAATACTTACTTTAGGTAGCTTACAAGCTTGTAAAGTGATTAATAATGAAGTTCGGAAGTTCTCCGTGCTGTCGACACTCAGTCGCATCACCAGATCATCACCAAGACCGACTGTCAGAACAAATTCCTCGGTAACTTTCGCTGCTTCTCTGCTCAGTAGACCAGCTATAAAATTTTTCCTACTGTTATCATTGTCTTGATAAATGCTTAATTACTTCTACTTTAGCTACACAATTACCAGGAGTTGCATAGGCGTAGACTCGCAGATTAGGATAACGAGGACGAATTAGTAAGCCTAAAAGAACTGCAAGACCAGCGCCAAGACTATGACCTGTGAAAAATTAATCATATATCGATCATTTGTTTTAGAAATCTCCTTTATCACAGTTGATTTATAAAATACCTGTCAATATTAAGCTATAGTTAGGATATGTTTCAAAGGCTTTTTCCAGAATTTTATATTGATCCAGTTGTTTTAAGAGTACTTTAGCACCTATTATCATTCCTCTGTGTGCCTAAAAATAAGAAAATTTATTGTCAGATAATTCATTTCTCGGCTGAAAAAATTTACAATAACAGTTTTCAACTATATAATTTTTATTGTGGATAAGAATAATGGATTTTAAATACTTAGGATTCTCAATGCATTTTTTTTAACAAATGTATATTTTAAAAAATACTTACCATACTACCTTGAGGTAGTCCTTCTGGTTCAAATAAATCAGATGCTGCAGCAATATCAGTGATGAGATCTCTTAAAGACAGCGAACCTCGAATGACAATCACGATACTTGCGGTCTTATGATCGGCAACCACACAGAATGGAATCTAGAAAAATATAAGTCATTTATGAATAAATATTATAGCTAAACATAACCTTTGTTTATTAGTAAGAATAAAATAGTAAACTAACGGATAAATGATTACATACCTCACACAAATGATTCCGAAAAGAAGCAAAGAGAATATCATCGTCAGATAATTGCGAAAGATATTTCACTCCAGCAAGACTGCAGAGACAACAATTATCATCTAAAACAATCTGTTGGCGTCGTCTAAAGCACGCGCAACAAGTCATTTGTCGAAAAAGCTTACAGCAACCAGTGCAAGCGTGCTGGTAGATTACAAACAGCCATCCATAGGAAGCAATTGCTAATTTCATGTAGTGATGAGCCCATTCTAATGACATCCATGAAGGTGTTGAAGAAAAAATTAATCGAGCATCTAAAATTTAATGTCATTATTTACTCGCTTAAACTTTTTTTAAAACTTGTAGCATTTAAACTTATGAGTATTTAATTATTTACAAACCATTTGTGTATTCTGGGCGTTGCAGAATATTCAGCCTTCGTAACTCCATTGTCTCTCTTTTTTGACGAATGCGGAGTAAAATACATCCGGCAACTACGTCCGATGGTACGAGGTCTGTTCTCCTGAACAAAGCGCTCAATAAACCTAAAAGAACATTTGAGCATTAATTTTTTTCTGATTATTTTTTGAAAGTTTTTTTCAGAATTTCTTTGCGTTTTTTTTTTGTATTTTGAACTTCAATGAAACTCTAAAGTATTATAGCAATTAAAATAAAATTTTTAAATCTAACAATACACTAAGTCTAGAAATTTTTTCTTGATTTATCATTTAACATCTTTTTAAAATTTAGTAAACTGATTAATAATTTTAAGTAAATTAAATTATTAACGGATTAGTGTCCAAGATTAACGTCTTAATACTTGGACTTCAGCCGCATGTACCTATGTCTCACCAGCAACATGTTGGAAGGTTTCGGTAGCACTTTCGTCTCTCCTCATCCACCAAAAGTACTTAAATCTTCGAAGCCAAATGCGTGAGATCTTTCCATGTTCAATTGAGTCTTCAATAGGTTTGTCTGAGTAGCTTAACGATCCAAGAGGATCAAAGACCAGGGCAAGGCCGAGGATTGCAAGGCCAATGAGTACCCAATCGAAAAATACAAGTGATTTGATCACTGATATTGTGTAGTACTCGTCAGTGCATTGTACGTGGTCGCCAACAATCCAGAGGGTTCCAAGAATATTCCAAACTATTTCTGGAAGCAGTAGTAGTACCCTAAAGATATTAAATACTTTAGTAAATAAAGGGATGTACATGTATATGAATGGTTGTAATAATTATTTAATTATTTGTAAATACGACAACGAAAAGTTTCGTGTTAAAGCTGAAAAGTTTTATAATGGAAGTAAATATTTATATAAAAAACTTTATGTTCATAGTTAAATAGACTTTAGAGTGTCTTGATAATTATTTATAAATTTTTATAAACATTAAGAATGTTAACTTACTTGACTGTCAGAAGGGGTTCAACAAATCTTCTGGCATATGTATCAGTAATCGATCCTCTAGCACTATGATTAACAATAACAAATACTAAAATTGTAATTACTCCAAGGATAACTAATTCACCACCAAAAAATACTCTAACAAGTTCCCCACCAACTTTGCACGTCCATGTTTCACCATAGTATCTCAAGCATGCGATGCCTATTAAGACGAACCTGAGGTAATTAAAAGAAACTTAAAAATAATGTGGAAATTAAATGAGCTTTTCAGGAATACAATAATTATTTAATTAAAATGTTACCAAACAACTCGAATAAATATTTCAAAGAGTCCTGGATACACAAGATCATCAGTTGCAGCCAGCCATTTTCGTCCAAATAATTGCATTGCCGGCATTGTTTTTCTGTCAACAATTACATCAATTGATTCATTCTTATTCTGATGTTCTTTTTTTTATTTTATAATTTTTATTATTGTGAAACAGGTCAGCATTAATGTTTTAGATTACATTCTCTACTGCCTGTAATAAATTTAATGAGGTTCTTATTTACATTTAGCGTGATAGAAAAATTACTCATTAATACAACATTCGTGTTAACGTCAATTTCCGTTTATTCATTTACGTAAGACTTGTACTTATTTTCTGTGTACTCAGAGCTGTCAAAGAAGCATCATATCATAAAATGTATGTTAGTAAAAAATTCGTGTGATTAATACAATGAAAGAGTCAGTCAGTATTTTCTGATATTAAATGATCGTTATGTAATTGTGATATTGTTGTTATTATTATTATAAAAAGTTATTTGCGAGAGAGTATTACTTTTTTTATCGAAAATCGCCGAGTTATTACATAGAATTATTAAATAACTATAGACTTTCAAAGTTGATGGATATGATCTATCATGCAAACGCATTACAGCTGACGCGCCAGTGCATCCCTTAATTAGGAAGAAATGAAATTGTTATGTTCTATAAAAAGTTCATGACATTAATGATATTACAGACGTAAAAAATTTCTATAATAAAATAAAGTCATTTTAAAATAAATCCAATAAAATCAAGTTCTGTGAAATTATCTAAAAGATAATTTTTACATTCCAATCATTTGAATATTTTCAAAAAATTATTTTTTTTTACCTATTTAAGCAAGTTATTCGGTGTCGTAATTATATATAATTTACAAAGCAAGCAATAAATACTTGGAGTGGAACGGGGTCGAATTGAATAATATTGGAATTGAAGTTTGAAGAAAAAATTTCCACAAACCTAATTTATAAATTTCTTTCTGTTACAACATTTTGGTACAACTTCGTATAAAAAATTTTGTAAACCTAGTCTTCACGGCCAACCAGAGAATTTCACCAAAACTGGATAAAGAAAAGGACAAATCATTTTGTGCAATCATGTAGGATCTAAAAGAGGAGGTAAAGTACACAGTTTCGCGTCATGGTATAGAGAAAGTCATGAGAGAGAGAAAGTCAAGTCTTAAGAGAATATACACTGTATTATATCTTTATAATTGATGAATGTTAAATAAATATTGCATAATATAATAATGATGATTATCATAATGGTGGAATGGTAATAAAAGAGAAAAATTAAAATTTTTTCCAATTATTTGAAATAAATATTTTCAACTTTTACTTAGAGAACAAACAATATTGACGGTAAATTATATTACACGCTGATTTTTATTACTCTAACGATTAGAGTGTAGATAATTATTTAGTTAGTACGTACAGAAATATATGTTTTCTGAACAGATAATTTTTTTACCACTTTTTTTTTTATTTTCTAAGGAAAACATTAACGTTGAATGGATTTATTTCACTTGCAATCACTATTCAAGCCCGCCTTGTCAAAGTATAGAAGCATTCTGATGTGTTTGAAAGAGTAAAAAAAAGTAGAAAAAAGGACAAAAAGGTAAACTTACGATGTGAAATATTGGTCCAATAGTCTGAACACAAGAACTCGCGTTTGACTGACAAAAGTTGCTTCTCTTGACTCGTCCCTCGAGTCACTACTTCAGCTTATTCATCACTCGCGCGTGTAATTGGATATCAAGACTGGTGTACAAGCGCGCTAGGCGTTATCGCGCGAAAGGAAGGACGAGACGACGATGGGACTAAAGGTTGTGAGGAAATCACCAAGAAGAGAAGTTTGAATATGTCTTGAAAATGTATCAAACAACCAACTGATGTTATTCAGAGCTTCAGAGTGAGTCCGTTCCGCGCAACCGGTTTTTCATTGCTATCACCAGCAAGGCGTGATAATCACCGGAAATATCACCGCGCAGTTTTTACACAATAAAGCTGAAAAGTCAACAAAATAACTGGTTTAAAATATTTATTTTGAAAGATTTTAAAAACTAATTTTAACTTAATTAAATGCGTAAAATGATACCTGGAAATATTCAAATGACTTGGCCGCTCAAAGTTCATCAACAAATGTCGTAGAATTCTTGTCAGATCCTTTGAAAAGGTTCAAAGTGTAATAAAATAAAGAAAATTTTATGCATAGGTGAAATTTAAATTTTCAATTTTGTTTCAAAATACAAGGATTCTTTGATTCCACAATTGTTTTAGTACTTTTTAAATTTATGAACTAATGAATTTGAAAATTAATTGATTTATTATGAGCACTGAAAGTCAATATAATATCGCAGGATTTTTTAATTATTATAATTTATAATTATAACTAATATTTATGTTGATATATTCACCTATTAATTTTCACTGTCACTTTTTCTTCTTCTCATGTTTTACTTTGATCATTCAGACACTTTGGAGACTTTTGAAAGCCAACAACTAACGTGTTAATGAGATAAATGTATCAAACAAGTTGAATATACGTTCAAGTGAATGGCAACAAAAATCGCATTGAGTTTCTTTGCTGATTATCACAAAGTTGAGAGTCAGAGTCAGTTGCATACGTCGCGAACAACTTGAGACTTGTTCACCTTGCTCTACAATACCCTGACGACTAATCCCTTCCATCCTCACTTCTCTTTTGGATGCACTTTCTCTGTGCATTCCCTCTGGCTATTACATGTGAGATGTAACACTCAGTAGTGTGGCTTTTTATCAGTTTTTTAAACCTCTAAAAGACCTTGAATTTAAACTCCGTTAAAAATGTCATAAACCATTAAAATTTAGCTGAAACATCAAAAGAATTCTTTTAAATATTTTCGTGTTTTTTTTTCATCTTCTATAATAATTTTTAATGTAAACAAAATTCTTTGCTTTATACCTCATTAAATTTGTATTGGTGAAATATTTTGTGCATGCTTGTAGACAGGTTTTCATGTTAAACAACTCGCACGAGACTTTTCACCATGCTGATGTGATGCAGATACTTGGAAGAAGTGTCAAACTTTTCGAATATCGTTTGCTCGCTCGACACTTCTTAGACGAAGCATAAGAATATCTTAAGCGTGTGAAACAAAAATCATTGAATTGATTTTCTCACCACATTTGACTTTGAAATTTATTCAAAATTCTAAAGAAAAAAGATTCTATTGTGTTTTTAAAAAACTTTTTAGAGTAGACAAGAACCTCAAGAACAAGTTGTATCATTAGAGAAAGTTTGTATATGAGGTTGATGTCTGTGCTAAAGCTATATAAAACACATTGTACCTGGTCAGCTAGGGTTTATGGATACTTCGTAGAATGTCAAGATGCCGCCACGGCTACAATCGTCGAAGCGGTAGCGCTAGAATTCAAAAGTCACCGAAAGTTTATCAGTAAACTGTTTTTTAATACCAAAATTCTATTTAATTCTAATAATTATCAAAATCATCACTTAAATACTTGAATATAAAAAACTTTGGTAATTCGATGATTATCTGAAGCAAATTTGAGCAAAGAAAAGTAGTAAAATAGTAATTAAGTGAAATAATTTTAATAGTTACAGATGAGAGATAATGAGAGCCGAGTGTCCGTTTATAGGAGAGTAGTAAGCATAAATGAGATTGAATTGGTAGTAGTAAAGGACTGTTGGGATGTTTAGTAGTGGTGGTGCGGGTCGAGTCGAAGCTAAGACGCGTAATGACGCTCTGAATCAATATGTGAGGCACTGAGATATGCATACGAACTAAGACAAGCAAGAAAGCTCTCCTTAGTGTGGTGGTGCGGCGTCCGCGTCGACTGAAAACGCCGTAGAAGGGGGTTGAAGAAGGAGAAAGGGTGGTTGGCGGCCACCTTATAGGAGGGGAGAAATTAAAGACGAGGCAGGCACAAAAATAACGACCCGCGAGAGCGCACTCTCCCTCTTGTCCTCGCACCCCTTGTTCATTCCACCCCTTTGCCACCCTTTTTCTTCATCTTCTTCTTCTTCGCCTTCTTCTACTCTTCCTTCTTATTCTTATCCTTCTTCTTTCTCGTCTTATTCTGATTCTTTGCTTTCCTTTTCCCACGAGTCATTTCTTTACTCTCACGACGGAGATGAAAAGACATCAGAGGTAGGGGTGGCTGTGAGATGAGACGACCGAGTAGTCGATGGGGTTGCTGCTGTAGTGGGAGAGAGGCATAATCTCCTACACGCCATAAAACCCGCGGGCAAAAAACTATGCGAGGGCGAATCCGATTTCGAGGAAAGTCCTCTTCACAATGCACATGTATATACACACACACACATACATACATCCCTTTAACGTTACCCTCTTCAACCCCATTCTGCTTATGCGTATATCTGTGTCACTTGTAATTAATCGTTCATCGATTTTGTTTGCTATTGTCTCCACACATTCATGTGTGTACTCACGCAATCCAGTCGTACGATCGTCTATTTTATGATAATATCATCGTTGAAACTCGATACCACAAGATACCCGATTGTCTTGCTTGAAAATTTGCATTTACATGGACTAAGATCGTTGAGCCTATCGTCTGCTATCGCTGCTATTCCAACCGTACATAATCATAGAGTACACATACTATATCAGTGTGTGTTTATCCATAAAAAATTCCTCTTTTATCCAATAAATCTGAAATAAATTTATAATATCGAGTTATTATGATGATTAGTATTATTATATAATAAATTGAGATATATATGTTGTTCATTTTGTACTCACGCAATAATTTCATTAGCATTAATCAACATTAAAATATATATATGTATATATTTATACACGACATCAACATATGTGTCAGCTTGATAATTAATCTTCGTTCCCAAAAATAAGTGTAACATCGATCTTGCAGCAGTACAGCAGACTGAGTGTAGTTTAAAAGGGTTTGGCGTGTGTGTTTTGCTCCCTTGTGTGTCCTCGTGTCGTTGAAAATAGACGGGAGTTTGGTTTGGTTGGGTGTTGTTCGTATTACAAACGTTAGAAGGGTGTGTGGGGAGGAAATGAGTGGGTTGCGTGGAAGAAAGTAGCAACGGCAACTTAAGAATGAAGAAAGAGGAAAAAGGAGGTAGAATGGTTGAAGAGAAAGAGCCACACAGGGTGGACTTTGAGGGCTGGGGTGGATGGCTGAGTACGAGGAGGAGTATGAGAAGAAGGAGGAGGAGGTTCTCATTAAGCAGCCCGGGCACTGCCGCACGCCGGGGGTTCAAATAAGAAGAAGAAGAAGCTCCCTAGAAGAAGGGAGAAAAGGAACAGAAAACGCCAAGACTAAGACACAAGACTAGGGGTGGAGATGAGTTGGCGAGAGGAAAAGACTGAGGATGTAGGAAAGAGTGAGAGAATGGAGAATTATCAGGACTCTTGGAGCAGGGTACGGAATGAGAGGTACGTAGAAGAAGCAATATGGCTGCCACTGATGAGTGATGCTCGTAACCCTTACTGCCATCTTCCAAGCTAACCACCCCCGGCAGACTCCCACTGCCACCCCAACGCCACGACGGATCACCGTTCGTTCGAGCTTCTTACAGGATCTCTTATACGCACCCCTCTGAATTATTCACGCGCGCCTTCCAGCATTTTTCCAACCCCTCCACATCACTCCTATATACTCCTTGGTATTATTTTGATTTTTAACCAGTGCTCTTACGTCCCTCAAAGACTCTTGGACTTTTTTTCCTTTTTTTTTTATTTTTTTCAATAACCTCGAGACATTTCAAATCTTTTGACACACGCAAAGCTAAGAGTAAGCAAGAGAGAGAGAGAGAAAGGAAAGAAAAAAATAACGAGCACTTCCGGGACGTCGAGTTACCCCATTGGAATGAAACCCCAAAATTTGCGGTCTACGATCTACTTCTTCATCTCAAGGAGCGTGGATATAGATACGGATATATATTTTTGAAAAAGAGGATGAGAACAAGACAGGAAAAGAAACAGCAGATTTGCGTGTCCGAATGATGATAAGTGTGTGGCTGAAAGGTTAAAAAAACGGACAGCAAGCGATAGTTGGAAGATGCTTAAGGAAGTACATAGTGGTTGTCCAGGTAATGTAGTGGGGAATGAGAATGGAGGGGAATGCAAATTAGAAACGGTTGGGCAGAAAGCGGAGAAGGGTTGAAGACGATGGAGGTAACTCGGAAAAGGTGACTCAAGCAGCTCAAGGGGTAGCGACGGAGACTCGCTTACGTAAGGAAAGGGGTTGCTGGTGTTAGTGACCGGCTTTGTCTTCCCGGACAGAGTTCACCGAGTGCCTTGCATACGCGGCAACGTTGCGTGCGTGTCACGCGGCCAAGTGTCCGCCATGATATAAATATATACATATACGATTGGGAGCGGCAGGGTGTGCATGTATCGATTGCTGGCCAAACCACCCCCTCAGTGGCTCCTTCTCATTCCTCTTACGTCCTCTCCTTAGACCCGGAGTAATTATTGTGCCCGGTGGTCTTGTCTCATGTGTGTATCGCGGAAACGTGTTAGTAAGGCTTCAGAGAAGAGTTAGAGAGAGACAGATGAAAACCCAGGAGTTTCTCTCCCTCATCTTGTCCAATAGTTCCTATACGATGCTCCTGTACAAGCTCCAGTAGACTATGTTACTTAACGGGTGTCGAACTAAAACACTTTCAACTATTACTCTCACGTCTTGATGCTTTTCTTATCCATTCTTGCTTCCGCTTGCTTCACCACTGTGTCTAAAACACTTTATTCAATCTTCTGCTACGTCTGCAAGATCTTCATAAGACTTCTGAGACGTTGTTTGTTAGAGGAATGAAATTCCAAAGTGGAAACTGGACTCGAGGCCCTTGGGATGATGAAGGAAGGATGAGGTTGAGACCACCCCATACATATACGGCCGACTACTCCAAGAACATTCCCACTCCCTTACACTCTCCTTCTCTTTTCATCTTTCTATCTCTCTCTCTACCTAGACTTAAAAGGACCGTCCGGGTTTGTTGAAGACCAAGGTCCGAACACAACCACAAGTCAGACTCCCTCTTGGCTTGTCTCTCTACCTCTACAGGCAATCAACCCTTCGTCTTACTGCATTACTGACCGTCTTGTCTAGTTGTACAACTCTGGACTATGGATTTTATTCTACACATCAGTTGGCTTCTAGAGTTAGATGAATGGCCTAAAAGTGGAATTGATTAGTGGAGAAAATTAATTTTCAAGAAAAAGGAAGAAGATACAAAATCGGAGAACTTGTTGAGCGTGAAAGAGTTGAAGTAGAGAGACCAAGCAAGACTTGGGTTTAAAATAAAAAGAGTTACGCCGCCGGCTCGTTCCTTCAACCCTCTTACATCTCTTCTCCCCTATATTTTTCATCTCCTTCTTTTCTTCTTTCCATCTTTTTCTTGCTCTTACCTACCCTCCATTTCAAGCTTTTCACCCTACGTCGTCTTTCTCTTGCCATTGAATAAATTAACGTTTTTTCGGTTCGCCGATATTCGAGCTACAGCTTTCCTCTTCATCCTCTTCCTCGTCTCGAGATATATTTTCTATCGCCAAGATCCTCTCAACTCCTCAAATAGCTCGTATTATATAAAATAACGTGGATGAAAAAATTCCGAGATGGGGAAAATGTCTAGTCTACGAGTTTATTTTTGGTCAAGAACTTCAAAGAAGATTAGATGAGCCGATGTTTAGTTTGAAGATCAATTCCACAATGTTAGTTCGCCGCATCAAAGGTGATAATCTTTGCCTTCAATCTCAGTGTCAAGAGAATCAACCAAAGACTTTGGTAAAAGAATTCTTTGTCAATTGTTAAAACCGTGTAGAACGTTCTCTTAATCTTTCTACACCAATCTGTAATGTAAGAAATCAATACAATAGTATAAACAAATTCCTATACATACTAAATTGCATCACATTCTTGCAGCCTAAAATTTTAATTAACTCAGCAGAAAGTTTTATGTACCAATATGAACACCTATAAATACATCCAGATAAATTTTACTTTTTTGGTTAATTACAAATTAAACTATAGGTTGAAAAATTTTACTTGTGTATAAACTCTCATGTTGAAAGTATGACACAGTGTTATATAAAAATGTATTGTGTTGAAAAGTCTAACAATCCTATAACGAAAAATATATTCGGAGGATAACGAGGTACAAGCAAAACGCGTGGTGGTTTTGGCGTTGCCAAACTATTTGCCTTTCATGAATAGGAAAAAAAGTTTGTCGATGTGTGTTATTATAATATATGGTAACGAACGAGGTTATATTTGCGTTGTCGTTTGTAATAATAATGAATATAATAATACTAATAATAGCAACATGAAAACATCCTTCAAAAGAAAAACTCTCATCGAACGTAGTACGTACATGTATATAACAGAATATAAAATTAATTGAATTAATTAGAAACAATAATAATTACCAGGTCAAGATGATATAAATCACTGAAAAATAAATTTTTAAGAGGTTATAAGTTTACGACACCAACAATAGAGTTGTCAACCCTGTTAAAGATGGCAGTAAGCGCGTGGCGCGAGTCCACTATCAATTTATCTCTTTTCTCTATAGTGATTTCCCTTTCCTTTCCCCTTTAAGCGTCAATCTGTTCCCCTCCTATAGACTTCTGACCCGATCCTCTCCCTCGCGGGTAATCCGTTTTCCTTCCTTGTTACTCTGGCGAAAGGGAGAGTAAAAGGAGGGAGAAAAAGAAGAGACAAAGTCGAGAAGAACGTGGCCAAAGCCATGACCAGCGCAATCTGGTCGTTGGTCAGTTACTCTTGCGACTATTTTTACTTTTTTATTTCCAGTACTTTCACTCTCTGAAAATCTCTTTGCATAATCACACGTATTGGTGTAATTGCATAAGATAATATTGTGTTTGACGGAGACCTGTTTCACGGTTACGAATATATTTTATAGAAGAAGAGATGAAGCAAGAAAAAGAGATAGAGATGGAGAACGATTCAGTCATGGGCCGCGTGGTCTACCAGCAGGATATTCAACAGCAAGGAGAGGAAAGGGAGCAATAAAATCACCCGAGACTGCAACCCTTTCGTTTGAGTCAAATCGTAATCATTTTCAATGAAGAGGGCGAGACTTACAAGATCTCGTCTCCGTTTCCGTTAAGTCAATTTATATGTATTGATAACTTGTGCCATTGTAAATTAAATATGACAGTGGATACATAATTAATATATAAAAAACAGCTAATAATCAGTGATTATTTCCAGCCATTAATTATTGTTATCATTTCTTCTAACTAATTATGCATTATTTCGATAAATTTTTTTTTCATTTCTGATGGATAAATTCAATTTACTTAAAAATTTATATATGCAAATGTTTGTTAAATGGTTGGTTTTTTTATTAATTATATTTTTGAAGAAACACTGACAAACAATTATCAAAATCAATAAAAAATCAATTTTTATTAATTTTTGTTAATTGTAGTTGGTACACATGCTGTAAGGTGGCGCTGGTACTCCAGTTTACTCTCAATCCCCTCAGACGCGTAAACGTTCTCTACCTTTCGGCTCGTTTTCTATTTATTTCTTGCTTATTGTAAATTAAACTTACAGTAATAATTGAATAGACTTTACAAAGATACAACTTTTCAAATAAATTTACATCATAATTAGTTATATATAACTGGTAATCTTACTCCATTACATGACACTCCAAAACACGCATTCAGAGTCTGCTATACACTAATTAAAACAATGATTATTTTTTAGATGATTTATATTAAAAAAAAAATATTATTAGATACATTTTTTTTTATATAAATAGCTATTTATTATTAATTTTCTTAATTAATCATGAGAATAAATAATATTTTAAAATTTATAAAAAAAAAGACCGCGAAAAAATATACGCATGCGCATTAATGAGCGTTCTTTTTCATTTCAATATGTCTGCAACTGTCAGTTAAAAAATTGCAAGCTCTTCTTTTTAAAATGATTTTTAGAAATAGTACAAAATGATGCAAATATTTATGTACATATTTCTCTCTCAACCGATTGTGACAATTAAATTAACTATAGTATTAGTGAAAAGTGTAATCATTTAAGTGAATCAAGTATACATCGATAATCTCATTGATCGATTGGCTAAAGAAAATGGATAAACCGGCTTTTGGTTTATTTATTAGTATCCTAGCAGTGATGTACATACATACATGCATGGTGTATTAGACATTTGGATAGAACTTGGATGATGGAATGTTTTTTTTTAAATTAAAATTATGATGACATATGAACATAAGAGTGAAATCGCATTGTTGAGATTTTTAGTACGTGTAAAGTGTTAGTGAAGTGTGTTGACCATTTTTTCTCGGAACCGAATGGACGCAAACATCATAAGCAGAACTCTCCAAACAGTAAGTTTGTTTTTATTTTACTTTAAAGTAGATAGCCTTATCAAAGGGACATATTAAGCAACAAAAGTTTTCTTAATATTCATTCATTGGTCTATTAACCTCGTAATTGAAATTTTATGCTTTATAAACATGAAATGGCGTTGTATTTTTGGGTGATAAAAATTTTTCGCGAGTCTGTCTGACCTCAGGATATAGCAATAAGCTTTCTTAATGGAAAGTTAAGAAGGAAAGGTAAAAGGCGAGCATGCAAAATCCGCGTCGTCGCACCAGAGTAGTCCCAGGCTATTGGGGTAAACGATGATGGGATGAGGATGAAGGACTACGTGGAGGAATGAGGGTTGGTTTCTCCAAGAAAATTAAGCACAGCCTGGTAATTTGAGGTATTGATTTTTATAGTCTCTCTCGGCAGGCATATATTAGAAGTCCTTCGTTCCCTCTTTTTCTTTTACCATTGCTTTATGTCAGAGGCAACTCCCCGCCTGCAGACTAACCACCCTTATTCGTAGGAACGACACGAACACCGTGCTGATTCCTTTACCCCTCAATTTTTGCTCTTCTTCTTCTTATACTTTTCCCCTTTTCCTCTTTTTTTTCTTAATTTCATCGTTAATCTTGATGTATGTAATTAATTACTCATGAACGGTATATTTTATTCATGCATTCTCTCTCCCCGTATATATTTAGTACAATCGTCAACTTTATCTATATATCAGACGTGCAAGTTCCACTCTCGAATCGTGAATTAATGGCTGGGCCACGATCAAAAGTTCAGACAAAAGTAAAAAAATCTTTTAATACAGCAAAGAATAGAAGTTGATTTTTTGGGGAATTGTCTGATAGCACGACAACACAACACGTGTTTTGAATTTGCTTGCGGAAAAGACGAAGATAAATATGTTATTGATTTTCATATATCGTCACGCAATTGTTTTCGTGTATGTTGTTTAAGTATCAAAAACTCAATTAAGTCGTGCAAGCTACCATTAGGGTCGTACTGGAAATTAACTCACTAAGTAAAGTATATCAATCAGACGTTAATCATTTGACTTGAAAGTAAAATTCATTACCAGCATAAAATTAGTAGTTATTTTTCAATACAAAAGAAAATTTAATAAAAATTAAATTTATTTATATTTTTAAATAATATTAATGATTTTAAAATACAATTATTTGAGAAAAAATTTTTTCAATCAATAATTTAAATATGTATTAAATTGTATTGACAAAAGAGAAACAATTGAAAAATTTTTTTTAATTTATATAATTTTTATCAACAATGACAAATCGTTTGTTTATTTGTTTGTAAAACTACACATCCTTAAATTTTTTATACATTTAAGAATAATTATTTCCTGAGAAAAAGCTGTTTTCGGTAGAAATCAATTTTAATTAATTTAAAACCTAAAATTAGTTAAAGTTTTATTTAAATAAAAACTTGATTTTTAATAAATAAATTATCTAGATGCATTTTTTTTTATATGAACAATACTTTCCCTCTATTAATTAAAAGATCAACATATCAATTTGAAGTTTCATAATGATAACTATTATTTAAATTTTAACAATAATCAACATAATTTTAATTGAGTATAATATGATTCATTTATCACAATAAATTTTTCCATTTCTTTTTCTCCAACATTTGATTCAATGATTAGCCTGAAAAAGGCAGAAAATTCAAGAATAAATATATGCCAAAAAATAAATCAACCGTCATTAGAAATAAATTTAAAATGCGTCAGATCGTCAGCTCATAGAGATTTGACGTCAAGTCGAGGTTATTTTAAATTGCTGGAAGCTTCTCTCGTGATATATACCAAGGATTGGGTAAGTTATATATGGTGGAAAGGTGACGATTCGGAAGAATACACTAGGGTAAATTGACAAAAGCCTCAAGGGAATAAAATGTGAGAGAAGGGTCGTTGTAAGTAGTTGAAGTATGAGTGAATACATTGAGAAGAGAAGAAGGATTCCTTCGCAACGCGGATATATACATAAGTTGAAGTTCTCCACATGTGAGCAAGCGAACGATTTCGCGCTTCGCTGCACCCAGTGAGTGGCTTCGGTCCACATAAACGTTTAGTTGCTAGCGTGCCTCACCAATAGACTGTGTACATAGAGTAGGATATGGTCGAAAGGTCTAGTTTATCCTGTAAATTCCTCTGTTCTTCCTAGCTAAACTGCTAGACTGACAAGTGGTGTAAAAGTTATGAGGATTTAGACTCCATGGTCTATGTAAGCTCTTATCAAATTCGAATTTGGCGATATATATAACCTAGTTGGCAGTAAGAGGGGAAAGGCGTTCGATTTAGTGCGGTGAACCGAAGCAACAGGTGCGAGAGAGCGAGGCCCTGACATAAAACTACCTTATAAAAGCTCACGTATAAAATGTATAGCCAGTCGGGACAAATAACTCCTCCTGTAGACTTTAGATGCTTCTTCTTCTCTTCTTGACTATAGGTTATATTATATGTGTAGACACTGATTTTTCTTTACCCTTTTATTTTTCTTTTCAGTTTGATTTTATTTATTTACCTTTTTTATTCTCTTTCCATTCCTTCTCTCACTCGCTTTTACTTACTCTCACTAAATCGCTCGTGTGACTTGCCCCAACTTTATTTATTTCGTATGCGTGACTTGAAGATAGGAACTACGATAACGCGCACGATTCTCGAATCGCTTTTCAAGTGGTCTTACGGTCATTTTATTTTTTTAGATGCCAACTAGTCCACTATGTGATTTTATACACGTTTGGAAATAATATTATATGTATTACGTAGATATGCTAAATATTCCAGAGAAAAACAAGATTACATATCAAGATTGAAAAATTAACTTATTTAGTGACATTGAAATACTCATTATGAAGCTATTAATTTATTTTATGTTTATTTAATTTATTTTATTCAGTCGGTCTCATTTTAGTTTAAATAAATTAGATTGTTAAAATAAAAATCATTTGGTCTTTAAATAAACACAGTGACTATTAACTAAATAATAATATACATGCATTAAAAAAATTTAATCTACTAGTAAATTTGATCTTTTCTGGTTCTTAAAATAACTGAAAGTATTTTTAAATAATGTGCACATAAAAGAATCGATAATAATGAAATCATCTAGCAGACTATTACGTCATCATTAGTTCATTATTTTCACTGATTATAAATAAATAAAAAAAAAGAGAAATAAGAGCACATTAACTATGATTGTCTATTTAAGATGATTACTTTTTTTAAAAAAAAACAGACAGAATTCAAAACTATACAATTATTGTTTATTGTTTTTGATTTAGTTGGTTTGGTTTTATCTTTAAATTAAAGAGATTCTCATCAACTCAATCATGAGAGGATTAATCGTTTGCGTCTGTATAGGATCGTTGATCCGATGACCTCCAATCGAGAAGGTATATCCAAGTGGCTTTTATACCACATGGGAGAGTTTACGAAGAATGCGCAGTCTATTATTCTCGAGATCTACACCGTATATACGACGACCGTTGTCTCAGTTTACTCTTTCGTATCATGTGCACTTTGCTTGCCTCATCGTCGCGTGAATTCCATCGGGAAAATCTTTTTTAAGAGAAAGAACGAAATGGAGATAGATAGACAACTTGAATAAGCATATTTAAGGTGAGATCGTCACGCGTCAGAGACTCTCTGACTTCTTGGGTTGTTGTTATTCACCATTGGCCTCTCACGCTGATTTTTTTTACCGTGACGTTAAATTTTAACTTTTTTTATGAGAAGACAAAAAATATATGAAAATCATCTTTTTTATTTTTCATACATGAAAAAAAGATGAAGTTTCATTCAAGTGTGGAAAAAGGGAGGATATTAGTTTATTAAAAAATTTTTTTTAAAGCAAAGCGTTAAAATACATTAAAAGGAAATTGATATTTGTTTATAATTGATTTAATGGTGACTAAAATTTCTAAAATTGTTAATACTAGCCTTTTTTTATAATCACACTAATTTTACTAAATTTTTAACTTGATATTGATTTTTTATTCAGGAAGATTGCTATTGTACTTCTGTCAATCTATTTGAATTACTTTCTTTCTTTATCACAATTGATTGGGATAAATTTAAAACAAGATTTAATTGATATCAATAATTGTATAGATATTAAAGTATTTTATCAATCAAGCGATTAGATGAAGTATTAGTTGCAATAATTGATAAGCAACAGAATTATAATATTTAAAAAAATAAAAAACTTATTTTCTAACTATTAATAAAATTAATTAAGCTGTATTGATTTTGAAAGAATTACTTTATACTCATCTTAAATTAAAATTTTATAAAACACTGAATAAAAATGTAAGAAACTTTGTTAAAACAGAGGTACGAACATTTTTTTTCCATCATTGTTTCGCGAACATTTTTTTTTTAGAAAGTTGGGCTTGGTTTCTAGGTAGCTTTCTTTGGAGTGTAAAATAATTTTTACTTCATTTATCGGTTGTATAATAATCATGATGATTAATAGAGATAAGAAAAGGATAGAATTTTATTTTTTGTCTGAAGAAAGATAATATTTTGGAATAAAAATAATAATGAGATTTGTGTACAAACAAAACAATGATATCCCTACCGCGTAATGTAACACCAACCCAGGTGTGTCCGGGTTGTAGAACGTTCAAAGGCCATGCAAAGAGTCCAAGAAGAAGAGTATAATAAAAAAAGAATCAACGAAGAAGACGATGCAAAAGAGGACGATACATACTGGTGGGTCTTATAGTGAAACTGTCTGGGCTCGTACGCTAAGATAAAGACTTGTACATTCATGGAAAATATGAAGTCTTGTAGTCGTGACTGATCTCAAGGTACATTACTTGAATAGAATTATGCTTGAATTCAGATATACACAAAAGAATCTCTTGTTAATTATTTTTTTCAATGATCAACTTTTTGGAGTAAATTTTCTACAATCAATTTTTAATCTATATTAGGGCTAACAAAATCTACACTAATCATTCAATATGACATATCTCTATAATTATGATTGAAAATATAATATTAATTCTAAGAAGTTATTTATGATTCTGAATTGTACGTTTTATACCAAATAAATAATGAAGCTTTATTTATAAATTTATTTTAGAGACTGTTTCCAAGCTTTTATTTGTCTTGAGAACGCATGCTCTTATTAAAATCTTCATTGAAATTTATTCAGCATTATCTAGATTAAAACATAACTGGTACACTTGCCTAGATGTGCTCAACATATGTTTAAAGCTTCCACTAGCTGCCGGCTACTCTACTACAATAATTTATCTCAATAAGAAAAAAGATAATAATAGATTATCTACAAATTATTTTATCAAATGATTTATTCAATAATATCAAATTGATTGAAATATAATAGTTAAATGCTCTAAATATAATTAATCATTAATTAATACTACATAATTTAATTTTTTGTTTTTTTTTTTAACTTCTTCTAAAACAAACAATTATTCTGTTCCAAAATTGAAAAAGTAATGAAACCATTCTCTTTCAATAATTAAATCATCTTATTTTAAGATAAAAATTTAAAAAAAATATAGAAAAAATTATTTAAATAAGCTCGAAGCTTTTTAATATGAATAATAAATTTTTTCATCTTTCAAAAAATGATATGCTTATGAAATTTACAATCTAGTTGTAGACATAAAATGTCAAACTTTTCTTTTGATAACAATACCGGTGATACATTCACATCAGTAATAAAAGAGCAGAGGAAGTTGGTGACACGGTGAGTTAACTTTACGAAGAAGTCATCTAATGTGTACAGCAAGTGAAGAAGTTTTATAATTAACTTGCAACAAGGAAGCGGATGCTAAAAATTTATTCTACGAATTTTATTTAATATATAAAAAAAAAAAAACAAAAAATGAGGACGAACAAAAGTACGCATGAAATTGAATTAAAAGAATATATATATCTATATATCAATTCAAAAATAAATTCGCGTATTCCATGCGCACTCTCACGCAATTGCGCGGTTCAAAGTAAAGGAATATGATCTGATGTCTGTAACGCGCGGCAAATTGAACGGATATTCGTTGCGATGCATACCTCAACGTGCGGGTATATACGAGAGTCTGTTTTTCAGTCGATATCGAGATGATCCAATAGCCAAAATGATTGTCGGGCAGCAATGAGAGCGAGCGGTGTATCGATACGTGACTCATACACGATATCTTGCGGTATACGAGCAAGAGAAGACCGCGCATATGCACGCCGGAGGCGCAGTTGCATCACGTACCTTACTTCTTCGATGCGCACATGTACTGAACAGAGAAAGAATAATAAAATGAGAGAGAAAGAGGGAGGGAGGGGAAGGATTAAACCGGACCGTGATTCCATTCCAACCTTTCAATAATATCGCGGCCTCCTGTCTGATCCGTTATAACAAAGGCTGCCGCCTTTACCCCCTTCTTTTTTCAAAATTTTATTTTATTGATTGTGCATTTTCCTCAACACCTTCCCCTCAAGACGCTAATGAAATATAATCATCAATAAACATTCCATAACAAGACTCTGGTAAATAGAATTTTTTCGGAGTTGTAAGACTGATATTGTTAAGTAATTAACAATTATCAATCATTAAGATGTAACTATGAGACTAATTTTTATTTATTTAACTTAATCGATAGGTTTTAGATTCATTTATAAACTTAAATTACAATAGCAAATTTAATCATTACCATTGGAATTTTTACTGACAACTCAGTGGCATCAATTCGTCATTACTTGTTATCAAATGGAAATGTTTTATTAGACAATACGAAAATTTTCTTTCAAGTATACTTTTTATTTAAGGAATTTGAATGTGTCCAAAATTTTATTATAATTCAATGGATACATTGAACTCTATAAAAAATTATTTTTAAAATAAGACTTAAGAAAGTGGCATAAGATTTTTAGTTAAAAAACCCCGACCTTAATTAAAAATTATCCTTATTAATGACTCCAATTTGAGATGTGTATAGAAACGCATAATGATAATTATCAATAACACTTTTAAGCTAAATAACAACTCTGTTTGCTTTATTATATATTTCAATATCTTGCAATTGAATGCAAACATATATTTCAATAAAATATAAATACACATAAAAAAGTTTAAGTATGGGCTACATAAATGAATATACATAATAAGGTAATTAATTTTTTTTATATCATTTTTTTCTGTTCTATTTTGTACAAATATTTATTCTGAATATGAGAAATACGAAAAAAGCTTTGATTCACGAGAAAATAAGTTTGCTCATTGAAAGGGTTAATTTTCATGTTTAATTTAAATCATTTCATTTCTTTGAATGATGTCCTGCAACGGAAGAGGAAGTGCATGAACTCGAGAGCGAAGTGTTCTTATTGCTAGGGCACGTCTGACTCACGTCGCTCAGAAAGAGTGAGAGGAAGGCGACAATTAGGCCACTGCCTATCCGTTTACATAGTAATCTTTGAGTAGATTCTATCCTACATGTTCAGGCTGACTATAGAGAAGCAGTAAAGTACTATTGGAACAAGGAACAATTCTTGTCTGATGGGAAGAATCGTAGGAAAATCGTCTCGAGGAAGCGCCAATACTTTTGTACGCCTTCACGTTCGCTTCGAGATGTTTACTCGCGTGCGCCGACCTTTCAGGCGGGTCAGACCGATTCGACCTCGTGCACGTCACCACACATCCTTGTTGGTTTTTTGAGTCATTGTTTTGTTTATGATAGTGAATTGATAGTAGATATTTCAAAATAAGCACTTATACTGTTTATTAGTAAATATAAATATGGCGAATTTATAAAGAAAAATATTTTCTCAAGATTACAACTAAACAGTTCAGAGTAGAGAATAAGATGTATGTTACGGATATATGACTTTTCTGAGAATAGTCGTTGAGAGCAAATGGTAATTGGAGAAACGATGCACCACAACTGGCTCGGTTAAGTGGCGCGAATGCCAAGAGAATTGTATAGGAAAACGTTCATATATGCATTGTTATTTACGCGGTAATTTTTCAGCAATTTACCGCATTTTTTCTTATATTTTTAACGAGCTTGCTTTGTCTAAGTTTTACATTGGACACAAAAAGTAGACCAGATTCTTAAGATTTTCGTGGAAAACTGATTACGTTTAGTTGGTTTTTTTTTGTTCAAATTGATGGATATGTGGAAGAAGAATAATTATTGTGATTTTATAAGTGCTGATGATTAGAACACATTGAAATGATCTTAACTGAGGTTTTAGTATTGGAAGAAAAATGAAGGCAATTAAAAAAGGTATATTTAAGCATAAAAATAGTTACTACACTTTTTAATCATTTAATATTAGTAATTTTAATCTTTATTCAAATAAAATAATATAAAATATTCAACTAAAAAAAATGTGTAATAAAATAAAAATTTGTAAAAGGTCTTATTTATTGAAAGACTTCGGTTTGAGGCTTTTATGAGAATAAGAATTCAATTGTCTTACAGTTAAAAAAAACCAAGCCGTCAATATTTTTTTGTTAAAATGATTTTTAAAAATTATTGGAGTATTTTTGTGATATGGTTATATACAATGTTTCAAGTATTATCCATATATGCTAAATAATTGTTACGATGATTACTTCGAAGAATACATTTTGATCATAATAAACATGACATAAAACTCAAGTTTATGTGGAGCTATAATTAAATACAATTGTCATAATTATCAGCATTTTCATATATTTGGTCATTTTCTGTTATTTATTTTTTAAGATTCAATTTTAATAAAATCTCGACATTGTTTTTGTTCAACCATAATTTTTCCAATTCGCTATTTTTAAAAAAAATGATTATGTTCAATAATTGTGATGATTATAGTCAGCTAAATTATGGCAATTATGGATAACATTCATGATATTTTTCCTTGAAAATCTCATATTGTACTGAAACAGTTAAAGTAACGAAATAAACATTTAACTTGATGCATTCATATCTGTAGTCCATATTGAACGCACTATTCAATTAAAAATTTAAGAAGCTAAGATTTAATAAATTATTAAAAGCTAAAGAATATCATTGAATTGCATTTAATTAATAAAATTCATAGTCATTAAAACTTTTTATAATTTTTTTCTCATTCAAAAATCTTTGATTCTCAAAAACACTAGATTATATACAATAAATGTCAGTAACAATAAAATAACAAAGATATATAAAATGTATTCAGTAGGATCGTATCAAAGTTTTAATATTCTCCGTAACTACAACAATAATAATAAAGCTCTAATGAAGATCAAACGTAAATGAAAAATAATCTCGAAAATAGATGGCGTGGAGCAATAGCGAAGTTAATATCTGACAGTTAAGATATTTAATGGTTTTCGTGGCGGAAACATATGGGCATAGTATACTATAGTTGGTGTAGTAGGTGGAAAGGAAAAATTACAGCATTACCCAAGAAGAATGAGTAGATACAATATATAATATAAAATGTGTAAGGAAGAGTAAACGAAAAGCGACGTCGTGTGTCTTTTTGTTGGTGGAAGAGATAAAAGAAGGAGCGGCAGCAGCAGGGGCAACGTCACCTAGCCGGCGCGGAACGTTCAGCATGGTGATTACGAGGCTGATTGGGCCGCGCGTGATGAGACGGCGGCGTCCTGCTGGCCGACCACAAGCTCGTGACGAACGAGCGTTGGCTTTTCTTATTTATTCGTAGGCCCGCATGGTGGCGGTAAATCCATTGTGAGCGGGGGTGGACGTAGGAGATGGATAAAAGGGGAAGAAAGAGAGAGAATAATCGTATACGCGAAAACGAAAGAAGCCGCGCGACTATAATTTTGTATCGCGGCTACCGCGAGGGGTGCCGGTGCACCTCACCAGAAGCCACGCCCACTCCGTGTGTCCCCGACCGAGAGACAAGTTGACTCGAGCCCCGCCGCCTGCTCTCATCCCGTCCTATATACTCTTCCATCTTATTCTTCTTTTCCTTCTTGCCCTTACTCTATGTGCTATACTCATGCTGATGCTATGCTGTCTTATTTCTTTATTCTTTTCCCGCGTTCACTCAACGGCACACTCGAATCCGCTCAATTTCGCCTGACGCCAAGCACCGACCGCAACGCGTGACTGCCTAACTGCTTTTCGTTTAAGTTTTAAGCTTGAGACCACGCCGAAGATAATGGCCTTTCTCTCTCTTTCCTCACTTATATTCCTTATATATGTCTTTCAAGTTGTGAATGTGTGTGGCAAAGAGCCAAAAAAAAAACGAGACAATTTATGCTGTCAACGCATTCTGATATTATGCTAGAAGATTTTTAAATTATTTTTTTTGTAATGTCTGCACTTATCTACTTTTTGAAATTTTAGTTGGATAAAAAAATCTATTACAGTGCGAAAAAAATATGCTTCGAACTTTGATGTGCTTTTTAGTGGTATTGGAAATATTTACTCCAAAAGCTACTTGTAAATGTATGGAAACTCATTTTGGCACATATTTTTTCGCATTGGGTGTTGATTGCGAAAGTTTATTGGCAAGGATAATATTATTCATTTCACTGAATAAAACAAGAAAAAAAAGGAAAATAAATTATTTTATTTTTTTCACAAAAGTTGAATGATGATATAATTATTAAATATTGTATTGAATCGTTACTTGAATAATTTTAACTTCCATTATACTTGACACACAAGCAACCTTATTGAGTTTCAATTATATGATGGGTGAAAATATTTTTGGTTAAAGTAAATTACTACTCAATACTTACTGTAATTTATTGTTATTTTTATCCATAAATTATTATGAAATATTAATGGAAAATAAATTTACACACTTTCTAATAATGTTTACATTAAAAAGCTTTACTTTTACATGAAAAGTATTGGTATCATTTTATACAAATAATTATGTTGTAATAAAAAAATTTATTCAAATGCTGAATATTTGGAGTAGAACTGAAACTGTTTCTCTATAAGAGAAGAATAAATATTTATTGTTATTATACGTTTTTTGATGATTTCTTTGATCTATTTTTTTGTTGTAATACAAATTGATATTTTATTTTTTAACCATATCGATCAAACTCTTTTTAATTGGCATTTCAGGAGTTTCATAAAAAATGTTTAGCCTAAAGATATTTTTGGAGTAAAAAGTATTTTTCATGAAAAATGAATATAATGATTTACAATTGATCTCATTTAGAGTCAACTCTTCGTAACAGTCAATTTTTTAATTGAAAAAAATTAAACCGAACATTTTTCAACATTCTAGATTTTTTGTGGTTATAAATAATCTTTGGATTATTTTATAAATTAATATAATAAGTCACCAGTTAAAAATAAATAGATAAAAATGATTAATCGACTTTCTATTTATTCTCCTTTTCGAAATATTTACGCTCTTCAAAAAGTATACCATCAGAAGGCATCACCCTATAATTTCAAGAATAAAAGAAAGAATGATGTCAACCAGATGAAATCAGGCTTGATGCGACCAAAAATATAAATCTGCAAGTGTGATAAGCAGATATCAAATAAGAGAAAATAAAAATAATATATAAAACTAAACACAAAGAAACAAGTGACGGATCCAATTGGAGTCCGGTCGATGATCCCTTGTCCTGGTGATCTGTGTAGAATACCAGAGCACACACGAGAGTGAGAGGTGTATATAAACCAAGAGAAGAGAGTCCAGAGAAGAAGATTATTGTACGGCAGGAGGGCAGGCCACGACCCCGGGCGGCCACGAGGCCTCGTTCAGCATCAAGAGCACACACATACTATACGCGCACTTTCTTCCTTCTTACCTATAGGTATCGTGATCGTAAGCCTTACCAGAACACAATGCCCATCATTTCTTAATCGCTCTCTGGCTCGTGCAATCGACCTCCACGCACTCAATCGTTTTGATATTTTTTTTTTTTTAATTTTTTAAGTTATAAATACATGTATCATTCAACATATATACATACACATGTAACTATCTATATGGCAAGTGAGGCTGCTTTTGGAGACTTCAACGCACGACAACGACGCTACTCATCTCTTTCCACTCTCTGAAATCCTCCCCCTACGACTGCGCTCCCTCTTTCCTCACCCTTTTCTCTTGGTTCGCTATTTCCAGCACCCACCCCGCCATTTTCTATACGGGTCCATGGTCAAACCCGCCCCTCATATCTCTCTTTTCCTACTCTTCTTCCCAATACGCAAGCTAAGCTTACTACTGTAGCAGCCAAACAGTTATATACATTTATTCAGCTTGTTCTTCATCATCCTCATCATTACGCTTGGATAAAGAAAGACATGGATCGATGGTCTACCGGTACTTTTAATCGTACTCACTAGTCCAAGAAAGAGTTAATTGTCTCAATAACATCCCAATTTTTTTTCCTCTTGAATAAGTACTCAAGTTTCACTACTTTTTTTCATTGTCGGAAAATCATTATTTTCATCTTCTGCACTTTATTTTGCAATCTTTGGAAAACGGTACAGAAGGTATAAATGACTTCAATCCAATTCCCAGGCATCTGTCTGTATATACAAGCATATGCAATTGTATGCATCACAATGGCTAGCCCACCTAGCACGCTACCAAAGGTGTTTTCCCACACGTTCTTCCGCCTTCGATCTTTGTTCTAGTCTTCTTTATATATGCCCACCCATACCCTTTTATTTCCAACATGCACTTGCCTACTTACTTCTATGCTTAATCAATTTCAGATTATCGGAAATAAAGCTGAGATACGAATTTAGATACTATTTAATTTGATTAAAACAGTTGAGATCTAATTTATCGTCATTTTATTGTCATTTGCACTCTCTCTTCAATTTTTATACTTTGTAGAATTATTCATCGAGATGCCATGCTTTAAGTAAATTGGATTTAGTTTATATAATTAAAAGGTTACCAGCTGAAATGTAGCACTACTTTTAATCAATACTTATTTTTTAATAACATAATTCAACATAAACAAATATTTTTATTCAATTTTTTTAAAAATTAATAATTAACAAAATATTGATTTTGAGTTTAAAATTTGATTCACTGTAAATTTTAGTGTTTTATTATAAAATGTTTTTAAGTGTTTTAAAATCGAGACATTGTTAAGCAAATAGGTGACGTCATATTAAAACACTATTAATGTTTTAAAATAAAACACTCAAATTGACCGTGATTCTCCTAGTGAATAATCGTGTTAGTTTCTACTACCTACACTGCAAATCCAAATGCATCTTTGTTTCACGTCTAAACATGTTAAACATGACGTCACTCATTTGATTATTCAATGAAAATTTCTATAGATGAGTTAGAATTATATAGGTACAGAAAAATAATGATTTTATGAATTAAAGTATTTTAAAATTATAGAGAAGTAAACGTAAATGATGAAAACAAAATATTTCAAATTCTAATGATCTACAAAGATAGTTGATACTTCTGTTGACGATGACTATTTAATCATTGTCAAACTGAAAAGCAAGCAAAAGAAAATTATCAAGAGATATATCAAAGAAATGTATAAGAAGTTAAGCAGAAAAATGTTTATAAAATGAATAATTGAATAAGAAAACTTTTCAACCGACTTCAATGTTATCATTACCATCACTATTATTAAACATTGATTGATGATTAACAATACCTCGTGTAACATATATAAACAATAACAACGAAATACACTTGAATTTATGTAATCAAATCTCGTTAAAAGTTCAATAATAACAGCTGATTTAATCCAATAATTCATGGCTTTTTTCGATAATAATTTGATTCATAATCCAGCGAGGAAATAAATCATATTCATATCCATTAGTATATATATAATAAGAATATAATACAGGTTTGAGCTTATCATTTTCATCATGAAATTCGCATTATTGTTGTACTTATATGTGTTGCTGTAACGTATGGAAATGTTGGGTCAATGATAAGGTAAATGAATATAATCGCAGGCGAGAAGGATCCGGTCAAAGACAGCAGACCTTTCACTTCGTGGTCCAGGGAACACGAGGTTGGAACTCTATGGTACCTCACGATGTGGTTCCCACAAGTGCATCGAGGCCAGACTGGCCATGCCCTCCCCTGATATGCTACAGTTTGTTCCTCAGCTTCATCTCACCATCGTCTTGAGGATCCGGGAATCCTTTTCTATCCTCCAACATCTTTTAACACATTTTTAAGTTCATTTCTTTGTCGTTGAGTACTCGATAATTGTTTGGCTTCGGGCTGTTCTTTATCTCAATTTTTTTCTATCGATCTGAAGATGTCTGAGATGGAGCAAGAATAGGTAGTGTTATAATAGAGTGAGAAATATTCGCTGCGAATATATAAAACTTAGGTATGTGTGCAAATTTATTTATGATTGCATACATAAAGGTGTAGGTTACATAGTTGGGTTACGGAGCAGCTCCACAGTTATCGGCTATAAACTACAAAACTATCTTTACATATACGGTCGAATGAGTAACAACCTCTAGCTTTTAACCCTTTTATTTCTACACCTGCAAGTCGTAGAATAAATTTTCTAACGGTTTTAACTAGTTTTTTTTCAGTTTATATTTTGGATTTTATGAGGGAATTTCGTACTCTTGGACCAACAGGTATTAATGTCAAAATTATAGAAATATATTTCAGAATAATCTCTTAATTATCACTTTAATAAAAACTAAAAAAAAATAAATCATGAGAAACAATCATTATTCATGATGAATAGGCAAACACCAAAAAAAAATTTCTCTTCAATGCAAATATTATTAAAACTCTTTTATTAATCTTTGAAATCAATTTTAACTTGTAGATTTTTATATTAAGTTTAAAGATTAAAAAAATATTTAACACAAGAGAAAAAGAATTTTAAATAAATTATTAGTTGATAATAATTTGAAAAATCGGATAGGGATTTTTTTATAATAAGAAAGTTTTTCATTTTTGATATTTTCAACAATTAACGTTTACCATAAAATTTGTCTGTGTAAAAAAATCTCAAATAAAATTCTAAAGAAAAAACGAAGAAATATCAGAAAATATTATTCATTATTTTTTTAATGTGTCTAAAAGTTTGCATATTTAAGATTTTAAAATAAAAATCAAAATGAATTGAGGATGTCTCTTCACTCTTCATTTTCTTTATGAAAGATTAAAAAAATGACGATTAAAATATTCCGATTATTTAAACTTTGTTCCATAATTCATCTTTTTTTTTTTTATTCATCTTTAAAAATTAATGTTTTAAGTGCAGTGCAATAATAATATATTAATTATACAGATTCATAATAAATAATTTTTCAAGCTGTAAGATGTCACATGCATAATAAAATCATAATGGCAGTTATCAGAATAATTGGTATAATCCAAATGTCAAAAAAAGTAATTATTCTAATTATAAAATCATGCGAATGGATGAAATAAACGAATAGACATGATGAAAAAAGAGCGTTGAGAAAAATGTTATTGAATAAAGTTGAAATATTTAAAATAGTTGAAGTGAATTGAATTGACATTTGCCAGTGAAAGAAAATTTCCGGAATTGTTTGTTTCTCGATACATATAAAATAAGAATATATATGTATGTATATATATACATATTTGTATATGGATGGGCAAAGCTGAAAGTCCGTTCTGGAAGCGAAGACAACGCCCTTACTTATATCTATATGTCTGAAGCGCGCGAGAGAGTAAAGATGAGAAACGTTGGTGAGGATGAGGTTTAGCATAGGGGGAGGTGGTAGTAAGTGCGAGAGAGAGAAAGAGAAAACGAAAGAAATAGTTAAAAGAGTGGGAGATGGAAAGACGAAGACGACGGGAAAGAGGAGCCGCATGGAGATGAGGAAAGAGGGCAAAAGAGGCGCAGGGGGTTGGCTAGGTATGTATAAGCAGAAGAAAGCGTGGGTCGATTAAAAGTAGCGAGGGTGTTTCTCCTCTCGTTACCGGAGTGAACGAGTGCGAGGAAGAAAGTGCGGACGAACGTCAGAGTAAGAACGAATATAATGTGGGAAGGTATCCAAGAGAGAGAAAGAAAAGTCGTCGGAGGCAAAGAAAAACGGGAGGAAAAGGAGAGAGAGAAGGAGTGCAAAAGATGTAAAACAAACATCAGCAAGTGAGACAGAGTTGCTGTGCTGTGTGGTTCCAATTCGGGGGTTGAAATATCTCCAACTCGTGCCACGGAGGATGCTACGAGAGCCACGAGAATCTCAACCTTTATTTGGATTTAAGTGAGGAAAGGGTTGCAAGATCGGATCGAGAAGGGGTTGATGCTGCTACTCTACTGTTAGAGAGAACATCTTTTCCTCCAGCAGCATCATAGATGCCTCCTTTTTTTCCTCTCATTCACTCGAACGAATTTATTCCAAACCCCCGGGAAAAAATCTCGGGAGAGTCCGACTCAATTTTAATTCGGTACGCGGATCAAAGAATCAAGAAGAAGGGGTTGATGCTATTTCTTACGATTATTACGATGAGGACGACGAGTAGTCGCATCAACGCTGTCTCCGATCACCTGGAAACTTACTTGAGGGCATGCCAGAGTAAGAGAGAGAAAAGTCAAGAAGAGTCACGGATTCAATCTCCAAAGCAGTATACACCGAACCCTTGGTTACAGCTGCCTCTTCAGGGGTTGAACTTTAATTTAACGCATCGTAGAGCGCATCTCCACGGATTTCTATGAGGTAAAACATCGACACGAGTTAAAAGAGGGACAGAGAAAGAGCAGAAGTAAGAGGCAACGCTTGGCTAGTCAACATCCTCTTTGCCACTGGTTTTCATCACATCGTCCGAAATTTTATACACCTTGTAGACACGCACCTACACACATCTAGACCACTTTACTATATTACTATATATTAAGAGCTAAAAGACTAGATGATCCTAACGGAATCATCAACATGATGATGCTCGAGTAGGTTATAAAATACTTATAACCATTTATTAAACGTCCACCTATACAGCAGATAATTCCTTGAAACATGTGCTCATCATCATGACTCAACATGTCTCGCGATCACTGATGCACTAAACGAATTACAACCCTATAAAGACACCAACAATGCCAGCCTATTACCACACTGTCTGATTTCTTCTATAAGATATCGTTAATAAGATCGATATTCATTCGCTAACTAAAATACCATTAATGATAATAAAATGCTTATCTGTCATTTATATAAAACTGTAAACCGCCTCTAGGTCGTTCAGTCTACTCTTTCTCTTCCTTCTTATTCTTTCTCGCCGGTGCACTTGAAAAAAAATCCAGTTGAATAAAAAGCGAGAAGTAATAACGAAAATGAGGAAAAAGAGACTTGAGAGGGTCTCGGAGCAGAGGCTTTCTACGAAGACGATTAAATCTGTGAATGAACCGTCCAAGCGACGATAGCAAATGGGGAATGAATGGTTCTGGTTTTGGTTCTTCACTTTAGTTTATTCATTTGCTCTTGTTCTTTTTATTTTTCTTCTTCTCTTGTTTTATACCTTACATTCTATGTGGCTTTAGCAGCTGACATGGATCGTTTCTAATTATGTCATAACAATTTAACTCGACTAACGAAACTCCCCACTTGGCTTTTATTTCAGTCTTGACTTTATGTTTGAAGCCTCTCTGTCGTGATTTCATGTTTTCTTTGGCTTTTTTTCTCCATTTTTGTGCTTTTTTTTTCGACTGGTAATTTCTCTACGGTAAATTCTCGCAACTTCTTCACCATTTTGACGTGATTGTCTAGATTTTTTCGTCCGTCTCTTTTGCTGCTGCAGCACAAGACGATGAGTATGAAGTTGAAAGGACGAAGAAGAGGCGGAAACGCAAGGTATGCGTTCCTTCTCCGCAGAAACCATGACTGGATCACTGTATTTCTTTCTCTGTTACTCCTATCTCATCGTTATTGCTCTCGACAGAGCTCGAGTTGTTTCATGGACCACGGCCACAGTCTACTATTGTTCCTTGAACCCACCGCGGAATGATCTTTACTTCCAAGAGCCTCATGGATTCTAATAATAAAAGACTAGCCGCATTATTTTATTCGATAGGATTTTATTAATTACTTTTGTTGTATTTTTTCATTGTATTTATTCATTGTTATTACTTTTGACCTTAATGAGAAGAGAAATCTGGAGTAACATCATTTAATGGGGATAGATTAGAGATATGCAATGCTCCTAGAAAGAAATAGGTTTTTTTTTTCGTTCTTTTCAGTCAATTGTAAACTCACTTGTATTTAATATGTACAGTAATATTGATAATGATGCATAGTAAGCATGATTGTTATTAAACAAACAATGGACAAAACTTTTTGGGTTTTATGCCTAAGGGAAATATTTATTAAATGATAATAAAGTACACATTTTTTAATAATAACTTTGAGATCTTTGATAGAACATCAACATTAAATTCTGTCACTGTCAATAAATCATTTTAATTATTAATTTTTCACAATGTAAAAGATTTTAATGTTAACTGAAAATATTATTAATATGTATGATAATAATTGATTAAATTTTTTTTCCTTCAAGAAATAAAAATGATTTTATGTTTGATTAATTTTCAGATTTATAATTAATTCATGCTTATTAATGATATCAATAGTAAAGTTGCTATCAAAAAATCATCAGAAGTTAATGTGACACCTTTAGCCAATAATATTGTTTAAAATTTTTATCAATAAATTTTTCCATTAAATGTAGTTCGATCGAGATTAATGTTTTCTTAGGATTTTTTTTTACTGCATTAGAATTAAAGATTATTAGAAAATAATACGTTTATTTTAATAAAAAAAATCGATTCATCGTTTAGAACTCGAGTTATTTGAAATCAAAGTTCACTCTTCTCTCCATTTAAACCAATGATAATTGACTACAAGATTAGGTTTTTTAACTTTCATTCAAAAATGGTTCTTTCAATTTTCGTAAAAAAATTGTATAATGTAAATGCATTTATAACAAATATTTTGTCAAAAAAAAATTAAGTTTTATCGTACCGTTCCTGAAAGAATATTAATAATTATTATTAATAATTTTAGTCTAAACATTCATATAAAATAGGCATTAACCTTCTTTTTTGAATCTTTTTTTGTGTTGTGGAATAATAGAAGAAAAATTAATGAAGATGCAGAAAGCTAGTGTGTATACTTCATAAAAAAAATTAATTTTATTTCAAAGGGCCCTGGGCCTTTTTTTTTGATACGGCCCGGAGCGAATGAACTACCTTAATGATGAATTATTTCTACGCCATTTTAATCTAAATATTTCCAACTTGTTTTATATACACAGTTATTTCATTTTATATTGACTTTTTTTTGGGGAATAGAAAAATTCTCGACTCGAGTTAGTTATATATTTTTGATTAGAAACTATTAGTGCAGAGTATCTACAAGAAGATCAAAGAGATATCTTATATAAAGACTGTAGAAAATTTCAACCTCTTCAAAACCACCACTAATCCTTCGATTTTCTTTTTACTTCATCAGTATATACATATAGAGCAAACTTGAGGGAAAAAATGTAAACATTTTTAAAACTACTTCACGTTAATATTCAATGAGTAAAGGAGAAGATGATAGAGTTTAAAGTTTTTCTTCATAAGACAATTTATGCCTTATTTTTATACAATTTGTTTTACCAAATTATTATATCAATTTATTTTAAAATTCAAATATTATTTTTGCTAAACATAAAGTATTTTCTAGGTTACTAACGTGTTGCTGATTGTTGAATGATTGTGCTTAACGAAATATAATTATTATTCATCATTGCAATGTTGAGATGTAATTCAATGAACTACTCTTGGTTTTCTTGTCATTTAAGCATCAAGAAATAGAGAGAAGTCATTGACTCTGTTTCCGGTTCGACTCGACGTTCTTCTCACCGTTCTTTCTTATACTCTCTTCTATCATTATCTCTTTCTTAGTCTCATTCTATCTTACTCGTTACCTTTAATCCACAATCTTCGCAGATGCATCCGTCCTTCGGCGTGACTAAGAAGCAGCCTACCTGATCGCAGATGAATGGCAGTATTTCGGAGGCTTGTGAATTAGTAACGCGATCGTTCTCTGACGCGCCTTCAATTCGATGCGTCTCTATTTTGGTATTGAGGTTCTCACTTAAGACACTTTAATATCTTCACTTAATTTTCCAACTTCTCCACATGTAGTCAATCATCCTTGTAATCTTTGCTAATTCATAAGAAATCCGTCTTTTATACACGTTGTCAGTGGATTAAATTTTTTGAAAACTCTGATGTGTCTATCTGTCATAATATGTTTCATGTGTCATATTAACATCTCTATCTCATGGCAGCTTGTTAAGTTTATCATTTATATCATGTGGAATTATATTAATTTCTTTTTTTAATTATTCATTGAGAGGTAATAAATGAAATTGTAATGCTTTTGGGTTAATTGAGAAAAAATATATCTAGTATTTGTATATTTAAAATATTAGAAAATTTGGAATTTAAAAATTAAAGATAATTATGATGATTGAAATTGGATTTATTATTTATTATTAGAGAATTTTAATTGTATTGATCAGACATTTAAAATAATACAATTATTTTAAAGAATACATAGTTGTTTTATAAGGAAGAATCTTATTATATGTAGGGAAATGATTATTATATGCAATTTTAACTCTTGTTTAGTCCCCTTTTTTTAAGATTCAGATTGACATAAACATCCCAGGTGTAAAGGAATTGTAATAGTGTTATAATGTGTATGATGATTTGCATGTATAATGTGATTTTAATACATTATAATATCATTAAAAAAATTATAATGATTTTATTATTTAATTTGAAATATTAAATACCTCTGGGAGTCTTTGAGAATATTTTTCTCAGGAAAGCATGGATGAAGATGTTTTGGAGCACCACCAGGTGATTTAAAAATATACCTTTGGAGTATTATGGTATATTCAAATGAATATGTACTCCAAAATGCTATTGTGATGTTTTTCATCTAGAATCAAATAATTTCTGAAGGACATTGTACATTCAAGATTATTAACTTTTTTTTTAATCTTATAGTGAAGAAAAAAATTTATTTCTTTCAAATTTAATTATATTACAAAAATTTGTAAAGAAAAAAATTTACAACTACCAGTGTTTGGAAGTGAAAATAAATTTCTTAAAAAAGTCTATTTACCATTGGAATGATAGAAACGATTGTTTGAATATTCTTTTCTGATTATCAATAATAAAGAAAAAAAAAAAATAAAACGAAAATTTAAGAGGATTAGGTGGATGGTCAAGAAAAATGTAATAAAAAAAAAAACGAATTGAAGGAAACAAAAAATCATACCGTGTAAAAAATTCGTTCAAGGTAACTTCAAGTCTTCGTACAATAAATTCACTATTCAGGTTTTAGAGGTATGAAGGTGCTGCAGTGCATCCGTCGTAAATTAGGTAGAACTTTATGATAAATATGAGGAACCTAAAGTACATAACCCTTCGTGCATAAAAAACCGAAAATCCGGTGTAGAAATGCTTTTTTGAGGTAAAAAAATGCAGGTATTTTACTGAATAACTACAGGGGTTGTAACTTTTCAAAAGCGGTCATGTTGACAATAAACGGAAAAAAAATAAATTTCTTATAAAAAATACTTACTTACCCTCACGTAACATGAAAACCAGGAATCCATTTGTTTGAAACCTGAGTTAGAATTTTCATTAAACCAAAAAAAGAAAAAATTAAATATCTCTAATGTCTTTTAATTTTTAAATAAAATTATTTCAATTTCAAAACACCATTTTTCAGTAAAGAATAAAATTTAAATAGTGCTCGATAAAAAATCAATATTCCTTAATTATCGGCTTAATTAATGGATATGCATTTATTTAATTCACAGAATTATTTATCTGCAAAAGAATAAACCAGATGTAATGGACAGTTTAAAACATATTGATGAAAATAGAATTATCTGATTAAAATTCGTAACTAATTCAATTATATATTTGGAGCAGAAAACGGAAAATGTTGATCTTCTTTGTTTGAACGTGTTCTGATATATTTTAAATCCAGTAGAAAAGTTTTTTATTATTAAATAAACATTAAAAATATTTTACATTATAATACCATTTAACATTACATTTCACCGGATATATAAAAACTAGATAAATAATTTATTTCTTAGTAGCAAAGATAAATAATTTTTGTATGAATTTTTATTTGTAAAATCAATTTTTTTAAATAGTGTAAAATATATCTCACATTAAAAAATTATTATTTATTGAGTGTTATATAAATAATTAAGTTGTTTATTTAATAAAATTTTTTTAATGGTTGCTATATGATTAGAAAAATAAGACGTAAATAATTTACCGAATTCAATATCATGCAGAGTTTTAAATTTTCTTCAAAATCGAAATATCTATTTCAATAGACAGAGTGATAATAAGAATAATAATAATAACAACACATTGTGAGGTATATTTTAATTAAACTGTTAGCATTTATCTAAATAAAATTCTTATCGTAATTTTGGCATCGTAAATGGTCTTGGCAACAATAAGAAAATAGGAAAGACAACGTGTAGTTGTTTGTGTTCTGCACATAACACACCGAACTAGCTGATGTTGGCTCGCTGACATAAAAGACTTGCCGTAACCGAGCATGTAATACCTGGAACTATTGGCTTCCAACATAACGCGAGCTCCCGGAATTTCCAACAGTCTGCATTTATCGTTTCCATCGATCTCTCTTCCTCTCGGCCTACTGCACAAATTCTTTCTCCAATGCATCCTTGCACCAGGCAATGCATTACTCATCCTGTTTCTACCAACGCATATGTAATATTATGTGTCCAGTATATGATATATGAAGGTCAAACTCATTTTAAAATGTCTCTCTTTCATAACTATTTAGCCATAAAGCCAACTTTTTTTTGTTAAAACACTCGTTTGTGGCGAATTTTATGTTTATTTTTCTGTTTTATTATTATTTTTTTTTTAACAAAGTATACATAGCGAATAGGAATGAGTGTAAGGGAGAGAACTTGTGACTTTTATGGGTCTGTAATGAGCCCCTTTAATCGTTGAGTTGTGAAAATATGAAAGAAAAAAATGTGAAACAAATAATTTGATACAAGTATAGGATATATTGTATACAATTGTTATCGAATGTTACATGTTTTCTTTTTATGATTTTCGCTGATTCATCGAGCAAACCAGTCAATTATAAGACTAATAAACATTCATATCGCCCGATCTTGAGTAACGCCCGAGTAACTCGAGTAGGTAGGAAAATTCGATACTCACACTCGTGGCCGTGTCCTCATTTTCAAAGATATTTAAGTATAATTGTCTTCATAAAACTGGATACTGAAATGCATATACAGTATCTACCAAAAGTAATATCAAACATTCATTTCACGGTTTTAATCCTTATTTTAAGGTTGAATAAAAATATTTCAATTTTTCTACTCTACTATTTTTCTGCTTTAAATTATTTATTATGAATAATAACATGAATTGAGATTTTTTATTGACATGTAAAGTATTATGTACTGGATATATAATGACTCCAGTGATCGAAATGTAATTTATAAAAAAAAGCAATCACGTTTTTTTTTCGACAAGAATTTCGAATAAAAAATTTCCATTTATAATATATGAAAGTAACTTCTTAAATTGATGACTGAGTGAAATTCAATATTGATAATTAAATTAATTAAATTTTAATTTCTATTAAATAATTAGTTTTAATTTTGTTATTTTTTTAAAAGTGATATTCAGAGTTTGAGAAATATCAAGTTTGAAACAATTATTGTATACTTTTTGGTCATAATAATTGAACAATTACATTCAATGTATTCTTATTTCATTTTACTTATTACAGTACATATGAGTGTGAATTTGTGTGAGATTATTATGAGAATTACTGGATCGAAATTGACCCAACTTTTTCTACCAGCGACACAGTTTACTTTAGTTTCTGGATTAAAGTCACTTCTTTTGCTCGCGAAAAATATGATCTCATTATTGAAATTATTTTAAAACTCATGTCTTGACATAAAATCACATAGAAATAAAAAATATGGATTTTATTTTTTGAATTCAATAAAGGAAATTGAAATTAAGTAGGAAATGTAAACTGATGGAATGGAAAAATGAATAATATTTTTTTTATTCTAGATTTTTGAATCACGTTGATATCTTCAGTGAATATCATTGCAAATTCAGTGAATATTTACCACCCAACTATTATTTCCAATCATTTTTACTATTCAATTTTAAATCGATTGAAATTTATTTGTATAGTTGATCATTAATACAAATAATGTATATGTTGAATATTACTACGAACATGACATAAATTAACCTTCGTGTATTTTGAGCCCCTATCAAAAGGTTCTCGGATAATTCCTCGAAGAGTTATGAGTGCTCAAAGTCATGTTTAATTTGTTCTTCTATTAAGTACATTATACAGCAACGTTCAAAAGTGTACGGTTACTTTTTGCAAATGCTGTACAATTACATACTTGTATGTCAATTGGTGAACAAGTTAAAATACACATTATTCTTCATTAAATAAAAAATACTTTCTCCTATTAAACCTAACTACGATTATAATTATTTTGTGCCAACTCAAGCCAATTATTCATAATAATTTAAAAAAAATTAAATTTTGAAAATAATGAAAATTTATTAATAATAAATAAATAAGAAACCATTCGTAAATTCAAAAACTTATTGTTCAATATTTTATTAATTTTAAGAAACAAAGAATGATATTAAAAAATTTCAATATTACATATTTTTTTCAACATTAAATTATTACCAATTATTTAAGTAAATTTATTTTATTTAAATGTTATTGTTTCATGAATCATCTTTTACTGGTAGAAATAATAGTATCATTAGCTCTGAAACTATATTTCAATAAAGAAAAAATCTCGAATTCTTAATTAAACCAATTATAGATCAAATTTTATAATAGCAGGAAACAAACTGCAATAAAACAAATGTTTCTACATGAATAAGTCTAACAATTATGTGCAATCAAAGCGAGTCTTTATATTTAGACATAAAGTACATAACTGAACTAAATTCATAAGTGACAAAAAAATAGTAAATGTTTTTCACCAGTTCTGATAAGTAGATTGGAACGTATACGTTGAAATCCGGTGTGTCGTCCGGTCGAAGATCTCAGTCCGTAACTGTCTCGGCAGGTGGGATAGTCTCGCGAGTAGGATGTGAAAGAGAGCGCGGGGGAGAGCGTGCCGGAAGCGAGCAGGTGACTGGTAGTTCCGCTCGATCGAACGCTGTTCCGCGCCATGGGGTACGAAGATCAGTTCGTATAATACTCTCGCGAAGCCTATGCTCGCATACGTGCATCCACTGACCGACGTCCGGCTTTTTTATTTTTATATTCCTCTTCTTCTTCATCTTCTTTCAGGCATGCATTTCTTATCCTTTTGCCCTCAGTGACTTTCAACGAGTCCCTTCTTCACGGTCGAGCCGACAAAATGCTCGTATTTTTTTTTTCATCCTCTCTATAAAAGATTTTTTACAGCATCAATTGGTTCACTTGTGGGAGGAAATAACTTGTGGTTTTTAGCTTGAAAATGGATAAATAAAATTGTATTGATGCTTTTCATGTAATTGAATTTTGACATAGTCTCTTATAACGATCAATCGAATTGTAGTTATTTTCAAATGTTGAGGTTGTGATTGATAGTGATTTTGAAATGTCGTGAAAAAATAAATTCCCACAGTCGTGATGAGGACTTTGGTTCACATCGTGGTCCACAGGACGTATAATTCGAATAATTGATCGAATCGCTAATTCCCAAATGATCTAAGACATAACGCTCGTGGCATTAGACGAGTACGTATCTCGCAAACGAGTTATTTGCATCGAATTGAACCGAGCGCCCTTTCCTCAAAGTTGACTCTGTTATGCAATATAACCGATCATCGAGCACTCTGTCCTTATGCCATGTACTTTTATCTTTTATGTGGGAGCCTCATTAAATTTCCCCTTTTACTCGTCTTCATTAATTAACATCACTTGCACTGTCATCTTGAAAATCTGCTGTTGATATTTTGATGGGATTCGATTCTCGTCGATTATTCGACATGTGTAAGACAATCACTTTGCTGGTCATGCAGTAATGCAAATTACTAGTCAGATGCATTCAAGTGATTGTGTAAAGAGCATGAGAGTATTATTCGAGTATAAAAAGTTCATTGTATGAAGAGGATAAAACTGATATAGTAGCGTTTTTATTATTGGTAGAGAATTCAATAAACTCGTGTTTGATTGTTATTAAAACATTTATCAATTAATTTTTTTTTTAAATCAAATCAATTATTATGATGTAATACTTTATTACGAAAGACTAATATATTGAAAAAAATTTTTAAAAAAAATTATATCATTATTAATTAAATTTTAAATTAAATATGTTTATTTATTATTATTAGTAAAATGATTTAATCAGTGGTTTGTTATTAATATTTAAAGGAAGAAGGGTATTGAGTATATTCTTTATTTTCAATTCAAACCATTGGAATGAAATTTTTCTCATTGAAATAACAAGAATGTGTGTGAGTAAAGGTCGTCATACACAAATATAATACAATTATGACTGAACGTGGTGACGATTGAATTTAATTAAGGGTAAAATTATCAGCTGAAACGTGTCAATTAGGTGTCGGCGTTGGAGATAGTGAAGCAGAAAAGTAAATAAATTTTTTGCTTGGTAAAAATAAAAAGTGTTGGACTGTTGGAGCATTTACTAATTCTCGTAGCGTCGTTAGATAACGTTGACAGTTATATAGATATCTTGAGACAAAGAAGGGAAAGTAGATTGGGAAAGAGTATAAGGAAAAAGAGTGCAGTGATGGTACAAGGTATAGTAAAATATATATATAGAGAGAGAGAGAGAGAGAGAGATGTATATACATACATATACATATATAGATAAGGTATAAGGAAAAGCTGGATGAAGAAGAATAAGAATAAGAAGATGAAGAAGAAAGTGAAGTCAGCAGTGTCTTAGAAAGAAGAAGAAAGGCAGAGGATAGGTAGAGTGGAATGAGTAGGGTGAGTCGGTGTTCTCGAACACGGGGACTACCAATTCCCTTAGATCCAGCGGCGTTCTCCACCTCCCTCGAAAAGAGTATTTAAAGTGACGTCACGAGGTTCTTTGCATCTCTTTCTCGCGTTGAAGCTCTCTGACGAAGTGAGTGAGGGTTGGAGAGAGCAGTACTCTCTCTCGTGCTTGAGGTGGAAAGGGAAATGCTTTAAGACGCTCAATATAAATACTAGAAGGAGCCGGGGGGATGTTGAGGGTGGGTATGAGTTGAGAAAAAGGGTTGCTTCCCTTAGCACCGACAAAAAGAGGGAGGATGGGACGACTGCAGAGTGGTGGACGACGAGTCGAAGGAGAAAATGTTGGAGGGAGTTTCTCTTCTGTTGCTGGAACTGGAAAACTCACCCCTTTTCTTGCTTACCCTCGCTCGCTGTTTAATTGCATCTTACTTTCGAATTTTCCGCGTGGAGCTATCGATCGAGACACGCGAAAGGGGGTTCGTTTGCGTCTTATCTCCGACGGCCGTCACCCCCTTTAGCCCCTAACCATCTCGTCCTAGTCTTTTCCAAACCCACTGCCACCTTCTTCTTCTTCTTCTTCAGTTTCTTGTTATTCTTCTTTCTCTTCCTTCTCCACTTCTTCTTCCGCCTTTTTCGTTTTATTCTCCCTTGGATGCAGGATGAGCAGTCCACCCCGGGCCACTATAGCATCTATGTTCGCGAGCACACCCTCTTCAACCCTCAACGACCTCGGAGAACACGCTCACCCTTCTAGAAGACTATTTAAAACTACGCACGGAGCCCTTGTAAGTAGAATGGCCGAGAATAAGAAAGAGAGAAAGTAGTCAACCATCAGCTATCTTTTTAGTTACATGGGGTAACACACACACCTTACAACCCTAAGGATTTATCCAGATTATCAACATATCTCCTTTTTTTTTAACTAATTTATCGCACGACAAGATCCATTGTCTCTCTGATGGCTGACGTCTAACTTTTCGTTTCAATATTACAGACTGAAGGGAGACGACGAGACACACCAACGGAGCTGCTGCTCTGGGTTATCGCTCGTAAAAGAAAGACCAAGAAATCCTACTGGGGAGAATTCATGTGACAATGAAAGGGATGCTTCGGGACTGACGCTGCATAAAGTACGATTATACTTACCTACCACTCGTCATATACATATTTCGGGGTTATATAGGTACACAGTAGCTCTTCTTGGTCTATATAAAAAAATATATAAAAAACAGAAAGACCCAGTTGCATCACGCATATCAAGAATAAAGTATGTGCAAGTATTAGCCTCTTTTTTTTTCTTATATTCTTCTTTCAAATTCAGGGTCTTAACCAACCCTTGTTCTATTTTACCCTCTCTTCAAACTCGGTACTCTGAAGGCTATTATTTATTCTTTCCTTTGTTTCCACTCACGTCCGTTTCAGATAATTACTCGAAACATTCCATCCAAAACTCCACTACCCCTTTCTTCAACACGACTCGATCATCCCTCACCGGTTTTATATCCCAAACCGTTAGTCTATCCCTATTTTATTGTCCGGGTAAAAATTGACTCTTGAAAAAAAAATCAGATACTATCCGAAATATTCCAAAGTAGTCTGTAAGAATAATTTTCTTGACTCTCTCTCTCTCTTTCTCTCTTTTAGTTGTTGGAGCCCGGCGTTACTTTCGCCCCTTATATTTTTAATCAATCCGTCACTGGTGAGGGGTGGTGTAGCTTGGATAGCTTGCGAGGGTGGTGGCGATGCGAGGGGTGGTTTCTTCCTTAGTTCCCTTCCTCGCGGCTCGTATTTAAAACCTCGGGGCTGATGAACGCTCCTCATGCCAAGCAGCAGCAGCAGCCTACCCTCTTTGCCTCTTCGAGTATAGAACCCGTCTTCTTCTTCTTCTCTTTTCTTGCTTCTCTGCGTCTTTTACTCCTTGCCGCCTGTATACTCCATCGACAATCCCGGGCTCACACGTACACTCTTACAATCAAGTCGACGTCCAACACACGCGAGAGACACCCTTCTGGATATGATGTGCTTTAAATGTACAGCACATCGAGCGTCTATGTACGGCCCTAAAGTACTCAGAAGAGCTACTACCACCCTATCGTCTCCTCTTGACGCTCGAGAGCCACCGACTGGACCCTAACGTAAGAAGAGCCACCTCGAGAGTAGTACCAAGGGCCTAAAAGTACCTCCTAGATTCCTACGTGCTTCGAGATTAGCCTTCACTGCTTCGTCCACTCGACTCAAACACTTCCACCTTCTTTGTTTCGATTAAAGCATTTTAGAAGCACAATTATGCCTACTGTATATAGATAGATGGCTCTTGTTTAAATTCTCCTTTTTTTCCTTTCTCTTGTTTCCTACCCTTATGTGCCATTGTGTTTCAAGACAAGTGAAATTTTCAATAGAAAACATACCGCATATCGAATTACGTAAAACTCAACCACAAGCTGATGGAAATAAGTCGATGATACTACTTGAGTGAACTCGCGTGTCGATGGCATCTTCAATGTATTTAACTACTTACGAGCCGACACGCGGATTTCTCCTAGCAATCAATCTGTTTGTATTATAAATGGCTCTAATTAAAATGAAAGTCGACCAACAGATTATACCTATCTAAAACACTTATTTACTTTCGAGTTATTTGCACACAGATATAGGTCAATATAAATAAGACACTTGTGTTTATTAATATGGAATAATTATTAAAAGTTTTCATTACTTAATGGAAAATTATTGAAATTGATTAAATATTCATTTTTACATCACTTTTTTAAACAAATATTAATTATCTCTTTACATAATCGTAGTGATTTTATTTTTTTCTTTCTCAAATTTTATATTATTAATTTTATTAAACCATCAACATCAACATATAGTATGGAAACAATCATTGATTGAATATAATTAAAGTTAGATATGTATTCATTAGACAATTATAATTAAAAATTTAAATAAATAATTCTCTGATTTTGTTTCGGGATTTTAATGAGGTTAAAATGAAGCAACGGACAGTGGTTATTCATTTAAAAAGTAAGTTACTAATTCATTATTATTTTTCCAAGCATAAGAAAATTTGAGCTTTTTATTTGAAAAATAAATCAAAACTCTTTAATAGATAAATATCAATCAATTATGGCAAAAAATGATATCAATTTTTTCATCATGAAAACAAATAATTTAGTAAAATAAATTATTCATCCATAAAAAATAGACTAACAGAATAAAATTTCTTTTATAGTTCATTATTATCAATTTAAAAATATATTTTATCTCTAAAAAAGATTAATAATATTTAGGAGGGTTTTTTTTTTCGTTTTTTCGGAAGAGTATATGGCCTATATTTCCAGTAGGATAATACACAACGATAAGGAGGGTTAATCTACTATAAATTCACATTTTTGTTTACATCAGAAATTATATTACCTCGTGCCACTTTTTAACGATTTTTATTTTCCATGATGATCAAGTGTGATTTTATATACCCTTGTGTGCGTGACTCAAAAATCTAATTCTCGCGTGTTTTGTTAGTAACTTTAGAACATATTCATAGAACACATACATATATATATATATATATATATATATATATATATGGAGATTACATCCATCGCTTAATATTTTCTTTGGTTTTATCTGATTGCCGACGAAATTTAAATTGATGCAAAAGCGCTGATGCATGAACTGCACAGACCACAATCCACATCCGGATGTCGTTGATCTTTCACTTGGAAAGCATCAGTCAGATTATTATTATTATTATTTTATTTAGTATTTTTTTCATTAAACTTTTTTCAGCTCATTTACGAGCTTAAATTCATTTATCAAAAGTTGAAAATGACAGAGATGAAATAATTAACGTAATAAAAGATCTATTGAATTTTTATAACGACGAGAGCTTTTGGTTAATGGTCTTGGCAAGTCCGCGTCTTATTTCTCAGTGAAGGATCAAATGGTATTCGGAGCTGTAAGTTGGTGGCTTGCTGAGGGACGGAAGAAGGTAGAGAGGAAGCAGTAGAGTAGGGCGTTCATAGACGTCCGGTTTTAGGAAGAGACCTCTTGCTATAGTCCAACTGAGGAGTAAGAGGCAGAGAGAAGTCCAACAAAGCCAAGACGTAGAGGATACTACCGACATTACAGTACAATCAGCGGCTAAGCCAGGCATTGATTTTGCGTATACAGTTCCGCACATCATTTGTGTGCTGCTTCCAAGTCCTTTCACAAACACATATACTCATCATCATCTCTTAGTCCCTACTGGGTGGTCTTCTTCACTAAAAATCCTCCCACAACACAAACGACACCATAAAACTACCTCACGTCTTCATCAACTTTTTTTTCTTCTGCATTACTTTTTTTTTGTGTCTTATGTAAGAAGAAAAAATTTTTTTGAGAAAAATTTCTTAAGTTGAACTTTTTTTTAATTATCTGGGATTTCTGTTGTCAAGGGAGATTGTTTTTGTCCTTGATATGTGTATAGATTATTCTTTTTTCTTGTTTTTTAATTAAAAATATCGTTATTGCAATCCTTTTTTTTATTTATTTTGGTTCAAATTAGAAGCAATAATAATTTAAAGTATTTCAAAAATGATTAATAATACATTTCATCAAGATTTTTAAATTAATCTTTTTTTAGCAAAATTGTTTATAATTATTTATATAAAATATATTTTAAAATAATAATACTTTTAAAATATTATTTTAAAATGTACTATTAATTCGTCATTTAATCTTTAATAATAAATAAAATATATAAATTTAAAATAATTTTAGAAGTAAAAAATATTTTTATTTCTCATTAAGCAATATTATCGAAAAAATTAAAATTCATTACAGAGATTCAAAAAAAAATAAATCATCAAGTCAAATAATTTTTTTTTAACAAAATAACTTTTTTTATAAACGTAAACAAACAATAAATAAAAGTGAAAAAAAAACTAGGTAAAATGAAAAAGAAAATTCTGTTTTATCACAATAAAATAAATGTGTTTTAATGGAATGTAAGTCAGTCGGTCATGAGTTTAAAAGTTTGAATAGGTTATATGATATGGAGTTGGATTATTAATATTTATCTAAACAAAGCAATAAGGCAAATAAATTTAGTTTGGTTGCTATGAATTCAAGTGAATATTTGGCAGTGAATTCGGAGTATCACCCGTTAGGTCCGGCGTGCACATGTACGATAGTAATGTAGGAGAACACTACGATACATTTGCGAGTAGAAACGGCTTGAGTTTGAGGGAGAAGGGTGGGTTTGCGGTGGGGTGCAGCGGACGGTCTTAGCGGTATCTTGGCTCCCTCTGTCCAAGGGGTTGAGAGAAGCAAGCGGCTAAATACCTCAGGATTGTTACTATTGCTACCCCTTTATACCCGCTCTTCTCTGTTAGACTGTGTCTTCTTCGTACCCCCCTTAACCACCCCTCGTTTGATGGGGTGGAATGGGCTAATGCTATTGATTCACGTGTTCAAGGCGCTCGAGTAGAAGCTGCCGAGACGACGGCCACTGTTTGACAGTAACGGATCCATCCTCTTGTCAGAAGGGGTGAAAACCACCCCTCCCCCCACACACCCATGATTATCATGAACTTGCTACGTAATGTCTTAATATAGTCTTTTACCTAAATAATCATATTTTTATCTTTGTATATTGATGATAACTTGTTTATCTTTTTTATACTCCTTATAGGGATGAGTTTTATCCCTCTTTTTCGTCTTCTTCATGTTATTTACGATGATAATTAATCTTGGAAATCCACTAATAACACGCGGAACCGAGAGACAAAATAGTGAGTGAGAAAGATGAGAAATAAAGTCAAGAGAGGAAGAGAGTGGGTAGTGTGAAGTTTAAAGTTCTATAAGGGGATCGTCGAAAATCCGAAATACTCGTGAATTACTTCCACTGGTGTATTCTACGATAGGAGTAATAAAAATGTTTAGAGTACATTGAGGATAAGGAAAAAAAACAACAATCATAATAGTAGTTATAATAACAATAATGATAGTAATATCTGAATGAGGAAGAAAAAAAAAGCAACAACTACTGTAGAAAAGTCGTTGAATCGCGTCATCGTCAGCTATCATAAATAATTTTGCTGCATTTATGAAGTTGATGATAGCTTGGGATAATAATAAACAAATAGATATAATAATCGAAGAAGTTCGAATGGTCGAACCACTTCTGTGTAGCTTTTTTGCTACTTGTTCCGGCGGGTGGTGAAGCTGCCGAGGTGGTACCTGAGATTATCCCTTAACGAACGATCTTGAAGAGGCGCTTGCCGATAAATAAACCGAGGCAAAAGTACATTGTCCAATTACAATAATGAGATGGTCCTCGTTACGGAACGAAACGATGGACCGAGACGATGAGAAGACGCTGCCTGAAGATGGAAGGATTTCGTGATGATGAAAAATGATAGGGGGGTAGATATAAAATTGAATAAAGGTAGAAGAAGAAGGTAAGGAGAGGGTGGTGGAAGGTAGATGGGTGGAGCAGGGGACGAAAGTGAAAATAGTAAATTATGACGTGTAATACAATATGCAGATAGATATATTTGCATGGAGGAGGTTTGGTGGTCAGGGGAGGTGCGCGATGAAGGTGAAAGGGGGGTGAGTTGCCTTACCTCCCCACTTCTGCGGCCGGACACGAGCTGTGTGGCGTCGAGAATTCATGGTGGGGGTAAGAAACTGTGAAATATCGATTAAGTTTGCCAGTAAGACAAGGAACGTCCGCGGGTAGTCGGAGAGAGTACGATAGATCTCAGGGGGTGGACTCGGCAAGGGTTGCGGAGATGGTCAGGGGTGGTGGAAGGTGATATGAGCATTGTATCGGAGAATTAACGGTAGCCTCCTGCTCCATCTCCTCCACCCTCTCTCATCCACTATTCCAGCTTCTCCGCCATGCTCTGCATCTTGGCCCCTAGCCACCTTTCTCCGAGTCTCCTATACCACCCCCAAAGTACTCCTTACAAGATCGCCTGCCCAGCACACGTCCTGGATTTCATCCCCCAGGCAACTTCGTGCTATTCCATCCGGTGTTGCAATATAAATAAATGCCATTCTATATCTTCTGCTTCTATGTATTTATGTATATATACATACACAAGAGAGAGAGATAAAGGTGCAATAGGAAAGAGACGCTTTCCTTTGTCATCAACTTTTGAAAGTATTGTTTTTACATAAAAAGTTTTTTTTTCTTTTCTTCTATTAATTTTATATTTTTTTTTTTTTTCAATTTGAATTTATTTAATGCAATACATAAATCCTCTTTCTTAATAAATTCATTCAAAATCTACTAGATTTTTTAATAAGAGTCTATAAATTTTTTCAAAGGCATTCAATGTTAAGAATAGTGTTCAACCAATAAAAAACTTAAAGGTTATGATGTTGAAAAAATTAATTTTTTCTTTGATTAAATATTCTACGAAGAAGTAATTAAAATATTCATATCGATAATGATTTTTTGGCTAAAATTATTTTATGGAGTTGAAATTGATTGAATATTTCCCTTTCAAATAAAAACTTGCCAGAATAATATCTATAATTAAATATAACTCTCCACAATTAAATAAAATTATCAAAGAATTACATATATAATATAAATAATTCATACTATGAAGAATATATTTTAAATATCCTTTATTAAAAATATATATGATTCTAGAATTATCATTATTCGTTAGATAGAATGTGTTAAACACTTGAACAATTAAAATTTAAATGGCGAATATTAAAATAAATGGATTCGAAGCCAAAGTGTGTAATATCAGTTCAATAGCAAATCCGATTTCTTATTCGTTAAAAGAAAGGTCAATATTTTTTATTAATTCGCCCTAATGATAGTAATGACTTGAAACTCAAGTGGAATCAATAAATAGTGTAGACTACTTGCTTCACTTTAAAGGCAGTTAGCAAGCCAGCAAAAAGACCATGCACCCAAATAAACAAATTATATTATAAGACGTTGACTTTAACACTACTATTAGTGTTAGTCGTAAAACAGTTTTTTATTTTAATAATAAAAAAAAAACAATTATACTTTGACATGTTCTATATAATAAATTCCAATTAATTTTCAGACTAATTTTTACTTATTGATGAGATATTAATTTTTAAGAAAATGTTTAAAATATGTTGTTTTGTATTAATATTCATTTATTATAAACATAAATTGTGAATATTATTAGAATGTAAATGACTATGATATTTTTTTGTTCTAAAAAAATAATATATTTAATGAATGATAATATTTAAAACTTAAAAATGGAACATTGAATATAAAATAAATGTAATATTTACAACTAGAAAACAATTTGACTTAAATCTCCTCATAATAATCACAAAATGAAGGAAATATGTATTTCTTCAAAAAATATCTAATGATATTTTACATTTATAATAAATTCAACTATTATTCGTATACTTAAACATTTATTTATTATTCTTAGATTTCAATATTTGTTTAAAATTTAGTAAAATATTTCTTTCAAGGTTATACAGCTTGACTTTGATAATAACATACATGTAAATTTGATCGTGATAACCACGTATATTGTGACTAATGCTTACTCATGACTGAATTAATTAATTCATTATTCGTGTAAAGGTACATTAAAGAATAGTCATGTTTCCGTTAGAATAAACTAGAGTAAAACAACAATTACAACATACTTTAAAAATTATACTTATTGATAAAAATTAAAATTCCCTTCGAATAATAACATTCATGTGCAACTGAAGAATTTTCATTTATTCAATTAATAGATTTTATTATCATCATTTATTGGCAATTAATTTACGTATAAAAAAAATATCTACGAATTCAGCACAATGAAATAATGATAATTTTCTTATCGTAAATAAATGACAGTAATGATAAATTAATTAATTAATGTTTTGCTGTGAAAGCAATGCTCACTTTTATTTCAATACAGTTGAAATTTTATAAATAATGATACGATCTCAACACTTGTTTTTGTTGTATAAAAATCCACTTTATATTATTATAATTAATTAATGTATGTTACATGTTAAAAAGATTGTTTTATATCTATCCTTCAATCTTAACTAGTTATCGATTATGACCTGTTTATACCCTTAATGTTTTAACTCAATTCATCCCTTTCACATCAGCTTTGCCCTACATACATACATTATCTTCTCGATATACCCACGTGAATATATTCCCAATAACCTGAAAGTGTAGTTTACCTCTTGAATCTATCCTCATTCTGAAGCCTCAAATTTTACCCTTGGTGGTCGTTAAAAAATCTCGACACATGTGAGTAGATGATGAGGGAGCTGAAATCTTCGATAAGATTGATGTAAACAGGTACTTGGCACGCCGTGAAGTGTCTTGAGAATCTCACTAAGAGAAGAGTCGAAGGTGAACGTTCGTATATACAGAGGGGTGAAATACCTCCTCTTTAGAGACCCTGGGGGTTCTTTGCTCTCGCATAATCTACCCCTTGCGATGAGGGTTGTCCCATACGCGGCAACTTGATATCACGTACGTGAACATAAGAAGAAGGAAGAAGAAGCTTCTTTATTCCAAAACAGGGATCGAGTGAGAGAAAAGCTGAAAGTACGAGAGAAAGCCATAAACAGCTTGTTGCTTCTGCTACGTTACTCTGTTTCGCTCAAGCTCTGAATATAACCCTGGCTATCTCTTAACCCGTCGCTTCTCTTGGATGTTATATACGTAAACATACAACACTGAGTATATATAAAATGTGATGTGACGGATTTTCGTGCAGGTATTTAATGAAGTATGTAGGGAGTGCTTATTTTTGAGAGAGTTGTAGAGGAATAAATATCTATGTTGAAACTTGATTAGTTTTTTAATTGATTAAAACATTTCAATTCAACTTTGATTTCAAATGAAAAAGTAAAATTTCAATGGATTTTAGAAATCTTAATTAAAGAAAATAAAATAATAGTTTTGTGAATAAATTTAATATAATTAAGAGATTAAAAATACTTGTTAATTTCTAAATAAATGATTACACTGGCTAAATTTTTTTTTTAGTAGCTGTAGTAACCTAAAATTAATTTTAACTAATTAATATACAAATTTAAAGCATATTTCTTCAGTCTATTTATAAATGACTGTGTTCAAGGTGATAATAATTAAATGTCCTTTTATGTAAAAATATGTTCTTACTCAAAAAATATTCTCACATGATGTGAGAGTCATTTATATTTAATATTCTAGTGTACATATTCCTTATAAGTAATATAACAAATTTTATATGAATACAAAATTGTTAAATCTTAAAATAAATTTCTACAGTTTATTATTTTTAATACAGCTCTCATTTATTTTGACATAAAAGTATACTTTTATTCATTTTTTTATGAGTAAAAATATCTACATGTCAAAATAACCACATTATTGGAAATATTTGATATACTATCAATGCCTGTAAGGGTCATATTACTACCCGACTGGAATGTTTTTGTAAAGCTCTCATGAGGTTTGCTAAACTTGGTCATATGACCCTAGTGAGGAAGCCCAAAGAGGTTTGCATAAGCCATGTAAAGTCTCATGAGAAATATCTTACAAAGCTCACCTTAGGTGAATGTATAAAATTCAATAGAATTATTAATTTGATTTTTTTTTTACATAATTTAGAATAATCATTATATTATATAATTTATACGAATGCATAAAAATGTAATTGAAGAACAAAAAAAAAATTAATCCTCAAAAGTTTTAAAAGTACAATTGATTAAAATTCAATTAATAATCTCTTAAGGAAATATTCACTTTCAGTTAACATTAAATAGATTAAAAAGAGCAAACTTAATCATTATAAGTTCAAACTTATGAAGATTTTCACGTGAAAATTATCTTCATGTAATAAACAATTCACTTTACGTAGCATGAAAATGTTTCAGTTATAATAGTAATGAGGGAGCGTAAATGTAAGGTACATATAATGATAGAGAACTTTGTCACTGGCCTCGATGTATGTAACAATACCACACAATATTTATCTGCAACACCTATTATTAACAGTCATTATCAACGCATCACTACGTCTTATACAGTTTAAAAGTCCCTGAGAAAATAAGAAAAGTGATGAGTGCAGTGAAGCGTGTGAGGAAAATGGTTGTAAATAATTCGTTTTTAGTACACGTATAAATAAACGATAAAAGTTATCCTAAGGAAAATGTCAGTTATAACAATAGAGAAGGAAGAAGAAGAGGAAGAGGAGGAGAAGAAGGAGGAGAAGTAAAAGGAAGATGGTGATAGTAAATACAAGTTCTGTATGTGTGGATGAAGGAGCGTGTGCTATTTTAGGAGCGGAAATATGACGTTTGGCGATAAATTCCAGAGCGTTTAGGCCGCGTCCTGAGGGATGCTTCTGAGATTGCATCGAGACGCGAAATTCGTACAACGTCGGATTATCAGAAGGCATGCAGAGGAAGGTTCCGCGGGCCTAAACCGCGTTGGGGATGAGTTAGCCAAGAGGGTGAGCTCAAGACTCAGGGAATGAAGGAGAGAAGTGAGATGAGGATGAGAAGAGTAAAGAGTATACACAGTAAAGAGAAGGAGGAAGCAGCAAGCAAAGGAACAGAGCTGAGAGGGTGGTAAGTTGAAGGAAGGTGGCTAGGACTCGCGAATGGTCCGAGGGTGGCAACGACAGGACACGAGGAGAGGAAGGAAGAGAGTTGAAAGCTCGGTTCTATACATATACATATATATAGATATAAAGATATATATATATAGGTGGTAAGGGGGTCGACGCCGAGGGTTCTGAGATACTAACCCTTGGCCAGGCCGCACCCCGAGGTCCAGAATAATCTACAATCCATATCAGTCTTAGGTAGTCCACCCCCGCAATCCCCCTTTTCCCCATTACCAATGCTCTTGAGTGCCCCCCTTTCCGCTGAGTTTAAACCCCCGTTGGCTCCTCGTCTTGGTCGCTACCACCACCAACTAGTAACACCCTCTTGCAGCTTCGTCTTAGCCACAACCCTTGGTGGGACCAGCCGGCTAGTCAATACCCACACGTTCCAACCCCTGCGTAAGCTCCTTCTCACTATGTACAAGACTTAGACATCACATGCTTGTGTGCATCATGCTCGATACACACGCGTAGTCTCTTTTGGACAACTATCTAACATCCGTATAAGAGCTAGAAACGTGAGTGAGAGGGTGAACTAAGAGAGAACGACTGGACCTTCTAGTTGCATCTGTAAAGCCAAGAGCATCCCTAACGATGAAACCAACCCTCTTTATCCTTCCTCTCTTTCTCTTATTCAGTCTTAGTCAACCGTCTTCCTTCATGTTCCATCTTTCTCTCTTTCTCATCCGCTTTACCCATCGTCTTGACGATAAATTCCCTCGACGACTCGCGTATCGCTGACTCGATATATACCATCTTCTCACTACTAGACACTACTGCATCTTGTCTGCTATTTTCGTGTCAGAAAACCTCAAGATGCCATTGTTTAATGGATTGTAATACGAGTTTAATGACTATTAGATTTTATTATCAATAGAGTAGTATTGCTAATCGTTTGTTGAGTGCTCTAAAAAAATCATCGATTACTTTTCATTTCGAATTACGTTATAATGAGATAATTATTCCTATCAGTCATTAACATATCTAGATAAGTAATCTATAGAATAAACGATAATCAAAGTTATAAAAAATATAAGAATGATATTTTACCCTTTTTCAATCAAATTTATTCAACAGTTCTTTTAGTAATTAGAAATTATATTTATAGATATTATGCCTGCTATATTAAAGTATTTTTGGCTTGAAATATATCAATAGAATGTATATTTATTCCGTGTATCATAATTTATGGAGTTGAAGAGATAAAATAGCCACTTATCTAAACGTCTTGACCATCTTTTCCCTACCTCTCTGATATAGTTGTCTTAACTAATTTCTTCCCTACTAAAATACAATGTTTGAGACAGAACTTGAATTATTATTATGTAAATTAATTAAGGTATATCTTCAATTTATCACAAATCTGTCCTTTGTAATACATCGTTGATTAACATCTTCTTTTTTATATCAAAAAAGAATATATACTAATAAATTAATACCATATTGATTAGCTGATCACAAAATTAAAGAATCATTTATTTATCGCAAATGAATTGAACTCATTACTTTATTTGTAATATATTATTTATTCAATAATTATTAATAAAATTGAATAATATTAAACATAATGAATCAATGTACTATTGTTAATTGAATTTCTATAAATTAATGTACACGGAGAGAATTTTTTCACTAAATGTAAGTGCAAAAATGACAAGCCCACGTTTCGAAATTTAGAAGTAAAAATATTTCTGTTCAACAGTGAGTTTTGGGTTGTCGTAAGTAATTCTTTTTCTAAGACACCTTTTAAAAAATGCTCTCCGTGTATGTGAAAAAAAAAATTCATCAATGCAATTTTACAAAATTTTCATCAATGCATTGACATGTTTTTCAAATGAAGTATGTATTTGATATTCCATATTTAACTTGGCTGATTTAAAATATTATTAATTTTTAAAAACTGTCAGCATAAAGTGAAATCACAGTACATCTTCGATAACTAGATCAATCTCAAATAAATTTGCTCTAGTTTACAAATTTGTTTAGAAATTCTTATTCATTTGATTTACGTCGAATAGAAATAAACTAAAGTAATTAATTAGATCATGTGTTCGTTATTATTGATACATTTGTTATTTATAGATATTGAAAATTTGTAAGAAAATTATTTTAAAAATACCTTATATTGATTTGTATAATATTCCATTTTCGAATACAATTTTAACTACATGAGTTATCGGATAAATGTCTTGATAATCTATTTATTTGATTCTTACATCCGGTAACAATCATGTTAATGAAGTATATTTTGAAAGAATATTTAGAAAATAGTAAAGGATTTTCAACGATAACATAATTATGTATATTCTACAAGGTTTTACGAGACTCATAAAAGATGATATGATCATTCCAACTCCAGCTCTCTGTCTCATAATTAGAATCGGAAATTACAAGACTCCTTGGATACATCGACTTTGCATTACGAATAGGCCATTGGGATAATCAATATACGTTTTCTCCTCCAATACTCAATACTTGAATTACTAATTTCCTCGAGCATTTTCATATTTTAATGACGACAGCTGTTGATTAAAATTTTACTTATTCTGTATGTCGTATAATAATGTAACATTTTTCATTAAAATTTACCCCAATTAAATCTCTTTCCATTATTTAAAAAAGCCCCATTATCGTCTTTTGTCGTAGAAAACACAAGAGACAAGGTTCATTCATACTTTCTTCTTGCTACTGCTCTCTGAAGATTCCATTCATGGACCAACTTTGTCAAATTTGACGTTAAATCGAAAGAGAATTAAATTAACTCTTACTTGTGATCGAATACTCATATTTAAGGCATCTTGGTTGTACCATTAAAATGTCATATGACTTCTTATTTGTCTCATACATCATAGCATGCTGATACATTTTTTATCGTGACATCCATAAATACTAGACTGATATAATCCTCTGACTTATTGATTACTTCAATGCTAAAGACTGGAGAAATTACGTTAAAAATTAGTTTAATTCAAAATTTATTTATTGGATTATATTTATAATTTCATTTCAATTAATTACTTGACATTAAAATAATTGCAAAAAAATTGAATCAAAGTCCATGCATGTTGAATTTTAAAAACTAAAGTGTAATGTGGAAATCAATTTAGAGATTAAGTTATACATGAATTAATATTTTCATTCTTTGATTCTGTTTATTTGAAACAATTAACAATAATTTATGATATATAAGTTTTATTAATTAGTCGTTTTAATTAGTGAAATTTAAATGTTTTTTTTTCTTTAAATAGTTGGTTTTAAAAATTCTATGTAGAAAATAATGTTCTATACAAATAATATGAGTATGAATAATTTTAAAATTCTTTAAAACATAAATAAGTGAAAAATGAATGAAAATCAGTGCCAAGTGTGCATTTGTTACGAAACAATAGTATACTTAATACTGTAAATTCTCGTTAATTCATAGAGATTTTAACTGATTCGAGTTTATTGAGTGTTAATGAGCCATTAAAAAGAATAATTATATTGTAAAATCTAATTTAAGTAATAAACAATGGTTAGAAAGATATATTCAAAAGTTAATTTTATCACTGGAAATGTAATAAAGATTTTAGTAAAGGATAAATTTATATATTTTATTTATTATAAACTCGGAAAGAACAGAAAAATGATCTCATTGAATTATATTTTTATCGACCATCTCCATTTAATTAAAAACAAATATAACCAATTCTCAAACCAATATCCTTGTAGTAAAAATAAATATCGTTGTTAGCAACAATACTTTATATAACATTTTTCAGTTTCTAAAACAATTGTTTATTAACTTCCTTTAATAATCAATTAACAATAATAGTATTAAAATTGTATTTTCTAATCAATAATGTAAAACACTTTTGTAGTTCCTTGGCCTTAATATGTTTGAAATCACCGGGAATAAAATAGATTTTTTCTAAGACAGTAATATATACTCTTTGTTAAAAAGAAGAGTTTTAAACACACTTCCTGTTTCTAACAATGAGAAAAATATTGAAAAGTAAGAGTTTTTCTTTGAAAATTCATAAGGACTTTATAATAGATTGTAACAGTATACAACTTGTCAGCACTGTACTTGTATGGACTATGGTGATTAAGTTTAAGACGTAGAAAAGTCTGAAATGTTGATGAAATATCTGAGAAAAATGAGAGAAGGCAAGTATACCTATATAACGCCTATGACATAGGTTCATTGTGGCCTGTGGATCCATTGATGTATGCCTCTCACATTGTCTTTTCTTGGAAAGAATGTACCGAATTTACAACCTTACCTGTCACTCTAAGCATCTTATACTGGCACTGCAAACTTGTGACAACCCAAAATGGATTAAAAGCAGCCTCTACTCATAGGGCATGGGACAAGGATACCATAAATGCCTATTATCCTACTCATTCCATACAGTTCTTACTTCAGTAAGTAAATTTTACAATTTACCTTACAAATAGACATGTTATATTTATAGGTGAACATATTTTATTTTCTGCAGAGAATTTTGTGACATCCCATTGTCGTAGACGCATGGTAAATTTGAAATGTGTAATAGATTGAATATATGAAGTGGCGAGAATCAAATAAATTGATAAATCATGGCTAGGATGTGAGATTGAATTAGGTCAGTTGGCAAAGGTTAGTTCAGAATAAAACTAGCACTAAAGGTTGGATTGGATTCTAAAGCGTTGGAAAGTCGTGTAACAATTAAATAATTAGACTGTAGTTTTAAACAAATTGATATGTTTTAAATATAATGGTGTTTTAGTTGAAAATAGAACGAAATAAAAATTAAATAGAAATATTATTTCAAAAGATTTTTAGTTGAAAAATTATTTTTTAAGATCAAAGGTTAATAATGAATTTTCAAAGGGTCTAAAATTCATTATAAAAATATTTATCAATTACATAAATGACTAAAAATATATGTAATTGTGATGCATTTGAAGTTTTTAAAAATAAGAACACTGAAATCACATGTAATGTTGAAAATAGCTATTCATGGATTTAAAATGGAATTGGAATGAAATAATTTTTTTATGGTGTCAAATGGTTTTACATTGATTGATACACAGAAGAAAAATTATAATTAATGAAATGAACAATGATAAATTCATATTATGGTGAGAATGTTGGATGATTGTACTACTTTTTAAATGAAAATATTTTGCAAATAGTCGGTATCCAATAAAACATTGAGTGTTTTATGCATATTATTGTAGATTTATTTCTGGCACTCTCACTGTCTCTGTTCATTCATTCATTGTGCCAACTTTGTGTCCAGTCGATCCAGACATTGCATATAACATATCTCTCGCACATCATACATTATTTTTATAAAATTTCAAATGATTTCTCCCAGACAACTGAATTATTGGCAAGACAAGTGCGGACTTAGTGTGCCAAAAAATTTCCGAGATGTTGAACAAGAGAAAAATGAAAAAGCTGTGAGGGTTGAAACAAGTTGAATTTGCTTTTGACATTAGGGTACTGGCACGCTAATGACACAGCACGAAACGTACCTTCATCCAAGTAACTTTGTCTTAGCGGTCTCTTCTTAGAATTTTATCCTTTCTTTCTCTCCTCTTTCCTGAAAACCTCCTCATGCTCGTCACTTTATGTTTCATAATTATTACTCCTTCGTACCTATTTTGCGCAGCTCATCTCCCCTTCTCTCATCTCTGTTTCCACGTTTTTATCCCTCCCCTCTCCAGTTTCTTTCTTTGTTAGAAACCAAGGAGAATTGTTCCTTCCTCTTACTGTTTTTTTCCGCGTTTTTTTTTTCATTCTCTTCGCATTGTTTCTTCCTTTTACTCTATCTATGCTGTCTTCTTCTCTTTCTCTCGAGGCCTTGCTTCAACATGAATGAGTATCTGACAGAGAAAACGACGGTCGAAGGATAAACACATAATGTTTGAGTACAAGGGAGGTTTATGCGTTCTCCGAACACTGATCAACGATTAGTCCGACCCAGATGCAATTGCTGAATTGTGAAGGTGAGGTTAAAATGACGACCACGAAGCCACCTTCATTCTCACTCATTGTCTAATTTTTTTTATCACTTCCTCTTTAAACCCTTAACTTAACATTTCTCTTGCTCTCTAACTCTTTTGGTTTCTCCTTGTTTTCATGTAATTGTACGGTTAAAAATTTCCAGTTAGTTCATTTATCAATCTAGAATTTAAGAATATCATAAACTTTAATTAAATACAATGTACAGCAGAGATACATTTCATCTATAATATTTTTTTTTGCTCGGTAGGATATTATTTTCTTTTAGAAGTTGATTAATAAGAATGGGAATAGTAAATTTTTTGTCGAAGTAATTCACTAGTTGTCAATGAATTAACCGTTATTTTCTTCAATGGACGGTTGATTCAATCCATGAAAATACCTGAAGTAACATTACGTATAATAGGCAAGAAAAGTAGGAATATTTCTGCATTAGTATATCATCGGTGAGTTAATAAAAGAAGAAGGAAAAAAATAATGCATAGAAATAATTTTTCTTTTTCTTGTGAAAAATAAATTGATAAAAATTGTATTCAATTTCATAAAAATAATGTAGACAGTGCACTAAAAAATTAGTTCGTTTAGTAAATTTACAGTTAAAAAACATTTGCTCTGGAAATAATAAAGAAATGTTACACTTATTTTGTGAGTAGTGGAGGTCAAGTGTTTTTTCTTTTTTTCATGTAAATTTATTGTGTCGAAATTTTGAAAACACCTATATAGCATATTGTAAAATCTATTGTGTTACCTTTCTCCACATAGTTCATAAAACTTTCTATGATTTACAGTACTGACACACATTGATTCTGTAGCAGAAAAAATTATTTAGTGTAGTATTTCATTTTAGACAATGAATCCTATTTCATTTCATATATAAACATCTTTTCAAATGATTATAATTATTCGGTTATATTTAATATTATTTTCAATATTTAAAGCAAACTACCCATTAATAAATTTTACATAGGGATAGAGAGGGTAAAGCGGAACGTGGGGGCAAAGTAAAACATTCGAGAAAATTCACTAATTTATTAAAATAAGTTTAAAAATTCTCATTGCACTTTTTATTCATCAATTTTTAAATTTATTAATGGATTAAAAATTATTAACATTTGTTAATATAATGCTCAATTTATTGATTTAAGGTCTTTCTTAGTGTTCCACTTCATCCCACCTTCCTCCAGTAAATAAGAAAAAAAAATATTAATTTTTCGTGTCAAAATGAAAAATATTAGAAGGGTGTGTTACAAAAAAAAACTAAAATTTTTTATTAAGTATTTTTTACTGTAAACCAGGCATGATTATTCAGTTTTTTGTTGTACGTAAATGAAGGAACCAAACGTTCTTCTAACGTTCATTATGTTTACCCAAGTAACCAAAGTGGAATTAAAAGCTCAAACGAACTCTCAAATCAATAGTGCATGGGTAGATGAGTAATAATGCAAAAGACAAAGTATGTATGGCTTAGAATTGGTTGTAACGGTGCATAAAACCATGACAAGAGGATTCTAAAATAAGTAAAAGGTCGGGTCGACTAGTGAATCTCCCGCAGTGTCGGTGCACCTCACATACGGACACCTGATCTTCGTGTTTAAATCGTAACCCCTCAACCATACGCTACCCTTGAAAAATTTTAAAAGAAAGCTGCCACTTAAGAATAACTATACATATAATATGCAGTAGATATACTGTATAGCACTGTGTATATAATATACATGTTCATGACGTCTGTAGCTGCTTATGAACCTTTTCTCCCTTCACGCTTCTCTATACCTGTTTCCCCCTTTTGAGAATGCTCTTACCTAGCCCACTACATGTATCCACATGCATCATATACCTGAGGACAATTGTCAAAACCTATACACACTATTGACTATTGGCAAGTGCATGCTCATCATTTGACGAAGAGACTTTTACATTTGTTGCTGCTGTTTAAATATCTATTGTTTACATAACGCTAAGACAAAGAGTATGAGTCAACATCATAGTTATCTCTTTAGAATCTTTAGTTTTTATCTTTAGTAGTTCCTTTATTCGTTGTCAGTTTTTTTTCCAGATGATGTTGAAACTCTTATTACACTAGTTAACAAGGTATCAGATACTACAGTTTTCAGAAAAAATCATTAAAATAGTTTTAATTTGTAATTAAAAATTGCTTAAACATTTCTTTTTAATTCATTTATGAAATTTATATATTATGTAAACATATTTTATCATAATTTAGCTGTCATTAATTTTGAGATGCTGATTTTTAAATTCTTCTCTCTGAAAGGAAGAAGTAAGCCATCACGTACCAGTTTTTTTCCGAGTTAATTAAATATTATTGAATGTCAAAGTGGAAAATGAGTTGGGAAAATATTTTAGTAACTGACCAAAGAAAATTTTCATTACTCCAGAATATTAAAATCAGAATAAAATATATTTTTATTTCATTCACTGTACATATATTTTATTAAACAAATGCAGTTTTTTGAAATGCATCGAGTTCGTTATATATTAATTAAATAATTATGTATTAGAATTCTTTTTTTCAATTTCTTATAAATTAAAAAAAATCATTTCATATTAATAATAATTTTTTTATTTTATTTTACAACAAAAAAAATACTATATTTATGAATATGAAGTGGTCAAGTGTTGATTTCACATTTAATTTCATTCGATAATATGAATAAGAGAGAAGAAGTCTCAGCTTATCTTAATCCAAACTGACCTTATGACTTGTAAATTAGTCGTAATTCGTCAAATAAATATTAACATTGATTTTCGACCTGGTTAAATGAATTTTATTTGTAACAAAAACAAAAAGGTGATTATGATCCCAAAGAAAAATACAGATTATTTCTAATTCCTCACATTTTAAAATCCTCTTTACATTGGATCATCAAACAACCGACTAGAAAAATACAAACATTAATAATTCATCAATGGTACATTTAACAAAGTGAATAAAATAAAATTAAAGTCAAAACTATTCATCCCTTAATCAAAAATATTTCAAGAATAATTAAATTGTCAAAAATGAGCTTTTTCTTTTGTGTTTGAAATTTATAAAAAATTGTTAACCTAATAATATTGCAAATGAATGTGTAAAGCATGAGATACAAGCATAAAACAGAATTGAATTTCAGTTAATAGGCCCGAAAATGCATAAAAATGAGTAAACGAGTGTTATTGGTGTCCCTAGTGGTCGTATGGTATAGTATATAATGTCTTAGACATGCAAGGTACACACTTTTACCCGCTCACCTTGTCTACCCACCTCTGCAGCTTCGCTAATCTCTCGCAGATCTCCCACGGAATCTCATTAGAAATTCATAACCGTTTCCCTTCCACCTCACCCACCCACCGAGCTTTCCCGAGGGCCGTAGTCAGGGAAAAAAAAGCATGATACGAAAGAAATAAGCAGGCAAAGTACATTAAAAATTAATTACTTTGCTGATGGAAACTAGAAGTGCCTAGCACTGCCTCTTCGGCCACCTCCCACTTTCTCTACATAGACACTTGTATTCACATCTTTTCTAATATAAGGGTGCCAAGTTACAGTTCTTAGCAGTCATAATTAAAGAAAATAATTATGTATAAATACTTGAGACATTCAACGGCTTCTTCTTATTTCGGCTATTTGCCTAATTTTGTTGACATTGTTATTATGTCTTATAAATCTGTTTTTGAATTACTCTAGGTAATAATAGGAGTAGATGACATCCATTTTTTATTGAAACGTTAATATTTATCATTATGGAATTAATCAGATCCTCTAAGTTATTTTATTTTTCAATTTTTTCAAAATATTCTTAATCATGCTGTGCATTAAAAGTATTTCAAAGTTATTTAAGAAATTGTGAGAATTATTTTAAATTGCACGAAAATATCCTTAAAGGACTCATTTATTATTTACTAGAACAAATTAATCATATCCTAACTTTACAATAATTGATAATTAATTGTAAATAAATAAAATTATCCGACAAATATTTGTACATTTTTTTAATAATATATTTTATTATATTAATTTTAATTTTGAATTGAAAAATGTTCTATTAAGAAAATATTTAATAACAATGCATGAAATTTTTTGTAAAATTAATCATTTTTGTAGAGTTGGAAAAAAAATGAAGACAAGCATCGAAAACTTCTTTGACAATTATTTGGTAATTAAACAAGAAAATGACAAGTTATAATAGTTGATGATTATTTCAAAAAATAGCTCGAGGTGGTGAGTAGATAATATTCTTCTGGGAGAGTAGTTCATCAGCAGTAAATTAATAGCATTTAGTAATAATTTTTTTAAATCACTTCATCATCTACACTCACTGGTGCTCTTGGTTAAAAGTTATTTTAATATTAGCTTATTACTCGGTGGTTGAGATAAACAGATAAATAGATTGCCGTCGGCTCGATCATCAGATTTTCTCGACGTCAGGATATTTCAATTCACTCGTTACTTTTTTTTTCTTCATTTCTCACGTGATGGAAAGTAGAAGACGCGCGGGTCCATCTTGGCAGTTTTGCGGAAAGTGGTGGCAGGACTCCGGGAGTAATTAACTGCTTAACGAAGTAAATACAGACGCCATCTTGGCTCTAGGCAGCAACCGGATGGCTGATGTTGCCGCGAGCTACAGCGACGAGAGAGCAGTACAGATTCTGTCAGTACGAACCACATCTTTTTTCTTTTCATTTCCTCTTTCCACTTGCCTGTTTCTTCACGACTTAGTTTTCTTTTTTCCTTCTCGAATCGCGACGAGGATTTTATTTGCGATATTAACGCGATTCGCGCGCGACCGGCAACTCCGCCCTCTCAAGTCTTCTTCTTCTTCTTCTTCTCTTCTGCACTGCAGACATTCCAACTATTTCTCTTTATTTATTCCTCTATTTTCTTCACACTCTATTCTATTTTCTTTTTTCCTTTATCTTGACGTGTCTCTTGAAGAGTCTCAAACCGAATTACAATGAAACGAATAGCAATCGTTGATGGTATGAGTCGATGAGAAGTAGTATTAGAGGGCGAGAAAGAGTGCAAAGTCAAATCACCACGTGACGCAGTTCTGATGCAGCTGAGTGTTACATTGAAGAGCATCAGGGGCTTTAAGGTGAAAGAAAAAAAAGCTAGGAGAAATGAAAGTAAAAAAACACCACGGTGATGGAGAAAAGAAGAGGAAGAAGAAAAAAAGAGGGCCGTACGAGGCAGCCGCACAGGTCGAGGGGTCCGGGTCGCACGATCCTGCTTGATCTTTGCGCTCGTGCGATCTCTTGTTGGAACTTACTGAAGTCTTTGATCCTCCCTCTCACTCTTGTTCATCATGACTTTTATTTTCATTTCAATCAAAAAAATAACCCCATTATTGTAGACCAAATATCTTGTAGGATTGGTGAATTTTTTTTTTGCTTCTGATAAGAGTGAGACGGGAGAAATATTAATAACTTAATTAAAGGCAATTATTTGGATTAAATGTTTCGTTTACATGATACCCACTGTTGTAGTTGTTTGTACGTTACTTGCTAGAGGTTCAAAGCCATAGCTAGACATAAACCTGTACTTGGATACTTGCCACAGAGGAAAGCTAATTTCTCTAACGTTAATGAACTGTTTTTTGTTGATGATCAATTTTATTATTAATTTATTAAATTGAAATAGAAATATTCAGTATTTATTAATTTTAAACAATTAAAGTTTTAATCTTTCAAATTTTTTATAGATCAATGTTTTTTGTAGAGAAAAGTTATCATGATCTTCTGACAACTTTCACAGTGATATCATTTATTAACAGTATATTTGAACTTAAAATTATTCAAGTAACTAGAATATTTATTCAATCCAATAAATTTCTATAACAATCACTACAATTGAATTTATCAATAGTTGGAACTGATAAATAATTTTGGTTTAATTTGGGATGATTATGCAGCCATTCATTTGATTGATGTTAGATGCAAGTATTAGCTATTTTTGATTCAAAGTATCAGATTAAGATTATACAGCACAACAATTTTAACCCATAAGATCTTTAATTGTCCTCAAATTGATACATAAAACATGAATATTATGGGCTTTGGTTTATTTTCAAGACACTAGATTTATAACATTTTGACAATCTATCTTATTCATCCTAAATATACCTTAAGTGTTTTATAAATACAGAAGTTTGAAATCAAACCTGTAGATTTAATCACTAATGATAATAATTTAAGACAAAATTTTTCTCTATTAAAGTCTAATTCCTTCTACAAGTTTTTTTTTATAATGCAAATAACATTTTTGAATAATTTTTATACTGAAAAAAAGATTTGAATTCTTATAATTAACAGTAAATTAATTATTGACACATAAAGAGTATAAGGATACTTTCCATTTTTGTACTTAACTTTAGAATCATACTTTTTTAGGAAATATTTACTAAACCATATACTTCTCCAACTATCAGCAAACTTACGCAACTCCTTCATAAAATGAAGCTGTGTGTGCATAACCCAATCCTACCGTCGGAGGTATAGAGTGTATTCTTGTAGCTGGATGCTTAAAGAGTGTACAAAAGCTCAAGAGTAAAAGGATAGAGCAAGTAAGTGAGTCGTGCATCTCCCACAATTAGTCTAGATCTATTTTATTCTCCAGTTGGAATTTATCGTCCAGCAAGGTACTATATCCAAAGACCTTACTCGTGTCCGGCACTTTGTTTACAGCTTGTTGCAGATTGTTCCGCCAAGGAATTGAGATACCATTCACCTATAATACATTACTCTCTTCTTCTCATCCTACTACTCACGGCATTCTCGATCGTACGTTGCCCCCCGCCGCCCGTCACGATTTCGCGGCCGAGTGACGAGAGACACGATTTCAGAATCGAAAATGCCGTGCGATAGTTTACAGATTGTTCGGGGGTTCTCTACATCAATTCGTGACGATAAAAACGTGACTCTATAATCGAGGGTGTACTCCAGACACCCTGAAAGGTCACCAGAGACTCCTCTCCTGAGTAATATCAAACATCAAGCAATAAACTCCCAATCAAAAATTATGTCTATAGGGAATTTTTGATACTACACAGTTCTTATATACTCATGCTCATTCGTGCAGTAATATCACTTGATTCTTTCCATAAAATTTATGAAGAGGGATAAATGCATCACTGTGTGCAGTATTAATCCACCCTCTTGAACATTTGCCATAATATAATTTCATAGTACACACCCTTATATCGTAGTCTGGCAACTCTTCTACGAAAAGTCATTCGTTCAAATTTATTCTGACGTTATTTTACTAAAATCGAAATTACATTTATTATATATACTTGAGATATTTATGGAAATTCTCTTATGACAAAGATTCTTCAGAGTTCTTGTAATTTTGGATTTAATTAGTAAGCAATATTTATCTATGAGTTGATAAGACATTCTTATTTTTTTGCGAGCAAATAAAATTTTATTATTTGTAGAATTATCATTGTTTTATATTGGAAGCATTTTTTTTTATTTTAATTTGAAAATAATATATCCTCATTATATGTGATTTAAAATGAATTCAAAAAATTGATTGTTATTATTATAAAGCTTTCAAATAATGAAGTAATAATTCATTAGTATTTCATAAGAATAAAAATTTAAAGAACTTATAACAAGTTCATTAACTGCAATACTACAATATCTTTTACTTAAAGAAAATAATTATCAAAGAAACAAATCAAAAATTTTACTCAATTTAAATGTTTTGCTATCAAATTTTTTTGATATTAATTAATTAATTTAATAATTAATTTATCTTTTAAAGTATTTGATTAAAAAAAAAAATTTACATCAGAGCAAAAAAGCTGCTCCAAAGTACACAATCTCAATGCATAGAATTGACAAATAGTTTATCGATAATGTACTCGAGTAAACATGCTTCGAGGCATAAGAAGGACTAGAGGTTCCTGTGGGACACAGATGACCGGATGTGATGGAACGACAAAAAACTACCGCCTGCTTCTCATCTTGTTTTTCCTCTTTTTTCAACTTTTCTTTCTTTTGCTTCTTTTTATACTTTTTTCTTCGCTCTTATACACTCCAAGTCTTTTTTCTCTTTTATCGAACAATACAGCGGGCAATCCCAATCTCCAACTGGTGTCAGAAGTGATTCTCGGACAAGTCCGAGAGACAATCAACACCCTCTGTTGATTGCAACTTCTAAAAAGAAAAACAAATAAATCTATCGAATATATTTTTAATCGAGTATACGATAAAAAAAAACAATCATGTATGTAACAAAAATTATTTACAATTGCTGACAAGTAATGAGTCTATGTGTTAAGAATATTTTTTTTTTAAATTATTACGTTGAATTTAAAAGCAATATTCAATGAAATCATTGCATCACAATTTGTACTTTTGTTCATAAAATGTCAGTGATTTTTCAAATAACTTTTAATATTAATTAAAAATACTTTAATTTATTTTCAAACTACAATTGTTTCGAGACTCAAGAGAAGTTTGTTTAAAAAGTAAATCTGGTAACAAAAATCTTTAACTTATTTATAAAATAATCAAAGATTAATTGAGTGATATTGAAATAAATTTTTATTTTTAAGAAATACATTTTCTATTATTGATTCATTAAAAATAATTCTGATTAAAATTAACAAAAAAATTCTCAACTAAAGTTGCGATCGATCTATTTTTTATTCTCCCTAAATAAAGAAATAAAAAAAGGGAAAACAAAGACACAATTTTTTGACAAATTTTCAAGGATTTGGAGGCCTTAAATTTTTCTAATCTTCATTTCTCCTTGGTTTTTATCCCTTATAGCATTTTACGTTCCTTTAGACTCGTGTAAGCTGATCGAGGGGTTGCAGGGAGAAATATTCGTAAGAATTAAAGCACCAAGAATTAACATTCCACAGAGTAGGTTGGGGTAGTGCGTGCGTGGCACCCTTCCGAAACAACGGAAGCATTACCACTCCTACACATCTCTCCCACCCCTTAAACTTTCTTCTTCTTCTCATTCTTCTTCTTCGTCTTCGTCTATGTACGTAGTTGATTCTTCTCACTCACCATTCGTTTTCCATCTCCGATTCCTCACGACCCCTCTTTCTTATATACACGATATGAAGAGTGAAGTGGGGAAAAGAGTGAAACGACGGCGCGAGAGGGGTGGCTGTCTTATTCTTTCCACTCATTAAGGCGGATCGATGTGGCCGTGGATGCGACGACGGTAGGGGAGGCTAAAGGAAACGCGCGGGGTGTTCTCACAGGACGCGCTGAGGGTGTACAAGAAGTTCGGGGTTGATTTCTATAACGGGTGAAGGAGGCAAGGGTGGTGGAGACAATCGGTCGACATGTCACGCGTACGTATATACCTTCTTCAAAAGTGAGAGAATGAAAATATCAGGTTCAAAAGACACAAACGAAACAATCGTAATAAGGGATGAGAGAGATGGTATCGATTTCATTTTCTTTCAATAGGGTAAATTGTCAAATGTGTCTTTTTTTCCTTTGTTTTTTTTCCATACTTCTTTTTGACTTTTATTAATTAACGTTCGTTAATAAAAAAAAAATATATATATTTCTTCTGTCTGGATTTTTACAATCAATCGAATTATTGAGTTATTCAAATATTCTGTTCACTATAATTGCTATGATGGTTTTATATCCATGGCTTTGTTGCTTACCTCTTATCTATTAATTACCAGGCACTTTGTTGAGATATTCAAGTTTTCCAAGCACTTGATCGGCTCGTATTGAAATACCATCGATATCTCAAAGAGTGTAGTTGGCTATACTCTCTTTCGAGTGAATTTTATATTCTTGACTTTGAAAGAAAAACGATTCGACTAAAAAGAAAGAAAGGAAAAAAAAACTATTATGACAAAAAGAAAATGTGTGGCAATGTAATTGGCGAGGAATAAGTACGATCGTTTCATCGTGGGTAGAGATAACTCGTGTCAACCAGGTGGGTGGCAGTAACGGTGGTGGTAGTGAGGGTGCAGTGATGAGAGAGGATCGAAACGAGAGAGAAAGTTTAACCGACAGAAGGGATGAAGAGAGACGACCACGTGGCCGCGCACGTGGTGATTCTCTCCCTCTTCTTCTGTTATCGGTGCGCGCCGTCAGCTGACCACGCAGTGGACCAAGCCCACCCTGTCTGACTACAACTGGCGACTCTTTTTCTACTCACCGACCACGTGTACACCTTTTCTTAACTCACACGTAAATATTTTTCTATGTATTATTTTTTCCTCATGAAAAAATATTTTTCATTATTTTTCCATAAAACTAATTGGTGTTTTGGAATACTAAAAATACTTCTTTCAAGGTGTGACATGAAGCAGAAAATTGCAAGGAAAGATTCGTATATTTCTCCAGAGTATTTTTTCGACATATATCATGATTTTTTTGTTGTTTCTTTTATGTTATTTATTTTTTTTTTTTTTAATGGATGTATAGAATGTATATGTATTTTTATATACACGAACGAGTAAGTGGAGGGTGCAACAGTAGTAGAGCCTACTCGACGATATTTGACGAGCCACCCCATCCACTTGGTCCCTTCCCCCCTTTCCCCTCGACAAAATATGCATAACGCTTATTCGTTGCAATTTTTCTCTCTTTTCCTCTCATGTCTCGTCATCTCTTACTTGAAACACACACTCTCTCGTACTCATCCAAATTTAGTCGCATCCTCAGCGATGTTTCAAAGTTTTAACCGGAGCGTGTGTGTCGTCTCTCCTTCATCCGAATTATAAGCAGCAGACGACTACGACGATGTCGAGTGAAATCGTAGAACGATGTAGAAAAAGGAATGGTAAAAAAAAAAAGATAAAGACATAAAGGAAAAAAAATTAGGAACATAAAAATATGGCATCAGGTCTAAAAGTAAAGAGGAAAATATAAATCTCTATATCCAGACAGGTTTTAAATGAGTCCAAGAATATTTTTTCATTTGTTTGATTGAAAGGAAAAATTTGTGAGATCTCATGGGTATAAGACATAACTTTGACATACGTCTTGTAAAGTAAGTTTATATGTAGATCGTAGTAGAACCACGCCCTCACCGATTTGAATCCCTCATCCCATGTCTAAGAGGCATCGCGCGTCGTGCCCACCCCTAATGACGCAAGCAAAGCAAAACAATGAAAGGTTTATACACCGTCGTGGCCCCCGCGAGACTCTCAGGCTCCTCGACTGCCTCCGCTCACTCACATGCGCGCAAATGAAATCGATTAAAATGCTGGGCGCAACTTCTAGGCAGACAGAGAACACAAATCCCCTCTCGCTTCTTCCATCTTACCCCTTACATCCTCCCTCGACGTTTCTTGGCCGTAAGAAAAGCTCGGAGAAAACCCTTACATACCACCCCCTCGCTTTTTCCTCACACCCCCCTTCATGTATACCAATGTGTGTATCCGCGTCAACTTGACTTGCCTGTGATTGTATGTCGGTGATTATTCTTCTTACAATTGTCTCACATCAAACTCTTTTACGCCAACACAAGTTTGATTTAAAAGTAGCTATAATACATCACGCGATTACGAAAAAAAAATTTCAACTCTTCTGCTTATGTTGAGCCATTGATAGAGTAACAAAAATTAAATGGTATCTCATTTCCTGTCTTTTAATTTTGCACCCTCATGTGCATATTATTGTATGATGCATTTTTTGATCTGATTTAAATGAAATTTTTGAAGGGTTGTTTAGATACAAAGTAAGAGAATAAGTGTGGTGTTCATTAGACGTGATGTTTCAGTAATGACATAAAACTTCTTATTTCTCATGTATGATAAAAGAACATTGTATTTTTGTGTCTTGTCTTATTCATTATGTAAATTACATAGCAGTTTATAACATTGATGATAAATTAATTAATTAAAAAAATTTTTTGTTTCAAAAAAATTGTCCCTATTTTTTTTAATCAAAGCGATGAAAAAATGTAACGAGTTTTGATTAAGTATCATCCTCTATTGCATGCAAAAATATTAGTCACATTAGATGAAGTAGTTAATTGGAAACTTAGCAATCATAAGAAAGAAATATTATGCCTCAATAATTTGATTTCCTTATTTATTTTCTGAACATCATTAAACATGTCCTAATGAATTTCAAAAATGTTCTCATAATACTAAACAAAATTACTTGACCACTTGTTTAACTTTGAACAATAATTTTTTGTTTTCATATTTAATTAAAATAAAATACTTAACTAATTGAACAATGATTCGGATCGAACGCTCATCTTTAATACATACAATCACAGGTACTTGGATTGAATTGATAATATTCATTACTTATTAATATCCAATAAAATATTTTTTATCAATTCTGGTCATTTTCTTGCTGATTAAAAAAAATTTTATCTCATTAGAATGATGGAGGTTTGAAAAATTAACCAATGAGTTTGATTAATTAAGAAATTTTAAAGAAGTACATATAATTCTTTATTTATATTAATCACATAATTTTTCATCGAGAAATGTTGAATTGAAAATTATCAGAATTTTTATTTTCAATTGATTTTTCAAATCTGTCTTTACATCTTTTATTTCCTTAATTAATTTATTGTTCATATTTTTCAAAAAAATGTTTACGAGTTTGAACACTGTCTGAGTATATTTTAATTAATTGAATTGATTTTTTTCTCATGAATAAAATTATTTTAAAAAACGGTTGATTATGGTAGTAAATTTGATATAATATTTTTCATGAGAAACAATTGAAATGAAATCAATTTGAAGCAGAATTTTTTTTCCATGTATTATTTAAATACTCTTATTATAACAGTAGATATAGAAAAAATGCATATTCTGGTTATTTAAAGGGTTGCTCAAGATTGCATTGTTAAACAAAATGATTAAAGGGTAGAGAGTATTTATACATGTTGTTAAATAGTTGAAAAATGTATGTGTTTCAAAGTGGAGAGAGCAGCATAAAGAAGAATTAAAGTACGCATGAAGAAATGAAGAAAAGAGAAAAGCGAATGGCAGAAGTCTGAGTGAAGGGTGGTGAGCGCGAGGGTGCAAGCGAGAAGGGTGGTCCACAAGGGTGAGTTAAGTGGGAAGGGAAGCTAAGACGCCCGGCTCCCAAGTAATTATAAAATGCAATCAATACTTTACATATTTTTCACGCAGCCTCTTTTTACTCTCTCCCTGGACGCAAGAGCTAGTTGAGGGTGACTATATATTTCTTTCTCTCTCTTTCTCTGCAACTCGATACCACCTTTTCATCCTCCTCCTCCTCCCCCTGCTGTACCATGTACCAGACCTCTGACGAATTTCTCAGGAGAAAAAGACGTAGGGAGTACTATTGTATTTACTCAGAAAAAAATGTGAAAAACATTTTTCTCAAGTCTCCTTGTGTTTTTTGTCGAATTCGACGAGAGAAAATAACGGAAAATTAAATTATTCATTAATTACCAAAAACAAAGATTAATTATAAAAAAATATAACACGGCGATGGTGATGTTTAAAAAGGGAATAATTGTCGTAGTGGTCTAAATGGAGTAAAGAGATGTATATAATCGTACATGACATGTATATATGTATATATATAAATGTATCTGTGTATATATCCCAAGCTCTGATTAATGTTCCGGTGTTTCCTGGCCCTCGGGCCATCAGTGAAAAAAAGTATAAGTAATAGTGAGTGCTAGCGTTCAAGGGTTGATGGTGACTGTAGTCGTGGAGTATGAGCGAAGAAGACGACGACGTCGTCAACGGCAAGGGGTAGGACTTGACTGAGGGTAGAAAGAAGAAGCGGGTGGTCGCGAGGGTAGGAACGGCCAGATTTTAACGATTCCTCTGCCGCGGAGTCTTAAGAGAAAGAATGGCGGGGATGGGTGAAATGAGTGGCGGGGGAGTGAGAGGCTGTGAGAGGGTTGAGGGGGACACTCTTTCTCAAGGGGACGCGCACGGGGTTGAAGTGTACGAGGAGGCAAGGGGAAAACGCGAAATGAAGAAATTCTATCTACATTTCCAACCCTTCATGCTACGTCTTACCCCCTTACCCGACCTTACCATCACCCCTTCTTTTCTCTTTCTTCTCTCTTCTTCCGTCTCTTCGGCCCGGCCGGCTGCCCCGCGCTCCCAGCACAACCACCCCACTGAGACAATACGAACCACCCCTTCCGATGCCACCCTCTCACCCACCGCGATCCTCGCGCACCCTTTTCAACCAGCATCACTACCACCTTCAGACCCTCTACCTACGAGAGTCAACCGGCTTCTCGTGTAACCCTGCTGCCCGCAATATTATTTTTCAACCCCTATACCACCCACCCTCTATCCACCTCACTTACTTCTTTTTCTTATTTTTCCTTCTTCATCGCATCTCCGCCAAGTGTTTATTTATTTTCTAGTATTTATACATACCTTGATGTTATGTACGAAAACTCAGTCAAGGACCTGACATGTGTGTGCATAGACTAAACAATAAGAGACATAGGATTCCGATGTGGGGACGATGATGGGCAAAGGGATGGAGGACACTGCAACAAACAATAGATAGGTAGTCTGAGCGGACAATAGCTCGTGTGGAACAAACACATCTTACTCCACTCCGTCGACTCCTTCGCGCTCTCTTCACTTACACTCATTCTCTCTTATTCATCCAACTCTCTGTCTTCGTTTCTCTTTCTTTTGCTTTTACTCTCTACACGGCAACCCCTTAACAGCCCCTCAATCCTCACCCCTACTCCCTTGCGTCCTTTCACTCTGAGCCATTCTATCGGAGATTTCACATATTTGCGTAGCTATACATATCGCTGAAGCGCCGATCCGATGAACCGATGTCGTACCTGGCATCTACACTGTATAAATTCTCTACCTCGCAAGTAGTAGCAAATCGAATTTAACCCCCTGAGACGATCAATCGTTTTATCGACATTATTACTTTTACATCCGCCCTCAATTTTATCTTATTCATATCTTTATTATTATTATCATATATAATTATTTTTTTTTAACTTAAATATTCTTTTTATTTCTTTTAAACATTATTTTATTTATTATCAAGTGATTATCATTTACATTTATTCTATTCATTCAAATATATACATCTCGATTATTTTATAACACAAATATTAACTTTAAGTTTTTTTTAAAATAATATTTTATCTTAATTATTATTTTACAAAAAATATATCAATTTATTCGAATTCTACCATTCATTAAAAAAGATCAGGTAATAAAAGTTTTCTAGCAGTTTTATTAATTTTTATCCGTATGAAATTAGCATAGTTGAGTTAATCTATCTCTTTAGGGTTAAGGTAGGAATGACCTGATTGAAATTATTAGTTTTCACTACTTTAATTTTTCCATTTTATTCAAATGTTGATATTCTTATAATTTAGATAATTTTATTACTACTGTCTTTGAGTTTTTTTTTTCTTCATACATTGATTTATTTTTATTTAAAAAAAGAGCATTTTAATTTTGTGAAAATAATTTTATTCAAAACATTTTTCTATAATCCATTCATCGTACCTAATTATGAAGTTAATCAGAAAGAATTATTTTCATCTGTACTAATTTATTATTATAATTATTTATTTAGCAAATTTTTTTTTTTGTTTTATTTTTATTCTATTGAAATCATTTTTTGCACAGACTAAACTTTATGGTAATTTTTCATTGTTAAGAAGAAGATGAATTTAACAGAGAAAAAAAAATTTAGATAAAAAGACGAATGAAAAGAAGAAGAATCTCTTGTGTCGCAAGAATACTTCACTCGAATCTCTCTACTCGACTCGCGTCCTCAAAGTTTTATTGGCCCCACGTATATATAAAGGCAGTAGGGGATTGAAGAGAAGGGTTGTGCTCACCCTGTCATTATCAAAAAAATGTAAAGAATTAGAATAATACAACGCTTTTTTCCAAGTGTAAAAGATTATTATCATACAGACGGACATCGAGATTTTATAAAAAGTTTTTTTTCGGTTTCACAAACTTTTGGTTCTCCGGTGCGCAGCGTATAAGTCAATCAACTTTAACAAAAGTTGACTCTGAAAAAAAGATAGAGAGAAAAAAAAAAATACAAAGCTGAAAAAAAGTCTTATCTTCTGACAAATGTATACACGCAGGAGATAATGAGTGGTGCCTAGTACGACTAGGTTACTTTTTTAGCCTGAAGCGAGTAGTAGTAGTATAGCTCGTAGTATACGACAGGGGCTAAGCCAAAGAGGATAGTAAAGGAGGCTCGGGAGGAGGAAGAAAACTCGCTAGTCCTCCTGAAGCCTCGGTCGAAAATTCGGGAGTTGGGGGCACGTAGCACGAAATGAGGGTTCCTGAGTTTTTGCCAGGCGATCAATAAAAGTCTCGGTGCTTCTCCAGCTCTTATACTTGTCGTATAACGAAGTAGTAGGCGCAGCAAATGAGTGTAAGGAAGAGAGAAGAGGCCAGAGATAAAGACACAACACGGATGAAGAAGAAGCAGAAGAAGAAGAAAGAGGGGAATGAGAGACACTACGGCGAGGGCTTTTGGGTGCGTGGCCCGGTGCGTGCATTAATTCCACCCCTTGGTTCACCCCCTCGAGCGCGTCTTCTTGGCTCGACTCATCAACGCGACCCATCAGAGAGAATTGAGAGAGCTGGAAGGGACGACTACGCACCGTCGACTGAACGTGTTTTAAGAAAACGTGCTGCTGTGTCTTTCTATCCGCATACTTTCCTCCTCTTTCATCCCCTTTTGCTTTATCTACATCTTGGCTCTTTGTCATGATGGTGGTCGTATCACCAACACCAACGGGCTCTCCTCATGTCCCCCGACTGCTGCTGCTTTTCTCGTGTGTATACACGCCCGCCAGCGCGATCCATAATTATCGCCCAGCAAGCTCTAGTAGTCGTTGCCAACTTTCTTCTTCTATACTCCCGGTCGGGCGTGCACACGCAACTTCTACCTTACTTCCTTCCGACGACGCGCTTCCTTCCTACTACCATGGCAACCCCTAAAGCACGTACGAGGTTTACGTATGACTATAATGAGAGTTGAGGGTACTGCATACACCACTTGACGAGATGCACTTCCATTCTCTCTTGAAAGACTGACGTTCAAAAATAATTGAGTTGCTCAATGAAAGTCTATCCACTTCACCAATCTCCATCCAAAATACATTCGACGAAAATTATTTCTTCTCTGCCCGTTTGCGTATATAAATACGCATTTTAATTAAATATCATTCAAAGTATTTATACGCACATTTTGCTTTGAGGGTTCAAAAGAGACAGCTGCTTGTTTTATCCAAATTCAGTTCAAGTTTTTTTGAGTTTTATTCTCTCTAGAGAAACAGATTTATTACAAGACTCATCAACAGTGACCTTTGGTCAAAATTATTGAAATAAAAATTCTAAAAAAATCATATTTATGTTTCCAGAATATTTCTTTTCATCAATGTACGTTACTTAATGAATCTTAATTAAATTAATTGAATGGCAAAAATTTTTATTCAAATTAAATAAAAAATTAAAATTAAAGTACAAATTGATTTTCGTACTCATTATAAAAAGTTTCTAAAGTAAAGATAAAATCTATTCTGTAGCTTAATTTGCAATTTCTATATTTATTATGCCAATACACTTGTAATCAATTATAAGCAACTTTAAGGTTGTCCACACAATATTCGAAGGAAATTCTAACACTATTTCAAGTGTTGATGAGCCGTTGATTAGCACTTTTACTTTATAATTCATCTATTATTTTCTTATCACAATTACTCCAAAAGTATTCCTCGTACACTAGTCATCAATAGATTACTCCAAAATAATTTAAAAGCTCTTCTAAACATGTTTGACAGCATAAACTCAAAAAAAAAATGTATAATAGTTTTAATAAAAAAAAAGTTTGCTCGTTAATTTTCATTTCCAATATAAAAATTCTTTTTATTCTCCTCCACAAAGTAACAGTTTTGAAGATGTAAAATTGTTCTAGAGTGTTTCCCTCTAAGATACATACATTAAGAAAAGCACAGGGGAATCACACTCGTGAGGTAATGGGAGTAATATGTTTCATATATTCAATATGTTTAATGTGATTTATGCTTTACATGATTTGTTTTTTTGGTTTTCTTTAAGTAGTTTTAATTCCCTTCTTCTTTTTATTTTTACCATTAAAATATTCATGAGGATAAATTCCCTTACAAACTACAGAATAATTACTTTGAACTGAAAATAATCATTTTAATATCAAACTTTTTTTTTATTATAAAAATTAATTCTCTTTTCGACAAAGTCCTTGATAATCATTAACACTTTTCTGATGCGTGAATTAATAAAGAAGATAAAAATAATAATAACTACTGATTTAATTCAGTCATTGTATAAATTTAATAACACCTTTCTAATGTATTTATAGACACATTATTATTTTTTGACCTAAATAATTCATGAATATAAACACTTTGATATAATTCTACTATTTTCACACTTTCCTCAGCAAAGTCTTTAATAATAAACGTCAAAAGATGATGTACGAGCTTATTTATGTATGTATGTGGTACATGATAAAGAATTTTGATACAGTAATGAACAGAATCTGACGTTATATCGCATCACGTATTTTTTGCTGTCAAAGTCTTTACGCACGGTTTGAATGTTTTGGAGGATTTGTTTGTCAGAGAATATGAGGGAGGGAAAATAAAAGTAGCAGAATAGAGAAAGGAGATGAGAAGAAGGAGGAGGAAGATGAGATAAAAAGGAAATTTCGCGGTCGAGTCAGGTTTGTGGGAACCAGAGAGCGAGGATAAAAGCGCGCATATGTACTGGAGCACCTTCTTTCCATCATGAGAGCTGACGGAGAGGATGAGAAGAGAGTCCATAGCACGATCCGCTCCGTTTCGCTCGAGTCCCGATCGCGAGAAGAGCTGAAACGACGACCTAACACGACTATCGAGATCATCCGGCTGGTGCATCATCGTCTCATTCTTATTCTTCTTCTCTTCCTTCGGATATGCAGCTTCTTCTTCCTCTCTTTTTAACGTCCGTTTGCTCTCACAATTCTCATCCCCAGGTCACACAATCCTTTCAGTGTAAATCTGTGACGAAATGCTGATCAGAAAAGGGACCGCATAATTTGATAGCGTGAGAAAACGGATTCCTACCTGTTTTTACTTGTCTTGATCAACATTATAATTATTTTTTTCTTAACTCAATCCGATTAGAAGTGCTAGGATTACTAGTTACAATTATTTACACATGTATGAGTACAGTTGGTAAAAACTTTTAATTTATAAATTGTTGACTATTTTATAAAGAGTTAAAAGTAATGTAATTTGAATATTGGATGTAAACTTTTTTTTAAGTTTTAACCATCTTAAATCAAATTATTGACTCACTTTGAACTTACTTGGACATATGAACATGAAAATTTGTTACTTTATTTTTCTTAAATTACTTTTATGCTTGCAAGTTTGTATAAAGAATAAATCAATTATTTCAAACTTGGTATGCTAGTAAGATCACTTATTGACTTATTCTATTATTATTTTTTATATTGAAAATAGTGATATGAGATGAAATATTTTACAAGTAAATTCGAGTTTACGTACAAAGGAAAAAAGAATAAATATAAATACGTAAAGTGAAACAATTATAATAAATTATCAAATTACTAATATTTAGTACAATAGAAATTCAATGTGAAAAATAAACTAAATAAAAATATTATCTTTTATTATTATTATTGTTATTAGTATAAATTATTAATAAATTAGTTATTATAGAATTACTGTAACCATTTAAATATTGGTATAAAAAATGCTTTTATAACTTAATTAGATTTGCTTTAAAACATTTACCATTCAAGTCTAAAATTAACTTGGCTCAACAAAAATATTTTTAATGATCTGCCATTTTCGTAAAATACTTTTTAAAAATTTATTTGAATTCCTTTCCTATTTTTACACTAAAAATATTAAAATAGTTGGATTCATTATCGAAGGTTGATTTCTCATTTAACACTTTATGGTTGAACTCTTCGATGATAAAAAAGGATTCTTCTATTAAATGTTGAATGAGAAACTAATGCAAGATAGTGAATTCAACTGTTTGGATATTTTGCAGGACACTAAGAAATTTTTTTGAAATCATTTTTATTTAAAACATTATTTATCCATTCATTATTATAATTTGAGTGTTTAAAAAGTTTTAGTGGAGGTATATGTATAATAAATGAAATTTTACTCTCATTAATTTATAGGTAGAGCAATCTTCCTCTGTAATATATAAACCTGTTGCAATTTCAGAGAAGTTGTTAGTGAAATTCTGAAAATACCTGCCTAATATGCAGCCTTTGGCCTCTCGATTCTTTACACGAAAAGTAATTTTAATTGATTACTGTACTTTTCTTTATTAATTATCTTACCAATTATTCTTTTTCATTAATTCCAGTATTCAATGAAAATCGAAGACTGGTAATTTTAATCGATTCATTTTAAATCACACATTAATGTGTGATTAATTTGAAAAATTTTTTTAATTAATCTCAACACTGACAATCTCAAATTTTGGAAGTGTCTTAATTTAAAACACTTAAAGTATTTTAAAATGATGTCATCCATTTAATTAACACTTCCAAGCGTCCAAAAAGTGACTACAATGTTCATCAAATAGGTAACGTCATTTTAAAACACTTTAAGTGTTTTAAATTAAAACACTGCGATTTGCAGTGAATAGAATAAATTATAATCAGTGTTTAATAAATAAAAAGGATAACTAATCAAGTATATAATGTTAAAAAATTGGAGTCAAACATTCTTACAATGCACACAATAATTACAATTATTATTTTTATTGTTTTGTGGAAAATAATGTAATGTAATGTAGTGATCTTACATTAAATTTCAAACAATTTCTGGAATCAAAATGTATGTTAAATGAATGTATAACAGTCGAGTCACTTCGAATCAACATTACATACGCGTTTGATCCTGTTTATGAAACTACGTAACATCATTGTGTGTTAAATATAGATATATGTTAAGTTGTGCAGACTATAATAATAATCAAATATTTACATACGCATACACCATGTACTTGGGTTTATTACACTTAACTGAATAGCTGTCACTATGGTTATATTGTTATTGTGCGGATTACAATAAACCCTTAATATTACCTGCTTGTAATGGTAAAGTTACATCCCTTTCCAATTTTTATTCAATAAATATTGATAAGCATACATAAATCTTCTCTCACGGTAAAAAAAAATTATACACATATCCTTATATTATTTCTTTTTTTATATTCACAAGATTTGACTTCAAAGTTCAAAGTGTAGAAGCCAAGCAATATTTATTTTAGATTTATTCTCCATAACTGCTTCAAATGAAAAAAAGTAATGCTGAAGAATATTAAATAAATAAATTGTTGTATTTAATAATTAATGAAATAATTAAATTTAAACAATTAAACAATTAAGTTGAATGATAAGTCAGCTGATAATATATTTTTATATTAGATAAATAATTTTTAAAAGTTTTAAAAGACTATGAAAATTTTAGTCTCTGATAAAGATATCAAAATGGAGGTGATTGTGTCTATCTTTCTCTCTGAACTGTGCTATGCCGAATATATTGAGGGGGAAAGTTGTCATCATGGATATCAAGATGGTAACACTTCAACTTCTGTAGGTGCTACAAACTATTACTGAATTTTTTTTTTTAATGTTAGCGTGACCAAAGTTATCAATATCATGTTATTTTAGGATTCGCACATTTTCGCTAACAAGTCTTGATTAACAACTTGAGTATGACTCAATCTGGGATATGTATATACTTAGATTTTATCTTTGATACTAAGTTTTGATGTTGAAGTTAATAACTTATACATTTAAAGCTCATTAACATGGAATTATCTCGTAACTGCGAATCACAACAGCAGCAATGTACTTGCTATTAAATATTAATCATTTATCTATTCTCAATTTAAACGATCATATTAAGTTGACGAAAAAGTATTGATTATCTTAATCTTTATCAATTCATTACCCATTTATGCATTTATGAATATTGATAAGAAAATTTTTATTCAAACTTCAGGTCTTTAGATATGTTTAAGAACAAAATTTTTTCTGCCTCATGTAAGATTGATAAGCAGCTTTATAGTTTGCCATGGATGCAGTTAATATGCCAGATGTTTTATTAATACTGATAACTTTTGGAGTAGTGTAAAAAATGATTATTAAAATTTATTGGATAAATTGTTGATGATTTTGTTGATAGATAAAAAAGCATATTATATGAAATTAATTATTACAAAAAAAAAATAATATCAATTTAAATAAAAATAAACATTAAACCTTGGTGAGAATATAAATAGGATAATCACTAATCAATTTTTCGCATTTTTGTAAAGTGAATGAATTAAACTAAAATCTCTTCGTGAAAATGAATGAAAAATAATTAATAAATTAAGTACTTAAGTCTCTAAGGTTTGGAGTTTTAAGCCCTTGCTAAGATAAATGACGGTTTGCTCATCTTGATTATTAATTTATGATTATTTCATAGTGAATATTTTTATTTGAAAGTTTTTATTTTCATTCAACTACAATGGGTTTCTGATAGAATAGGTGGGGTACAGAGAGAGAAAGCAAAGAGTACATAAAATAAAGGTGAGCGCGGAATTAATTCGAATTCGTCGGTTGATGGTTGCACAACTCGTTGATGCACCCCATTGCGAACTCAGCTAATTAATTCACGATGGGGTTCCCCTCTAACTATATTCCTTACGATGACTCTCGACCCCTAAACATTTGAATGACATAAGAGAATAGACGGTGAGAAAAAATTTTTAAATATTTTCCAGCATTAATGAACGTTTTAGCAAATGAAAAGAAAAATTTTCCATGCATGCTATAAATATATATATGTACATGAGCTCGCGTTATGCATATGCAATTCCAATTTAATCCCATTGAAAAGAATTTTTTTTCTCACAACCAAACATATGCCGCTTCCGTTACACCGAGAGAGATTTTTTTTTTACCTGGATAATCATAACAATAATGATATAAATGAATTAATTGATGAATTTAAATGCGCATGAGAACCCCTTGTCTTGCCGGTATGCTACCTCATACTAAAGAACAATAATCAAGACTATACATGCGTCACGAATTTTATACAAATGGTCCAACGTAAACGGAACACGTGGCACGTGGATTCAAAACTCGTTGGCACCCCGTGACGACAGAGAACTTAAATGAATTGTTTGTATATAATAAGTGCCGCATTGCAAGAACTAGGTATACATTACAAAAGACAAATAGCATTAGAAATAAGGAGAAATGATGAACGTTAAAAAATATAAATATATATATATATATATATATATATCAAGTTGGATGTAGTTTAGCTTATCAAGTCTTTATAGACTTCAAGGGTATATAAGAAATAGAAGAAGAGAAATAGTAAAAAGAAAAGAGGAAGAAGAAGAAGTAAAACTAGTAAAGGGATGAAAGAAGAGTATGATTGTCTCATACGTCCCGCGGCTTTCTTAATTATCATCTGTCTATCTCACGGCATTAAAGAAGAAAAAAGGGAGGGGGTGAGTTGGTGGAAGAAAGTATATAAAGAAGGAAAAACTGGAAGGGAGCCCGGTTTCTCTCGTCGTCGCGCGGCCAGAAAGAGTGCGAGAATATAAAAGAAGGGAGAAAAGAGTAGTGGGGCCGTTTCTTACTCCGCCCAGCATCCAAGATGGCGTTGCCAGCGGCTCCCCTCGTCATTAAAATCAATAATTAAAAAATACAACCGTGGCCACCTTCGGCTTTTCTAGCGCCTCTAACGCTGCATGCTTAGCGATTCAACATATTCACCTAACTTGAGAACCACTGGGGGGTGAAGGGGGTAATGCTCTAGCTTGGTACCACCAGGCTCTGTATACTCATGTCGGCTCGGACGTCAAATAACACACCCTCTAAATTCACATTTACTCCTTTTCGACGAGTTGGGAAAAAAGTTTAAACGACGAAAAGTGGCTGGTTTTCGAGCTCCTGAACACCCGGCGTTTACGCCTATGGTGTCAAGAATAAATATGTCGAAGGTAAATTTTATTGCATGGAATAATTAATGTGTCCCTGGGAAGAAAATGCAGATTAGTCCCAGTGGTTGTGTGTATCCGTACGTATATTCTGAAATAAGGGGTAGCTTATGAAGTAAAGACGACAATTTTTGAGCTCTCTGACCCAAGTGGGACCCAAGCACGCCACACATACATACTTCAAGTGTATATATGAGGGTCTCTATTATGGGACCACCTGAAGGGAATGGTCTTATGCCGTCGTTTAGGTTCGACCCGGAGAGAGACCGGAAGGACTAGGGTACAGGTGCTTGTAAAGGCAGGTGTGTCTTCCTCTTGATCTCAGGTCTATTGAAAATTAGGGCCTGGGTCATACAATATTTTGTTCCCGGTTAGAGAGTTCGTGACTTACAAGCCAGTGGCAATAATAAGCTGGACATGGTAATCTCCAAGATGACACCAAGTGCGTAGAAAAAAAAAATCCACGAGCCGGCAAATAGAAATAAGAGAGCAGGAAGATGGAAAAAAAGAGACTCACGAGATGCTGCTCGAGTGTAAAAACATGAGATGCGAGAGAAGGGGAATAACAAGAGAGGGGGTCCAGTGGGCTGGTACCCCAGGGTTGGAGGTGGCCAAAGAGGTGGGACTCGTGCCATCTCTCTCTCCGCTCCCCTAGCATGATTCTCCACTGGCGGAGGCAGTCACAACGCGACCGCTCGACGTGTCAGCCGGTTATATAGTTTTAGATTATAGTCATTCAACAATCGAGTGTACATTCCTCCAACTTTCCCCCTTGGCCCTGCTAAATAATCCACTATATTTGATAGCAGCACAATGTGACAACGTCGTTCTCCATGCTCGCTCCACTTTTAGCTACTTCATAGTATCGTACTTATGCTGTGATAAACGGGACACTTGTTGTGTGTTCATGAATGTCCACCGAGTAGTGCGTCGAGGTCAGGAGGAGGGACACCGGTCTTCCTACCTCGGGATCATGACGCGCACAAAGGCACGTGGACACTTGCCGGCTTTATGCTCTAACTGCTGCTGTTGTAGATACCACAGCTCTTTTGCTAACTTTCTGCGTGCCAAGCTTTATTATTTTGTTGCATTTTATCACTCTACTTGTGAAATTCTTGATTCCGTTATCTTCAAGTAATTTATACTTTGCTCATTTCATGTGGATAAGTGCATTGTGATATCATTAGTGATACTTCGACAAATATCTCTATTCAATTCCGTATTTAAATCAACTCGGATATATCCAGGTAACTTGTTACTCGCATAATACTTTTGAAAATTTATTGGCTTCATTGTTGTCAATGACTACTTTCTTTGACCTTGTGTATAAGCTTCTAAGGAATGCATGTTTATGATGTGAACTAGTACTTTCTGTACACACAATAAAATGGATCTTTAAGAAATGTTCAATATTCAAATATTTTTAAGAAGGTTTAATCTCTTAATAACTAGCACATTTAAGTATTTCTTTAAATAGTCGTAATAAATTTAATTTGTTGCCTTTAGCATAAGACTTGCCTTCATCTATTTAAAAATATATCATCACTATCTCGTATAATTTATCTTTTCTCCACAATACTCCATTTTTAAGGCTTAAGATATTATTTAAAAATATATATAATTCTTTAAATATAAACTTCAATATTCAATAGACTAATATGTATAAATGATGATAGTTAAAAATATGAATCACTCCAGAAGGATATGTAATAGGACTTATTATTATTCTATCGTTGGTTTGATTGAAAAGACATTGTCAATAATTGATTGCTATTTAATTAATCAACCTCTTTATTGTATTTTCTTACAATGATGTCGTTATGCTTAGGATGACATGAAAGGTGTTGACTTTCTAAATAAATTTACCGACTGAATGCATCTATGAAAGAACCGATTTATTATTAGTTCATTTCATTTGTCTTTTAATCAAATTATTAATACATATAATTATTTTCTTGGTGATTATTATAACTTATTATTAGACTTTATAACTCGTCTAACATGGTGTTATGATACCACATAACATGTAGTACAATTTCATGCCAGCTTTCTAATGATTTAAAAGAATTTTTTGATTGAATTTCTTTAGGAATTGGTTAATTATTTTCATTAGTAGGTGTTTTCTATCTTTATATAATAGCACAAGATGGAATTGTTTTTATTGGGTTCAGAGTGACATAATGATATTGATGATTTGATACGAATTAAAAAAATAATCAGATAATTTTTTTTTTATTTATAAGAAATTTTTTATAAAAATTGTTCGTTTTCACTAATATTTTCAAATTACCAAACTTGAAGACGTGAACCTCTTTAGATGAGACTGGAGTCTTCAAGTCAACAAATTAATTATTTGATTCGAGTATTTGATCAAGAGTTTGTGAGAAGTAGTAAAAGATTCTAATAGCAACTAGAAACTAAAACAATTTACTTGAGATTTATTTATTAATTGTTTTCAGTGGAAAAGGAAGAAAGGAGAATCACACACAATTACTTTTAAATAATTTATCAAATATATTAATATATTTTTTATTTTATACTCAAGTTATAAGTGTTAAAAAATAGAGAAAACGAATATATATAAATTTAACAAATATTTTATTTGCAATAATGTTAATACTATTTTTTTTATTAAAACTATTTAGTGTTTAAATATTGTTTATGAAAGTGTAAGAAGGTTTAATTTTCAAGGAACAATTAATATATTAAAGTTAAAAAAATTAATAGCTAGTGCTCATTCTTTTCAAGAGTCAATTTTATTTGAATTCAATTTTAAAAATTAATAACAATCATGAATATTATTAGTTGGCCAATTTTTTAAATTTAGACACATAAAAGTCTGTGATATATCAACTTAATAAAGTATAAAGTTATGGTTGATTAATCAATAGAAAGTTCATAAAAATATACAGAAAAAGAAAAAAATCATGAATGAATCGATATCAGAAGAAATGTGTTCACCGTTTATTTTTATAAATAACTAAAAAAATTTCTATTCATTTGAGCTATTTCTTAGTTTATTCTAAAATTTTATCTAGTAATGTATTTATTCTTATATTAAAAATTAAATCAATATCTTCTGTTAGAGTAAGAATAAAGTATCTTGAATTATCATCATCATTCAAGAATAATTTTAGAGTAAAAATTACTTTGCTATTTAAAGTAAACCTGGCACTTTATTCAATACAATCTAGAATCAGTATCAAATTTTCCATTGCATAAAAAAAAAAATAATAAACAAAAGAATGTTGGTTTTTGGAGTAAATTTGGCTCCGTTTCGAGTAACTTCATCTTGCGAAAAAGTGACTCTTACTTTTCAATAATATCTCTAGATTACTCCAAATTGTAAAATTATTTTTACTTGAAAATTATTTCTATATTTACATATTCATTTCAAGAGTGATAAAAATATGTTTTATTATTTATTAAAAATTTTAAATATTATCTCAAATAAATTTTAATATTTTTGTCAGTCTAAATGTAAGAGTTGATATAAAAAATCATCTGGAATCCTCTTCAACATTTTAACATGTGCAAAAAAAATAATTTTTCATCACTGAAATTAATATGAAATAATTACCAACAATTTCACTTATATTTAATAAATCCTGAATATTCCTTAAATCGTCATTAGAACAAACTTAAATACTTGTACTAAACATGTTCTACAGCTTTAGCATATACTAAATAAATGGCTTCACTTGTACATCTATTGAAACGGCGACAAAATAACTTTGACCTTGTGACGGGAGTAAAGATGTTGATAATCTGAAAGTTTTAGCGGTTGAGAATATTGCAATCGCGTTATAGTTTGACGTGATTACGTAGGTAGATGCGTGTCACGAGTTTTATCCGTGCATGTAAGACGAGTCATAAGTAAAAGAGGTGGGATAGAGAGGGGTGTTAAGCATGTGAGCAAGTGAGATAGTAAAATGCCGCCCGGTGGCACGGCCAAGCGGCTGAGGGGTTGGTTTTGAAAGCAGTAGAAGGAAGGGTAGTTCGCGGTCCGCGGATGTTGGTCGGGGGAGAGAAGCGGGGGCGGGGTTAAGGAGGCGAGTCGGGTACCACTAGGAGCACCGGTGGGGGGTAGAAAGAAGGAGCTACCGATGAGAAGACTACAGTGGGGGGGAGTATTAGGAGGGGCGCTCAACGTCACGGCGCATTCACTCACCGGCCGTCGACGACGCCGCTGTGCCCCGACACACGCAACTCCACGAGCACGGTCAGTCTTTTCTGTTTATTTTTTTACTTTCCGTTTTTTCCGAAACTAAAACGCGCGTTTCGACGAAACAGTGACACTCTTCTGGGACTAAAATCCATTTGGCTATTGTTGTTATTCATATTTTCTTTACATTTATCTAAAGTTTTGTTCGTGCTAGTTTTGTTTTACCATCAGCAATTAATGAGGAATATTATTGCTACTATTGGGTGAATATTATAATATATTTATTTGAAACAAAACAAATAAAAGATTATTAAATAAAACAGTGATTTTTTATTACTCATTATGTTGTTGAATCATCAGAGTTGTTTAATCATCAAGTGTTTTTATATTTATATATAAACTTGTGAGTGTTTATTGCAAGTGAGTGATGAATAAATTGCTTGGATTATATTTTCATCTCATTTTATAATCAAGTGATATGATTGGACTATTTATTTATCTACTGTCATTTGGATGATGATGATTAGTGAGACAGGTGAATGTGTTAATGCGTGAAAAAAAAATTAATTGTGTAGAGTTTAATTATCAGCACGATCACAGCTCTCTAATGATCAGCTGAGGATTTTGGAGGCGCGAAAATACAACCACGCGTTCAACGTTGACGTCACCGACTTTTCACCAATTAACTTCTATTTAATCGACGTTTATTTATCATTCAAGTTTCGGATTACTCGAGAGATCGTTTCAACTACATGTATGTATTAGTACTCATTGAGTAGTCATTTTATTAATGGAGTATAAAATGAAAAAGATGCAAACACAAGTGATTTGTTTAGAAATATAACATTTAGGAATAAAAGTGAATGTAACTAATTCTAAAATCTGCGAGTGCAATTAATTCGTTTGATCGATCCCGTCGGTCGTGCGGCGAGTCACGAGTTGATAAACGAGAAAAATATATTCGGCTTTCGCGTGCAGAAAAATAGTAGCCCCTCTGTGATTTTATGATTCCTCATGCACTCCCGATCGTTTTCGTCTACGCCAAAAGACAGTGTTATACAAATTTACCATTTATTTTTGCATCAAACGACTCTTTAATCATTTCATTACAATTTCTGTTTGGTTCGAATTTTTTTCGTAATTTCGTTTGACAATAATAAAACAAAAAAGATTCTCCATAATCGGTTTAAAATTATCTACACGTGAATTTTAAATAATACGATGGTTCATAAATAAATAATTACAGTTAAAGTTTTAACAATTATTTATTAAAATTTTTTCAAACTGCTTGTCATATCATCAAATCGATTGTTATGGTTATTCTAAAATTAAATGATAACATAATTAAATTTACTAAATTTATTTTTAGAACTACTGTATTGACTGAAAGAATTGATAAGAATTGTAATAAATAGATGTTAATTGAAAGCAGATCCATTATTAATGCGAGTTTAAATGGAGCTGTTGTTGAACTTGACAGTTATCTCTATACCTTTTAACAAAATTATTTCATCAAAAAATAATTTTGGAAACTCGAGAAAATTTAAAAATAAATAAGTTAAAATGTTTCAGATGAAGAATTAGATATTTATTGCCTCAGTATTTTTTTTTACACAATATGAAAACAAAAATTAATTAAAATAAGTATTAAATAATTTATTGTTAAAATTAACTTTTAAATAAATAGAAAAATTGCCGGTTATTTTTTATCTTTAAAAATAATAAATGGAGCAGTAAAATTTTTATTCACATCCGATAAATTCTCTCGATTGAAAAATAATTATAAGTAATGTTAAAAGATTTATTGAAAATTTCCATGAACATAAATTTTACATTTATCAAGTGACTTTATTCTTTCAAAGTATAGATATTTTGGAGTATATAAATTTGCAATAAATATGAATAATTAAATATAATAAATCTTTTATAAACTTGGCAATAAATTAAATAAAATTTTTCTTAAAAAATTAACATTAATCACTACAAATTAAAAAAAAAATCATGTACGCCTCTTGTTTCTTTTATTACTACAGCGTGTTTTCATTTAAAAATAATTAGAAAAATACTTTGATTCGTAAGAAAAGGAAAAAAAAGTCGTAGAAGTGTTTCAGCAAAGATATCGTTGATTTTTTGTTTTTATTTTCTCATTAAAAAATTTTTTTAAAACATAAAACACGTGTGAGTTTGACAACAAAGTTGTCGAGAGTTTTGAGAGAGCGCACAGTATCGTGTCACGTTTGTCATAGTGCCCCGAGGATTTTCATCGTAATGCATGTGTCGGATAATGATGATCTAAATAAGAGAATAACTGTAAAACCGATGAAAAGCCGTGCAAAGTTGTAGAGCGCGCGCGAGATATTAATATACTAGGGGAGAAATAATTAACGAGAGTTGTGTGAGCGACTGACTACTCACAGTATATCTACATGTCTCTATAATCCAAGTAGTTATTTAAAAGTTATCAAATTTATACGATCATTTTAATCGCGGTTAATTGACAGACTTGGCCCATATACTTTTACATTTTATTAATATTCATGTATCCTCCATAAATAACATCATCATTCAGGTTTTTCATCATTAATTTTTCAGCTCCATCGACTTCAAATTGAAATTTATATTTCATCTATATGAAGAATGGAATTAGAAAATCTTCATTAATATTAATTGAATAAAAATAAAAATAAAATAAAACATGATTTAAATTTAAAAAGGATGAAATATTGAGCAACATTGGAAGTAATATTTAATTTAAAACTCATTAAGATCTCGTTAAAAGGTGTATTTCGGTTATAAAATGTCTCAACATCGTGTGTCAATAACTAGATGTTTTTTTTTTCAAATTGCAGGAACGAAAAAACAGGTTCGAGATTGAACGTTGGATAAGTGGATGGAACATTTAAGAGGCGAGGAATTAAGTAAAAGAGGTGACGAAGGGTCAGACCGTGAGTTGCGTCGGATTACGGGTATTGCAAGGTGGCTTCGACGCGTGTAAAGAGTTCAAAAAGATGTCGAGCACCGCGGAGAGTCCCGACGGTGGCATGGCACTGCAGTCTCATTACTCATTACGATGGAATAACCACCAAACACACATTCTCCAGGCATTTGAGGCACTTCTTCATGCAGAAATATTCGTCGATGTCACTCTTGTGTGCTCGGAGAGCAGTCTTCGGGCTCACAAAGTTGTCCTCAGTGCCTGCAGGTAAATATCTCAACTATTTTCTCGTCTAATTAAGGCAAAATTGCTTTATCTATTAGTCATTATTTTGATACAGTTGCTGTTAAGTAGTGATAATCAAGATGCTGTTACTGATATCATTGTTTAAGTATAGTTGAAGAAAGATTATTTTCAATAATTGATTATCTTATTTAAGTCACTTAAAGAAATTTATTTTAACAAAAAAAATTTTAATACATTACATTAAAGATAACAATTTTCTTAGCATACTTTGATATTAAATACATCTTTCAATTGATTTATTATTAACTTTTAATTGTGCTATTACTCATTCATTCTTTTGTATCATAAACGATAAAACGTTTACAACTGAGTATAAATACTGATTTACTTGGCTGAATGAAATTCTTAATGAAAGTAATTAAATGATTCTTTAATCATTTTTTTTATCAAATTTTATTATGAATTTTAATTAATAATAGATCATTCATTTTACATAACTATCTATGAATTGGATTATCTCAAGTAATAAGAATTAAAATTCTAATTTAATTCACAAGTTTGTCAAATATTACATTTTTCAAATTTTTTCAATGTCAAAAATTATAAAAAAAGATGTATTATGTTCTTATAAATTGTTAAAGTTTGATGTGATATTTAAACTATAAACTTCTGAAATTTTTTAGTTTTGATATTAAACAATGATATTTTAAAGGATGTCCGAACAAAATTGAGTAATTCTACTTGATCCAAAGATAAATGAAACCTTATTTTTCTCTTTACCATTAATAATCCGTAATTTTCAATGCCTTTTCTTTATTCAAATATAACATTTATTAGAACATGGTTCATCAATTATAGTCGCTTGAATTTGATTTAATACAACTTTTTTATATTTGTAAAACATCCTTGAAAAATGTAAATGATCTAATTTAATTCCAATACTCCGCACTCATCCAATTATTCCTTTAATCTTGATCGCCAATCAATTGTTATTAATGCTTTAATCTAAGCAAGTAGACTGGCATTGATAATCATACAGTCTCTTGTCTTTTTTTACATCAGAGGATATTCAAGTGCATTGACCTTCTCTTCCGATACAACCGTTTATTGAATCGTTCCGGAGGAATAACGATGCACAATGATGCTCTGAAAAGTCCTGCATTTTGCGGACTTCTAACTAATCAATTTGTCACAAGGCATTGCTACTTCTTTTACCTTCACTTATTTTCAATGATACTAGACTCACAGTTTTTCTATTTATATCATTTCAGTCCCTTCTTCGAGAGGATATTTGCAGAGCACCCGTGCAAGCATCCGGTGATAGTTCTCAAGGACTTTTCTGGACGAGAAGTGGCTGCCCTCATTGACTTCATGTACCGGGGAGAAGTTCGTGTTGGTCGAGAGGAGCTTCCGGGTTTGATGAGGGCTGCAGAAAGTCTTCAGGTGAGAGGTTTAGCATCATCAGAACCACGTCCCGCTAGTCCACCTGACACGCCGGTGGAAACACCGACGGATCTTCTTCTTGGTGATCGCCTTACACCTGAGGCAACGCGACAAGAAAGTCCTGTAGATGATGACAATGTGTCAGATTCTGCAATAACGCCAACTAGAGATCGAGGGTTTATTCCTCGTGAACATCGTGATAGATTGCCTCATATGAGTCATTTAAATTTTTCCTTACGCGAATTAAGGGAGTCATGTAATTCACCTTTGCCAAGAAGAAAACAAGCAAGACCGAGAAGGAGGTCTGGCGAACTTATACCTCAAGACTTGAGCAAACCTCATCCACCTCCAAGTCCCAGTCCGCCGAGTGGATTGAATTTTGCCAGCAATCAACAACAATCGCAACAGCAACAACGACAAACGTCTCCACCAAATTTCCAGCATCAAATACAACAACCAACATTAAATCACAATCAACGTGAAGATATTGCGGAAAATTTATCTATGAAAAGACCTTCTTCGCCATCTTTACCACCTGTTCAAGGTATTAAGACTGAAAGTGAAGCAGCAAGCAGCCCCAGAGGATCACCTTTAACCGGCACGAGTCTTCATCCTGATAGTTCTATTCAAGATCTTTCAGCAGCGAGTTTACCTGCTATATCAACACTGTCTCTGACTCCTCCCCATCATCATAGTGAGTACCTGACAAGCCTTGGCCAATTGGCGGCACAATGGGCACCGAGTCACCCACAAAGTCAGCTACAGAATCCGTCGCATCATCCACGAGAAGGCAGTCCGCAGAGTCACAATAGAATGCATCCATTTCAACAGCAAGAGTCTGCTCTGACATCTCGCAGATCTGTCGCCGTGTTCCCGATGGACACGGGTGGTGGTCTATTTCCTCACGGCGGTGGACTAGACCGAGGATCATTTTTAGCCGATCTTCATGACAGTTTTAAGCCTGAGGCACTACACGGACTTTTTGGTGGCAATTTAATTCATCCCGCAGTAAAGAAGCAGAAAAAACATCGTGGTGATTCAGATGGACCTAGACGGTGGTCGGATCATACTCGAATGCAAATTACAAGGCCGAAAGGTCAACACAGTGCCCCCAGAGGTGGTCCTCCACGTTCTTGGACAAATGCCGAGTTGACTGAAGCACTTCAGCATGTCTGGAACAAAAAAATGACAACATCACAGGCTAGCAGAATATTTGGTATACCCTACAATAGTCTTTTGATGTATGTAAGAGGCAAGTACGGCAAAAGTCTCAAGTTGGAACAACTTCGGAGGGATTGCACCGGCGCGACGACTGGTGAAGTTATGAATTCTCTTAACAACAATGTCAAGGCAATCCAACCACCTCCACAATTGCCTCATCCTCTGGCGGGACTGACGCATCCTGAAGACGGTAGTTTTCCTCATCATCCACTTCTCAGTGGCAATCTTCCTCAGAGCTTTTTTCCGGACTTTAGTGCGACATTTCCTGTGCCCGTGAATATGGTACATCTTCTTCCACCAAGCGAACAAAAAGCTATTGAACCTCCAACTAATCCTGGAGGGATTTCTGAACGGGGTGGTGGCAGTGTGAGTGCTGGAAGTATTGGTGGTACAGGTGGTGTAAGTGATTTAACGCCATCGAGTAGATCACCTTCACCTGCTAACAATATCCACGAATCAATTCCAACGCAATCTGCACCTGCGTTGCTTCAACAAAACGGGTCGGAATGAGGAACGTGGCTTGACAATTGGGAAGCTGATAAGAGAAGAGTTAATTTATAATAACTAAACGGATTTAGTTGAAAGATTTATTCAAGTATTTAGTAATTATAAATAAATGTTATTAATAACTACTGAATAAATCGTTGAAAAGCACAAGTATTATCAATTGAATGAACCAATTGATTTATTTGGGCATACTTGGTACACATAAATAATTATTACAATCCTACCAGCAATATGTAAATCATAGTTATTAAATAAATTTTTTAGTTAAGATATTTAGATAAATGTAAATAATAAACAGTTGATAGAATGAAAAGAGAACTTGGATTCAATTAAATTAAAAAATGAATTGAATACATCGATCTCTTAACTTTAACATAATAATCTATCAAAAATATATTTGGTTGTCATTATTAAATTGAATTTTTCCGGTTACCTGTTTAAAAGGAATTATTAGCTTGATCAAAATATACACGTTGTTTCTATAACATATCATTTGGTTATAATCACCAAATTTTAGTTGACTTAATTACATATTGATTAAATAGATTAAAAGTTGGTCAGATAACGCACGAGGCGTCATTCCCAATCGGCATTGCGAGAGAACCTATTTTATTTCGTTGCATTTCATCAAAAGTTCAGTGAAGTGCAAAAATTTTAATAAAAAATACAAAAAAATTGAAGATTTTTTTAATAACATTGGTAAGTATCAATAATAACTTGTTGATTTCTCATGATTTATTTCTCGAAAGTGCTTGCTAATTTCAATCTATTTAATTATATTTCATCATTTCTCATTCCATTTTATTATTTTCCTTATGTATGCATATTGTACTCATTGTATACTGTCACATTCATGTCACATTATTCTTTTTATTTCTGTTTCACAATAAATGATATATTAAATTTTAAAACCCTTAGAAAACTTTTTCTTTTACCTCACGAACTTAAAATCCTAACTCCTTGTATTGGTAAACGCTTGAACCTCTAAAGAGCATATGAAAAATATATAATTATGATCAATTAATCGTTTTTTCTCATAGTCAATTGTATCACTTATTAAGACTGCTCATGAAAAAAATAGTATCAGTACGTAAGATATGTCACTTTGTATCTCAATGTCTATTGGTTGAGCTAATTACTTTCATGTATTGTTATGAACATTATTTTCTTAGTTAAACTAAAAACATGTACTGTCATCAACAGATTTTCTAATTATATCTTCATTTCAATAAATTCATACAATTAATGTGAAAATATTCTCGAATCAAATTTCACTTATGTCATTATGAATTGATACTATAGTCATTAAAATCAAGAATTATTTAATCAAACTAATGATCTTTTTGATTCAAATAAGTCTTCAGTCCGCCGGTGATAGTGATTTAGTAACTTTAACCAAATATAAATTGGTCTGAATCAATAAGCTAAGTATTGGTTGATATAAAGAAACTCTTTTCTCGTACGATTATTGTACTAATCCCCTCGGTTCGTGCTAATTTTTCGCGCGAGAATATATTTCTTTTTTTTCATGCATCCCATACCTATGAATTTTTAGTCTTCTTTTCATATTTTCGCTCGTTTCCTTTTCCGTATGACGGAAGAAAAAAATTCTTAACGGCACTCGCTTCTTCTCGCAGTTTATTTCCTTCCATTGAACCCTCACACGAGGTATTTTCTCGTCATTTCTCCAACCGTTTCAAAAGTTCCCTTCCAATTTAACCATTGCACGCTGTAGAGAACGACGCAAAGAGGCGCTTGTTTTTCTTCCGGTTACCACACTTTTCCCTCTTTCTTATAGATTTGGCTTCGACTCGGCGATCCTTCAACGAATCCAAGAGACATTTTCCTCTGATAAAAACTCTTTGACTCGGTGTATCCTTTACGTAAAGTCTCATTCAATTATTTTGAACGCGTGTTACTCTCATACCAACAACTTCAATGCAACTTCCCGATAGACTGATGATGATAATGTAAAAAGTCTTGAATTGTATTGTGGTACATACCTGGATACCTTCATCGAAGTCGTGGTTATTCACAAGGACTCTTTTTCATATAGTCTACCCTGAAGGGTGGAGATTGAGAAAAAAGTTTCTTTGTAACAACCAAGATTTGGTTACAGTTAATAAATTGCATACTTGAATACGGCGAAAATAAAAATTTATTTACTGAAAATAAATGATTCATTTGAGCCGTTTGATTCAGACAAACTTAATGGAAATAAACGATTAATTGATCATAATTACACATTCTTCATACGCAGTAATAGAAAAAATCACGTGACATAAATCAGTATACAATATACAATACATAAGAAACATAATAAAATGTCATGAGAAGTTATGATGTTAAAATATCATTGAATTGATTAAAATTAGCAAGCACATTCTGTCACCACTTTCGAGAAATAAGTCATTAGAAATCAACAAGTTATTATTGATACTTGCTAATAAATATTTCGTACAAATAATTCATACCAATTGACCACCTTTTAATCTATTTAATCAATATGTTATAGCAATAACGTGTATAGATTGATCAAGCTAATAGTTCTTTTTAAACAAAAAACCAGAAAAATTCAGGTACTCTTTTAAATCTATCAACTGTATATTATTTACAGTTATCTAAATCTTTAAATAATGCGTCTGGTAATAAGAGATAATATTAATTTATTTATAATTACTAAGTACTTGGATAAATTTTTCAACTAAATCTGTTTAGTTATTATAACTTAACTCTCCTCTCAGTGTGCAACAATGCAAAATTCTTAAATGTAAATAATATTTTAACGACTCGTTCATTCTTCATCTTATTATTATTAATTCACTGATTAATTGATTGATTGTTTTCTGTTATTTATTTTAGCGAAAAATTATGTGCAAATTATTAACGTTTAATCATTGTTTTGTTAGTATAAATCATTGTTTAAATTTGTAGAGTCGGTAAGAACAAAAGATTATTAAATATTTAATGTTTTTCCAAAGATAATAAGGGCAATTTTTTAGATACAAATTAAGATTTTTTTTATTTCTTTAACTAAAAAATAATTGTAAAAAAAAAAAAAAAGTTTTAAGAATCGATATTAAGAAAAAATGGGGCGATAAGGAATTTTAAATGATTTACCAAAAAAAAGTAAAAAAAAATATTTAGGCAAAGTCGCTGTAAAAAATAAAACAAATAGTAAAAAAAAAAACTAATAAACTCGTATGATCGTAGACACAGTTCGACAAAAAAAAAAAAAAATAATACAAAGTAAATAAATAATAAATAAAAAATTAATAATAAACCAATATTTCAACAACCAGACGGAAGCGCAGGGTAACTAACACATCAGGGATAGCCACAGACAAATCTACGATAGATAATTGATTGAAAAATGACAAAAGCTACATATTAAAAAAGAATTAAAAAAAAAAAAAAAGATTCTTATTAAAAAACAAAAAAAAAGGTAAAAAAGAAATAATTCATAAATCTATAAAATACATACGATTATTTCGTTGAGAATTTGTGACAGGATATTTGAAGGAAGAAACGCGAGTGGTATATAGAGAAATCGAGAAGGGGTGAGAAATGTAAAGAAAAGGAAAAAGGAAGAATATAAGAAAATGAGAGCGGAATATGACGCGCCAGTAGACGAATTATTTCAGAGCGTTATGCGATCGTGAATTCACATAGCAATCGGGATCGAGTGGAATCTATTATTAATGATTAAAATATAATGTAAACGATATGAATTAAAGAAAAATGGTTGGAGTGTATCGGTAAGATAAGAGATTTAAAAATTAAGTGATTTTAGAAAAGGAAAGACTACAGGCTTTTTTTAGCCCACAAATAAAGAAATGAAGCCTGTACAATACAAACTGATATTATTATTATTGATTATTAATTAATTAATTAACGAGATATATACATATAGATATAAATATATATTATTATTATTCTATAAACAGGGTGTTTAAAAAAATTTTATGTCCGCACGTATCAATCTGTACCGATGATTTCCGTCTTCCTTAATTCAAAAAAAAAATAAAAAAGATTTCTGATTATCGTTAATCGATAAGACTAAATTGAAGATGGATATATATCGGTACAGACTTGACGATTGCGGTTAATGACACTTTTTTTTTAAATCCACTCTGTCTGTCGAGAGATTACTTTGCGATGAATGAGAGTGTACGTGTATGTGAGAGGATACGATTGTCTGTAATAAGAGTGAGCGAAATAAGAGAGGAAGAATTAAATAGAGAGAAAGAAAAAAAAATACATAGACACATATGTGATAGGCACCATGTGCGGACTTCAGTATTATTTTGCAGTTAACGAGGGAAAAAGTAACGAGGCGAATGAATCATTAATACGTTAGTTAGACTTAAAAAAAAACTTAATGCCTGTTTCGTTGTTATATGAAATGGAGATAATTGTGAGAGAAAGAAATGATAAAACCCTTAGATAAAAAGTAAAAAAATGAAACAAAGTAAGAGACCAATAATTTCTGGGCGATAAAATATCGGTAAATTCGTGTTTGAAATATTGAATTTAACTTGATCCTTTATATAAAGCGCGAATATCTTTTCACCCTCGTGGCGCCGGACGCACGTCCTTTATAATTAAATAATTGACACGTGTAGGATTGTAAGTAGAAGTGCGATTGATTACTTTATTATTATCCTTATTATTATTATTCTTACTATTATGATTATTATTATTATTATCATTATTATTAATTAATTATTGATCAGTGTGATTATTCTAAGTGATGTAGATCGAAGATTATGAATGACTGACGAGAAAGATTAAAGTGTAAGAGTGTTAAAAAGTGTTAGCAAAAAAAATTTTCGTGCGACCGGGGGCCGAGGTAAAAACGTTGCCCAATTAAAATGAAAACAAATAAACACAGTTTCATTGTTAAAGAATGTGAAGAAAAATTAACAGAAAATAATAGCACATTGCGGACGCACAAGAGATAAAAAAACAAAGAGAGAATAAGAATGAAAGAAGGAAAAGGTTGTATTCGAAACGTTTTTTAAATATAATCCACACACAATAATTATTCCAATGAACCATCTAGACTGATGGTGCAATATATGACTGATTAAAAAAAAAACAAATAATAGCTGCCGGTAATTAGCTACCATATCGTAAATGATTGCTATTGTTAAATCTCGTTGCAACATATCATTACCTCTATCAATCGATATTTGTTATATTATATTTACTTATTCGTTTTATATTTGTTTTGGCGCAATGTTTATTAAGAAGATGTGTTGGATTAATTTTCAACAACAAAAGCTAGTTTTTATTTTAATTTTAAACGAATTATCATAATTAATTATTTGCAATTTATTATTGCATATTAGAGACAGAGAATGAATATTTGTCATTATCATAATTATTTTTAAAAAGTTTTTGTTGATGAAAATTAATACCTCATATCATTCAATCTCATGGCAATATTTTTAAAATGACTTTAAAGGCTGATTGGCGTTGAATGCCTATTTGCAATTATTATTCTAAATAGTGTGCTGCTATATTTAATAGTTATTATATTACAGAATAAACTGCCGGGAAGATTTTATTTTTTAGGTCAACTAAGTTCCTATACATAAACATATGAACAAATGGATTTTAAAATAGTTATGAATGTGACTCCGAAAGAAAATAAGTATTATCTGCTCGTTGATATACAGAATATTTACCGCTGTGCTAATTGATATAATATTTTTTGGTTTAAGTATTTTTTTTAAATGAATTATTCTTATGCATTCACAAATTGTACATATAATAAATGAAACAGAACGGGATGCGCAATTAATTATTTATGCGTAATATTTATATATACAACATATACATATATCTATTTATCTATAATTGCTGGGGATAAAATGAAATTGCAATTAATTGTTTATTCGGATACAACCTTAATTGAAAATCGATTGTGAACTTTACGATTATATTCATCTCTTATTCATTCAATGTTATTAGGAAAAAAATTTTTTATTTAAAAATTTCTCATTAGGATAAAAAGTCTGAGTAAATTCCAGTCTTGTCGATTGAGATTTCGTTGGGTACAAAACTCTAGGGAAGACTCGATGTAGAGATGCCGACTCAGAAGTCTACTACTCTCAGGCTCCCTTGAGAAATTATCTCTCGTCGATTCTTCATCTTGCCGACGTACGATAAAGCCACCAAGACCAAAAGAAGAGACGATAAACCGTAAAGTTCATTTTTCGATCGAGATAAAAGTGAGTCAGTTAAAAAGAAAAAATAGTGTATAAATGCAAAGTGGATAAAGAAATGCATGAACAGATGAAATAGAGTTACTTGCATCGGTTGTGCCGTTAATGTAGTTCCTAAATCGCCCTAGCCTCGTAATAAAAACATAAAAAAAAAGATTTTTTTATGGTATCACGATCATTTTACGGATTGTGACCTGAATGCAACGACAAATAAATGATTTGTACGATAATTAATTAAACAAAAAGCAGATATAAGAATGATTATTTAAATATGAAATAATAATTAAAAAATGGATGATTGAATATAAGGAAAGCCAGCCCATTGCAGAAATATATTATAATACAATATATTTATATTACCAATTACTGTGTACCATAAAACAATTATAATACTTATAATTATATTATACAGAGAACCGCCGCCACCCAGTATATTTTTTACAGGTTTACATTATTGTATTACAGTTTATAATGTTTGATATACATAAACAATAATAATTACAACAGTGATTTTTCGGCCTGAAAATTGTTAATAAAAATAATGAAGGCCACCGTGAGACAATTTTTATCGCGTTTAATGTAACGCGTTAACTACATTTAATAATTAAACAATAAACAATATTTAAATATTAATCAATAAGGGTAAAAGTGCTAATCGAATTTCGACACTGATCATTATATTTCCGCGCCTCAACTTTAACTGCAATTACTCAAATCCCTGACTTTTCAATTGCAAAGCATCAGGGACCAATGATATCTATTTTTGTCACAATATATTTATACAATAATAAGTATTGTAATAATAATTAATAAATGATATATATTATTATAAATAAATAAGTAAATAAATACTTCTTTTTCCCGTTACATCTGCAGTTTGATATGATAATTATTACAAGTAATAATATGATAATAATAAACAAAGTTCTCGAAATTGGTAAGCACTTTTTAGCCCTAATTGATTTTTAAACGATGGATGCTACATACTTGTGATACGTTTTACTGCTTATACTGGTTATAAACTACAGAGACTTCCTAGCTGTTTCTTCTCTTTATTGTATAATGATGTAATACATTTACAGTTAGGGAATTAACGGCGACACTAGTTCACTCACGCACTCATTAATTCACAACGTTTATAAAAAAACAAACGAAGATTTATTGTCGATTTATATTTAATTAATTAACTTTACTACCAATTGCAGTGATTATTGGAAATATTATAATTGTAACATGAGAATGATATGTAAAAAAAAAAATAATAATTAATGTGTCAATTACGAGGCTAGGGACGACGATAGTTTACCTTAATTATGTTTTTTATATAAATTATTATAATTCGTCCTTTATTTCTCCTACTCTTACCCTCTTTCCTTTTATTATAGTTATTATGATCATTATTATTATAATAATTATTATTATTATATTGTAATAAAATTATTAATTGTAAATCACAGATACACACATTTCCCTCGAACCCCTTCCACCCTTGTACTCTTTACCGACCCCCGATTACCATGAGAATTATCTATATTAATCCCAAAATAAACTGTAAATACCAATTGTAAAAAATTTCATGTGTTTATTTATTTAATAATTACCAATACACCTTTTTATTCTATTGCTATAAAACTATTTTATCATTTTTTAAATAATAAAAATAAATGTTTTATATATTCGTGATTGTTTATTGTGTTTAAAATTATAAATAATCTATTTTTTGATCAATTGATATAAATTATTATTACATTATTCAATCATTTTGCTATTTATATTAGGAAATAAAAATTTTTTTCTATCTACAATTATTATTCATAATAGTGATGTAATTTTTAGAATATAAAATTTTTTATAGTAAATAATCATTAATAAATTATTTTTTACATCAGGCTTTTATATTTAAATATTTTTAAAACACTTTAATCAGATAAAAATAAATCCATTATTAAAAGTAGAAAAAAAATATCTATCTCACAATAACTGTTAAAAGCACTGTCGATTTATCGTGAGCATTTAAAGTTAAAATTAAAGAAAAGCATTTCCTGTGCATCAAATAAAGAAAAAAATAAATAAATAAAGCAAAATTAATAATTGGTAAAAAGACGTACTTAAAGTAATGTGAAAGGCAATGTTGAAAAGGCTTTTTATATAGGAGCAAAAAAAAGGGAGAATAAATACTAAAATACTCTTTAAGTAAATGCATACAAAACTAAATGAAGATTGTGAAGAAAAAATAAAAGTTGGAGGATTTATTAATTTTAATAAATGGTTTCAGCGTTGGAGATGATGGTAGAACGAATGTAAATGTGTTAATAATGTTAAAAGGTTGTGAGTAAAAAATGTGTAAAAAGAATAACTTGTATGTTATGAGATATTCTCATTGCGTAGATCATCATATACAAAGTTGACGATAAGTTTCGATAATAAAAAATAATAAGATTCAACGATAAAAAAGATATATATCGTGGATGGTTGGATGAACGGGTAGAGAAACCTATCATTAAGAGCGATAACAGAATTATCGTTTCACGTATATGTATACGATCGTGGCGAAATTTTCGGAGCGCCGGGGCAATTACGTGGTGATCGGTTGAACGTTCGTTCAATGGTCCTAGCGTCAAGCGAGCGCAACGATCCTGATCGATACGCGATAGAATATGGCTTTAAGAATAAGAAAAGGAGAAAGAAGAGAAGATGAAGAAAAAGTGAAACAAGTGTGTAGAGAGAAGAAGATGAAACGAAGAGAGAGGGTGCGAGGATGAGTCCGCATGGCCTCGGGCTCCTGTCTCTCATCGATTGATGAGCACTCGTTTCAAGCAATTATTGTTATTCTGATTACATAATAAGCCAGATGAAAAGAGAAAGAGAGCAACGATTGGATTGTGTACTAAGAAAAGAGACAGCTAATTCTCTCTCCAAGAGGAAAGCATAATTCGAAAAGGGCTCTGAGAGCCTGGTTCCGCGAATCCTTCGCGTAATCGATTCCGTCATGTCGCGGGACCACCCGGTACGGCCCTAATAAATAAGTAATACATCGCTCGAAACAGTGAGCATCGCAATACGACCGCCAAAATCACCACGAATCTTCTATACTCTTTGCACTCGCTTATATTTCTAGTCCTTTTTATCATTACTCATCTCAATGCATTTTAAATACTTTGCCAAGTTCGTGAGAAAAATTATTTCAAACACTGACAAACAATTTACCAGTCAGTTTATTTCTGAAATAACTGAATACATTCTTGAGTTTACATTCATAAAAAATATATTTATCTTCATTTTTATTCATTATTATTATTTTTTTTTCAATTTAAATAATTATTGGACACTATAAGAATTGAATATATTAAAAATATTGTTGATTAAAAATTATCATGCATTATTGATGTAATTCTTCAATACATTTGTTTAATTTTAAAATAAAGTATCACTATTTTTATGAAGTCGATAAATTTTATATTTAGAATTGATTGAATAAAATTAATGTTTAATAAAAGAAAAAAATCAAATTTAGAATTCTAGAATTATTTTTTAGTTTTACATGATTGAATTCTAAAAATGAATCTGTAGAATATAAAACTTTTGGAAACTTTTAACTAGGTCTGCAAATTAAAACTAGGTTGAAACCAATTAAATTGGATTTCTCACAAAAACGTTGAACCTTTCAATCATTAATGTATCATTTTTTTTAGTATTTAATCGTTTTTCTATCATTTTGTTCAACACCAATATCTTGATAAAATACTTCTAGTATTTTTTAAAATTAATTCGACGTTTCCTGATTTTGATTATCCTTAAAATATTCTCAAAAATGATCTCCAGCATCTTGAACCAATTTATTCTAACTTTCATTGCTCAGATAATTTAATTCATTTCTTTTAACTCTCTACTTTCTGAATCTCAGTTTGTTTATCAAGTTAATCAATTATTAATATTTAATCATTATCATATTTTTTATGTTATTTAATATTTAAAGATGTTCGTAGTTGATGTCCGACATTGTACAAAACATTTGTTCTTCTTTCAACATACCATGTACCATATCCTAAATTTTATACAATACTCTAGCGCCTCATCCCTGTTCACACAGGATCCCCATCACTTTCTCGTTTATGCATCCGACTAACTGGACACAAGACACGATTTTTAAATCTCATATTCCAACGACCTTACACGACCGGACCTCAAGCCAACGATGTTCTACACTTGCAAGGTGTCAGAACTTGTGTTATACTCTGTATTAAGTATCGAAATGTTCATTAACTGGAAGAAGGTCTTCCTCTGCTTCTACTGGATTTTCGTCACACGATACCTTCCTTTATCTTTTTTCTTTTCTTACACGTCATTGACTAAAGGATTTTTGCCCTTCCTATCCCTTTCCCTCTGTGTTATACTTACAGATTATTTTATGAGAAAAATTCCATTTTTTAGTTATGTTTACTTACTTTATTCGTTTTATTCCTATCTTTTATGCGATTTTTTAGAGCATCCTTTAGTGTGTGATGAAATTATACTGGAGGTTTTACATTAATGTAAAGGTTTTAGTCTGTTTGAAATTGAAATGAAGGAATAATTCAGAGGGATAATGTTATATTTATTATTAATGTACCAAGTTCTTATTCGAAATGGTCTATTAGGTGTTTATAAAAATAGTGATTGTGAATTGTCTTGAGGAATAAATTTTTAGCTTTGATATTTTTATTGATTTAAAATTTTTAAAAGTTTTTTTTTACAAAAATTTCATTCATTTATTCATTTCAATGTTTTAATAACTACTCATTGTTGATTGATGCTTGATATATTTTTACAAACAGATATTCATTTTAAATATTATGTAGACTGTCAATAAAATTAGAATTCGAGTTTTTTAAAATGAACGAAATATCAAGAACATTTTAATAATATTTAGAGTTAAATAAATATTATCTTAAACTTGAAATTAAACTTAAATGTTTTTTTTTCGTATGAAAAAACTTCTACTAATAATAATTTTATTAGAAAAAATCTGTTGAATATTGCCAATAAATACACAATTTCTAGTTTACAGATATTTCATCTATTTTAAAATCACATTTCAGTCTAAATTCATATCTGAACTGGTATTCTTTATGCATCAACGTGCAGATAATAAATTAAAAAATTTCCCCCTAAAAAATATGATAAGCAAAGGTAATTTATTTTTATTCACATTTGCGACTTCTCTCATTAAAAGTTTCCACAAAATATTTAGTTATAAGTTTTATTTATTTTATATATCATTTTTATTTTGTATCTCAAACAAAAATCCTTTCAATTCAACATAGAAATTTTTTTGCTTCAATCAGAACGCTTAATAATATAACTACAAAGATATTTGTTACATATAATGATTGTTATTATTTAACAGACGTGCTCAGACGACATGTGACTCACGGTGTGATTTCGTTATAAAGACTATTTGTGAACATTCGTCGAAAGTGAACACGAGAAATGGGAGAAACGTCTTTCGTTGGCGTGGCCAAACTCGTAACTCTCTTTTCACGGTCAACAAAATACCAAAGTGATACATGGTTAAATTTTTTCAACTATAAATATTCAAATTTATCGTCTCAAACAGGAGGAAGTAGTTACCAAGTAGTCTACTATTTTAAATAATTTACTGAACTCATAAGAGGGACTTTTTATATTTCTTTCAACCTTTGTATGTTACTATTCAGCTCTATACTCACTTGCACCTTTTTAAAACGTCATACAAATGAGTACATGCAGGGCAGAGAACGAACGTAAACATCCAGAATGGAAATTTATGTGCTGATATATGAGCCGTTTGACCACTCAAAGCGACCTCGAACTTTGTTTTTTTTATGACCACGAGTTACTTTTTTTCTAAGAGTCAGGCATGTCAAAAACCTCTGGTATATGCCAAAATATAATCTTCGAGGGTTACAAATGAATGTTAAATAGACTTTCAAGTTGTAAAAAGCATCTTAAATTGATGCTTAAACAATCATCTATACTTTTTAAATTCTTAAAAAAAGTTTTATTACAATAATTATTATTGAAAAAATAAAAATGTTATTTCAAAAAATGTCACTTTCTAGTAATAATGACAGAGTGAAATGATATAATACATGAAAAGAAAGTTTTTAAAGCAAGAAAAAAATGTTTTTCCGTGAGGGCGAGTCTTGAAAATCATGAGCACTTGTCACATCATCGTGGAAGAGGCTTTTCGTGAATAGTGGGGAGAGATATAGGTATAGGTTCCCACACCGCAGGGCATGATTTATCGGCCTGCCACCCGAGCTCGCCGCTGTCATCATCTTGGTACCGTGAAACGCCGGTCCTTCAGCATCTTCTCTTCCCTCTTCTCTTTTTTCTTCATTCACGACCCCTTTTTCAAACATTATGACGCTTTTCCATGCAAAAAAAAATGTCTACTTCATCACGGTATTGAGACAATTTTTTGTCCAACAAAACACAAAAAGTATAACAAAGAAAAAAGGGAATAAAAAACTAGGCAAGTGATTTATTTTTCTTAAAGATGGGTACTTGAAGTTTGAAGTCTGACGAGTGAGCGCAGTAACTACTTAAGGAGTAACGGCCGATGATACCTTGACGTTCAGATGATCCATAAGTGAAATACAATAAAGAGTTTAAAGTGTATATGTGTAAAGATAAGATGACTAAAATAAAGGAGAGAAAAAGGATGCAATACAGAGATTTTAAGATGGAGACGTAGGCCGGCAGCTCGTAAAAAGTGCCCCTCTCAGATGAGAGTTCATGAATATAAATTTATGATAAAGCATAAATGAGAATTTCTTCGGGTATCCTGTGCGCGCGGGCCCATTGCCTCTCTTTCAGGCTTCCCACGTTTTTTCGAATTTTAAATTGCCCACCCGAGGTATATACCATGGGACTCCTGCACGTCGATATACTTTACGAACCAGTGGAGATGCTTTACGACTTGACTAGAGTCGATACTTTATATTGTAGTACATATGTAGTGAGAAGCCCAAAAGTGGTCGATCGTATCTTCAGAACCCTTTTGCCTCGCGTGACGCTGAGTGATTACTACGAAAAAAATATCAGACGCGTGCGCGCGCTCCCCCGATTTTGTTTAAACCATCATCTACATTTCCCTTTCATTCTCTTTCTTTAAATACATTTTAACAAAAACAAAAATCCATACTCAAATATCTACCAAGCGAGTTAGTTAATTCTTATCAATTATCTTATTATTTCCATTAAATAATCACAGTCATTGAATTATCTAAATTAGTATGGAGAAACATTTGCTAAGTAATCGCTTTAAGACAGACATATTGAGCACGTGTTAGTTGCAGTATATAGCTTGCGTTTATACTCTTAATCGGTAAACGGGTAAGCTGGCTACTGGCGTGCGTGTGCGGCTTCGGGTATCAGAGAGTAGCTGGCCCCGTGTAGGGAGGAGAGAGACCATAGTGGGGTCGCGACACACCAACGTGTGTTGAGTTAACGCGCACACGGGGGATAGTATAACGTCATCGTGTGCTTCTCTCTATCCAGAGAACCAAGAAGGGGTTTGTCGACGACTTTCGCCTTGATTGCACCGACATCCTCAGTCTCTTCAAGTCCTTTGCCAACGACACATTCATACACTCAGTGTTTTATTTTTCACTTCTTGCTTACTTATTTACTTAATGTGACATTTTTTTTTTTTCATTTACTGTTTTTGTTTTATCAATTGTTTGTTGGATTTCATGGAGACCAAGATGTTGATTAAATTAAGGTTTTTGCTCATTGTGACACTCATTTTGACTCAACGAAAGCATCAAGGTGGTGCGCGAGGTGAAGATGCTCTTCAGATTAGGCAAACGTTGACTGGAAGTTCTCGATCGAGATCAGAAAGCATCAACAAAACGGATATGTTATATCCTGAACATCAAATACCGGCTACTCTTCAACCTGGCAATCCATCCAAGTGAGTTCAATGTTTAGTTTATGAATGTGAAATTGTAATAAAGGTTTATGATAGAAGCATCTAAAGATTCTTCCAGGTATTTTTCATCATTTTTTTACATTTCAAATGATTTTGATGTCAAAAATTGGTCTTTTTAATTCATCAATTCTAGTTGGTTTTCAATTTTTTATTAATTACATTCACTTAGAACATGAATCTATGAAGATATTTTTTAGATGCTATTCAAAATACACCTCAATTGTTTTTGTATCATTTCAAAGAGTCTTAATTATTCATGAGAAACATTCTATGAGTTTTCTATTTTTTTCAAGTGGAAATAAAAAATAAATGAAACTTTACAATTTTTCATTCAAAGTACTAATTATAATTAAATCCATTAGTTGTAAATAATATATTATTTTTATATGAATAATAATCAAGATTTGAAATCATTCTACTTCAATACATTTTTTGCATCATCATTCATGGAAATCATCAATAAAACTACAAATTAGACAAGTAATTATTGAAAAAAAGAACCTATAATAAAAGTCTAATTAATAATCTACTGTTCTTTTAAATAATTAAAGATTCTAAAGCTTCTAATCAAAAGTATCAGAGTTGAAATGAAATGACTTTACTTAGGGTGCATTTCAACCTGAATAAATTCTTTATGCTATTTTTTAATAATATATATATAAATATTTATCCACTTTAATTTTCTAAGACTTACTTATCTTCATCCAAACTTCATAAATGGTCAAAACTCAAAGAAAAAAAAACAAGACATAAAGTTAAAGTACTCGATCAAAAGATTGATGATGATGATGATGCAGATGCCTAAAACACCTATAGCCGTTTCTCAAATCCTATATACCCAATTCTGACATTTGATAATCTCATCTTGATATTGGTCGTGATATATTAAATGGTGTGACAGAATTCTCAGCATATTTAAGTTGTCTCGACGATATGCGCGTAGCTGGATTTAGCATATGGGGGTCGTGAACACGACCCCAGACGCCGCGACGCCAGCATTGTGTCTCATACGCTAATTTTACAATGGCGACACACGTGCAGCAGTAAACTATACATCCCGACGATGAAGAAAATTTTTTTATCCATTTTTTATTCTCTATTTGTCCTCTTCCTTAAGTTGCCAGCACCAGCTAAAATGTCGGAACGTTTAGACTTCCAGACGCTTTGGCTACTTGCCGCGAAAAAGCTGAACTCCTTCCGGCCTTCGACGACTTTATACAAAGCTATTCTACTTGACATTACACTTCTTCTTGTTCTCTTCCTGTGGCATTTTCGGCTTAACTTAAAGACGAGAGAGATTAGGGCGTTTGAAAGCAACTTGAACGATCGTTTCCCCTTCAGCTAAGTTCCTTGTGTTGGCTATTATTTGTAAAATACGAGGAGCGCAACAGCCCAGACGTCTCGTGACTCAGGACCACCCAAACTCCAATAAACTCTTTTCTCTTTTATTCGTTTATTAAACTAGGCCACGAATTTTTAGTTTGTCATTATCGTATCCAGGTTGCTGCTCACCATTTAACTCGGGATAAACTGACCAATACAATTCTAGAAAATGAGCTACTGAAGAAAGCTCTTGAAATAAATGCCAAACTAGGTTTAGGCAAAGCCAAATTATAGTTTAGTTGATTGATGGATTAGTCTATTGTTGTGATCATTTCTAAATACAACACTAATGTTCTTGGTAAGATTTTTAAACCCAATACTTATGTAGTAAAACTGTTTGTATCCTCAATTGCTTAAGTATTTTAGAACATTCTTCATACATGTTATTGATTAGCATCAGTCATAAGTTAATATTCTGAGAAAAAGAACTGTTTGCTGCTATAAACTGGTCAGTAAATCCTATTCAACACCAGAATGGGCTCTCTTAAACCCCTCTAACCATTTTATTCCACATCTTTTCGAATGGTAATGTCATACTGGATGCAGCTGATGTCATTACAGGTTTTATTATCTCAGTCATCGCGATGGACATCCTTTAACACTCATTGTTACACCTTGTGCTGGACCAATCGCTTGGACTGTTACTTGCTTTGAACCTCCTGTTGATAATCGTCAAAGTGGAGCATCTGAATGTAAGTTTGTCTTTCAAATAACATACTTTAATTTTAATTTATATAAAAATTCATAACGATATTGTTTAAAATAAAATATATATTATATTATTTTAAACTTACACTTAGATATTGATTCTTTTCAACTTCGTTGTTTAAAACTGCATCTAATCTATAATTCATTATAGTGATCATGAAACTGTGTGTTTTGAATCACCTACTTACAATGTTATCTCAATCTGATTTATTTAATAGATAACAATAATAAATGTTATTCAGAGTTTCAACTGACCCATTTCTAGCCAATTTATAAATAAGAAATAACAATTAGAAGCTTCATGGAAAAGCTTTTATTTATGAAACAGCTTGAATATAAAATTAATCAGTCGAATATGATTATAATCAAAGCACAGACATCATCTAATAAAATTACATTTGTCAATTAATATAGATTATAAAAAATAAACTCTATCAACTATTTATTAATTTCTAACAAGTATATCATAAAAAAATTTCAATCAAAGAAACTTCTTCTTAACTCATTTCATGACATTAATACATTAATTATCCACATAACAGTAGATAGAAATATTAATAAATAAAATAATCAGGTTTAGGTGATGATTCCAAGTAACTTAAATAAAACCAGATGGAAATAATCTTCAGATAAAATAATCTATTTAATCATGTGATAGATGAATTATAAGTAGTTAACCTTCTTTTCCATCTTTTTATTAATATATTTTTTTTAATAGCAATTTAACGCGAATGATTTTCCTGTTTGTTATATCAGCATTGACACGATGGCCCGTAAACGCTCTCATTCCGGGATCACCGTTATTCAGCTACGAAGGCGATGAAGCGCAGAACTTTACGATTCCAAGAGTACGTGCGGGACTTTATAGGCTTGAGATAAAAACTAAGACAGATGCTTACAAGATCGATCGATCGCCGAAGACGGTGTTGCTCTATGCGACCTCAAGTGCTCTGGATCATCTTCCAGTGTCGTATGAGAGCACTAGAGGAAAGAAACACCGAGCATTACGCTTCCAACCACGTAGAAGTCGACGTAGACTGACAGTTTCATGGAGTAAAAGGTAAAAAAAAGCCTTTTTTCAGTAACTTCTAACTTGTTTAGAGAACGAAAAAAAATTGAAAGAACATTTTTTGCAACTCCAACAGCCACGTGGATCCACATATGTCGAATTACTGCTTAGCTGTAACATCTGGCACAGCAATGCATCCTCCAACCCTTTGTGCTGCTCAAAATGTCCTACAGATTCATTCTCGACCTATCAAAAGTGGTGGATCTTCTAGAGAATATCAACATCGTGGAGTTCCTGAAGGTCTTCACTGCTTTAATCAAACTAAACTTACTCTTCATGGTCTAAAGTACAACACGACATACGATTTTTCTCTTTATGTGGTTTGTATCAAACAATTTCGTTATCTTATTCACCATAAGGAGGGAATAAATTGATATTATCAGTATTTTTAAATGCAAAGGTTTTTTTTTATTAATATAGATAAGTGCACGAAATAATGTATCCACCAGGATATCCACGGAGTCATTTAAATTTCGAAAAACTCCAGCTCAAATTTTACGAACTGACCGTTATGTAACGGCGAATCTTCGTAAATATGATGGATTCATAAATTTTCAATATCAACCTCCTTATAACGGCACGACGGAGTTTCATATTTTACCGTGTGGCGGAGGGATAGTTAGAGCTAAGCTTCGAGGACCATCTGGATTTATGAAGGTATTTCATTTGCCAATTTCACTTTTTTAAGTGTCTAATTTTTTCAATTTTTTTCTTCCTCATCATGGTATACTAAAACAATGATCGAAATGAAAATTTCTTTAAGATCCTAAATACTAATGAATTACTCATTTTCGCGTTAAAAAATTCATTATAATTATTCAGACAGATCCACTTACTTAATTAAATGGAAATTAATTAGCAACTTTAACTAATTGATTGTTGATAAAAATTTTATTTTAATAAAAACATTATCAATTAAAAATTAGAATAAATGATCTTAAAGTAAAGAAAAAATGTAATATTTAATTTAGAAAAAAGAAGTAGTTGGCCACGCATCCTTAAAAGCACCCTCGTTAGAGCCAGGAAAACGATACATGCTTGGAATATACGCAACTCCACAGGAATTAATAAAAGTATCATCAGTCAAGGTCTTGGCAACTCAAGAAGGTGCAATTCTATATCCAGAAGTAAGTGAAAATATTTCTCATTACTGCAATTAACATTTTAATAAAGACAAAAAATCATTTTATGTTTACAGGTACCTTCGAAGAGTACACCAAGAGAATATCGATCTTTGAGAAAGTGTCATGAAGTAACAGTGGGCGTAGAGCCAGCAGGAGCTGCAAAATATTGCGTTCTAGTTCGTGAACTCCGAGGCTCAACTTCAATGAATGGAATAGCAAGTATTCCAGATCAGTGTGGTCTTCATCGTCGTCGTAGATCAGAATACACACGCGAAGAATGTGAAGAAAAATTGAATCCTACAGAAAATCGAGCTCTTTTATTCACCATCAACAGACTCCAACCAGGAAAAGCTTACATAGTTCAAATAACTGCTCAAGTTCAAGGTCAATCATTGTCGTATCCATTAATAGGAGTGCGTACTCGGAGAATGTGTCAATCTTAAAGGAAAAATCTTCAATCCCCTTTTGTACATAGAGTGTGTATGCCTGTGTGTGATGAGTGTAAAAAATGCGTGAACGTTTGTCATCATAATTAATTTCCTAATTGCTGTATTTTTGTACTTCATTGATCGCTATCGTGATCATCAATCGTATCGTAAATAATAATTATCATAATAACAATAGTAGTAGTAATCATCAACAGTTTTAGAAAATAAGATAAATTATAAATCAATCAAGTAAGATAAGATTTAATAAATAATAAAACCAACGTCACTGTTCATCCAAGCATGGAGTATAAACAAAGGCAAAACCATATGTCACCCAGAAGTCCTTCATGTCCACTGTATAGCATAAAACATCGGTTATCAACCATCAAACCTACAGACCATTAAAAGCCACGAATCTCTCCAGTCTTAACTTACACACAAGTGTCTATTTCGGGATCGTTTACGTTAGGAATATTGCGTGGATGAGAGTTGGAACGCAGAAATTACAGAAAAGAAGAGTTCAAGTGGCAAAAATGAACGGTTACTTTGAAAACGATTTGGCAAGGCTTTCAAGTGACTTTAGATTAGTTTTCCAAGTGATTCTCTGGCCTTTGATAATCATCGGAGTGATTGGAAACGTGGGAGTTTTGTGTTGCATTTGTTTTTCAACCAGGAAGAGTAGTTCATCTTTCTCTCTAAAACCCTTCTACAAGATGTCTTTGGTGTCCTTGGCCTTGGCAGATCTTTTGTTATTAGGATCATCGGGAACAAATGTCCTGGCAACCGTTACCAACAAGACACTGCTTTGGAAGCTATCCAGCTTAGGCTGTACATTGATTCCATATTTCCAGACAGTCTCCATGCTCGTAACATCATTAAACTTGGCAGGAATTGCTCTAAATCGGTACTCAGCAATTCAATCTAAGCATTCACTATCACAAAATTCTACAGGTAATTTGGTAGCTGTAGGCTCAACCATCATCGTCTGGAGTGTTGCGTGTAGTTCGTCTTACCCAGTTTTGGAGATTTATACAACAGAAACTGTTGGTGTAATAAACAATTCAACAATATACACGTATGTTCAAACTGTTGAATTTTACTTCTAATTATAATTCTCATGTGTTTACATCGATTGTTTCTATTTAATACGCACAGAGGAACTTTGTGTGTGACGGATCGTCATGCAGCTGCGACGGTTTATACTGCACTCTTTGCTGTCATTTTTGTCCCTCTTACAACAGTGTTCATCCTTGTCTACATTCTCTTGGCTTTAAGCATTCACAGACGAAAATCTCCGGGGGAAATCCGACGCAATCAGCCTCAAATAAGTCAAGACAACTCAACTGGTAACAAAAAAAATAATAAATCTCAAAGATTATTTTTATTTCTTAAAGCTTAAAAATATACAATAATTTTTATATTCATTTTAGTTAATAAATAGTTTATAATTTTTTTTTTAATTATTAATTTTTATTTATTATCCTTTGCAGCTTCTACAAATACAACAATCAAATCTGTGACTTGGATGAAAAAAACACCAACTCCAATTCATATAATTCGGAAACGTCGAACTGTGAAAGTAATTTTAATGCTAATTGGTATTTTTAGCTTTTGTAGATTACCACAGTGGATATATCTACTAGTTAAATTACACATCACATTGTCTGGTAACTTTTGGTGGCATTTACAAGTTGTTTTGACGTCTTTATCACTTTTAAACGCAACAGTTCATCCGTTTTTATATGCATTTTTGAATGAAGCTCTGTCGTTGGTTTCGTGGATTTATTCTCTCTGTTGTGCACGAAATAAATCAATGCCAGTGAGTCAAGAGTCTAAGGAAGTAAAAGAGGGAAGCTTTTCTGCAAGTATCAAAGTACCTCGAGGTCCTTATAGTCCCTAATTTTTATTGTAAGCTCATCCAATAAATCTTTACTAATTTCATCTTTGTAAGCTTTTAATCAATTTTAATTGAAAAATCTTTAAAATTTTAATAATAAATAATTCGATTAATTAAACTATTTCAATAAGTTATGTATGAAGCAGTTAAAGTACATAAAAAATAAATAAAACTTGAATGCAAGTTAAAAATTATTCAAGGTCCTTACAATTCTTTATCATTAATATGCCATCTCTGCAATTAAAATCTACAAAATTAATAGCTAAAGATGAACATAAATACAACAATATTTGTAATAAATTTTTAATAAATTTCATGACTTTATTATTATAATTCAGCTTGTATAAGCCTTTTAAGTTGATCTCCAGGACTTTGATGAGGTTCGTGTTTGAGTAAATCAATCGCACGTTCTAAATGAAGCTTTCTCTCTTCCCCAGGGCATGAAGCAAACTCTCTTAAAGCAACTGCAGTATATAAGGCAAGTCGAGCGCCATAAGGATCTAGGACTGATGTTGTTTGTAAGATTCGCTCGCACAATTCACGCTTTTTCATGTTGTCAGGGGACTGTAGTTGAATAAGTGAGTGAGCGACGGCAATGCAATGTTGGTGTCCTGGATGCAAAAGTACTGACAGTCTAGAAAAAAAAATAATTCATACAAAAATTGATAAAAGAAATACTCTTCTTTTTAATTAATTAAAAAATTAATCAATAAAATACTTTGAATGTAAGTCACTGAGAACTGATTCTTTGGCAGTTGACATTGCATTTTCGACTTCTTCACCCAATCTGTCAACTAGTTGAAGAACTTCATCGGACGTTAGTACTCCTAGAATGTTGATCGTTAGATATTAATTTAAAAAATTGAGTTTAAATAAAGAATATATGATTAAAGTTTTTTCAAGTAACTCTATATCTTCAGTAAAGAGTCTTTTTGAAGGTACTTGATAATATTATAATTCTTTTTTGTTTCCATTTTCATTTTTAACTTTCATTATTTCGTTACGTTCTATTTAACTTGAATAAAAACTTGATGATTAATTCGCATAAAAAAAATTCTGAAACTCACCAGGACATGAATTACAAGACCACTTGGTATCCAGGTCGAGAGGATCCTTTGGGAGAATTAAACCAGGACCACAAGGACATCTTACAGTTCCAAGATGACTATTTAGTTCCGTAGGATCTTGACAACGTTTACAACGACAAGAGAAATATTTAGTAGCCAAAAGATGCTCCCGACGAGCTCGAGTTGTCCAGAGAACATGAGTATACGTGGTACTTAAGTGTTCTCCTCTAAGATTTAACAAAAAAAAATACTTAAAATAACTTTAACAATATTCAATGGAAAATGAATAAATTTAATAAATATTCTTTTAAAAAATACTAGATATTTCTTAAATGTATTTAAATTTTTGCTTTACTTCATCAAAGTTTAGAGAAGAAGTATAAAGTGAAATAAAAAATTTTATTTCGGTAATTACTTACTTTTTTATTGGTCGTGCTGCTCTTATAATAATTTTTGGTCTACTTTTGTTGTCAAGTACGAAATTATGACGAGTATTAGCAAGACATGAATGTTCCAGGAGACAAGCGTTTTGATAAATAGCAGCAGAGCCTTCAGGAGGGTTAGTCTCCAACGCATTAACATCAATCAGGCCGCAGATTTTATTAAGAACGTCTGGAGACATGGAGAAAGCTTCTAGAATAGGTTGAAGTTGTTGAATAATATCTTGAGTCTCTTCATAAGTTTCAGTACCCGGTCCACGTTTGTCTTCATGACTTTCAAGAGAAGAAAGTGCTTCCCATCGACTAGGGTAACGTTTTTTTAATAAAATCATACGTAAAGGTAATAGAATATCACATCTAGGAATGATACGAACTTTAGCTAGAATTTTACACTCAATGGCATGTCGATTAGCATCCACTAAACCATCGCAAGATACTTTGCATGCATACCAAGAACATCCTGGACACCTGACAGCAACATTTTGATTTCCACATCCAACGCAAACACGTTTGTCAGAGTGTAGAGCTGGCCCCCAGATAATTGGAGCTTCTGTAATGATCAAATCACCTGCCTCAAGATTTCTAGTTGCTATGAGATGCTTGCCAAGTTCCTCATTTTCTTCAATTTTCCATGGACGACATGATAACTTATGTCTAGACCAATCATCCTTTTGGTGTGTTGAGTTGCAGTAAAATTCTTCCTTACATCCTGTACATCTTAGATCAGCAGGACTTTTACAAACAGCACAGACACCAGACTTGTCAGTAGATGCTTGCATTGGAAATTTTATTCTTTGAAGAGTAAAGAATAGAATAAAAAGAAATAGGTAAAAGAATTTATTATGAGCTATTCACTTAGAAGAAATTGTTGGTGCGCGGAGAAGTGCGTTGACTCTACTGGCGTGATAGACCGCGTTGATGGTAGGGTGAGTTTAATTTTAAGTAAACAGAAATAGATGCTGTCGCTGAAACATTTGAGTGTTGAGGAAGATCTAATAGATCTGGATTGACATTAAGGTTCCGTAAGAGGAATGGAAAAATGTTAAAAATATTTTTTAGAAGTATAATAGATAAATAATGAAGTTGAAAATTTTTTTCTATGAGCATAGTAGGGGATATTTTATAATAACTATTTTTAGAAAATTTTAAAATACTATTAACTGAAAAATGTGAAAGTAATCAATGAATGTTTCATTTTGTTAAATTTAAAATTAATAATAGTTAAATGTTTTTGTGGAACTGTCATATGTATCCTATTATTTGTCGATGGGGAAAAAAATAAGTAGTGGAATGGAATAAGCAAGATGTTCGTTTATTCCTATTTGTCAATGAGAGTGAGGAAAGCACTTGACGATCTATGGGATCTTCTCTCGAGAACATCGTAGAAACTGTTGTTGATTCCGTAAATGGAAAACGATATTCCGAAAGTAAGCAACGAACAACATTGGTCTCCTGTTCCTCAAGTCTGTGATTAACATTAGAAACGTCCGTACAACATGAATGTAATCCATATGTTGCTTCTTCTTCGCCTTGACCGGTGAACGACAGAAAAACTGTTCATCGGTATTCGCATTCGATCACACGGTCCTTCTGGCTTTTTAATAAGATTTTCTCAAGACATCTTCATTGCCAAACATGTATCATGAAATGAGGTGAAATTATTTCTGAATTAAAATAAAATTTGAATAATACACAGATTATTTTATAAGTGATATTTATTAAAAAATAATTTCTTATTTTTATTGATCAATAAGGACAACAAAAAATAATAAAATGAAATTCTTCGGTTTGTTCTATAAAATTTCTTTAATTAAATCTAACGATCAATTTAAAATAATTAAATACCAAGCTTTAACTCTTGATTGCTTAATAAATAACAATTAGCGATGTTGGAGGTTGAAATAAAAATGAAATATACTCTCGCAAATGTGTGGAAGAAAAATATTCGAGCACTTGCAATCACTTATAAAACGTATCAGTCATATAGTTTTGCAGTCTCTAGTAATTTGTATTTTTATAAAAATAGTAAATATAATTATTAATTATAACTAATTGTCTTTTTCATCATTTTTTCTCTCATTAAACATGAAATTTTCTAGATTTCCATTTACATATTTAAATTTACATACTATTTATTCATTCACAATCACAATTTATGTTGTGTCATTCATCCCAATATCAAAGTCCTTTCTTTGTGCTATCATCTCTTTTGACAGAATTTTGTATCTTCTGAACGCTCAATTTTTGTTTGATAAAATTCCCGAGATCTCTAAATGTACATACAAAATTGTATACAATCACTGAAGGTGATTCGTATTCATTCGGTACAATTCCATCGACTGACGATTCAAAAAAGCTAAAAAGCGGAAACCAAATCTTCGTTCTTATAGAATCGCGTTGCATGAGTGCTTGATTGTTTGCCAGTGTGTGATAGTAAAGAAAGAGTCGAGACGTTATGTAAAATGCCACAAACACATCAATTGAGTAGTGTTCGTGTGCTGCGAGAATAAAAAATATTCCAAACATGTTCAGCATCCACGTAAATGTATGGAGGAAGTAAAGCTGCCGCGGTGTATCTGTAAAAAATATTTACATTATCGAATTTAATTTTTTTAATTAACTACTTATTTATAAAGAATATTTAACTCGATATAATTAAAAGCAATCATTAATTATAGAATATAAAAATCTTTTATTATTCTAGTTGAGATTACTTTATCAAGTTGTTATTTGAGATCTCTATTACTTATTATTATCTTTGAATAGCTTAATTGGTTTAATTATTAAGTTATGCAATTATTTGACTTACATTCAGTGATAAAAAAATTTAACATTGTCAATGCCACTGTGTGTCCACTGAACATATAATCTCCACAAGTTCTTACACCTTGAATAGACATTCCAGCACCTCTCCATATCACATATGCCATGGAAATTTTATTATACAGTTCTCCGTACGCTGTTCTTGCCCAAGGTTCATCTGGGGTTGGCCTTGGTTTACACTGGAGATGTGCTCCTGGTACGGATAATGATGTGATTAACATCGTTACACATCTCAAAAGAAAAACTGTTCCCGATAACGAAAAGAACCTCCTTAATAAAATAAATCTGTAAAGAAATTTATTTCATCTTACTTATTGATTAATTAATGGAGTTTTATTTTATTTTCAAATTGATTAAAAAATATTAGTTAGCCGATAATAAACTGGTTTTCTTACCGATATTTGTGGAATATTAGAACGACTAACCAGATTGCAAAAAGCAATGTTCCAGTTACTTCGCACATGTCGAAAGCCCAAGGTATATGAGGTACATTATCTAAGAATATATCAGGTAATGGAGGATATTTTTTCATATCAGGCACTCTATCATGAACAATAACCATGACAAAAGCCGTAATCCATGTAACAATAAATAAATATCCAAGACTAATAAATGCTTTCCATATTTCTGGAGGTAGATGAGATGCATGACCGTCGTCTGAGATTGAAGCTGAGTAAAATTCGTGGTCTATCGATCCATCATTATTTGTAAATGTACTTGGTAACTAGAGGAAAAATGAATAAACTGATTTAAAAAAAATTGTTTTATTAGAATAATAATTAATTGTTTTATCTCATGCAGATTGTATTAAAAAAAAAGTTATTATATATTAAGCTAAAAATAGGAGAATCTTATTCCATCGAATAAATAAATATTAATATTTATTAATGAAAAACCAACAAAATAAACGTATTATACGTTATCCTTACTCTTTTATTCGTTATTGTTCATTTATGCTAATGGACTGTGATAATTCTATGAAAATTGATTCAGCAGAAAATAATTGATTATTGAAATGAATACATCAAACTAGGTGTTGCAAAGACTTTTGCAAGAATCAATATTATATATGTGAATGAATTAAATACTTACTTCATTTCTATGTTGGGAATAGAAGTTAGATGATGAAAACAGGTCAATTTGTCCAAGCTCAAATAACAATGCCATATTTTCTTTTTGTAATTTTTTAATACTGATATATAGCCTTTTAATATCACCAATTTTTTCAATTTTCATTCCTTGAGCCTTCAAATCCTCTTCTCGTATAGTCAATAAAGCTTTGCCATCAATGTCGTGAGCTTGAAAATAACAAACACAATTACCATGCCCTGACTCTTCTAACCATTTAATCACATCTACATTTGTCCAATCCACTATATTCTTTGGTAGTGTCTTTGCCATTTTCTTCGTGTAATTGAAATGTCTTGCAAGTAAAATTTAATAATCTGTAACAGATAGAAGAAGAAAACATTGAAATGCTGAGAACATTGACACTAGTATTTTCTGTAGTTGAGAACAAAGTGCTAATCAACGAAGAGCGTATTGGTGAATGAGTAATAACTTAGTCATACCTTGTGTAAAAGCCTTTGAAGAGTGATAAAACCTAGTGGAATCAATTCATCGTTCGCAAATTTGATAACAAAGGTCAGATTTTCTTACAAAATAATAACATTGAACTATATTTTATGTGTATTATAATCACATTCAATGAAATATAAATATTTACAAGATGCAAAAATAATTGTCACATAGTTTAAATCATTTTTTAACATTTTGAATACTGCACCGTTTAATTTCAATATATTATTTCATTTCACACATAATAAAAATAATAAAAGAAAGTTAATTTTACGGATAATTTAACTGATTAACGGGAGTTTGACGAGAATAGTTGTATCTGACAGTCACGACAAGTAGTTCCACGTTGTAAGATTGAAGTAGACAAAAGAGATAATCTTTCAATGGTAATAGAAGTAGAATAGTTACAGAAGGATTAAGCAATAATTAATTGTAAATAACTTATTACAAAAATATCACTAATTATAACAGCCTGTAATCTGTATATATATACACACAGTTATATTATGATACACACTGATTTGATCCATGTGAATGTGACATTTTTAACTTTGTAGTCAGTTCGATCTGCTGGAGAATAACATACTGTTGCCATCTAGGAGTTGTAGAAAGCATAAAATTTTCTTGGACAACCTATTTTATCTTTAATAGATTCTTCTCTAATCAAAAACAATATCAACGGTTTTCATTTATAAATTGAACTGAAAATTGAATTTTTTCATTCCATTTAATTCTAATTTATTCAAAGATTGTCATTGCATTTCAAAAAAAAAGTCACGTCAGCAATATAGATCTAAATGAACACAGATAAAAAAAGTCATGACTGATAAGCTCATATTTTCTATCTTAAATCTTTTTCTATTATCTTTGAAATTAAAATAGGATTAAAATCATAAACTAATTTTATAACTAAATAATCCCGAACTTTGATTGATGAAGATATAATTATTTTTATGATAGTACATATAGTCATATAATCTATGAATCTGCGTGAAATTTATTCATTTAATTGAAATAAATTCAGAGAAAAAATGCACATCAATTAAAAAATGATAATAAAATTCATTTAATTTTGTTTATGATTCAAAATTGAACATAATATTTCGTGTACATATAAATTTAGTTGTAATGATACTTAATTATTCATTAAATTATTTCAAACGTTACTCCAAAATAACATATAGTTATTACGTAACCGGAATTTTTCACTTAAACTTTAAATTCCACCAATAAACACGAGCATTGTTTGGTACTCGAAAATACCGGTAGGAGTTAGCGTATGTGTGAGTGTAATTGAAACTTTGTACTTGTTCAGACTTTTCTAGCAATAAAAAATTATTAATTACTAATCTAATGATAATTTAAAATTCAGCAATAATAAGATTGATTAATAAAGGGTATATTTTTCGAATAATTATCTGTTATCAACAATTACTTTATAATAATTGAGGCAAAATACTAGGTTGATGTTTAGGTTATAACACACAGTAGTGTATGAGTATCATGAGTTTCATTCAAGTTGCTAAAATGGAGTGTCCAAGGTCATCAACCTTGTAGTTGACGGTGTAGTCAAAGTCTCAGTGCTGAGTTGGCAATCTTGAACGTGGAATCTTCATGATCTTGAAGATGATTATAATTCTTTAACGTAACCTAAATTTAAATGTTTTCTTGTGTTGATTCAAAGTAAGTTTAGGATTGTACTTAACAGTACTTAAGAGACTGATGTACTTAAACGTGGCAGCGAGACATTCTCAGATTGATGAGCGATGAGCGGGCAAAAATTCCAATATGATGAGAGCGGCGGAACGTTTTTCTACTTTTTATTATCATTTTTGGCACTCATACTTGTCCCCGGAACATACTACCTGTGGCCACGTTGTCTAAAACCAGGTTAGAATATTTATTAAATATATTATTTAATTATTCAAACTATTAAATGATTACAGTAATGTATTAACTATTTATTTTATCAAACGTTTAACTAGAGTAATTGTCTGCTTTTTTATTTGGTGAAAAATAATATTACTTAATTTTACATTGAAAATTTATGCTCTTTTTGAATTACAGATGCCGAACAATTAGCTAGAGAATGTCATTGTTCAGGATGTAAAAAAAAGAAGGAAATTTTATCCTCAAATGATCGTTGGAAATCAACCAGAGCATGGTTATTGTACGTAGAAATGGAATTATTTTTATTTTCACCGATACTATCTCATTAAATTTGCTTCATTATTTCTATTTTTTTCTAGAAAAATTTTTATTATTTTATGCTGGATTGCTCTTGCATTTTTGGCGTATAAAGTATCTCAATATGATGCCGAAATGGCCAATTTTGATCCTTATGAGATCTTGGGAGTTTCATCGGTAACTATATCATTATTCAAATTATTGATAAAACAATCTAGAATTATTTAAAAAAAGAAAACAATCAATAAAGTCATGTTTACCTATTGCAGACCGCGTCGGAAAGGGAAATTAAACGAGCTTACCGTAAGCTCTCTCTTATTCTCCATCCAGATAAAGAAACAGGAGATGAAAAAGCTTTCATGAAGTTAACGAAAGGTGCATATTACTCTTTATATTCTTAATTATGCTTATTAATATATTAATTTCATTGTAATTCTATCTTATTCACAGCTTATCAGGCATTAACTGATGATGAAGCTCGTAAAAATTGGGAAAGATACGGAAATCCTGATGGTCCTGGAGCCATGAGCTTTGGAATAGCTTTACCATCATGGATCGTTGAAAAGAAAAATTCCGTATGGGTTCTAGGATTGTACGCAATGGTGTTCATGGTTGCTCTTCCCACTGTCGTTGGAATGTGGTGGTATAAGAGTATTCGGTACACAGGCGACCAAGTACTGTTAGCAACTACTAAAATATATTACGCATTTTTTAACTCTCAACGGCTAACGACACTAAAAAGAGTCATTATGATTCTTGGAGCGTCAAGTGAATTTTCTAAAGATTCAAACCCCGAAGTTGTCGTACGGCAATCTGATAATGAAGAAGTTCCTTCAGTAAGTTTTATATTTTTATAAAGAAGATAAACAGAAAGTTTTTGAAGATGTTTATTTTTTTTTTTATTCGTAGTTGATGAAGAAACTAAATAATTTAGGTGAAAAAAATAAGGAATTTCCGTTATGTTGTAATTATTCTTTAAAAGCCAGAGCAATTATTTATGCACACCTATCAAGGATTCCATTAAACCCAAAAACATTGGAACAGGATCGACAATATATTATTAAAAAATGTCCCTACCTCATTCAAGAGATGATTATGTGTGTCAACCAATTAATTTTTCTAGCTTATAGTGGCAGACGTAAGTATAAAAATCTTTTAACTAGCTTATTTTTTTTCTATGATTCATTACAATTAACATAAATTTTTTTTAAATTCTGTAGTTGCCAATCTGCCAACAATAGAAACCGTAGAAAATTGCATGAAATTGAGTCCAATGATAGTCCAAGGATTTTGGGAATTTATCAATCCTCTTCTTCAGTTACCTCACATTGAAGAAGAACATTTAAAACATTTCTTAGGCAAGAAAAGAAAAATCAAAACTCTCCAGCAACTTGCTCAATTGAAAGGGGATGAAAGAAGACAAATTCTGCGTAATTTAACTGATGAACAATACGAAGATGTTATAAGAGTCCTCGGCAGTATGCCATACGTTGAATTCAAAGTGCAATCAGAAGGTAATTAAGTACAATTTTTAACCCAAATATTACAACAATTTTATGTTAATATTTTTGTAATTGTTATTAAACTTTAACCAATTCCAGTTGATGATGATGATAATCCTACGGTATATACAGCCGAGGCAGTAGTAACAGTAACTGTTACATTAATACGCAAAGATATGCGTTATTTATTTGGGGATGAGACTGTAAAAGAAAAAACCATCGAAGATGACGATGAGAAAGATAGCAGCAATGAAGATACTGCTGCAGAACCACCGCCAATGAAAGAGCCATCTTGGCGAAAACAGAAGAAAGGTACAAAAAAAACTCGCAATAAAAAGCAACGAGTTACGAAAAAAGCTCCTGTTACAAAGTCAGGAAGAGCTGAAAAATCTCCAAATCCCAAAGATGGAGTTACAGAGAATGATAAAAATAAAAAAGTAGATAAAGTTAGCAAAGATAATGGATCGAATGCCAGTGATAGCGAAGCAGAGAGTGAAAAAAGTGAAGAAGAAAAGGAAGAGAAAGAGGAACCAGAAGATAAAAAACAGTCGTTTGATGATGACGATGCCGAATGGGAAAAATTCCAACAGAGGATGAACAAAAGGGAAAAGGTTTTAGAGGGCCGTAGTAATTTATCACATGAAGTGCATTGTCCTCTATTTCCGGACGTGAAACAAGAATATTGGTGGGTGTATATATGTGATCGCAAGTCGCACACGTTAATTACAACACCAGTACACATTACATCTTTGGTTGACAAAGAGGAAGTTCAACTACGCTTTACTGCACCCAGTTGGCCTCGATTATATACGTTCTCGGTCTGTTTAAGAAGTGATTCTTACTTTGGCTTCTATCAGACTCAAGACATTAAGGTACTATATATTTTATGTTTTAGTTTAGATATTTCTTATAGATAGTGAGGTTTTTTAATAAGGAAATTCTTATTTACTTTAGTTGGATGTGAAAGAAGCACCAGCTGTTCCAACTCAACATCCTCAGTGGGATATTTCTGATGAAGAGACTGCAGAAGAAATAGATGCACGTGATGAACATTCCGAATATACTACAGATGAAGATGTTAGCGATAATGAATAAATGAAAAGACCATTTCTCTCTACAAAACGCGTCAATTTTTTATAAGCCAATCATGTAATTAACATTTCATCATTTAATTCAGTTTTATACTCATTAATTGATCTGAAACTTCAACAGTGTGTGTGTAAAATACATTAATGATCACTATCTTAAAGTATATTATTATGTGACGCGTGAATAATTTAAATACATATTTTATTGTGTGCATAATAGTAAAGTGGAAGAAAAAGAAATAATTATAAAAATTATATATAAATATCATATATTTATTTTAACAATCGTATAATTATTAGATAAATACTACACTTGAAAATTGAATGTGCACAACTTTGTAATAAAAACAAATTATCTATTCGTTTAAAAAAAAGAGAAGCTATTCATCCATTTAAATTTCTCGGCACGCAACAATTCCTTTTATTACAATCTTTTCACTGTGAAAGTTCTTTTAATTTCTATTCAATGAAGTGTAAATTTTTTTACATATAAAAGTAAGTTGTTTATCATCTGGTAACTCATTCTAAATTGATAAGTTGTCTTTTAATCATCAGCAATAATTTTCTTTATTATGAAAAACGTAAGTTATATCAATAAAAAGTATTTTTCATAAAAAATTTAATTCATCGATATTTTATATAGGTCTTACAACAATTGTTATTGATAATTATTATTACCATAATTTTAGCAATAAATATAGAAGGTAAGTGAATTTAAATTTTGTTCTATGACAATTATTACAATTTTTATATTTTTTTAAGGCTTTCGAATGAAGTCTTTTGGTCCTGTCTATTCGTATGTAAAGACAGATAAAGATGCAAATATCAAGTGGGGGGTTCGCCATTATGTTCCACGCAAAAGATATTAGTTCTTCAAAGAAAAATATGTAAATAAATTATAAAAATTTTATTCATTCATTTTTAACAATTGATATTCTATCATTAAACATTCATGAGTAATAAAAAATAATTATATAATTTATATTAATATAGCTATTTTTTCTTAACTTATTGGTGCTTATTAAAATAATTTAAATCTGTATATTTTCTTTTCTGCATATCCAGTTCGACCAATAAACCTCCAAGCCTATAATTAATGTTTTGTTGTAAAAAAAGGAGATGCATAATTAGTTATAAATATGATTACTTACATATTTCTTATCAGAATAGAGTTATAAATAAGAGTGTCTGTAGATTCTGATGTATCTTGAGTAAGATTTAAAAGGTCAAGATTATTCGAATTTTTAATAAAGTCGATTTGTGATACAGTCATTTCATTTTCAATTAATTGTTTGAAAGTAGTGACTTCATTTGAATAATCATTTAATAAAGCCGTAAATGATTTTAGCACTTCCTTTAATGTTGTTATTTGTTTTAAAAACTGTTTTATACTCCTGAAAATTTGTTAATTAACAATAAATTAGTTCTTCGCTATTCACCAGTTTCATTATATTTAATAATATTTTTCATACCTTCCATTTTCAGTTAATTGAGGATTTGTTAGTCTTCGATGTAATGACTCTGTAAATTTAAAAATCGTAGTAACCATCTTAAGTGGACTCTGTTGTTGATTACGATCTTCAGTTTGCCATGTTTTTATGATTGTTAATGCTGTCTCGTAATTTTCTGTGAGATCACTCATCCAGTCTATATCGGAAAATGATTTTAATTTGTTATTTTTCTCCGTTAAACTATTTAATTTTTCTTTCACGGTTTTTGTGCCTTCCACTAATTTCATTACATTATTTTTTAATTCTTCGAGATTTGAAGTAGAACTATCGAGTATTTTTTTATCATTAATATTTTTAAATCTACATATTGATTCTACTTTATCATTTAATAATTTCATATTCAATGATAAATTATTTATATCTTCTTGTAAAAGTTTAAATTTTGCATCACATAAATCACTAAAAATTAAAGCATGGAATTATTGATTTATTAAATAAAATTATAAACAAAAAAAAGCACTTTACTCACATCATAATGCTTAATGCAAAAATATAGGACCGATAAAGCTCGAGTTCACGTTTCATAAAAGAAATTGTAGCCCCATAATATTTTTTTAACTGTAAATAATCTAATTTTTCTCTTGATTTATGGATCATTTCAAGAATCGGGCTTAATAGGACAGGTTTAGGAATATCTTCCATGTACACTTGATTGCTATTAAAAACTAATATGAATTTCTGAAATTCATATGCAATAATAAACAAGATCATTTATTAAGTTATATCAAAGAAAGCAAAAAAAAATTATTCTTACTGAAGATTTAATTGTTGAAAAAAAATTATCTTTCAATATGTTTCCTTTCGAATCCGTTAAAATTTGTTTTTCTGGGGCAATTCCTTCTGTATCGTAAATTAACTGTTGAAATTGAATTAGTGTAAAATTAGATTCAATTGCAAAATATTGATATTTATATTTGGGTACTATGAGAGCGGTTATAATCTGTACATCAAACAAAAAAAATCAATTTAATATTGTGATTCTGTTGAAGATAAAGCAAGATTTTTTTATGTTTTAAATGTACCTTTTTATTTAAAATTGATTTTAACATAGAAAATACTACGATTTCATTAAACTGGTTTGGTAGTTTTCCTCTATTCTTTGGATTCCACTGAAAAACGCACCGGAACCATTTAACTAAATCAGCTTGTATACATCTTAAAAATCAATTATATTCATCTCTTAAAATCAATTTTCATTCCTAAAACTATTCAATCTCAGAATAAATTTGTATTACTTACTTTGGAACAGAATGAGGTTCCTCAAAATCAGTATTGAACACAATTTTATCATTCATTTCTTTAGCAGAAATATCCTCATATTTTTTATTCTTTACATGTGCCATCCTGTTGCATACAATTTATTTATCTTTTAAAATTTGCACGAAAATGCTTTTTATAAATTCAAATCTATGAATTTTTTTTTATTAATTTACCAGATTTGAGTTAACTGCATATTAGGAAGAAAAGGTCTGAACCCTGTCAGTATCTCATAAAATAAAATTCCAAGACTCCAATAATCAACCGAACAGCTATAAGTATTTTTCCAGAGAAGTTCAGGTGCTAAGTAATTAAGAGTTCCAACCACAGATGCTGAAATACTTTGTTCACCAAGTGATTTCGCATATCCTAAGTCAATTAATTTATATACTAACTATAAAAAAATGACACAAATAATTTTAACTTTTTACTATATGTAGAAGTATGAAATAAATAAATAAATAAACAAAAACATCATCACATTACCTTATTCTGAACTTCTTGTATGACTATATTTTCTGGTTTCAAATCACGATGTGTAATTTCTTTGCTATGAAGATACTCTACTGCTGATGATATATCATACATTATCCTTAATGCATCATCTGATTTTACACCACAAATGTTATCACAGTCGCTTAAAACCTGGAAAATTATTATAGAAAATAGCATTTATTCCTTGTTTTTTCTAAATAAATATTAAAATAAAGTATTCTTATTACACTTCGCAGATCTCCTTTTGTACAATATTCCATACATAATATTGGTAATCCATCGCCAATGTTTTTTAATTCTTCAGGAATATTCCTAGTTCCAACAATATTTAAATGATTCAATTCATTCATTATTTGGACTTCCTGGACCCATCGAAGCCATTTTTTATCCTTCGATTTATCAAGACGTGTATGACTTTTTTTTATTGCTATAAAATTTTCAAGGTCAATAATCAAATATTTTATTATTATATATTCATAGCTCACCAATATTTTCCTTAGTAAATTCATTTTTCCAATGTTCTACGACTCCAAAAGCACCAAAACCAAGAACACGAACCCGAAACCATGCACTATCCTCATTATCACCAGTAATTGACATTTTCAAATGATTAAAATACCATATAAATAAATGACTTTGGTATTGAATGATTCAAACCAGTCTACAATATATTTTTGTTGCCAAATGAGAGGGAGAGCAATTTCTACAAATCTTTTCTTTCATGGACATAATAAACAAAGTTACTTCAAAAAAGATGTTACTCAACGTAGAAGAACAAATGTCGAGATATGATGAAACATAAAATATTTAGTACGTAAATTTGCTATCTGTGGCACTATAATCTTGTGGTAGTACATACTTTTTGATGGAAACTGTTATATTTACGATTGAACAGTCAGTGAGCTACTGATAAAATGGACATTTAAAGTAGATAAATTGAGACAAAAAATAATTAGAGCTTTAAATTGCGTAAAAAGTTTTCAGTAAAATTTTTTATAATATTTATTTGTTATTTTATGCTCAACAAACGATAAAAAACATCTATATATATATAGTATAAAACATTTATAATACATTCAACAGCTTAAAAAATGTCGAAAATATTTACTCCAACGAATCAAATAAGGTTGACAAATGTTGCTGTAGTTCGTATGAAAAAAGGAGGCAAAAGATTTGAGATTGCTTGTTACAGAAATAAAGTTGTATCCTGGAGAAATAATCTGTAAGTAGTAATTGTAATATTTATTATGACAATCATAGGTCATCTAACCTCAGTAATTATTTTATACACTATATCATATTACACATTATTGCTTTTTAAAAGAGATTTCATGTTACTGGTTCATAATGAAATATATCAATTAATAATTGTATGTTCACAGAGAAAAAGACATTGATGAAGTACTGCAAACTCATACGGTATTTATTAATGTTTCAAAAGGACAAGTAGCAAAAAAAGAAGATTTAATAGCAGCATTTGGCAATGATAATCAAACAGAAATATGCAAAGAAATTCTTGCCAAAGGAGAACTCCAAGTTTCTGATAAAGAAAGGCATTCAGCATTAGATTCTATGTTCAAAGACATTGCAACGATTGTCTCAGAAAAATGTGTTAACCCAGAGAGTAAAAGACCTTATCCAGTATCTATGATCGAAAAAGCTATGAAAGATATTCATTTTTCAGTTAAACCAAACAGAAATTCCAAACAACAAGCTTTGGAAATTATTCCACAATTGAAAGCAGTTATTCCTCTTGAAAGAGCACAAATGAAGATAAGAATAGTCTATAGTAATAAAACGGCAAAAAAATTGAAAGAAAAAATAGTCAAGCTTGTAACGAAAATAGAGAATGAATGTTGGGATGGTGGAAATTTAGGTTCAATTGATTGCTTGATTGATCCTGGAAAATACAGAGAAATTGATGAATTAATAAGAGCTGAAACAAGAGGCCAAGGAATGGTTGAACTTATGAGTCTAAAGGAAATAACAGAAGGAGAAGAAGTACTTGAATAAATATTCAATCTTATGAACAAATTGTATCAATCTGAAATAAATAATAATAAATATTTTACATTATTACCAGAATGTTGTGAATATTAAAATATTAATAGATAATGTAATATAATTTAACAATTTTTTATCTGTCAAAGAGTACATGCACAAAACATTTTTTCAATCCATTCAATTAGAAAATTTGTTTCAGTTTACACTAAATGAAACATACATTTATTTATATGACTCATGATTAACAATATGAATAAAATTATTTTATTCTTCTGTAAAAACTTATTGACTATTTAATATAATTTTTTATTAAAACACAAAAATATGAATTTCTTTCAATGAAAATAATTTGAAATTTAATAGATTTATTTTGTGGAAGAATAAAAAAGCATGTTTACAAAACATTTAATAAAAAATTTCAATGTTTCATTTTACATAAATAGTAATTGAAACTAATGATAACACGTAAGATTGAAAAATGTATCAATCATTGACTAAAAGATAAGGAACTGTGAATGAACCCATTATCCTTAGTCTGATAAGCCTATAATTAATTATTGACTCTATAGATTAGTTGTTGTTTCAAATATTCAACATTTAAAATGTTTAATTGATGTAGAGAATATTCATTTATCCAAAAATTCTTGAATTAAACTCTCCTCACGTGGATAATTACAGTTTGTTATTTATTATCTGCTCGTGGAATATAAATGCTTTCAGTACGTTGGTCACATTTTGCAGCAATTCGAGAAACAGTAAATAAAAATTCTGCTAGTCGGTTTAGATATCTTTGAGTCTCTTCATCAAGCAATCCTTGATGTATTAATGGAATAAGACTTTTTTCTGCACGTTTACAAATCGCCCGAGCAACATGAAGTGATGCTGATGCTTTACCGCCCCCCTAAACATTAAAAATATTAAAATTAAAAAATATTATTATCTGTTCAAATTGAAGCTGTAAATTAAAAATATATCTACAGGAATAATATAGTCTTCTGGAGGTGGTAATTGATTAGCGTATTCTAAAATCCATTCTTCTAAATCTTTAGTATGTTTATTTTCAAAACTATTTCTTTTATTTGCACTGGATTTAGATATTGCATTTCTGATTTCAAATAAAATCGTTTGTACTCTTTTAAGTTTGTCAATATATGGATGTTGAGCAGTAGTTTCACATGCGAATTCTCCTGCTAAACCGATGAATGAAGAAAGTTCATCAGTGGTATCCATGGCATTTGAAGTATGATCATTCACACATGTTTGATGAGTATTCGATGACGGAGATGATGAAGGTTTATTATTGTTTGAAAAATAAGCTGCATGAGTGCTTATCAAATTTGGAGCATGACTGCAAAAATTTCAAAATAGATATTATTTAATTTTTCATTTATAATCAATGTACGTTATTATTTAGTACGCATTTATATTGCGTATCTTTTATTTGTGTACTGCATAAATCTATCAAATTAAGTTTAGGTTATAACTTTGAACTAACCTTTGAAATAATAAATTTAGATGATTTTTATATACAAATAAATATTTTTTCCATGAATATTTCAGCACTTCCATAATAACGAAGAAAGAATATCTATTTTTGTGATGAACGACAATCAATTGTAGAATTATAATACACAACTAAATATATTCGACAGAATTGTTGATTGATGAAGTCATTTTGACGCAATTCAATGAATATCAATTTAAATAAAAAGGTAACGTTTTATTCTCTAATTACATTGACCAGTATTAAATAGTTGATAAAAATCACTTTTCTGATAATAAATTTTACAAAACTCTAATTATTTAGCGATATTGATATAACATTCTTTAACTGATATGTCAACTAACCACCGATAAACTTCATATATCACTGATTCAAAATAATTGACAATGAATGTTAAACATAAAGCTTAGTACTGTTAACTTATCTTTAGATTTATAAAAAGCTCATCTATAAAAAGATATTCAACTTTCAGTGATAATATCATATAAATAATAACATAAAAATATTTTAATGTTTGTGACCATAAGTAATTTCAAAATTTTGCGGTCCAAAAAGAATAAGAGTAAAGCGTCATCTTTCATTTCATCCCATTGCTAGCAAAAACGGCGTAGTTCTATGTGAATTGATATAAACGCAAAATAAAATTTCTACGAAGAAGCTGCGAAATTACAACGTTGAAAAAAAAATAATACGAAGAAGTTATCATAATGGATACGAAAATTCTATGCATAATCGTTTTTGCTTTTTCGGTAGTTCTTGCAGAAAATACTGGTACTTATTATGATCGTGCTGTGATTGAGGTAAATATTAATATTTTATTGACGTATAATTAAACGACGAATAAAAAAATATTTTTTATTAATTTCATCATTTTCAATTTCAGAGTTGTTCAGGATGTTCATTGAATAGACTCCCAGATGTAAAAAAATTCATTTTCGAAGACGTTCCTGATTAGTATCCTTTGACTGAATAAATTTTCATAAAAATTTTTTATATAGAAAAACATTATTTATTTCATTTTTTAAGCTATAATTTTTCTTAGAAATCTTTTTAGTGAAAGAGTGGAATATAAAAACATTGCTGGAGCAATTCCAGAACTTGTACTTTACAAAAATAATGAGGTAAATTTAAAATTAACGATTGAAAATGAAAAACACTTTTTTTTATTTTAGAATCAAGATAATAATATAATTAATATATATTTAAATAAATATTTACAATAACTACATATTTTATATTCTTATAAATTTATTTTAAACTTCATTTTTAGGAAATTGAACGTCTGCCACTGTCTAAATTAACTCGAGAAGAATGTAATGAACTTTTAGTCTCAAAAGGATTTACTCGTGAAAAACATTTGAAAGACGAAATATAAAAAATTTCACTCATTCAATTGAGAAGAACTGAAGTTCTGAATCTTCTATTATATTTCATGAAAAAAAATGATAAAAAGGATCAAGTGATTGGATTGTACAATTAATAGCTATACTAAATGCATTATTTTATTATGATTATGTTTTAATGATGACTTTATCATCCTGGGATTGTATTTTTCATTCCATAGTTGTTTTATATAACATATGAGCTAATTTATATAATTCTGAGTAACATACAAAATAAAATTGTTCTGAAAAACAGCAGTATTATACTGTTTTGTAAAAATACAAATAAATTTTTTCTTACACCATTTAAAATAATCAATAAAGTTTTGACTTGTTATACGATTACTATTCATTCCCAAGCATGTTTTTCAACATTATAGAAATTGTTTATGTTATTTTATCACTCCATTAAATATAGAAGTAGGTTAAACTATCCTTATTATTAATAAGATACATTTATATATACATGATTTTATATTGCGTTTAACACAAATTCGGACTTTTTTGTCATTAAGTTTATATCAAATTTATTACCGAATAAACACCTACAATATACCAAAGTAGCTTACCATGTTGTTTATTAATTCATAAGAACTTATATAGCTGTTTTGTAATCTGTTGCTTGTATCTTTCTTTTCTATCAGGTATTTAATGAAAGTTGAAATTTCTAACAGAATTAAATATTGAAACATTTGCGGATTAAGGTAGAACTCTATTTGCTAATAGTTCCGGAATTAAGTCGCCATACTTTTTTAAACTTTAATTATAGAAAAGACAAAATTCAGCGACTATGATACTATCAATATATGTATGAATATTTTATTGTAAAAGTTTTTAGAATAAAAGTAATACCGAAGCCATTGATGACTATGCCATTAAAAGCCATCCGATGAAAATAATCGCCAGCCAAAGAAAAACTTTAGATATGTATGAATCATCTTCATATTGTGGTGTGCCTCGTGGTGCTGTAATAATTAATTTATTGATGAAATTTATCTTAATGAGCACATTAAGCTTATAATTAACTTTTTTTCATAATTAAAATTAACAGTTTTACGGTGTTCAAATCAATCAGTTATACTCTTTTAAGCAAAATATAATAAGAGTTTTATTGAATCATCCAAGCAAATTTATTCATAATCAGATTTAACTTAAACGCCAAACTTTAATGTGAAATTTCGTAATCGTACTTTTACTTTCACTAGGTAGAAAAAGAGAGGTCAACATTTTGGATTCGAAACCGTCTCGTGATGACTTTTACCGAATTTTGATTCTACAATTTATAAAATCATCAATAAATATAGGAAATTAATATTTACCTGTACTTGGTCTCGCGTCTCCAAAATTAAGTGTCGACATGAAAAATCCAAACGGATAACCACCTATGCCGAAAGACATATGAAATCCACCGTCCCCAAATCCAAGTCCAGAAAATCCAGTATTTCCTTCAGGTTCTGATCTTTGGCCAACTGGTCGAGGTGGTACATTATTCCTATTAAAATATTTAATTATAATAATTGTATTATCACAGAAGAAAAAAAACAATTGTCTTCAACAGTAAATATCTTAAGTCATCTACCTTGGGTCTTCTTGTTTTGATGTTCCTCTTCCATAAAGTGGAATGACTTTTTCTTTGCTAATAGCTGCCTTGCAAACTGGACAAACTTGTCTACTAGGTCGAGTCTGAAGCCATTGATGAAGACAGGGCCAACTAAAAGTAAGAGTAAAAGTTATTCTTCTACAATAAGACATTGAATGTAAACCAATAATGAAGTACACACCAAAACAGATGACCACACAGGCTTACAACAGCATCTTTGGCAGTATCTAAGCAAATATTGCATTCAAACATTCGGTCCTCTTTTTCTTTGTCTTTACTGGCAGAGCCTGAAGGCTGTGACGGTCCTGGTTGTTCTTCTACGCTGCTCATCTTGTCGTTTAGAGCTAAAGCATACAATCATTCCATGTTATGACGTTTATACCCAAAGCATTAAATTCCAATGATACCCGATTTATGTTCATAACTATTTTCCTGAAAAAACTACCATTCAAAGACTTCAAATAACTTTGTTTCTTATCGTTATAAATTAAATTGCCCCTTCACTTCGCATAAATTAATTTTTTGCGAATTGAAGTGGTACAGTATGGACAAGTTAAAATTATTTATAAAAATTACACAAACTTTTGAAATAATTATTAGTTAAATCAAAAATTATATGTTTTATAATTTTTAATATCTTAAAGATGAATTTTCAAATAATGTTTTACTAATTTCATACGAATAGATTAATATTTGTTGGTTATGGGTGTTCAGAGCATGTTGACTTTGAATTTTATATCACAGATAACTTTACGAAAAACTTTTTATTCTAGAAATTTCAGTAAGTATATATTTTACAGTTGGTATTCATTAGACTTTAGACTTTTTCTATAAAAAATCAAAACATTGAGAAAAAATAACTTACTTGTGGAGTTAATCAAGTCGAGGTCAAATGGTCGATAAGCCAAAAGAATAATACACTGACGTACGATAAATAATAATAATATTTATTTAGTATCTTCTTCTTCACTTTATCTACTGTTTTTCATTCTCCAGAATACGTTAAACATTACACGGCTAAGTAGATACGATGATAGGAGTAATGCCTAGTAATGTGTGATAAAGACAATTAGTTAGCAAATAAATTGAGCAATCAAGGAAAAAATATACTCATATAATTTTTTTAATCACTCGTCACTGATGAATAAAAACGAATGCTCGGAACAACACGTACGTATTAAAAGGTCTCAAAATGCGTAATCTTTTACGTTGCTTTTGGATTACGTGGCGAAAGTTCGTTGATTAACATCTAATGTTCATTGATTTTCATACAATTATTAATTTTTTCATTCTAAGATATTATTAAAATTTCTATTAATCATTCGATACACTGATTCAATAGTCACTTGATCAGATGTAAGATTGTCTCAACACACACCTATGTTTCTGTGTTTTGACAAATAAAAATTGTGACAAGGCCAAAAGAGAAGAGGAAAGAATAACTTTTGGTTCTTATTACTGTTCCCTCTTTATTCCAGAGATGGCGCTTAAGTGCAGTTTTTCCCGCATTTTTTAAATCTAATTGAAAAATTTTTATTTCATTTTTTATAATATAATAATAATAACTAATAATGAGTTAAAGAATTGAAGTATTGATTGAATAATGATATATTTATATAATATATATTATATTAATATTTAAAAATTTTCATAAGTTTGTTAATTTTCAAAATGGCAGGCTTAGTAGAGATTGTTATTATCGATTAAATCACAGATCTGTCTTATCGTTTGGTTGGCTACTGTAAACGTACCACATACTCGCTAATCATAGTATGTCATTAATGTTGTGACGTGTATATTTTTTTTATTTGATCAAACTCGGAGTATTAAACGCTCGTAAAATATTAGTGCGATTATAAAAATACTTTTAGGTAATTATATTAATAGTTAAATATGGAAAAAAACTTCTAAGTAAGAGCATTTACACAATCAAAAAGAATGAGGTTATCCATATTCTTAAGTTCATTATTGGATATAGAAAAGTGATAAAAATATTAAACATTTAATTCTATTGCTTATTTTTAATAGTTCACTATTGTATCTATTACTTGTAATTAAAATTAGCGCTGTTGAAGATAATAAAATCCTTTTTTTATTGATAACCCCTTGCGCTTCAACAGCTACTTTTTCCTCAAACTTTGAAGAACCGACACTTTCTTGTACTCATTATTTTTATTTATTCATTTATTTTTTTTAAATAAAAAATAACTGGAAATTTTTTAATGATACAGATATAATAAAATGATGCAAGATGAGGATCTCGGCGGTCCTGCGAAACGGAGTACTGTGTTCCAAGTTGCTAAGAGGATATCACAGGTTAGAATTTACATTATATATATACATTTTTTTTCATTAATTTATCATTCACAAGAGATATTATTTTGTGTTATAACAGATATATCAAAGCTACCTGGATTTGTGGACTCCACATGTTTTCACCAGATGGCTATTTGCTGGAGCTCTATTAGTCATATTTGTTCTACGTATTCTTTTATCGCAAGTATGTTGAATGATGTTCAAGATCTAGAATCTGATTAAGAAGTCTATGTTAGTACACATTACTTATAATAACTAATCACTTGTCTCTAATTTTTTATTTTTTAGGGATGGTATATTATTATATACGCCCTTGGAATCTATCACCTTAATTTATTTATAGGTTTTCTAACGCCAAAAAGTGATCCAGCAATGGAGTTTGATGGTAAATAATATCTGACTCAATACAAATATCATTTCAGAATAGGAAATATATTTATTTTTATAATTAATTATGAATACGTTCATTCTCTAGATGGAGATGGTCCGGAACTGCCGACTAAAGCTAATGAAGAATTCAAACCTTTCATGAGACGCTTACCAGAATTTAAATTTTGGTATTCAGTCACCAAGTCAACTGTTATTGCTTTAATATGTACGATGTTTAATGTTTTCAACATTCCTGTCTTTTGGCCCATCTTAGTGATGTATTTCATTACATTATTCTGTATAACGATGAAACGGCAAATAAAGGTAATACTAACACAAAGTACTAGACAAGTTTTAAATAAATAACGAATTGGTTATTAATAATACTTTTTTTTTTGCAGCATATGATCAAGTATCGTTATCTACCATTTACTCATGGTAAACCAAAATACCAAAATCATGAAAATAATGTAAGGATAATGAGTAAATGAGGATCAATTTTAAATATAAAAAGTATATTCGTTGATTGAAAGTGCGTAAATGTGTGTAGGATTGATTTATTGATTAATTTAAATTGTTTATAAATAATAAGAAGAAACAGTTGGAATGAAAAAACTATGCCTGGTCATATGTAAGTAATAATATTCGTTCTAATTATTTTTTGCGTCTTGATAATATATGACTTTGATAATCACATAAAAACTGCGAAAAAACGAGTTATAAAGGAAAAGTTAAAGCGAATGTAACAAGAATATAAAATTTAATCTCCATTTGTAATAATTAATTAAGATTATGCTCATGTATAAACATGTCTTGTCCACATTTGTATCATAAATCTTGTACAAAGAATCATTTGCAGTCGTGCACATCAATCTTTAAAATGAACTATAATAATAATAATAACAATAGTAATAATAAGAATAAACAAATTGATTCATTAATTGAGTGATTATTAAATTTTACATGCAATGGAAAAACAACTGGCGCAGAAAATATTTTTATCCTAGACATTTTATTTATTTATACCTGATACAATATAAGTGACAAATTTTTTCATAATTTCCTAAATTAATTTTTATAAAAACAATCTTTATAAACAAATAGCCAAATGAGTGTGAACATTTGAAAACAAAAAATTATTTATTAATATTTATTTCCATTTTCGTATCTAAGATGATGATAATGATAATTTCAATAATAAATAATGAGCAATATTTACGATGACTTTTTCTTTTATTTTATTCTTTACATTAAAGTTCAGGTACAACAATGAGAGCTTTCGTATATTATTTATCATAAATACATTTAATAGCTCGATATTTTTGTTTTTACAATAAAAATAATAATTAATTAATAATTGGTGATTATTGATAATGATAATCGTCAATCAGTATGACAATCTTTTGAAACGGAAGACGATTATTTATACCATTTAATTGAATATAGTTGTAAGACGATTACCCGCAGATTGAATAGGTTGTATGGATAAATAGCGAAGATTATCCTTGAACTGTTTAGTTGATAATGGAATAATTCACTTCATCATTAAATAGTGGTTAATTGCGAATGACCAAGTTAACTAGAGTAGTTGGACACTTTGTTGCTGAATTTGTAAAGAAGTTGCATTTTATTCGAGGCAGTCAATAGAGCTTTATCACTCGTTGAGGTCTTCAGAAATAGTAGCCCTCGATCGATCGAGAAATGTAACCGTTGAATTCATTCCAACAACTGTTGTGGTTGTAGTTTCACTCGCTGTCGATTCTCGCTTCTTGTAAAGTACCGTCGGCTGACAGTAAAGCCTGAAACAACAGTTAAACAGTCCTAGGATTCGTTGAAGAAGCTTTGATGAGTGATGTAAACCTTATGCTTTCTGTTCTCGATCTTGGTGACCAGTTGTTGTAATATTTTCTATCCATTCCTAAGTCTCTTGCAGCACTCCAGCGTGAAAAATGATGTCTGACTGTATTTTGAACTTCCGTGTTGAGGAAACAGTAAAAAAGAGCCACTAGTAAACCCTAATATAAGAATTATTAATTTATTAGTCGAACGATTATTCATTTTTATGACGTTAAATATTTTTAAGTAAGATACAAATTACAAAGAACGCTGAGAAAATAATTTGTTAGTGTAATAAATACATTTTGTAGTAATTTTATTACTAGAGACTAAATAAGCTTAACTATTGAAGTATGTTATTTTCTAAGGCTTTAATAAAAAATTTGCTAAAGTAATTTATTTTATGTTGCATATTAATTTCTTGCTCAATTTAGTTGGAATTTATATAAATTTCTTTTTCTTGTCTCTTTTTAATAGTGTTGTTTTCATAAAATAAGTTTCATTAAAACAGAATTATTATTTCACTAAATTTAATCTGATTCCACAGAGTACAATTATTAAAACACAATACAGACCAGAGTTTTTTTTTCTAACTACATATGGAGAGAATATTATAAAAGATGTTTCTCGTGTATGAAAGTAAATACTAACATTTCTATACATACAAAAATACACTTCTGTATATTACTTTTTACCATGTTATGGTTGTTATTATTTCAATGTAACATTTCTATAATTGCAATATTATGCTAAAAAGTGTCATAGTAAAATATGATAATATTATATTACATTAGATTGACAGCAACAAAAATTTGATAATGATTTTTTCAACTGATTAAATATTTGACACACAAATAACAATATCTTGTCCTTTCAACTTTTTCTTGAATAGAAATCTATTTTTATCATTCAATAAATATTTTTTAAAGATGGTCGATAATATTAGAAGTCGTGGTAAAAAAAAGTAATAGAAAAAAATGATATGTGACAGAGAGGGCAGAAGAGGAAATGAAGTGTCCCCTTGACAATCCCTAATTTTTTTAATGGCATACCAACTGTCACAATGTTCAACATGGTAGGGTCGATGTACTGTTTGTGGTTACTGGGTTTTGTGGTCATAGCCAAATAGGTTGATATTATTTGGACGATTAAATAATTCTTCTTTATCCTATGATAACCACTGTAATAATTGTAACTATTATTGAAGACATTTGCATTAATAATAATAACCATGAACATTGTCATAATTATTATTGCTATAAAAAAACTTTCTTTTGAGCAATGAAATGCTTCTTTATCATAGTAATAAATGTTTGCTGACTATCATTACAAGTCTTTAGTAGTACAATTCATTTATTTAGAAAGAAGTAATCAATTTTATGAATATTTAAAAATACTACTAAAATAAAATAATAAAAAATATCTCTATTTTTAGAATAAAATTAGAGTTTAAATTATGTTCAATCCACAAATAATGAATCTCACATACTGTCATAACATTTCATTCAGTATGTTATGTTCTTCATCCATTATTATGCGGTAGTGAATTTTTTTCCATCATCATTTAAAGTTTATAAAAAATATAGAATTTACTAGTGACATAGACTGTCTTAATTTATATTATTCATGGACTCTGCATGCTGCCACGTAACAAAAACATTTATATTCAACATGAACCTTGTACATAGTTACATTTAATTCCATTCTTTCTTTTTTGATAACTATATTAGCACAGTACATTTTTGTCTAACCACAGTGTAACGCTTGCTAAATTTCCTCTTAGTAAATCCAAATATCTTCTAATATTTTTATACTACGATTTAATTTGACCAACTCACATAAAACTCAAATCTCACGGTAATTTAGATCTTGCTAACGCTTACGTCAAATTTTCAAACTTTATGTCCCCTGTAAAATGTAACAGTATATTGGCAGTAACTAATTTGATGAGAGATTTAAGTTTAATGGAAGTTAGTGAAGATGTATCTTAAAATGTAAGATAATCGAGAAATTTACATGACTTCTATCATGTTTATTATTTTTTTATTCCCTAATTCAATTTCCTAAATATCTATTACTATTATTTTATTTGTGAAGTCATAGATAACATAGAAGATTATTTCTCTCTATCTGAAGTGTTTGAAAAGTAAAATAACAATGATGCTTACAATAAATTAACTTTTATAGAATCCTTAATAAATAAGAACAATAGATAATTCGCTTTTATATAAACTTTAAATTGCATTGATGATTGTTTAGTTTTTATTTTAAATTTATAAATAAGTTGAATTTAAATTTAATTCTCTTAAACTTTTTAGAGTTTTTACATTCAAAATGTCTTTGAATTTATACTGTAATAATTTTAAAATGCTCCACCTGGTCACATATGTGTCATTAATATAATGCTATAATTTTTCTTCATATTCCCCAGACTCAATTCTTTTATTTTAGTATACCATTTCAACTTTAATCATGTCTAGAATCTACAACGATTTATATCACAATGTATGCATTAATTTCCAAATTACAAACATGGTTCAACTGCTTATAACTATTTCAATTAATTGACAACAGCATTGGTATGTTTATCCATCTGTTCATAGAAGTAAATGTATTGCTAGCATAATTGCATATTTAGTTTAGTGGCAAGTATTAATTTTGCACTTGTATCAATATAAGATATTGTAATGTAACAATGTATTTTATTCACATTATTTTCTCAGTGTTATTTTCTAATTTGTACCTTTTATTAACAACTAATTTAATAATAAATAATACATGAGTTGATTAATAAAATACCATCCATTAATAATAATAAGTAATTTTTTACTTAATATCAAAGCTTTGAATTTTTTTGTAAACGAGACTTTTATTTGACAAAAAGTTTCTATTTTATTGTTTGTATCCTGACAACGATGATATTTATGTGAAACTAAAGCTTTTTGATTTTTTTTTTTAGAATTTTTTATCTGAACATTGAAAATGTAGAAACATTTATCTAGTAGTTCAAAGCAAAATATTTAATCGAGTTGATAAAATATTTGTTTATATATCTTTCATGTATTAGATACATATTTTAGGACTTCATTTACTGATATTTTTTTATTTACTATTTGATTACTTTTTTTCGTGATTCAATATTATGAGAGATATTTCTTTGATTATTGAAAAAAAATAAAAAATAAAAATAAACTCTTTATCGTACCTGTGAAGAAAGGAGTATGGCTCTGGCATAGGAAAAAATATTAGCAACCTCGCCTTTAGTTGGGCCTGCTATAACCAGTACATACGTTACTCCTAGAAGTGGAATGAGAACTAGTAGAGCTTTGGTCGCTTTTCTATATTGTTGAGTTTCCACATTATTTGCTGAACGTAGTTTTGTTATCAGAACCTGATAAAAAATGAAAATACAAGTTATTAAAAAAATATAATGAAACAATAGTCGAAGGAAATGAAGAGAAAGAAAAAACAAATAAATTAAATCTGATGGAAAAAAACATACTACTCTGTGTAAATTGTACAGACATATAAGGATAATTTGATTCAACTGACCCACATGATCATGAAAAGAAAGATGACATTCGTTCCGAGAACAGTAATAGCTGGAGCTTGATAAAACCAGTCATAGGGATGATTAACCATCCAGGGACAATATCTATATAATGCGTCGTTCTGAAAAACAGTCAAAAAGTTAAATAGTAATTTTTTTTTAGAAATGTAACAGTAGAATATTTAGAAAATATTTAGTTGAATATTTAGTGAAATAACTAAAAAGTTGTGAATATAATTTTGTCACGTAGAACTATATTTTTTGATGTCTAGCCACAGCTCAGACACTTTTTTGCACTTTTTATGAGTCTTTGACATTAGATGAATTGTCTGCAATAATACATAATATATGGATGTCATTTTGCTGCAGAATTTTAATGGGTTTCTTATTTTATACAACGTTGAGTAATAATTTCAACCATCTGTTGAATAAATTTTCAATTAATTATCACCTTTAAGCAGTATATACATTGTTTTGTGTATGAACAATAGTCTTTTATGAAAACAGGTGTTTTGAGTTGACCAAGACACCTTGGCTTCAAGTTGAATCAATATTTATTTTAACTATTGTTTAAATTGTTCATTATATCAAGGCAATAATTTTTAATTCGTTCAATCTCAAAGTTTCTATTTAATAAACTGAAAATTTGAAGTTCTATTAACTGTGACTAATAAAAAACATATTTACTTTTAATCCATGAATTCAAATTATGAAGTATTGAATTTAAAAAAAAGCAGAGTATTAATGTTATACCACTAATCTTTTTTTATCAATAAAAGATTAAACTAAAACTTATAGTTCAACATTGACTCAGAATTAAAATTTCTTTAAATAAAGCTTGAATTAATGAATATTTTTGAACAATGTATTTTCATTTGTGTTTCGAGCTTAATTTTATATGAAAAAAATTAGTAAAATAAATCATGCGTGACAATTTTGGTAATCGTGTTTAACTTTGTTCATCCGTAGGTAAAACTAAATAAAAGACTAAACCACACGCACTTCATGACTAATATTTGCGACAAAAGTTAGAATTTTAATTATTTTTCTCACGAATCTAGTTGTTGAATATCTAAATTAATGTTATATGTATTGATTTTCAGAAAAATATTTAAAAATTCTTTACTATCAGTTTTTTCCTAAAAAATATTATAAACATTTTCTGATAAGAATTCTAAAAATATTACAGAACCTTCTAAAGGATTTAAAGCTTCTGATTTTCATCCTCGACATTTTTTATATAGAGACGTAGATATTTTAAAGCTTATTCCACGATTTTATTTTTACTATTGATATTTTACTTTTAGATGATTCTCTTAAAATTTTTAATCATTAAATATAAAAGTTCAACTGTATTTTTAAAATTTGAAGAATACTTTAGTGTTTTATGTTAACAATATGTAAGATTTTTTTAATTTTATAACATAATAAACAATAAAAATAAATGAGATAAATATTTTTGCCTTGAAGGTTTAGTTGCAAGAAAATTTCCATATTCAGAATTTTTACATCGTAAGAAATATCTTCAATAAATTTTTCTTATTAATATTTCAGAAAATTTTTTACATTTTATAGATATAAATTAGAAATCTCAGTTTCTTCCTGATATTCTATACAAGTCGATCGATTAAAGCGTTTTGAGACATGTAGGTTCTAAGAGTTTGATGGTCAGGGTTTATTTTTAACTTCAATTTCATTATTATTTAAAACGACTAAAACAAAAGAGAATGAAAAATTTAAATCTTAATTGCACTAAGTAAGATAATTTACCATGATCTTCTTGATTAAGAAAAATGAAGAATAAATTTTGCAAAAAATTCTCATTATATTTTCTGACGTTTTTTTTTCAAGAAAGACAATTTCTACTTTAAAAAAAGAGATTGAAGACTATCTTCATAATTGCTCAATTTCTTCAGCTTGAACTATTATCAATGAAAAATTACGTCAGAATGCATTCATCAATCTTATAGCTAATAATGTCCATCGAATTAATCTCGGGAGTTATTTATAAAATTTCTTCAAATGGAAAAATGAAGCGTCAGAAGCTTTTTTTTATTTCTCTTTAGAATGTTAAAATATTTCTTTTTGATAAATAAAATTTTTTTAATTAATGATCTTTTCTTTTTTTTCATATTTTAATGCGTTGTAACGACTAAATTTTCTTAAGGCGAGTCCCTAAGAAAATTCCCGCCTAAATTTAACAAGTTATTTAATTTCTATGGACCAGGATTCAATGGCGGATATGTTACAAAGTAAATTCTCTTTTGAATTCTGTTAAACAATAAAAATAAACTTTATTAATTCCAACTAATAACAATTATAGTTAACAATAAACGACTGAATAACGTTATAAACCAATAATAAACTAAAAACACAAAAACAAACCACAACAGGGCTATGTGTATATCATACACGGCAACGTACATTAATTTTACTCGTCCTAACCAACGATTTGGTTTTACAAAATGACAGAATAAATAAAGCAAATAAATCTAACTATATTTAAGATATACGCGTGGCTCAACAACGGCGATACGATAGTATTATGACAAGAAAGTTGGTATTTTAGCAGATGATTCCCACCCAAAAGAATGTCTACCCCGTGGCCTAACCTCTTGTTGGTCGGGCTACAACCCAGACCGGGATACTCGAAGAGCTAACAACTCCTCGAGGGAAGGCTACAACCTTGCCTGAATAATCGACGAGCTACAACTCGTCGACGAAGAGCTCCAACTCTTCTAGGGGGTATAGGTGCGAGCTACGACTCTTCACCTTCTAACTCTAGAACCCTATCTAAGTGAGGACGAGCTACAACTCGTCCGGGATACTCGAAGAGCTAACAACTCTTCGAGGGAAGGCTACAACCTTGCCTGAATAGCTGACGAGCTACAACTCGTCAGCGAGGAGCTTCGACTCCTACACGGTTCGAGATCGTGAGCTCCAACTCTCGATCGCTAGCTAAAACCAAGAGCACCAACTCTTGGCTGGAAGGCTTCAACCCTCCAATTCCTACTTTCGGAAAGCTTCGACTCTCCGGGGCAACTAAAAGGCTACAACCCTTTAGCCAGAGCTACAACTCTGTATTATACGACGTGAGCTACTACTCTCGTCGGTCTCGTCGGTCTAGTACCTCGGAGACAGGTGAAGTGAAGATCTCCGCAAAATTCAGCCCTTTTATACTGTTTGGCTCCGCCCACTTTGCTATCCCCCACCACTATTGTGGTGAGTTGCGTGGGGAAGTCGTCATGGCAACAAGATCATCACAATATCTCTCTCTCTCAGATCTATTACGTTTCTTATGACCCTCTCTCTCTAATACATGGTATTAATAGGCTTCGCCGATAATTTAAATTTCGCGCTATTTCTCCTGGGTCGATAAAATGATTTTACTGATTATCGATTCATCAGACCAATTAATTTTCTATAATATCGGCCTTAAAAATGTAACTTCGTTACATCCCCCTCTTTTTTCCTAAAAAAAAAGAATTTTTTTCTGGAAATTATTTTTTTTTCCTTAGCCGTATATACAAAAAAAATAGTGAAAATGTACGAGAGGCATCAGTTACTCTTCATTTGCCAACAAGTACATTCTCTTTTTACAACAATTTATTCATAATTTTGCCATTACTTTTAGACTTAAATACTAACAAATAATTACAATCATTTCGGCTTAACTACAGAAACTTAGCCTTATCTTTATTGTACATTGCTTAACTATAAAAATTCCTTATTATAATGCTAAATATTTGCTTTAAATTATTACAGTTCTACAATCATTTGTAAATTAATATCAAACAATCATTTTCAATACTTAACATCATTACTTATCATACAAGTGATATAAACGAAACAAAAATCTTTTCTCACAACTGAACAATTGGAAACAAACAAAATAAATATTTCTTTTTCAAGTACCAAAATTTCTTACAGGTGTGTTTCCATTGTTGCACACCACTCCTACTTTATCTACGTACATTTTAAGTCCTATCAATGAGCCGTTATATCTGGGGGCAAGTTTGGCGGCACAATGGTTAGCTGCTGCTGAAAGATACTCTTTCTTAGTTACCATGTTTCCTATACCTGGTATCCTTTTCCGTCTGTTTTTACTGTAATATTTCTTCTGTTTTCCAGATGCTAAAACTCTATCATCTTGCAAATGTCTTGACCGGTTCATTTCTTCTAAAGTACTTGGTATTGTATTTAATGGTAATGTTTTTCTGTTATATTTTGGATAGACTTGTCTGACTTTAGTAGATTCATTACTTGCAAACTTCCGCTTAGCTAAATTCCTATTCGAAGATTGGTATGACTTCTTGTCGTGCTGCAAAATCATGGTTCTTAGCACCTTGTTAGTTCTTCCAACTCCTTTATGTTGTGCAAAGCATGTTGGAGTTGCCACATGTCTTATTCCGAAATCCTTCAACAATTTCTGGAATTTCCTACTAGTAAACTGAGTGCCATTGCTCGTGATGATTGTCTTCGGGCAACCAAATTGATAAATAACTTCTTCTTTTAGAACTCTACAAATTTCTGAAGCTGTAGCTTGTTTGAGTGAATATATTTCAACCCGCTTCGTGAATTTATCTTGAATTACTAACAATTGAGTGTGTCCATTTAACGATCTAATAAAAGGACTTTGTAATTTGACTGCTATAATTTCCCATGGCTTCGTAGCATTGATAGTTGCCATTATTCCTGACGTCTGCTTCTGAGGGGACTCGTATCGTTGGCGTTTTTTGCACAAACGAACGTATCTATTGATGTCGTTCTGCATTCTTGGCCGAACATACTTGTTTGCGATTCTTGAAATCGTTTTTGCCACCCCCAAATGTCCAGAAATCACGGTTTTGTGGTCACCTCTCAATACTTGGAGCCTTTCTGCTAACTTAACTGCTGATTCTTGAACGGTATCTTCATTATCTAGTGGGTCACAATAAGGTCTTTCGTCAATCTCTTCTAATCCTTGTTCTCCGTTCATGCTGGGTATCGGATTCACGATGTTTTCCGTTGGTTCCTTCTGATCTCGAGTTTGTTTTATCCCTTTCTTCTTTTGAATTGTTTTCCAATTCTGTTGACATCCACATTGAGTTGCACGAACATTCGATTTACCACATCTAAAGCAAAAGATTTGTGGCTTATTTTGGCATTGCCAACTCTTATGACCTTGTTGCCCACACTTCCAACAGCATTCTTTACTGTCATACAGGCTATGAACCCTATTAATATCTGAACTACGTTTGTTACGTCTTTTATTTTCTTCTTTGCAGTCATTAACACCAGACGACTTGAACCGCTTCTCGTCATCTCTTAACCGCTCATATTCACTGGTCATACTGATGATGTCTGTTATCGTTTTTACATCACATCTTCGAACATATCTTCGATACTCTGGTCTCAAATTCTCATGAATTCTTTCTACTTGTTCCTCGTTGCTTAGAGTTCCTTGTCTACGCATGAGCGTCTGCAGAGCCGTAATAAAATCGCGTGCTGTTTCTCCGGGTTTTTGAACTCTATCCTGGATTTCTAAACTTAATTGAGTTCGATATCGTGAGGGTAAATAAAATTCTTTCAGAGCTTTAGTAAACTCTTCCCAATCTTTCCAATTCTTCTTATTATTTCTGTACCACAACAAGGCTTTGTCCTTCAATAATATTGGGATGCACTGCACAAGATACTTGTCTGCTATATCATAGCTTACTGACAATTCATCAACTCTTTCGATAAATGAGACTACATCTTCGCCTCCAGCGAATGTGACGTTCCATTTCCGGATCTGCTCTTTTATCTTTAGGTCCCTTTCCTCTTTGACTTCTTGCTCTCGCCGTCTACTTGATCGCGGCGTAGAAAGACCAGAGGAAACTATAGATTGTGCTCTCGATATGTGCTCCCTTAATTGTTGCGTCAATAAATCTCTTAGACCGGGTATATCGTCGATATTATTGATCACTGTCGGTATGTTAGGTTTCGCTATTCTATCTTTATTATTTTCTCTGACTGTGAGCCGACCTTCACTTGTATCTCTACTTGTCGGTTCAATGTCAAAATTGTCCTCCATATCTCCCCTATTCCAATCATCCATGATGGCGTCACACAACATTTGTCTTAGTTGTGCTACCGAGGCTTTCGATGGCATCTCAATTCCACGAGCTTCTAACTCAGCTCTAACTTGCGGCTTCCCTAACCTCCAGATATTAACTCTTGATGGACCGGCTTCCATTTTTAACTCTTTTTAAAGCTCTAAAGCCTATAGCTTATTTGCTTGTTCAAAGATTACAAGTCCTATGTTCGAGCGCCAATTGTAACACCTAAATTTTCTCAAGGCGAGTCCCCAAGAAAATTCCCGCCCCAATTTAACAATTTATCTAAATTCTATGGCCCAGGATTCTATGGCGGATGCGTTACAAAGTAAATTCTCTTTTGAATTCTGTTAAACAATAAAAATAAACTTTATTAATTCCAACTAATAACAATTATAGTTAACAATAAACGACTGAATAACGTTATAAACCAATAATAAACTAAAAACACAAAAACAAACCACAACAGGGCTATGTGTATATCATACACGGCAACGTACATTAATTTTACTCGTCCTAACCAACGATTTGGTTTTACAAAATGACAGAATAAATAAAGCAAATAAATCTAACTATATTTAAGATATACGCGTGGCTCAACAACGGCGATACGATAGTATTATGACAAGAAAGTTGGTATTTTAGCAGATGATTCCCACCCAAAAGAATGTCTACCCCGTGGCCTAACCTCTTGTTGGTCGGGCTACAACCCAGACCGGGATACTCGAAGAGCTAACAACTCCTCGAGGGAAGGCTACAACCTTGCCTGAATAATCGACGAGCTACAACTCGTCGACGAAGAGCTCCAACTCTTCTAGGGGGTATAGGTGCGAGCTACGACTCTTCACCTTCTAACTCTAGAACCCTATCTAAGTGAGGACGAGCTACAACTCGTCCGGGATACTCGAAGAGCTAACAACTCTTCGAGGGAAGGCTACAACCTTGCCTGAATAGCTGACGAGCTACAACTCGTCAGCGAGGAGCTTCGACTCCTACACGGTTCGAGATCGTGAGCTCCAACTCTCGATCGCTAGCTAAAACCAAGAGCACCAACTCTTGGCTGGAAGGCTTCAACCCTCCAATTCCTACTTTCGGAAAGCTTCGACTCTCCGGGGCAACTAAAAGGCTACAACCCTTTAGCCAGAGCTACAACTCTGTATTATACGACGTGAGCTACTACTCTCGTCGGTCTCGTCGGTCTAGTACCTCGGAGACAGGTGAAGTGAAGATCTCCGCAAAATTCAGCCCTTTTATACTGTTTGGCTCCGCCCACTTTGCTATCCCCCACCACTATTGTGGTGAGTTGCGTGGGGAAGTCGTCATGGCAACAAGATCATCACAATATCTCTCTCTCTCAGATCTATTACGTTTCTTATGACCCTCTCTCTCTAATACATGGTATTAATAGGCTTCGCCGATAATTTAAATTTCGCGCTATTTCTCCTGGGTCGATAAAATGATTTTACTGATTATCGATTCATCAGACCAATTAATTTTCTATAATATCGGCCTTAAAAATGTAACTTCGTTACAGCGTAAACGTGGAATGTTTTTTTTTGATACTTGAAAGTTATATTTTTTTTAGAATTGCACTCATAGGATTGAAACTAGGACAAACTATCAGCAAATATATCAAATAAGTCATCTCTTAAAATATGTAAAAATATACATCTTTTCAACTACATGTATCTTCTTATTTTTTCAGTTCATGAAATATCTGAAAAAATAAAAACGAATACGATCTTATCTTCATGATTTAAGACGACTTTTATGTTCACTATCACTTCAATGTAAGTTATTGAATCTAAGAAAGGCTGGAAATTTTTGTTAATTATAGAAGTATGAACAGTCTATTGATTATTTACAATATTGAACTCTACATTTAATCAAATAAAATTATCTGTTTTCTTATTTTATTTTGAAAGCTTTGGAAATTCTAAAAACTTTTGAAAATTTTTTTCTCTAAAATTATCACTTATAAAATGAAAATCTAAAACAATGTTAAATTTATAAGAAAAAAAAATTATTAAAAATGACATACTTGATTACTATGTTCAGTCACATCAATGACAGTCCATCTTGCGATTCCCCAAATCGCAATAACAAGCCCTGGTATCCCTAAAAGTTAATGAAGTGACAAAATATGTTACAAGATAATTAAAATAATTAACTTACCCCAGCCAATGAAAAGACAGAGTCGTAGTTTAATGTTGTCTCCAGTGAAGGTTTTTACGACCAATAAATACAGGTATAAACCTAAAAATGTCTTTCGATATTAATTCCCTTAGAATTAGTCTTAAATAAAATGACAGTATATAATTGGATTTATTTTTACCTTCAACGAACATCCAGAAGAAGTTAGTCAAGTGAAAGTAATGAAGGAGAGAAAAAAAGACTATACATGTTGGTACGTCTGACTGCATTGAAACTTGCAACACAGTAGTAAGGATCCACATTAGATCAGTCAGGATGTATGTGAACATGAGATTTGTGTGAATGCTATTTCTTAAACATCTGAGCTCTCTGTAAAAGGTAAAAGGTTAATGTTCAATAAGATATCCTATTTTATGATATTAAAGATAAATACATTATAAAAATTGTGTAGAGGTCATTTACTTGATTCATTAATTTAACAAATTCTTTGCAAGTGTAAAATAATTATAAATATTTATATATTTATTAAGAATCACATTTCATACGATTTGAAAATTACTTTAATTCATTCATTGAAATGAATTTTGAAAATAATTGGAGATTAAGTCTTGTAATTAGCTAAATCTATGGTAAAGTATTTAAATTATTTGATGCTACTGAATTTTAGGTCCAAAAGTGTCAAGTTAACTGTGTAAATATTTGTTGATAAACACAAGTTACAAAGTTGTGAAACGTAATAATTTGGTAGTACAATATAAATATTAATTAAGTACCATCAATGTCTTTGTTAGGTGTTTCAGATAAATATTTTCGTCAACTTGTTTGACTATAAATATACATTTGCCAATCTAAACTTTTCAAGTATTTGTAATACTTTAATTTTGATGCAAGCGATTAGTGTTTTTACAGTGAGTAAAGTGGATTTAATTTTAAGTTGCTGGACAAAAAGTCCTAAACTTTGAATAAAAATCGAGTAAATAGAAACTAATCCTACAAATTAATATATTTTTTTAAATTTGAATATTTAACATAATTTTTTATTACTATTCATTCAAAACAGTTTATATTTAGACCATTTTTTAAAATTTTTAATTGAGACAAAAATAGTAAAACTTATTGACAGAACTGTCAATGTATTCATTATGATTGTTATAATTACTCTTATTGTAAATTTTATTTCTCATAAAATGATGTGTAAATCAAAGCCAGTACAGTTCTAATATGGATTTCATATTCCAGAGAAAAATATTTTCCAATCATACAATAAAGAATCAATACAAGTGGAAAATGTGTGGTTTACAGTATTATATCCTAGAATATCGTTTGTATTTTGTTTTTGATATTTTGCGTGACATAATGTTTATGAAATATGTGCAGTGTCAAGTACACAAAAGTAAACGAATCAAAGAACTTAAGGAAAATACTTATAGTTACGTGACATTGATGAGAAAAGTACAGGTGAACTCACAAGCTATGAGACCAGAAAAGAAAATATCGTATATAAGTAGACAAACTTGTGTACTCAATAGGTTTGGTGTTTGCTTGCGAACTTTATCTCCTTCGACGTGAAACGTCTTGCCACATCATTCATGAAGTGGAAGATGTATAGGAAAAAAGTGAGTAAAAAGAAATGCTCTTTTGATGCATGAGAAAAAAACAGGTGGTGAAAAAAATTGTGGTTTTCACGATTTGTCAAAAAAATTTGTTTTCAGGTTGGAAGAGTGAACTTAGTACCTATAACAGCTTTGAATCCTTTAAATAATGAAGAACATTTTTACCTAAATAATTAAGTTGATTGAGGAGCTAAAAGTGTTTTGATGAGATGTACTGTTTTGAAGTTTTTTAAACATTACATTTTTATATGAAAGTACAAATGTAATATTCATTCAATTTATTCTTTTAATATGATTTTAAAAAATTAAAAAATGATCAAATTTAATCAAGTTTAATGTAATTATTGTTATAATTAAAATCATGTGTTTCTATCATTTAATCCATGAAATGCTTTATTTACAAGTGAAATGTATTTTTTGAAATAAATGCTATTTTTAAGAACGTATAAATTATCTAATGTTAGATTAATATTAATAATAATTCGTTTAAAATATTTATATTCAAGTAAATAATCTCCATTATTACTTTCAGACTCAAGAAGGGATATTATTGAATATTAGACACCCAAGTTTTTTTTCAAAGGTCAATTTAATTAATTAAACCTAAGAGCTTCAAGCGCCGCACCAAAATAAGGTAATTCTACTTACTAAAATTTCAAGTAAATAGAATAAAACTAAAACTAGTAGCGATGAATATTCAAGCAAAATATTTCAATATTGACCAAGTTGATTTAATAATAAAAAATATTTGAAAATATCTAAAAACTATCAAGTAAAATTGGTTATTGATGGATAAAATTTTGATTTTAACTGATTATTTTTATTTTATTTTATATAAAAGTTATCATTTGAAAACGTTCCAAAATTGATTTTATCTACATATTGGGATCCTTTTTTTTATCTAGATTATCCAAAAAGGACTTACTTGAAATACAAAAAAATGGCCACAGCAACGACAAGTGTTGAGAGAGAAAGACTATATCCGATGAAATAGAGGGTGGTCGTGATCTCGACTCCAGCTTCAACAACAGGCAGTCGGAGTTCATGGCAATGTGAGTAATCCGTGTAATTGTCCCAAGTTCCATTTGGCCAACACCATCGACTAGCATTTTCTAAAACAATAGAAAATAACAAACAAATAAAAACCAATGCTTTTTATTCTATACGGTATAAAAACAATTATTACCCATCATTATCAAGATAATTTTATTAGACTCCTTAGAATTTTAAGCATCCGTTATTGATTTTTTTTAGGGGGATATTATGTTTATCATAGATCAGTTTGATTAATGTTTGGATGACTATCAAATCGAATACATTTTCAAGAGATTGATTACACTCGGAAAAATTTCTGGTTATATTTATTCGAATTGAAAGACTCGATATTTTGATTTATCTATTCAATTGCTAGTGTCATTGTTTGACCGAACTAATTTTTTTATTTATATACTTCCGGTGTATTTGCTTGAATAAATGAAAAGAAAAATAAATATATCATTATTACAATAAAATATTATATTGGTTGAAGATCCTCGTTCGATAACTGATTAAATTTCCTAAATAAGTTGCACCTATCACTTTAGAATATAAATATTGACCAATTTGCTAATAAACAAAAATATTCACAAATCATTAAGTATAGTTTTAAAGATGAATAATTTCTTCCTTCTTATTCAATTATAAGAATAAATTATAATTATTCATTATTAATTATTAATGAACTTGCACTAATAGATAATAATTTTTTATCTTCTATAATCACATTGTTGATACTTAAATAAATATTTCTTCAATTGACAACAATAACTCCTATTATATGACTCTAATCGTATAATTAACTGACATAAATCCATAAAAGTTTTTATTTAGTATATTTGGAAATCATGCACAGATGGTTTAAACACATATTATATTTTATATTAATATTGACACTGGGTTTATTGATTAGTTTAAAATTTTCAGGGGGTTTTATATAAAATAGCTTGAGGTATTACAAGAGATTAAAGCTGATCAAAAACCGATATTTACGACTGGATATCTGTAAAAAATATTTCGATAAAAAACTGGAAATGATTCGTTTTTTTTTGTTATTAAATAAAAATACATAAATTGGAGTTTGGGTTAATCAAATTGGAAAAAACTCTCTATGGTTTTGACATCAATCAAAAAATATTTTCCAGTGCATTAAAAAAAAAAAAATACTCTCAATTATTACTAAGATTTACAAGTTTCTCTTGTGATATATTTTAATCTCATTGACGATAATTACTTTAATAAAAATTACACAAATGACATTTACCAAAACAAATCTGTTACAAAACCTGAACAGTAGAGAATATTTTGGCGATAAACATTTTAGAATATGTCTACAAGCACGTTTTGAAACTTAACCAATCGATTTTACGTGATCTGAAATCCCTATCTAATCTACTATTCTATTCCCTATTCTGTTCATTATAATTTCATCCGAAAATCATTTTTTACATGAAACTATTTTTTTTTTTACATCAATTCAATATCAAATAAATTTAAATCCACATGTATTATTGAAAGATCATGCTCAATAAAAAAAAAAATTTAATGAAGAAACAAATATGGTAATAAATGTAATAGTTATTCAAGGAAAATTGTTTTGAAAAGCTAATTTAATAAAAGAAAATCAAAGTCATGCTGAGTAGTAAGATTTTTCCTTATACATCAGATATTCGATCAAGCATGGAAGAGGGATATATTGAAGATGCGTTTGAGACAGTTATTGAATAATATAATTCGTAATATGACATTTTAAAATAACATACATGGCACGTTCGGTTTGTATACGATTGGATTATTGATTTGAAGTGTAGTAGTGTAGGACCATTGGTTGTATTCTCGTTCAAGCTTTGATTGAAGTAGATGCAGTAACTGATGTCATTCTCACCAGCCTATTTATCGTCTTCCTCTCTATCGCTCCCTTATACACTATTTCTCTCATTATCATTCTCAAACATACAATCACTCTCTTTTTGTCACTTGTTCCATTCGCTTATAGCATATAATCACTTTTTATCATGCACCCAAAATGAATGCCATTTAGATAAAGGACATTTGGATACGTCGATACAACTGTCAATCCAATCTCAGTGACAACAAATGGATCAAGGGTATTTTAATCGGATATTTTAATTTACAAAACTAAATCTCCTCATTCCCAGTCAATTCAATCATTATGTATTATTAAGTATCGCCCGGAAATTATTCAAATTTAATGCATTGTTCAAAAATCTGTTGGTTTCAATTAGTCTTCTAGACATTAATCAATAGCGTTACAGCTAGAAGATAAAATACAATATTGATGATTCCAACAAATGCTTTTAATTAAAAAAGTAATCACTTTTTGGCATAATCATTTATTTTGAATATTCTGATAAGCTTAATTAGAGATTAATCAGCGATTTTATTTTTGAACTGCTTTTGTTGAATAGGAATTAACTTTTAAATAGAAGGCACAATATATCGGAAATTCTATTGGAATATTTTTGAATGAAGTGTTTATTTAACTTTTGTTTGGATGTTCTGTTGTTAAACGAAATTATTGTGGTTTATTTAAGTCCATTGTAGTTTAAAATTATTAATTATTTAAATTATTAGAGAAACAGAATATTTAGAATAATTAAATCAAGATTTAGTTGAAGGATAAATTGTCGTTGAAAGAATTTTTCAGATTTAAATTTACTTAATAGTTTCTTACAAATGTAAAATTGAGCAATAAATTCTTTTTAAATAGCCCATAAAATTTTAACTTAAATTTTCTTTCATTTAAATTTTATTATTCTCTTTCTACTTCAAAGAATGAAAATTTTTTTACATCATGCATATGATGCGAAATACTTCATTTCATGCAGAGAGAGAGTGTATTTAATTTATGAAAGAGTTAATTTACTTTTCATAATTATCAAATGGAGTGAGTAGATTTTGTTGAGGCAATTCTTAAAATTATCTCATCCAAGCTTACTTTTATGATATTTATCAATAAACCAAAACAACGCAATCTCTGAAGAAGAACTGGGTAATTATTAAATTGGTGTAACAAAATCATGCTTATATACATTCTTATAAGTCTGTGTAATACTAAAAATAATATTTCATTTTTAAAGAGAAATTATTTTGACATATATTCAATATTTTTCTACACCGACCCAGTCAATTTTTGCAACAGTTGCTTTTTATTAAAACGTCTTAATTTTACTGTAACCTACTTTTATTCGTGTCACTACAGTCTCTATATTTCCCACTTACAAATTTCCCCTGTCAGCATAATAGTAGAAAAGACTGTTACAAGAACAAATCTTTAATTTGTTGTGACAAGCAAATCCTTCTTTTGTGTAAGATTATATGTACTTTAATATTAATGTGTAAAATACATCACAATAGCTAAAAAAAAAATATAACTTTGTGTAATACAGTACATTAATCATTACTTCAGATTCCAATTCTAATAAATGATGAATCAAAAATCCTATTAAAACAAAATTTCATTTTCCAAACATTCCAACAACAATAAGCAAAAATGAACAAAAATAATTTGAAAGACTAGTAATGATATTATTAGAATTTGAGGTCATAGATTTTTATTTGAACATTTATAAAATGTGTATTCCATACTTTTCTTTATTTCCCAAAAAAAAACCTATTAATCTGTATAATAGCGTGTTTGCGAAGACAATGAGTCCATGATAAAAATTGATATTTCATGTCCATTGTGTTGAACATTTAGAAAAAAATTCATCCATATGATAGGGATGTATTTTATATCCACAGAAGTTCTAATTAACAAAATGTAGTTTTAATTAGTTTGATTAATAGGAAATACTGCTTCAACTACACCAATTAAGATTCTTGAACAGAATGTTGCTATTGAAAGTATATGAATCACTAGAGATACAATAGCTATCGTTTAATAAATAATATTGTTTTCAATAATACTCAGCAAAATTATAGCTCCAACTATTCTCTGATATACTGCTTTCAAGAATGTTTTATTTGAAAACACTTGGGTATGTTATACTGAAGATGTATGATAATTCTGTTTTTTTATTCCACATATTTAAATTTTTTAGTGTAATAATATAAAATATATTCAAAAGCTTTAAAATAAAATGATGAAATTTACAGCACATTGTACGATAATGAAATGTATTAGTGAAATAAAATACCGATTAAAACTAAGGTGAAAGTTATTCAGTAATTACAGTATTTGATATGATCATTGTAACATTAACAATGCAATCAGATTTCAGGTAATTAAAATGTAGATGATTTCTTAAAAAATAGGTTATACGTCTTCCGACTTTCGTGAGGTCAAGCTCTAAACGTTTTACAGAGTGTAATCGATTTTCATACCAAATATCTTTCTCAGTGTGTCTTAAAATAATCTTGAATAATTTGAATTAGATTGAATGATTAAGTGAATTTTAAAGAAGCCAAAAAGTTTTATTTAAAATAAAATTGAAACTATAAAATTATTTTTATCAACAATATTATAGGCATTGTTATTGTCAAAGAGAGACTAATAAATAAATAAAACAACGGATTGATTTTTAATCAATAATTTAGTTCTTTTTAGATTGAAAAAAAATCAAAATCATTTGGCACAAAAAATTGTTCTAATTTTATCTTGTTTTATTAATATCAATTATTTTTTTGTAATATATTAAATGTATGGTATATATGCATCGTTATTGACAGTTATAAAACAAACGATTTTTATAAAAAAAAGATAAGCTGTCGTTATTTTTAGGATAAAGCAAACAAAGAATAATTCAAAAGCTTTCATAGTAGTTTAAAACTATTGTACACAAACGATAATTGTCTAAAAGTGAGACTCCACCTTAATAATGACAATTAAAAAAACTACAAATCATTAATTCAATCAATATTATTTTAATTGAGTATATCAGGTATTAATATTACTACAACAATATTGAAAAAATGTCGATTTGATTGAATAAAAATAATCAAATAAAATGAAAGTTTTATTTTGAAGCTCTTTATCCCAAAATGTTTATTATTCATTAAACCATCTAATCGAACATCTGTTAAATGACAGAAAAAAAACAATCCAAATAATTCTTTGTTTCCTTTTCTATATCTAGATGTAAATATAACATAAACTGACGAATAAATCGACTATTAGGTTTGATTAGCCTCTGTAGAGTAGAACTCAGCCTTTCGTCGGGGAAAACAAAGTTAACTCTACTGTCCTTTAAATGAGTTAACGTCCGTTCTAGTTCGCTTAACAGAAAGTAAACTAAACAATAGAATAAAGCAGAAAATAGTATTTAAAAGTTTTTTATTAGCAATAAAAAATATGAATATTTTATATTCTGAAATGTAAGAGAGACTTTGATGTTATGAGATAGTTGTCAAAGGAATTAGTAACGAGGTGGGGCATACTAATGGTAATTGCGGCGATTATTAGTTACGTTCAGAAGCAACAGGATCGATGAAGAAAGGAGTCTGATGGTACGTATACCTCGATCACTATCGTCAATTATTTAGCTTCTACGTTTATTTTACTCCCTTTTCTTTTATTTGATTTAAAAGCAATTTATTGGTATTGACTTTAATTTATAAATTTGTTATCGAACACTTTTATCTATCAGAAGTGATTTTAAAAATAATTTTCATTTAAGTTTGATTAAATAAATATACTTTTGTTTATTAATTTAATTAATACTCTTCTTATTTCAAGTGAAAAGTATTATTTTATATTTATTATTAAATCTACCTATCATTTTTTATGCTCTCCATATTCATGAAAAAACATGTGACAATTTAATTAATCCCACACGTACATCTTGGCAATATAGGGGATAAAGGTTAGATGAAAATCTGCTAAAACTTCATAATAATGGGAATATAAAAATTTATGCTATTCGAAGTTTGCACTTTTTTACAACATCAAAGATTAAAATATGAAAATTCATGATGTGGAAACTCTTCTTTTATGCAGCAATTTAAGTGGAAATGTTTGCATGTGATTATAGATTTTATTAGTACGTTATAGAGAATAAAATATGAAATAGAATCATAAGAGAAATAGTAATATTTCTTCTTGAATTTGCTTTTAATTGAATTATAAAGGGTTACCATTATTAATCCAATCAAATTCTTAACGACTTTATTTTTACTGAATTAGAAGACTACAAACTTTCAATTTATGAAGAGAAAAAAAAAAAGTTTTAAGTGATAACAACCATTTTATGAGATTGGATTTAAAAATTTCATTAATTTAAAGTTTTATTAGAAAGGTCATTTGAGAATATGAAAGTATGAATATAAGAAAAAAAATTATTAAAATTTTTTTATCATGAAATTCAATATAAATATTGAAATATCTTGTGGATGAGTGAAATTATCTATAGAAGATACAGAAAATAGATTAAAACTGCACGGAAAGAACGTAATTAAATTATCTTGTAGGTTAAAAAAAATTAGTCGAAAAAAAATATTGCTGATCGAATGTCATTTTGTTTTTATATTTATCTCACGGGGAAAAAATATTCTGTTACCGTAACTAATCAGAAAAGTACTATAGCAAAAGTGATGATTTTTGAAGTACGAATAAAAAAAGTAGTTTAACAGATGAAACAAAAGTCTGACAGCTGTAAAAAAATTTTTGATTTGTTATGGCAGCGGAATATTTTTTCTTGAACTTAGTTAGTATTCTTGGAGTTATAGAAAAATTTACAAATAAAAATATTTTTAGAAAACATCAAAGTTATTAAACTTCTGCAATTTCTGGCTGAATGTTTTCGTCGTGTAAATTTAAAGATTTTTAAAAACACAAAAAAAAACGGAATGCATCAAGTAAATAAATATTTGAATCAAATAAATATATTATTGATTTTGTGTTTTGAATTTAATAATCAAATGTTGAATAAAAATATCGTACAAGAGTATTAATGTTTCGATAAATATAAACATGAATGAATTTCACGTACGTTAATAATTAGTTGAAGTAATTATTTATTTTTGTGATGAGTAAACAACTTGCTCAATGATAACACTCCTCAGTATGATTATTGAATGCCACTCGATAATTTTATTCTAAAACCAATGTTTACATTTCCGGTACACTTTTGGGCGGAACCGGAACTGTTAATTTTGAATCTTCCGGTAAACTAACGTTACATTTCATATTAACCTAATTTCCAATTTTATCTACTGCTGGAGAAAAAAATTAAATACTGCAATTGCTGGAAGAGAAGGTAGGATTATGGGCCACTCTTCAATATGGTCCATTCATTTATTTTGCGAACACTCTGCATCTTCCATCAATTAACCCACAAATATATTGAAAAATAACTTCTTGGAAATATACAGAAACTTCGAAAAGTAACAATTGATGATAATTTAACGAAGTTAGATGTAATTGAAAAAAAACAAAATGTGACCTATAATCCTACCTTCTTCTCTACATAATTACATTATAAATAAAAACATTAAGATCACCTTTTCAGTTACTAATCAGTACTTGATTGAATTAATACAAAGATAAATTATAAAATTATTCACAAATTTAGCTCTTGTAATAAATGATAAAAGGATATATTGAAATGGTCACATATTCTGACTATTCTCTCGGGTTTGCGGAGAACTCGTAAAATAGCTCTAAACATGATATTATCTTGCATATAAATTCAAGTACTTTTACGTAAGTGGTTGCCTTGAGATAGAATTGAATTATCAAATCGTTTTAATTCTAATATTGATAAAACATAAAAATTGAGTATCAATAAAATTAAAGTTGTCTCAGCAAACTTTTCATGTTTTAATAATTAATTTTAAAAATTTTCTTATCCCTTACAGTCTCTTATTGCAAATAGTATTTACTGGGTGGGAGAGTAGCAATTTAAATCAGATCCTATTCTGGAATCCTAATCATGGCCTACTTGATTTTTGGGACGTCTCACCTGACATGCCATATACATAAGGAAGATAGCCCTGAAGAGATGATAAAATCAAGGTCATTTAGTAATTATTTATGTAATGATAGGGATAGAGTAGTAATGAGGTAGCAATAGTATTGTATAATTGAAGAGTAGTATCAAGGTAGTAATAGGGTAGCTGGGTATTGTCTTATCCAGGCTTACTTCCTTCAAATTGTTATTTCAAACAGGGTGTCTCAAAAATCAAGTGGACCATGTTCAGGACTCCAAATAAAAGCTAGATTTAAATTATTAGTTACAAAGGGTAAAATTTCCTGACTGCAAATTTGTACTTAAGTGTTAAAGTTTGGATCTAAACCAGATTAAAAATGTGTTAATTCTTTCTGAGCATTTAGTCATTCAATTATGTAATGATTAGTTAAAGAGCAATTCTACAGTATTGAAAAATATCATAAAATGGTACACTGTAGAAAAATGTCATCAGGTCTATATAAGCCCATGTTTCATTGCTTTCCAGGGAATTAAAGATTGGCTCAACAGTTTGCTAATTGGGTTAAGTTGAAATGATGTTATTATTTTTTTAACAAGCTTTTCCTATGTTACTTCTATCATATAACAATTACACTTACTGTGATAAATAAAAAAAAATTTGTTTTTGAAATTGTAATAATCTATTTTCCAAAAAACTTAGCGTTGAAATCACGTAAAAAAATTATTGAAGTCTTTCGACTATTTATTATAGATGAATGACATTTATTAATCTTGAATTATAGTGAAATATACGAAATAAGTTCACGAGAATGAAATTTCATAATGAAATAGATAAATCAAAATTTAATAAAAGACCACAACGAGAACAATTCTTTAAAGAACCATAACACTAAGTTTGCACTTATAATTTTTTTTCAAGTAAAAAGAAAATTTTTCCTATTACTGGGAAGCTTGGATTGCAATATACCTCAGTAATCTCTTTTTTATCTCTTTCGTAGAAGAGATCGAAGAAATAAATAATTTAAATGTCTAATGAAAATTGTTTAGCTCTCCAATCGATATAGGGGCTACGATAGTTTCACTTTAAGAAAACTCTCGCCAACTATTGTTAGCAGAGATAAGTATAGACTGTATTAAAAGCAAAGCTTTGCTTTTCCTCATACAAAATATAGGTATTCCTTTGAGAGATCGTAAATGTATATTATTTTACCAGAGTGCCTTCATATGAAAGAGGACACAAAGGTATACATTTACGCTAGCCTGCAGCTTACGATAACAATAAGTTTAATGAGATAGCTGTGATCAACTTAATTAAATATGTTTTTTAAAATGCAACATTTATATTTTATAGTGTTAATAAAAACGCTTTCAACAACTTTCTATTGTTTAAATCCATTATAAAAGTGTTTATTTCTCATCAAAATTAAAAAATACCAACATTTATTGAATTTTATGATGAAATTGGCTGTTAACAATGTTTGTAATTGATATTTTTTTTTTTCAATCCGAGAGTACAAAAAGTTATTGTAAAATTAGATTAAATTGTGACATCTACACTAAGGAAATTAAATGTGGCAATGCTTTAGAGTTTTTCGAAATATTTCCACTATTTGTTATTCTCTGGTTAAATTTGTGTTGAAAAATAATAATAACCAAGATTATGGATCTAAAATTTTCGTAATAGCTTTGACGATTAAAAAGTACATTTACATTTATAGGAACACAGTGTACATTTCTGATGCAAATGTAATTTTTATTAAGTTTATTATTTTTCTTTACAAGTTTGCAATCAAGTAAAAATGTTTTTTTAATATGAAGATAAAATAACTAATTAATGGATATTGTTGATATAAATATAAAGATTTTAGTAAGAAAATAATTTTATTTGTTAAATATTTTTAAGATCTTCACTTTTGCAGTTAATAATAAAATAGTGAAAAGGAGAAATATTCTATAATTTTACTTTAAAAGTATCCCATTTATTCTTTCTTATTCATGACTTCAACGTGACGATCGGAGAAAAGTGTAAAAAATATATCTTGATTTTATATTCACTTTAAAAAACTCTAAAGTACTAAAGTATTTTTTTCTTTCGTGATAATGAAATAGATGAATGAATTTTAAACTAAGGAATTAAAATTCTACAATGTCGTCTACTTCATTAGAATCAGATTATATATCATGGATGTACAACTGTTTAAAAATGACCTGAATTCTCATTTAAATTTACTGAACCTATTTAAATGCAAGTTAGCACGATTTTTTTAAAAATATTTCAAATATTTTTACTAGACAAATTTATTCAATTACTTTTTGAATGGATAAAGTTACGATAGATAATAAATTCCACAGCATTAATGTATTGTCAAAGAATATAACAAAAACAAACTGGGAAAATCTTTACATATCGATCCATATTTCCGATAAAATAACAATAAATATTTAAAAAATAAAAATGGTCTACATGTCAACCAATAATAGTCCGATTATATACCCATTAGTTGAATAATCCCAGTTTTTGAAAAATTTATGTAGAATTAATTATTAATCAATAATTCATTTATTTATTTTTGTGCAGGAATATTTTATTCAGATATTTTCTCTAGAGTTTTTTTGTTACTTTAATGACATTTAAATATCATCGTCAAGCATCATAAATATTTATTAAAAAACAATATGGATTGTTGAATAAAAAAATATATAATTATTATCATATATTTTTCTAGTGAACTCCTTCAAATAAAAATATATTTAGAAACTTTAAATATTATCAACTTTCCAGTGTGAAATTATAGTAATGGGTCCGATTTTGAAAATCCAGAATTTTGACATATCTCCACATTTCAAGGCCCCCAGAGTCGAACACAATAGTTTTTAAGTAGACATCTGTGTGTGTATCTGTACATATGTGCGAACGATTATCTCGAGAATAAAAAATTATATTGAGATGGGACTAATATCATTTGATGCATAATTACGTAACTTAAAATTGATTAGGTTTTTAGCAAAATCGGTCCAGCTATTTTTTATGCAGAATCAAAAAACTAAAAAAAATGGTAAACTAGTAAAATCTTTGCATTATTTCCACTGGGAAGTTAGTCATGTGGACCTTTTGGGTCGTACACAGATCACTGGAGAGCACTGATATTGTTAAATTTGAGTTACACAAAATAATTTTTTAAAAATGTTTCTTTTGGAGTAAAAACGTTATCACGATTTCAAAATAATAAACATTTTATTTTGCTATATACTGTTCATATTTAACAATTCAACTATTATTCTTCAGTTGTGTGTCACCCAGAATCTTAAACAAATATTATTACATAAACACATAAATAGTTTATTTATCGAATCATTTTGATGGCTAAGTGAACTAATTAGATAATTATTAGTCGTTAACACCATTTCATGATGATAATTTTAAAAAATAATTCAAATGGGTCTTTTTTTAAAAATTGTATCAATGTTGTAAGAATAATAATGCAAAAAAAAAAGTATTATACCCATATAATTTCAAACAAACGAAAGTTGAATAATTTTTTGGAGCAGTTGTAAAGACAATAGTTCTATGGATCCATCTAACACCTACATATTAAATTCATGACTTTTCGTACTACATACACTTCTCCGTTTAGTAAAAATAAAGTACTTTTGTCATGTACATGTTGTAAAATTGATCGGGAAAAGAATTCAATCGAACGTCTGTCAGTCAAATATTCAATTTAACACTTGAAAGCACGTGATATTACTTGCTTTTTGTTATGAAAGTTTAATAAAAAATTTTTGTTTAGCTTTCGACAATTTTTGTGCGTTCAATAAAGCAAAAAAGGGTCCACGCAGAAAGAACATAAATAAAATAAAAGTAAAGAAGAAAGGAAATATAAGAGAGAAAATGATTGAAATAATGATAGACTATCGCCTTAAGTATTTATGTAAAAGTGCAGTTCTTTTAATGCGATAAGAAATCTATAAACTATTCGAGGATGATAAGGGTTCGTATCTATAATAAAGTGGTATAAATAGCCACGTCGTAGGTAGTAAAGAAACTCCTATATTACAGAAGATGATGACAAGCATTAAATGTACAAAGATAAACTTGTTAAAAATGTTCGTGCACTTTTGTCCCTGTTTTGTTAATGTTATATTCGGTCTGAGTAATTTAATTTTTGTAATGCCACAGAAGATAAATAAAAAAGAACTAAGTTATATTTGCTATCTCTCTATCTCGTATGCACTTCTGTATATAGACACTAAAGAGTCTATATAAAGCCTTAGACTTTTGAGGCCACGAAAAATAGAATTGTTGATAGAATATTCTATCAGTTGTTATTTTTTCACCTTATTTCATAATTTAATCTTTGAACTTTGAATAACGAATGTTCATCCAATTTATTAAATACTCTTTTCTTATATGCTATTTTAAAATTATTCTTTTTTAAAATTCATCCTTGAAATTGAAATTTTTTTTTGACTCTCAAAAATACACTAAAATTTTAATTTGTATAATCGTGATAATTATAACTAACAAATTGAATTTATCAAGTATTAAACTTGCCTTCTTTTTTAATTGTTACAAATAATGCATATGTAGTTATAAAAACTTTCATTATAATTTTTAGAATTAACAGTAAATGTAAATCGATATATCTGATATAATTAAAATTAATGATAATTCAATACTTTAAAAGTTTATCCAACCAAGGAACTTTGTTTATGTAGTAAATAAGTAAACTAATTAATTGATAATGAAGAAAATGGAACATTGTTCTAAGACCAAAGAATAGAAAACTTTCTTCTATGTTCATATTTATCTAGATTTTTTAATTAATTTTGTTTAAAATCAAAGTTTATTCTGAACTCAATTCATAGAGATTCATAATTAAATTTATTACCATAGATCAATTATGATTATTAAAAAAATTACTCTCTTTCATTCATTTACGATACTATGAATAATAAGCTAAATTAATCACTTAAAAATTGACGTCAATAATAAATGGAAAAAAGCACTTTATTATTGACACTGTAGATCATCTCAATATCCATTTTTTCCAATCATTTGAACCAAATGAAAATGGTTTAATTCAGCTAAATAGAGAGCAACATTCTTTTATCACATTTAATTTCTCTAAAAACAATATTAATTACTTATTCGGATAGAACACGAAAAACTAGATGAACTTCGTGAAAGAAAGTAATGACTTGATTTAAAAATTCCCTAGGTGACGAATTGATGAAAGAAATGATCTATAGAGCATTGTAAGATTGTGAATTTAAATTAAGAAAAACTCGATATCTTTCAACATTTTGATCTCTTTACAATTTCTGTGAAAGTGATGAGGATCAATTTCTATTCCTCCAAGTCCTCGAATTAAACTTGAAGAAGTGCGAGTGTTAGAGACATACGTCAACTAACAAAATGTAAAAATGATAAATGAGAGTAGAATGGTTAGCGTAAGAAAAAAAAATATACTGAAATAGATGTGATACTTGAAGAGTGAAAGAATAGGAGCAATATATACTACCTCTTGGGAGGAATATTACATTAGGTGAGAAAACATTTACGTATTTGCAATAGAATGTGTGTCATTTCGTGTCAATATCAACGTCTTTTCGTTCTTCGCATCCAGTTGAAAATATCGTTGACAATGCAAAACACGTGCTTCGATAAATCTCGTATAGAGGAAGAAACTTAATGACAGACAAACTTTTTACGTCTCTTGCTACTACTGGAGTACCGTATTTATTTTTAGCCCTCAACTTTGCTTCATCTAAATTCAGCGTGCGACTTTAAACAGATTTAGACTTCTTCTATTCCCAAAGTCATCGAACGATTCATAAAAACAAACATGATTTGATACTTTTTATACGGGAAAAAAAACATCTTCATTTCGTTTTATTGTTTTTCTTTTTATTTATGGATTTTTTAAGGTCAATACTAAAATGCTCTAATATTTAAAAAATCTTATTATTTATCAGAAAATCTAATAAACTTCTTCAATGTTATCAGGAATATTTTTATTTTTATTTATTATGATTAGCAAATTTTTTACTCTGCAAATAGTTGTTCAACTTCTACAACTTTATTGGTGATTTATTTCACTAATGCTTCTAATATTTTATAAGTCATTTCTCATGGTATTTAGGAAATGCTTTTGATTGATATTATTAATCCAACTTTCTCTGATTAAATAATACCGAGGGAGAAATGATCTTTTGTAATTAGTATCTTAACAATTGCTGTTACAATATATTCTGTATAAAATTCAATCTCTCAAATATCCATCTCATATTTTCCTCCATGAATATTTGTCCCATGAGACTGAAAGAAACTTTTGAAGTCGACATGTGTCAATTTCAATATTTCTTCAATCAGATTTTTATCAAAATGAAGTCAGTTAGATTATAAATCTTATAAAATGTTGATAAAAAGCTCCATTAGCATTTTAAAAGTATTTAAAAAAATTTTGAAATCCACAAAATAACATTTTTTTACTATTTTTATTTTAGAGAATAAATTAATGTCAAAAATTCGATTATTGGTTATTTTTATATTGTCATAATTGAAAAGTACATCGATTTTTAAAGTAAAACAAAATACATTCGTCCATTTTATAAATCAATAGTTAAAATATTTTCAATAATTACATTAAAAAAGTATTTAAATTTATACTTTTAGAGTACCTTTATGATCCACAACATGTGTAATCCTTATTTTAGTGCTCTTTAGCATTGCTAATCTCTCGCAAATTTTTATAATCTTCTCTTAAATTTTCTTTATTACTCAACATTTTTTATTTTGATTTGTAGAGTTTTAAATATAAATAAATTCACTTTATCTCACAATACTCTCTATTTTAATACAGTTTTGAAAGCTAAGTATTAAGTCTCTAAAATAAACTCTTATGTTTATGTTTCTAAAATGATATAAATAAATAAACATAATATAGTTTTAATAATACCCGAGAGAAATATTTCATAAAAGTATTTAAAATTGATTTTTAAAAATATTTCTTTATTATATTCTATCAAAAGCAATAATTGAAGTATTAGTTATAATACATTTTTTAATATTTTGTCGCTTTGTAATAAGTATCTACATACTTCGAAAAAATTTTTCAATAACGGGGATATTCATTAAAGAAAGTCCGAACTCAAAGGATTGAAATTTTATTGAATATGCAATAATGTCAATATTAAATAACTTTTCTACTTGTATGCTTTTACAATATTCTTCCAATAGATTTTCTTAACAACTAAACGAAATATATTCAAAAAATTTTCTTCCAAACAGTAAATAGAAGATTCCATTTATAAAATAAAATTTGGAAAACTGTTTTAGATTTTTCAATTGTTATAAAAATAATATTTCTATTTTTTCAAATGATTTTTATCAATCATAAAGTTACTCAAACAAATTTCTCGGTAAATATTAAATAAAAATCTCATCTGTTCATTGAATGAAAATAACTTTTGACCTGAAGCATCTTCTAAATAGACAAACAAACTGAGCTTTTAGTTATTGAGGTAATGTTGATTAATTTGCACAACATGTTAGAGCAATTTCTTCGAATATTACGTGAGCTATTTTTAAATAATTAAGTAAATATTTAACAATAATAAAATTATAACACTGTAAGTGTTTTTGTTAAATGAAAGAAAAGTGATATATTAAAAAAATGTAATCTCTGACAAAGTAAGTAATTTAAACAATTGACAAATCATATTTTCTAAGCATAAAATCATCTTCAAAGTTGAGGAGCATAAGATCCAATTACGTTTTTCATTCTTCCATTTCTTCCGTGCGACGGAAATAAATTGCATAAATGAAGAAATGGAGAAGTACTTTTATGTGGGACTTGTTCAAGATTATTTGAAATACTTCATTCATAAAACCGGTTAAGAATTAAACTGAACACTATTTAAACAAAAGAAAATCCGACAATACACAATTAAATAAAGTATTAAAACAAAGTTACTTACGACTGCTGTCGTACTTGATGCCATAAAGTTGATCAAAACACGAAAGTTTAACAAGTGTTCCAGCTGGAGTTTGTGGCCAACAAAGAATTTTATCCCAGTCGACTTCACAGACACCTTTTTTGTCAAAAGCTTCAGCTTGCTGTTTTGCTTGTAAGCACTCGAACTCTTTACTAAGTAGAGAATCATTGAGCTCATTTATGTGATTGAGGATGTTGTGCACATAGTTACCCTCAAGTGATGTACTGTCATTTATCAAAGCCATCTGAGCCATTCCTGAGTGCTGATATCGTTCACACTGACCCTTAATATATATATATATATATATATGTGTTTGTCCAGAATCAAATATATATATACTCCACGTGAAGATCAGTTTCCTAATGATATTGTCTTATTACCAATTAATAATCCAAGTCTCTTCTTGCCACCACACCTGATGGCTTTGATTTTCACAATAATTTTTCAAAAAATGTCTCTTTTATACAACTCTTTTTTCACACTTTTTGTCCTTGAAAAACAAAAGGAAAAAACATCAAAATAATTAACAAACACGTGACAATTTGAATTTATGTGACGAGCGAATGCAGAATAAATTGCAACTACTTGTTAATAGTCAGCGCAAACACGTGGTCGTCGCCGCGTTCAAAATATTTACGAATCTATCGAGTAATTTATTGCAGAAATAAGCTAAAAATATGTTAAATAATCTAGTGAATAATTGTAATTTTTTTAGTCGACTTTTGTGTACCAAAGACCAGCTGACTAATCATCATCAATCTTTCTCACTGTTCACGTTCAAATTGAAGGCGCGCGGTCCATTGATCTTAGAAAATAGATGATATTCTTCTATAGAACCTTCTTTCGTTGTATTATATGATTATATTTCATTATTTATTATGATTTTTAATCAAAATTTTTTTCTTATTGTTGAATAAGAAAAGTAAAATAATTTGATTTATTGGTAATCGATAATAATAAGTTTTTGTTTATTCAAACACTAAAGTGGTGATGAATGATGAGATATCTCGTGTGAGCGTGGCTTTAACAAGAGGATGAAGAAGGAGCTGTTTCTCGATCGCTCCTTCCTCGCCGACTGGCAGAGGAACATCGAGAGAGACTGAACACTCATGAGCGATATGGATTTTCACATTCCACCTGGAGCAATGTGTGCAAGCAGGAGAAGAAGAGCATGCGCCAGTATATAGAAACTATTCAGGAAGCTACAACATTTCATCCACTGGAAACATTACCGCAATGTCTCTTGCACGATTGTTTCCCTTGTTTATGATGCTATCGATATATAAAATATATCCCCTAAGCGTCATTAATGTCAAGAGAATGACACAAACTAAAATGCTGACGAACTGACATTATTCTGAATCAATTATGATCGATAAATCGGGTAGATAAAAACTCAAACCTTGTCCTAACGCTACAAGGAGTCTCATAAATGCGATTTCCAATGGTAAAGACGGATTAGTTAACCGTAAAAATGAACCAAACAGCAAGAAATAAAAAAGTAACGATAAAAAAGTGGGTTTTGATGATTTTTGAATGTTCTTCAAGTCTTTTCTTTGATAAAAAGGGAAACAAATTTATTCATTTTTATGATGAAATATTTTTTAAATGTTATTTAATATTTGTTTTTTATAGAAAAGTAATTGATTCTAGAGTACCGTTTGATAGTAGTTATTGATATTTTTAAGCTGACATTGATATTTTTGTTTGGACTATCAATTTAAACGGGTAATTTTCGATAGTTTTCTTTCCTGGTTATGTAATTCAATGTCAAAGAGATAATATTGTTACTCACTTTGAACGGTCGTACGTATATCGTCTATAGAGAAGAAATTATCGTGCAAAAGTTTCATCAGGGAGTATTGAAATCACCAAGAGAATGTATTTAATTAATTTTCTTTTTTAAATGTTGGAAGTTATATGGAAGTGCTAATGAGTTGAGAATACTCGATTATTTTTTATTCCATTCTTGTTTAAAGCAACATTTTTATTTTTAGAATCATGACTTAAAACAAACAAAAAAATAAGATGTCTTAAGATATTTTAAAACAAAGCTAGAACATTAATAAATAAGTGAATCTATTCTACTCGTTTTCTTATGTCAAAGAAAAATACCAAACAAAGAAACAATATTAGTTCTCTACCTTATCAATTAAACATGCATTAATTAATTCTTTTAGTTAGTTAGAAAATAAAAATATCACTTATTCATTTTTTCATCAAAGTTACTATCAAACAATTGTTTAAATCCTACCATAGATAGTTGAATAATAAAAATATTTTAATGTTACATTTTAATTAAAAACTACTACTTATTCTTTCGAAATTAATTAGAGTTATTTTGAAATCTAATATCATTGTAGAAAACTCAATGTATTGTTCATGAATGATGGGGATTCAAAGTTATCTAGCAATTTCTAGCTGCGCCAACTTTAATATAATACCCTTTCTAACAATTCATAGTTAAAGACAAATAATCATACAAACTTGTACAAAGATGTTTTATAGTTGTCGTATTTGATTCTCGGAATAAAATCTATTCATTTTGTCAGTAGTTTGCTATAATTTTACACTCAATTATATCAAGTATTTGGTTCATTTAAATAGTATGTCTATTGTACTAAAATACAGATTGCTTTGTCCACAATTATGTTTAAAATAAATCAGTAAAAATACTGCAAGTCACTGACTATTCAGTGATGATTAATGCCAAACCAATTACTGATAATTATTAATTCATTTAGAGGTAAACTTGGTATTGATGATCAGTGAACACATGAATAGGAAAGAATAGGAATGATGTCATTTTAATGTTTGAACATATAGAGAATTGTTTAATTTAAAAAACATATTATGAAAGTATTTCAATAATGAGATAGTTGTTTGTTGCTTTTCAATAATCAAAAAATTTTTTTCATAATGTATTTATAGTGCTACTGATTTTCAGTTCTTTTTACCGATTAATTTTAAAAAAGCTATTAGCACTAATTTAATTGATCCGAAGTCTTCTTGACTGTTCAATTTTTATTGCTTTAAAAATAAAAGAATGATAATTATTCTTTGGAGCAAATTACACTCATGAGCACGATAAAGTACACTCCACGCCCATTAAGTATCACGTAAACCACTATTCGTTTTTTATGGTATAAATTATTCTAATAAAACACTATTTTCTCATATGTGTACAAAATTCCTATAGTGGATAATCGAATTATATGTTCAATTCCATTAACAATAATATGTCTTTATTCGAGCTTCCTTTTTACTACTAACAGAAAATATTTCTGATTCAATCCAACAGGAAAAACAGATTAAAGTCTACAGAAAAAACGTGTAAATAAAACAAGAGAAGAATTTAGCTGTAATAGAGTACAACCCGACTCAAAAAATTGGGACTCATTTTGTCTTCAATTAGTCTTTAATCGAATTTCAATATATATTTGAGACTATAGGACTAAAAAGTCTCATTTTATCCGCGGTTTTCTATTATTAAGACAATTTGAGACTTTTGAGAAATTTAGATTTTTTTTAAATCTCACTTTGTCCTCAAAAAAGTCTTATTTTCCTGTTATTGAGGAAAAATGAGTTCTATTTAAAAATTGTTTGGTCCATTAAATGAGGACAGGATGAGATACATGAAACGTTATTGGGACTTTATTGAGTAAGCAAAATGACTGTAAAAAAAAGGCTGGTGTGACAAGAAACATTGAAGCCTATCTGAGACTAACTGGGATTTGGTTAATAAAGGCTTATGAGAACTAAATAAAACATTTGAGGTAAAGACATGTTAAATGAATACAAAATGAAGATAGTATGATTGAAAACATTGAGAATAAAATCAATTTAATATGATTGCAAATATTTAGGATAAAATGAGACTAGTGAAGATTCGATGTAAATAGGATTATGAAGACTAATTGAGACATTTAGAATAAAAGAATGTTTAAATCAGACCAAATTCAGTCTAAATAGTTTACTTCAAGATAAAACGAGTCCCAATTTTTTGACTCGGGAAATCTGCTAACGAAAGTAATATTTTACATAAAAATTTTTTTTTAAAGATTGATAACTGAGAATATATGAATTATTAAATAAATTCGATTATTAAACATTTAAAAATAGTAGAGCTTTATAAATATAACAAGAATCTCTTAAGAGAGTTTTAAATACTCTGAATACAGAAGTTTTTTGTATCCTCATGTTAAAAAGCACGTTAGTAAAAGGAGATTTTTTGTTCGGAAAAATTAGTCAAGTTAAAAAACACGTTTTTATGTCAACGAGTCATAAGTTTTAATATGGGGCTTAAGAATTTAGTAAAGTTAGTTGAGTAACAAATTTCTTTCGTACATTAGTTAATATTTGAAATATTATTAGTAAAATATATAAAGTTAATAATACTACTAATAATAAGATAAAGATTTCTCTAATAAGAAAATATCAGCCTCATGGATAAAAATTTAAAGCCGGCCTTAATCTGAACTTTGACTCACTTAATTTTTGAGATTTAATCGAAATAGGATGGAGTCAGAATCGAAGCAGGATAATAATATCAGGAAAAAAAAACTGAAGAAAACCAAAAAGAAAACATGAAAGTAGTTGCATTGCAAATCGAGCAGAATCAAAATTCATATTGAGCGTGTTTGAATGTTGAAATTTTATTTACAAACTATTATATTTCGTATTCACTTTTCACACATTTTAAGGTGTGTTACATTCCATAATGTGTTTATAGAAATTAAATATTCAACACGCTTTATACGAGCTTTTTTAAAATCAAAGACATAATTTGATGAGACAACCCATGGCTGAACTAATTCAAGTTAAAGAGCAAACTTCAAAGTATTTTTAAAGTTTGTACCACAAATAAATGTGGAATTTATGATCTTAAACTAAAGAAGAGTTTGAGTGCAGTTAAATGCCATCACTGAAAATATTAATGAAGAGTTTGTTGACAGTTTAATTTCAATTTTGTAGGATTGATATTTAGATTAAAAAGACTAATCAATTCTAGCTTTAAATATCTATTTAATACGATAAATTTTCTCGACTTGTACGTGGATATGTAAATTAAGAGAAACTGTTAACTGTCAAAATCATTGGAGAAATATTATCTGATATTGATTGTCAGTTAACATGCCAGTTATCGATCAACTAGACATTTAGATAATCTATTTTATTTGCCAATTATAATAAGATATATCCTTTTATGAGAGTGAAGATTCCCCCTATTTTATTTATTGATTTTAATACTATAATATAAAATTATAAAAAAAGATTTTTAAAAACGACAATAGCAGATATATCAATAAATCTTCAATTCTTGCCCAGAAAAAATAAAAATCAAGTATAAAATAAATTTGAGATAGATGAAGTACATTCTTGATGCAATATTCTAGAAATCAATCACGACTATTAATAAGACAATTCTGAAAATTGTGATAATGATGACATTAACGATGTAATAAAACCAAAATAATTAAATATACTCAATCAGTGTGACAATCTTGTAATCTGAGTGTAAAGACACTGTAATACTATTGTAGCATTTGTGTAAAATTTCTGTTTAACAAATATTTATTCTTCCCTTAAGAATGAGCACCTGAATTAGATATCATTTTCGTTTATTCAAGAATATTATGATAATGCATAGCAATGTATAGTCCATATTTTTAAGAATATTCGTCTATCTATTTAAACTGGGAAAGGTTTCTATTTATAATTTTGCATGAACTTCATTGATGAATATAAAATTTTTTCTTAGATCACTAAATCTAAATAAGAATCATCATGAGCAATTTTCACATATTTATTTATGGCCAACTTGATATCGAAATAAACAGATTCGAGTCTAGTGTTATAACCATAAAAAAGAATGATGGGGAAAATAAGAAGTATCAAAATCCTATTAATCTTTTTTGTGGATGTTTGAAGCTATCAAGTAAAATTTTGCTTAGACTGTAGGAGCAAATAAACTCAATACATGAGGATATTTCCATATATATCAAGCACCGAAAGATAAAAGTAAATGCAGTAGTCTATGTTCATGCAATATGCATGATCCTTGCTACTTTTATGAAGACCTTCAAGAGTTGGAAGAGTATATGAAGGTGAAATGCTAAAACCTATCTTATGTAAAAAGAGAAAAGGATTTATATGATACTTAAGAGAAGGTGTTTTTTTTTTAATTATTTTCCATTCAACTTTTTTAATCTCAATTTGCCCGAAGGACTAATGGTGAATGATTAGTATTTCCAGCATCAGAAACTAGAGACTCTTGCAGTAAGGATTCTAGTGGCGTAAAATTATCGGTCTGTTAAAGTCCGAATGGAATCCGAGAATCCTTTGGCTTTTTGCCCGTAACTACATACCCGAGTACTCACTGCATCAAATCGTAAGGAAATGTTGAAACTACAAAATAACGAAGAAAAATGACAGCACTTTGTCTGCTCCGTAAGTTGATCATCCATTTTCACTGTCTATTCCATAACGATAAGAAGCTTCACTTGTTCGACGAATAGAAGTGAAAATACATTCAAGTGTGAGGTATATAAGCTGTTTGTTCACTTGTCGAGTAATCGGAGTTATTTGCTCGAATGAACCTTCTTCCTATAAACTCACTAGCCATTCTATGCTCGCTTTCTTTTCCTGACAATGGTGAAAAAATAGTTCATTACTTCACTTTTTGTACGAATTTGTGAATAATTTTTCTGGTCAATAGAAACAGTGTTATCTATCATTTATTACTACTTCGTAGAATTTACAAAAATCGATAAAATAATGGCTATTGAAGATGAATAAAAAAATCTATTATTGAACTTTTTGTTACTTATAAGATTAGCGAACAGACTTAAAGTGATATTTATTACTTTTGAGTTGATGTCTCTAACAATGCTTCGTCTGAGTAAATATAAGTTTTTTATTATTATTCTTATGAAAGTGTGAGTTATGTATTAGTTGGAAGCAGCAGAAATCACTTTTATAACTATCTTCTTATTACATGTAAGTGTAATTTATTTTCTATGCATTTTTATTATAGCACGTGATTTTAAAGAAATTACATTTTCAATCTTTTAGTAAACTTTTCTCGACAACAAGTAACGTATCAGAATATGTCGTATTTTCTTTCTTAGTTAATAAGAAAGATATTCTATAAAACTACAAGCACGCAGTTTCTATATTATAAAAAAGAAGTTCATTTCCTTCTCCTACAAAGTATTGTTATTTGTTTTCAAAATAAACAATAGATAATAGAAAACTCACAGAAGAATCTCTACAATTATTTTTGAGTCTGTGGAAAATTTTCTTATCTTTATTTGTAGCTGAAAATTTGTGACACTTTTGAAAACAATACTCATGTATTCAGCTGAATAGAATTATTACCCAAATCCTTTGATGAAGAACAATGTAAAAATAGTTGTCATTGAATTACAGAATAATTTCAAGTCTTTTTTGTGAAAAAAAACGTGCCTTGAAAGGGGATTAGAATTCAAGGTGTGGTACATGTGTTTTTTTTGTTATCAGTAATGAGAAAGATGTTGGAAAACAAACATCAAAAGAAAATGAACGGAAAGTGTATATTCATTAAAAATAATTAACAAATGTCAGTTATTTTCAAAGCTGTCATATTTCTTACAGAGAATTATATTAAATTTGCATTCCTAGTCTTTTTTATTTTATGTGTATTTTATGATAAAAGCTATAAAGCATAAATTAATTTTCTTGCAAGAATTACAATTATGTAGAGCAAAAATTAATATTTCCTTGGTTTTTTATAAACATTATATAAACTATTGATGTATCTTTTAATTATGTAAAAATGCATTGAAATTATAATTAAATATATTAAAAGTTTATAAGTTATTTTAATTTCACTGATAACAAGTCTGGTGAAGTCATAAAACAAGAGAAAGAAACGGCAAATATCAAGGGTAATTTAAACTTGAGTCAATATTTTTTAAATAATAAAGGAAACAGTAAAAATATCAAGACTTACGTATTTAAATGCTGGAAAAAAAAGTAAATAAAATTATTCAACATAAAAAGACTTTCAATGTTAAATTCTGTCACTGTTCTCAACAAAGCTTTCAACTTGTCTCAAGAGAATTTCAAGCTACATATTTCAATTTATTTTGTAATTTGCTCAGTTGTTGTGTTATTTAATAGAAATTCTACGTATATATAGATAGACTTTGAAAGTGATATAGCAGTAATTGGATTCTATCAGTTTTGTATAATAATGAGTATATTCTTCACTGGTGGCTGACCAAAACAAAAGCTATTTCCCTTACAATGTTAAAGCACACGGAAATATAACCTACTCTCTGTTTTATTTTAATTTTTCTTCCTTCTTAAACAAACGATAAATAACAAAACTCAAAAGCAGATGCCTTCAAGCAAAACTGAACTGGCTACGAAGAAGACAAGTTTTACTCTTCAAAGTACTACTACCGTTACGTCGTATACTAATAAACTTTATCTTCGCTAAATATTTACTTTCCAACCGTACCTAAGATTTTGGCTTATCTTTTTTATGTCTGTTTTAATTAATACTTTAATTAATTATTAACAACAAAAGAAAAGTATCAAACTAAGCACAACCTCATGTCATTTTCAAAGTTAACATAAAGAACGCCAAATTTTTTTTTTTTTTTAAATTATCCTTTTGAACAAAAAATTTATAATTTAGTTCTAATCATGTTACTATTACTAAGATAAGATAATAATTGCGATAAAAAATGAATTCTACTAAAATTAAGTGTACATTGGATAGATTTTAAAACACTATTCTGTGGTAATAAATAAAAATTATTGGCGCAATTTAAATTATTTTTAATGAATAATTACAAAAAAGGGATACAATAAATGTTTTACAGAATGAATAAAATATAATGAATATACTTCAATATACAATAAGTATAAGTAATTAAAATATTTGTTATATCATTGAATTTTTTCATAAATTTTTATGTCAAAACAATCAAGTTTTAAACTCATATACGTGTGTGTCACAGGAGATTATTCAGTAGACATTTTATTTAAAGCAATCACGATTCAACGTTATGCATTGTACGATCAGTTAAAATATATTTAACAATAATAATTATTTATTATACTCTTGATTGCTTATTCTATTAATCAAATAAATCTATTCTCTTATCTGATTAGTCTAAAACGTCTATTAATAATTAACATTTTAACTCATCGCACATTGTATAGTACTTATATACGTGTGTATTTATATATAATTATCTTATATACATTATGTTATATATCAATATACATAAACAATTTTTGCAACGCTGATTTCAGTTCGATATACTAACAAAAATATGATTTTTATCATCGTTTTAATACATAAAATACTTTGTGGTTGCACTTAAATATTATTATTTATGTTGATGTCATGTTTATTACAACCATAAAAATTTATCTCATTCTTACATTTGACTTTGTTAACACTTAAATATTCTTATTAATAACATTGTCTTTGATACATTAATGTATATCTATATCCATATCGAAATATGATTGTAAATACAGTTTAATTGCATCATAAGCGTTATCAGAGATTGAATTATTATATATAGCAATAATCACAGTCAAGTCTGCCCTAAATTACAGGCACCAAAGAATCGAATTTACAAATTATTTATAAATTTAAAAAAAAATTCCAAAGTATAGCTATTGTGTATTTTTGTATGAAAAATATATCTTTCCAAATAAATCACTCGAACACAATGATATGATATCTATGTATCTTCTAATGTCATGGCTTTTTATTCATTTGAACTTCTATGACGACTGAAATTAAAATGCAAACTTGACTATACTGCGTTTAAAATAATTAAAAATAATCCAATCATTCATGACATTATTAGTTTATCAATCATTACAATAATCAACACACATTAATTTTTTTAATTAAAATTTTTAACAACAAAGAAATCAGGTAACAGTATTCAACAATTCATTAATGTCTTTTTACAATTTATATCAATTTCAACCATGAATTATTAATGCTGTATTTATTATCATTATTGTTATTATTATTATTGTTATCATTATTATTTATAGTATCATTATTACTCTTGATATTTATTCTTATAATATTAGTTAATACTATTTTTTTACAATCGAACAATTGATTTTTTTCATTTTGAAAATATTTACTTCAACTTACCCGCATATGTTGCCTTTTGATGAATGACAAACATCATTTGTAAGTGACATAATCTTGATGATGAATACCTAGAATGTCTGTATAAAAAATAAACTATGCAATGGGCAGACCGGAGAATTGCTTAAGACATTGAGCTCTTAGATTTGAAATGTACTAATTCATCACATTGACTTCAATTTCACTTTCATATCATCAAATTGATCATATTTAAATTTAAATATTGAATAAATTATTGTTTCAAATGGATTAGTTTGTATACGATTGTAGAATGATGTTAAAATCTCACTGCCGTGATTCAAAGAATGAACGGCAGCGAGCAAATCGTCAAAGTTTATCAGGAGCCGTTGATTTTGATGATGGTGGTGAAGAAGGTCTTCTTGATGAGGGTCCAACACTTGTGCTTCTTTCAAGCTGCTCCGGCTTGCCCACAGATGCTGATTGTAAGATGGCACGCTTGGCTGTCCTAAAAGAACTAATGGACATTTTTTTTTTCGTTAATACATTCACAGTGATGGCTCTTTTCGGCACATTGTTACGACCATTTTCAACACATTAGTAGAAACCACTTAGTTCTTACAGCAATTTTAGCTGAATTTAAATGTCAAATATTGAATAATAAATTGACAAAAAAATCCTACCTTTACAAGTGATAATAAATTTCTAATATAATTGTTTTAAATATATTCACCATTTATTTCAATATTTTTCATAATAAATATTTCATTTGAAAAATTGAAAATTTCAGTAAACTTGTTATACGTTGTATTATTTGGTGATTAAATTTCGATAAAAATTCGTAAGTGATAAGCCATACAATATATTTCTATAACTTATCATTGATGATAAAAAATAATTTCCAAAAAATATTTCAAGTGTTAACTCATAATTTTTTATACTATTAAATTTCACTCAGATTTTTTTTTTTGTATTTAAAAATAAACTTTTATCGATTAAATTATTTCATAAAAATAGAGCGTTTCGAAAATGGCTCAGTATTTTGAAATAATATACCAAAAATAAATATCTTTTATACTGAATTAAATTTTGTGTGGCATAAACAAAGCAGCGGTGCAGCTTCCATAGCTTCTTAGCACTCGAATTGATCGAAATTGTTAGAATATAACAATGTACATAAAGCGGGGAACATTGAGGTGAAAGAATGAATGACAATCATTCAAATATAGTTTGGATGATCAATGATTTTTGAAGAATCTAAACATTTTTTTTTTTTTGGCGATGAGAATGAGAAGGTTAACGATAATAAGCGAGGGTAATTAATAAATATCTTGAAATACAAGCTGGAATAATTTACGAAGATGTTTTTATTTTGACAAGAGAGAGTTTAGTGTAAATGAATTTCCTGAGACACTATATCACACAAAATAGAAAAGCCAGACTTGATCGCTCAGCATTCACATCTAGAGAACGTGCAGGAGAGATGGGGGTTATTTAACGGCTCAGATAATTAAATTCGTGCAAGCAGCAGGTTCCACCTGTGGTCAATCTAGACAGCAGTTACAGCTCTAGTCCAGACTTTGAGAAATATACAGAGAAAAAACTTTTCTTTTTTACTTTAATTTTTTGTAATTTTTAAACTATTCATTATTTTAACAAGTTTCTATTTTAATTTTAACAGATTGTGGTTTTACTAGTTACTTCAGTTTAAATAATTATTCAAAAAAAAACCTTGTGAATAATCAATTTTGATGTAAATAATTAATTTCCAAAGTTTATGAAAAATATGCGGATAAATATTCTATTTATTTGAAGTGTCATAATCATTTCTTATAAACTTGTACCTCTAGTAAAAAGCTAAATCATTCAATTTAATTAATTAGAAATTTATCAAGTATTCAAAGAGCATATTTTCTTCAAAAGACTATCCCCAATTTATGAAAGGATCTTTTTTTTTCTTTGTATATTCACCTAAATCCCAACATAACTGTAATCATGAGTCGCAGTGAACTTTTTACCTGTCTCACTAAATACTGATCAACTGCCGATCTCACATATGGGAGTTGCTACGATGACACGATGATCATCAGGAAGCAAACAAATGTGAATTTTTATTGCCATGCCAACGATGTCTGATTGTTCGGAACCGTAATCGGGTGCAAATTCTGGATAATAGCATGGCTGACGACAAAAGGATTATTCTTATCGTGGAACGTGATGTTTGGTGCTCTTGTCGAGAGCAATTATGAGTAACATCGACTCGCGACAATGTGACACAACTTCAGAGCCGGTACCTGGAACCGAATAATGTCTTAAAACTAATCCTAATATTCCTGAAAATCTATCTAAAGGATAAAAAAAGCTCTTATCTTGCTAGAGCACATGACAAAAAGGTTGTATTATCAGCAGGAAGATATTTAGATACCTTAAGTAAATTTTCATTCCACCTTTTAGGATTTATACTCCTAATTGTCTACTAGATAATACTTATTGAAGTCGTGTGATAATTCTAGAGATATATCTGAAAGGATTGCTAGGACAATTTGTGTATTGTGATCGTTAGAGGGATCGAGTGCGATAGAAAGAGAGAAACGAGAGAAAGAGAGAGAGAGAGACAGGAGATAGATAATTACCAATGTGAGTGAATAAATTGTAGGTAGATAATAGACGTGTGTTAGATGTGGGTAAGGTAGACTTTCCGCTTTAAGTACACGTTGTTGCGAGCTGGTGAGTTGACCGCTTTCTCGTTACTGGAACAGAGCCAGGGCTCGTATTCGCGTACTGCAAAAACACCACCTACGACGCTTTCAGATGCATTAAAATGATGTAAACTATTGGTTCAATTCTGATAGGATTGCATGTCTTTGACAGTTTTTATTGACTTCTTTTTAAAACTTTTCAAACCTTTAAATTGATGTGAATGAAGTGATTTCAATTAATTGACAATTGATTTTGCAAAATTACATTGTAGTTTTACTTCAAGATTCTTTCATAATACTCTTGAAAAGAATAAATATTATAATTGAGTTCTAGACTAAGGAAAGTTTTCAGAATTATTTTTGAGACCTTTATCATCGCTCTGGTAACTAAAATATTAATTAAAGAAGTTTACATCATTTTTAATGTCATTCCTAAGTTTGAAAACTATAAAATTTTCAATAAAGTTTACCTTCTTCGACGTAACGATGAATTTAAACCCGGTAATCCAAATTGTCCTCGCGGAATAACCATTCTCGCATTTCCTTGAGCTGGTCTTGACCCACCATGGGCCTGAAGTTGACTCAAATGCGCTGCATATCCTTCTGTTAATATTGTTGCAAGAGCTTGTTGCTTCTTAGATACCTTTCCAACAATTATTATTTGCTTTGGCTTCAAATTTATTGCAGTATAAACGGCAATATCTTTGCTGCTACCATAAGCTTGATGGATTATAACTTTATGCTCTTGTATAAGGTTATTAAGGTAGGCAGCCTTGTGACCTAGAGGATCCGTTGATAATCCATCAGCAAAGGAAACAAGCCCATAAGGAAAGTTATGTTGAGATAGCCAAGATACAACTTTTTGTTGCTGCATATCTGGTCTCGCTGTGATATAGATGATAAGGTATCCAAGTTCTTGCCAATGTCTAATTATGTAAAGACCGATAATAAATGTTTTAAAGAGTCAAAGATTGTACAAAAGACAATTTAACAACGCAATTTATAACTTTATTACCTCACGACATCAACAGCACCTGCACGTACTTTGGGATCTCTTCCGGTAACCGACATACTTGCTGTAAATGAACCATCTATACTGAATACCACACATTCCGTGTTTGGCGGTATCACAGCCATGAAAAAGTCAACTGATGTATGATCTCCCCTAAAAAATTGTTCAACCATTTATTTTAACTGAGAAGTCGAGAGATTTATTAGAAGAAGCATTTTCAAGTAATCAACATTATTTACCGCACGACCATTTTAATAGGGTAGAGACCATAAGAAAGAGCTTTTTCATCGGGAATGCGATAAGTAATTCGCCCATTTTTATCAGTCACTTCAGTAGACAAGTAAGTCCACTCTCCTGCAGGTGCGTCTTTCATCACGTGAATATCAACTTTTTCTCCTAGATAAAAAAATTACAGTTTGACATAATGATCAATATTGAACGCATTTTTTTTCTATTTAACAAAACAACTATTTATCAATAATCACCCACCTGTCAGAGCAATCACGTCTATGGGACTGTACATGAATCGAGCGATCAATATCTGTGGCGCACCTTCCCTTACAATGACGTCGTTGGCTCTATGATTTGCTGCGACATTCTAGAAATACAAGAAATACAAATCAACTCATTGATGGTATTCTTTAATGTGTAAATGTATGTATTCACATTTTTATTAGTTTTTTTTTTTAATCATTTTCTTTTAATTAAATATTTTTTAGTGTAATAGCAAGACTTACCTTGAGCTTAACTGATGTACGTTTTTTATTCCACTTTTCTCGTGGTTGACCTGGACGGAAGCAAGCAAGCTCCTTTTCCTCTCCAGCAAGCATCGGCAAATCAAACCTTCCAATTTGTCGTAATATGAATGCAATCACATCTGATGATTCCCAGTAGCTCGCATGGAATAAATGAGGTAATGCGTTGGTGGGAAAATTGGCTAAACCTTCAGGACAATACAGGGCGTAATCAATCCTTTTGCTCCCCCACCACTTCTGGGTCACTGGCAACAATTCAATTAGTAATGATATTAATTATTAATTGCATCTTAATTAACTAAGTCAATTGTGTTCACAATAATGGTATAAATGGATCACTTGATGTACTAATTTCATCCCTTTATAATCATAACTCAATTTACTTAATAGTATATTAATTCATCTCTAATAATTGGATATATAATATTAATAGCAAATAAACTTCTGTAAATAACATTTTACAATTATCTGTTATCAAAGTTAATAGAATATGTTAAAATGAAGAAGCTTTTTATTTGATGTTAATCTAAATTTATTCTAAAAACGATTAAATGTTAACTTACACGAAGACGCTGCTTGAAGTGGAACATTATCAATAAGACCAGACATTGTACTTTGAATCGATATATCAGACATTCTTCTTAGATGTGGTGTGCTTGAAGTATTTAATCCATCAGTAAATAATTGCGGATTCGTTTGGATAGCTTCTACTATAAATAAAAAAAAAATCGATAAACATTTAATTCTTCTTCACTAACTTAAAAATGAAGATCTCAATAAATCAGTAGTGCTTACGTAAGTGATAAGGTTGACCATTGCCAAGAGGATATTTTTGATATCTCGCAACATTGACTGGAGGTAACTGAGAAAATCTAGCTGAAATAAGCGGCTCTAATCTTGCAGCTACTGGATCAGTCGGATGGAAGAGATTGTAGACTTGATTTACAAAAGGTCTTGAAATATTGCCGGATCTTTCATTGCTTGATGAAACTTTTCTGTATGCTAGAACTAATGCCAATGGGCTTCCAAACATGAAGAATTCACTAACGTCAAAATCTAATTTGCATTGAGAACATTCACTAGTTGAGGATGATCTTCTTCTGGGAGAAGGCGCTGAAAGATGCTTATCATCTCCATTATTCTCACCAGTATTGTCAGTCTCCAAAATACTATTCTCACTATCATGTCTCGACTGGTATTGAACTGTTCGACAGAGAGCATCATAAGTTAAAATAGACCCGACAGAATCTCCAACTAAGGAGACTTGACCAGCAAATCCTCGGCCTTCTTCACTCTTCAAAAATTCTGCATAGGCTTGATTGGCTCCTGTAATGACCTTGGATATGGCATCCTGATATTCTGGGTTGGAACAAGCAAGTAATGGAATTGCACCGATTGGAATGGTGTCATGGGTAATATGTGGAGCATCTACACACGATGGAGAAACGTCAAAACTGTATGGACTAAGACTTGAAAGAATCCCAAGGCCTTCAGTACATATAGATGGACAAGAAACAAGTCTTACTGCAATATGGCCGACCATACTCGGATAATGCTGTCTCATTACTGATTCAAAGGCACCCCTGAAGGTTGTTATATCTGACTTTTTGGCTGTCAAGTCCACATTGGCATCTAGAACACTACCGGCATGCATGACAATAAGTAAAACCGTTATTCGGCATGGCTGATGAGTCGGTGAATGCTGCGGAGATGCTGGACACGATAAATCAATGCTTGCTGATGTATGAATGTGAAGTCTTCTACTACTACGCTCACTGGCTACACGTTGTAAATACGTATGAGAAAAAATACTGTCTTTTTTCTCATCCATGGCTGCTGTAGGAGATATTGAGTCTTCTTTTTCAGTCAAAAGGTCCAAAGAACTCCATTTCGCTAAAGATGTATTGTCCCCAAAGTCCTCTATATAAATAAATATAAAATATTAGCTTCAGTAAAAGTTGGAAAATTCTGCGCATTTTAAGGGACATAAATTTTTTGTATCAAATTATTCATAATTGAATCTAAAAAGTTTTTTATCGTAAGAGTTCATTACTGATAAACTTAAACATCAATATTTAAAGAGAATGTTTTAAGGTAAAATTGCTGCTTTTTTCTATAAAATATTTTCATCACATTAGCTGGATAGAAATGGTAAAACATTTCAACTAAAATACTGAAAAAAGTTTGTTTCAATATTTCTTAAAAAATGAAATTAGTAATTATCTTACTAAAAGTTAAAATAAAAAAAAAGCATATCTTAAAGAATAGGTATGTTTATAAAAAAATTTAGATTCAACTCTTTAATAATAAGCCAAAAAATAGACGACTCATTATAAACAATTACGAAGAGATGCAATGTTGTAGTAAGGTCTATATTCTAGTTTTCTTTATTTAGTACGATAAATAATTAGCTCCCACTTAGGCTTGTGCTTTCGTGCAACTTCAATTCTCTAATTGACCTACCTGTGCGTATTACGGGTATAATAATCCCAGCAGCTATATTGAGTGTGCATCAAAAACACAAATAGAAAAAAAAAGCCATAAAACATCCAGCAGGCAATACTAAAGAATTTTTCGTGCTATTATTTATCAATCAATTTATATGTTCTATTCATGCTAGTCATTGAGTCTATAACATCGTTCAACCGAATTATTTAATCGTATCAAGTGGAATAAATCGACATTATCGATTACTGTCTGACTAACAAGTGCCATGCTTTTGGCTGAAATTATTACATTATTCCAATGAGTTAGTTCTTAAATAATATACCTTGACAGTCGAAAAATTCATCTTCACTACCAGACTCTGATTCGCGAACAATACTCTCCATCCGCCAATTAGCTATTTGAATATCAAAACTTTTTGCAGAACTTGGAGAATGAAGGATATGATTTGTATGTTTCCAGTGTTTTTTAACTTCAGGTTTTTCATCAGATGTATGTGATCTGTAAGTTACCGAAATAAATTAAATGTTTTATTTGACTTCATTTGGTGATAAAGAAAGAAAAGAATAGATTCGAATTTTACCTAGTTGGTGGTAAAACTGTAGTAGGAGAATCTTCAGGGCTGATATCAGCTTCAGAATTATTGGTACTAATAACTGGAATTTCAGAAGGCTTACGAATGGACGGAGGACTCTGAAGATCTTCATTTTTCTCAATACTACCAAGCGTAGCAGCTAGAGTTTTAGCAACATCATTATCTTGAGGTGTTGGAGCAGATGTATTCGCTTCCCCATTTTTATCCTCATATCCATCAACTTCTTCACCAGTTTCAGCAGCAGCCATTTTTCTTTGTAATGCAAGTTGTGTTTGTCTTTCGATTTCCCTAATGTCATCCATTGTCAAACCAATCCATTCATCTTGCCATGCCCACGCTTGTCGATGTGCTCTTAACATCGTTTTCCGTAGGGCTACAACAATAGTAGATAGATGATAACATTATTAATTCTTTTTCAACAAGAAATAAATTATAAAAAGCATCTTTAAGTGTTCATATACTGACCCACATCTTGAATAAACTTTTCCAGTTTAGTCTGCATGCCCCAGTAACGGAACTCGACCCTACAAAGCTTGTAAGCACACATGAGTGACTTTCCTGAAGGTGTAGGCTGTTGTTTTCCCTGTGATAATCATTGTTAAAAATTAGTCAATTATAAAAGTGGTTAGTGAATTTTTTGTTTATAGGTAGCTACTCATAAGCTACGTTACAAGAAATAATTTTCAATAATTATTTACAAAAAGCTTAGACGAGATCGATAATAAGAGCATTATCTCTGTAAATAACGACTGACTTTTTTTAAAAGTTAAATATAATGAACGTTTACAGAACAATTATTGATGCAGCATCATGCTTAATGAAGCATATTATTAGTGTTTACCACAAATAATTATCCCCATTAATATTTATTAACATTATTATTTATTTTATTTTCAAAAAAAATATGACTATATTATCTTTCAATTATTATAGTGATTACTATTCAACAGAATTGAGCTGTTACTTAAAACTAAAATCAATAAGTTTGTTTAGATAGTAAAAAGTATTTGTTGTTTTTTTATGTTGTTATTTTATTATTCCATAATTAAGCATCTTTAATCAATAAATAGTTTTCAAATTACGTTGTCATACTCAGTTTTTTTAACTATACATTATCCGCAAAGCTTTCGAAGCTTATTTTATGATTTAAACATTATTTAAGAGTTTTTTTTTACTATTATTTGAAGACTTGCTCTTTTGTAGCAAATAATTCTTACAGTAATTCTAATAATAATACATATTCTAATATAAAACCAAGACGTTTATAGCATTCAAACAATTTATGCTATTAATGTAGTAAAAAAAACTTACTAGAAAGTTTCTTTATCATTTTATAGATTAATAATAAACGTACTTTATAACTTATTTTTTTTCTCGAGATTAATTCAAGTTTTACTAAAATAACCTCACGTGTTAAGAACAAATTAAATTATTATTTCAATGTAGGGTGTATAATATCTTTCATACTAAATGTTAGTTCTGTTAGCACAAAAAGCGTCGTTCATTGACTAGTATTATTAATGATCAAAATTTCGATAAGCATTACAACAATAATTTTTCACTGTTGCTTGAACATATATTGATTTATCCATTTGTTTTTTGATAATTATAAATCACATTAATTGAAATATTCTGTTAGTATAGTTATTATTATAATTATTATTACTCAAAATGTATTTGAAGTAATCAGATTGTAAATTGGAATAGATTTAATTAATATTTCATCGACTAACATCATTATTTCTATTTAATATATTCTTACTTTTACATCATTCCAATACTCCTCTAGCCATGAGTCATTAAGTGGTCCTCTACCAGTCTTTTGCGAAACGTATAATTTAGGATCTTCTTCTTTAACATAATCTGCTCCAAACAACTGATCCTTAACAACATCAATAACATCAACAATGCGGTTGCGTAAGTCGCTTCCTGAAAGCTTGAAAACATTCTCTTGATGTCCATTATCAGGGAAATAATATGTTTCAATTTCTACTGAAAACTTTTCAACAAAAGGACAAGTGTATCTGGTTTTGGTATATGGATAAGCATTCCAAGCTTCTTCTTTTGCTGTTAAAGCGGACTTTGGCAGTAAACTTTTAAACCAACCAGGAAGATGACTACCAACATGATAGATTTTATGAGTATATTGTCCACTTCCACCAGGACCATCAGTGTAGGGCTCATTAACGATTATTTCAACACCACTTCCAACGCCTTTACTTTCTTCTCTCGACTTTTTCTATAGTACAACAATAAAATTTTATTATTATTTTCATGTACAACACGACATCTAATTTTATACTAATGAAAGCAATAAAAAAAGTCATGTAAACATAATAATATAGTGTGACAATAATAGTAAATAAAGTTATATAAACATAACAAGTTTCATAATGAATAATATATATTGATAAAAATAATCATAAGTGAAATTTTTTTTGCAACAGTATCAAGTTTTTGTTTATAATAAAGTTATTTTCAAGATGAAAGGATCTCAAATTATATAAAAACAATAGACAAAAAACCATTCTGATTTAAAAAAATGATTAAAAAAATTTCAACCAAGAGGTAGAATAATTACATCTAAATCAATTAAATATTAATAGATATTGCGTAAGTGTATGAAAATTGTTATATTGATTCACTCGTTAAATAATGAATAAATGAAATAAAATATTCGAAATAATATCATCAAATGTACTTACAGCTATCATATAAAGCTGAGCAATACGATACTCCTCTACTGTTAGAGGAAGTGGAATTCTGTACTCTTTAATGAGCATTGTTCTTCACGTATACTGTGCTTCTATCAGTCTCGCATCTCTGTAAAACATTAAGAATAATCGGTATTAATAAAAATAGCAATACTAGGGAAAAAATTTTATAAAAGAATTTATAGGTATGAAGAAGCTCGTCAAGTGCATTAGCCGTATCTCAACTAGTTTCCATAAGCGCTCTTTCACTCGATATTTTTTTTTTAAATCTGTCTCACCTTGTCCTATAATTTAAGATACAAATTGATCGTCTACAATTGTATTATTTTAATTAAAACACAAAAATAATTCATATTAATTCATACTTTTATATGAATTGTCATTGATACCAGTGATGACTTTGAATCATTCATGGAATGTTATTCTTAACAATGTATACATTTTTTTTTCTTTAATTATCATAAGTTATGAAATATTTAGATTTATTTAAATTATAAAAAGTTTTTTAAACAATAAAATATTTTAAATCTCTTTTTGTATCAAAAAGATCTTTAGAATTGACACAACATGAAAATGTTGCTCAACATATTTACTTATCAAGAAAACATTAAAAAAAAATAATAAAAACACTAACCGTCTAAATCATTTGTATACAAGAGTACTAAACAAATATACCGATTTAAAAAACCAACCGACTAGTCAACACCAGATTGTAGTAAGCACAAAGATTAATAAAAGGTAAACGAAATCATTTTAGTTCTTTCCTGATCGAAGACAACCTCGCAATTGGCGAGTATCGCGCGTCTTATCCTCAACCCTCATGCCTTTGACATTGCGCTTGCGCCAGAATATCCCTTATACATTTTGCCTGCTTTTCCCCTTTCTAGGTACCCTGGACAGCTAAAACCTCATAGGTTTCAACTATAACTCTTGATGACAAAAGCTACCTCAGTTTACTAATAATCTGTACGGATGAAAATGACATTGTGAAGAAATCTTAAAAGTACAAGCAATATTTTCTAGGAAATGTTAATAATCAACAAATAACTATTTCACCTGGAGAATTGCTTGTCTTTCTATTGATCGTAGCTTGCATTCGCGCAGATGCACTACGAAAGGACCAAATATTTATACGAGTATGAGTTGATAGACAGAGGAATTGGCCAGGTAGAGAGCTACATCTGGGTTTATAAACATTTTTCCATAAGTTCAATTTACTTAATTACTCATTAAAATAATTTATAATCATCACTGTTCCTATAGTCTTATTTATTCTCAAGGTTAATTAAAAAAAATTTTTATTTTTCATTATTAAAAGTAGAATTCAATATATTTTTATTTCTTGCTAATTTATTAAACCAGTTTTGATTTAATTAAATATTTAATGGTCTTCTCTTATCATGGGAAAAATGTTAAATAATAAAGTTGAGTATCTGAAATAGCTTCTGTCGATTTACTGGAAAATTCATTGGAAAAGTTTAGAGAAAGTAATGATTTCTGAAAAAAACAACTCTCGAGAGAAATTTAAAAATCAATCTAAGTATATCTTATTGTAATTTTTATTTACTTGGATAACTTTTAATTCAATTACACTCAATGTATTATCGATCAGTGATTTTATATCAAATTGCTTGATAATTATCTTCACAGTAGTCATTTGAAATGTCTGTGTTTACTTCAACTTTTTCACCGACATTAATGGTTTTTATTTTCTTGTTGTTGAATTAAATTCATTTGTCTTTTGAAGCGTCAACTTAAGAAAGATAAATATCAGATGTATTAATAGTGATATTTAGAGACTGTTAAATTCGCAGATTCAACCGAACTTAATTAGCTAAGATAAATATAAAAACATGCTTTTTTTGCTTTTTGAATCATGAAAGATAGTCTCAAGTTTTGAATAGAATTTTCCGGAATTTATTCAGCCTACAATGAATTCTTAATATTTATATTGAAGAAAAAATGTTACAACATTTAGCAAAGTTTTTATGCTTTAACTTTTTTGTTTAAGAGAGTAGTTGTTTCATCTTTTCAGTTTGTTACAAAGTTCATTTATTTATTATAGAAAATAATTTTATATAAAAATACCATACAGTATTATTTATGAACTACTATTTGTTATGAATAAAGTAAATTGATCATTTCTTATATAATCGATTAACTTGAATAAATGTAGTAGTGTGTGAATTATTATTTATAAAATGTAAATTACTAAAACGGAATGGAGTATTTATCGAGCTTTCATGGATTACTTTTAGTAACAGTGAAAAAACTTTATGGAATTTTTAAACAAAAAAATTTCTTAGTTTAATGTTTTTTATTTCATTGAGATATAATTAATCGAAGTATTTATTATCAGTCGATATTAATGCCTATAAATTATTAATGGAACTGACCTTGATAAATCTACAAGTTTTTCAATCATTTTGAGCTTCATTAATCCCAGAAGGCTGATTCCCAAAAAGTGATAATAACATGAAATAAATATTCATGATGTAAATTAACATATCTGACTAATTGATGTCATTTATCTGAATAATCGATTAAATTAAAAAAATTATATTCAAGACATCTGGATTGTTATCAAGAAAATTTTTGATAAAAATACTCCATTTGATATGGTTCTACTGAATAGTAGTCTGATGCACCTTGGAGTTGAAACATTAAACAAAACTTGAATATTCCAAGTAAAAACGTTCAGGAAATCATTATTTTTGAATTCCGTATCCAGCAAATGATGAAAATTTTTTTTTATTTTTTAAAAAAATGAATAAAATATCGCAAAAGTTTATGTAATACATTAAAATAAATCAGAATAAATATATTTACTTTAATGTAGTAATTCTTTTACTCCAAATCTCATACTTTTGATTAAAATTTTTTAGCGAATGTAACTGGTTTAATTTTTTTCAATGCATAGTCACAGTAATAAAAGCATGGATTCATTTAATTTCCTGGGGAACCCAGAAAAGTCCATAATTAAATTTGACGACCAATGTACAACTTTTTTAAACTAAATTGATTGAGTACTGGTACTTTTTCCATTATCTGCATTGAAATTCTTAGTTGTCAAATATATATTACTTTTTTATTCAAAATTAAAAAATAAAACTAAAAAAGATCCAGTAGTAAACTAGGTGTATTTAACCTATTGTTTATATATTCTACTGAATTTAATAAAAAAAACGTCAAATTTATGAAAAAATTAATTCATGAAAAGAACCCCTGAAATTTTATTGTTGGAAAAATCGAACTTTTTTTTTAGTAAAAAGAAGAAATTCTAATTCCGACCATTTTCAGAATAATTGTTTGATTTTATCTAGGAAGATTATCTTCACCCTTATTTGATGAATATTTGACAAAAAATCTTTCAGCGCTAAAATTGATAGAATTTTTAATTAAAAACCATTTCAACATTAATTCTATAAAATATCTTTATCTGTTTACTTTTCAAAATTGTGAAAGATTCGTGTTTAAATAAATGAAAAATTTATGATAATATTTTTAATGTTTGACTATCTCTTATTGAATTAGACATTTATTGTTATATTGAAGAATATACCAAAATAGTAAACAGCAAAATAACCAATGAAAGATGTCTACAAAGTGAGAAGTACAAAGATTAAGGTTCATTGAATCCTGTATAATGTCGAGTCATACTTGAATAGTTCAAGTTGATCGTATTTTCATTTGATCTATAGATCATATAAAGGATGATGAGACTTATCAAGCTAAATCAAATGTTTTCCGATGAGCCTTCAGAGAGATTGGTATAAAAGAAAGTATATTAATCGACCTTCTGTCTAAGGAAAGCCTTTAACAGAGGGTTAGAAAAGCTTGCGCGACAACCTTTGACATTTCAAGTGGATGGGTCGAAGGCACTCATATCTCGCACTTTGCTTGCTTATCCACATTCACAAACTATTCTCTTTCTCTGATTTTTTTGACCTTTAAATTACTTTCCAAAAGTCTTCGTGGCATTTAATAACACAAATAAATTATTAATTTTATAACACTTTCATTATTTTGCAATGAAAGGATAATCATTGTTTTATTTATAACTTTAATCTTGAATTTACTTTAATACATGATATAATAATCCCAACGTCATTAAAAAATTAAAATTTACAGTGATAATTAATTTTTAGGGAAATTTTTAACAAATTTATGTACATTAACATCAAGATTACTTGAATTAAATTTTTCTTAAATTTTCTAGTTAATTAGATTTTTAAAATCTCTTGCTTTATCATTAAGATAAAGAGACTTATTTATAAAAATGTTAAAAACTCATTTTTAACTAATTATATTTTATATTGCGATAAAACAGTAACAATAATTATAATAATATTTACTTTAGATATATTCATTTAAATAAATTAAAAGATGCATTGAAATAACAACTTGGTAATTATTTGATGTAATTTATTTGAAAGTTATATGATATGGATTCGCCACAAAAATACATCATATGTGAGTTATTTATAACAAGTTGATAAACTTAATATCAGATATTCATAGTGATAATGCTATATAAAGTAAACTCAAGCTCGAACCAAAAGTCAGCCTTTGTTATTCAATATAATATGAGTGGTGAGAGAGAAACGTTGAGTGCTCCAATATGAAAAGCTCACTCTCAGCTAAAGAAGACCATTGGCGACTCAACTATACTAATAGACAATAGATGAACTGCTGTACTATTTATTCACATTACATCAAGCTGAACTAAAACTAATAATAAACGCAAATATACAGGGTGTTCAATAGGAATGAACTTGTCTCCCCTTCCTCTCTAACATCCTACTGAACTCTATGGTACAGAAATACGTCTTTAAGGGCTGTCAATTTTATTCTAGCTGTATTTAGGAGCAGATGAATTTCTTGAAAATTAGTGAGCTAACTATTGAAGAAAAAATGTTTCTCATGGAATGTTATTATTTAAAAGGAAAAATTTCTAATAAAACATTTACAGGTTTCCGTGCAAGTAAAAAAGTTGGAAGCTACTCTTCGAAGGTAAAAATCGATTTTTTTGTATCTTGTAATGTTTGTACTGAGTCAGATCTATGACATTATTTTTCGAAAGTTTTTTTCCCATTCTTTAGCAGTTATTGATGATTTTAAAGAATATGGAACATTACAGGACCGTAGAAAAAAATCTCCAGGTCCGTCCACCTCGGTAACTACAGAGAAAACAGTTAATCAAGTTAAAAAATATTTTGAAAAAAATCCTTATTCTATAATCCGTAAGGCTGCTCAAGCCTGGAAAATAAGTGAATCTTTACTGCACATATTAAAAGATAACAAAGATCAATTATTAACCGAACGTGCTATGAAAACATGGATAGAGTTCTGTAACGAATTGTTGCAAATATTAGAATATGAATATCATAGAAATATGAATTGAGTGAAAAACGAGTAATATTTTCTGTTGAAGTACATTTTTTTCTTTTTGGAGTTCAGAGAATCTTGAAGTTGTAGTGGCAAGGTTTCTCTTCATCCTTTAAACGTAACGGTATAGGTAGCTATTTCAATGAAAGAAATCTGCTTGGACTTCTTTGAATCTACCGTCATCGGAGAATGATATAAAGAGATGTCAGAGACAGAATTCTTTCCTTATGCAAAGAAAAAACATCTTGCTAAGAATGATTATTTTATGCAAGACGGAGCAGTACCACATTGAATACGAGAAGTCTTCGCAACCATCAATAAAGATCATAAGGATCGAGTTATTGGTTTTGAATATCCTCGGTTTATTAAGGGAACCGGGATAGAATGGCCTCCTTATTCACCTGATCTTATTCCTTGTTATTTTTTTGTGGAGTTACATCAAAGATCATTATTATGAAAATAACCCGAAAACTATAAGTGATTTGATTAACGAAATAAGAATGACTGTCAATGATATTTCGCAGAAAACTGTAAAAGACGTTTTCAATAGTTTTATAAAACGAATACTGTTTTTAAAGATTCAAACGATTCACATTTCGAAAATATATGCAATTGATGCTGACATTTTTTTGTATTTTTATTTACCGCATAATTTGTCTGTAATTAATGGATACAAAATAAAATTGACCACTCTCTCCGATTGAACAGAAAAGTCATTGATTTTATTCCTTCACTTATTGGAAAATACCAACTAATTAGTTTTCACATGTTCTTATTGCGCATCCTGTACAATGAAAAGAAATATTTAATTGATCGTAGCACTATATTTTATCTTCAATTACTAGTAGCACTATTTTAAATATCCGGAACTGATAAAAAAAATTGAAATTAAACTCGAGATTAAAGTATAAGTAATAGAACTCCCTTTTAAATCATAAAACTTGGTCATAAAATTAGAAATTTTGTTAAAGCCACGTAATCATAAAATTTCATAAGATTTTCATATAAAAATGTAAAAGAAAATTTATTCCAATTCAATACTACACAGAAATAGAATAATAATAATGTTGTATAAATAATAGTTTTTCCTTCTTAGTATTTCATATTCAATTAGTTACTAGAAAAATGACATTCATTTTTTTCCAACTTTACATGTACAATCAGAGTAATGACATAATTTTGTTCAATGCATGTAGGGAACAATTATAAAATTCACTAAAATATAAAACTTTTTTTAGCATATTAAATCTTGAATATGATATATGGAGGAAAATATCACAGTTCACTGATTTTTCGAAAACTCTCATGTTAGTAATAGTAACTTTCAACATTGATTTAATATCAATCTACCGCCGATGACGTCATTTAGATAAAGATAGAGAGGTTTCTGACGTCAGAGGATGTAAAATTGAAGAGGATATTTAGTAATGTAATAGTAAAATATTAAAAAAAAAGTAATAAAACGTAATACGGTAATAGCAATAAAAATTTAATACTCTATCACAAACTTGATTAAAATAATTATCTATTTTTAGTTGGGAAATTTTATTACAATAATGTTGCATATAATTTTCTTCTGAAAATTCCATCATGTTATCTTCTCAGAAAATACGAGAATTGTTTTGTTCAATCAAATGCAAGATTCAAATTTAAATATAGAAGAGAAAAATAAACAAACAAATTCAACTGAAAGTTTATAGAGAACATTAGAATTTAAAAGAGATAAGAGTCTTTAAAAATAGTTTTAAAAGATCAAAAAGCAACATTTAAATGTCAAAAGCTTGAAAAAAAAAACGAATAATTTAAACAATTTTATGATCGGAATAAGTAGAATTAAATTAATTATATAATTAAATTCTGCCTATTTAAATCATAAAAGTTAAATCTTGGCCGTTACACAAATAAACAGTGTTTTGGAGTAGATAATATTTACCAATTTTACGAATAATGGATCTTTTGTTTATCCAAAATTGTTGGAATATAATGAAGCTTATCAAAATACCTAAAAGGTTTTTGAAAATTTTTCTATCTAAAGGTCAAGGACGTGAAAAAAAATTTTTTAAATTGAAAATCAATTAAATAAAAATTTTTGGCAATAAGTTATTTGTATCATGCAAAATAAAGTTATTTAAAATGCTTGGATAATATAATTATATCCAAAATTACTGAGTTTTTTTTAACAATTCTAGAACACATATATTCACATAAAAATTAACTGTATGTAGATTAAAAGGTGTTTATTTGTTGAAATGTAAATGTAGGGTTTCACAAAAATCCTGTTTCAGTCTTCTCGAGTAACAGACATCCAAATCTTAAAGTGTCAAGGACACGCAACGCTCTGAAAAAATTCATAACTGCATACTAATCAAATTACTACTTACTAACGTGTAATTTTTTTTTTTTTTTTGGTTATACAATGACTCTCAGTGAAATACCGGATATTTAAATTTATTATATCGATATATTCATATTCACATGTTCATTTTATATATTATATCTTCATAAATAGAAATTTGTTTTCTGTTTATCTACACATATATATATATCAAGAAAATTTAAGATACATACATACTTATTATATTATCCTGCATTTACGTGTTAATTAATTGACTTCTTCCGATGTGTCACGCATTTCCTTCACTTGGCTTTGCTTCAAGACACGATTTAAAGTGCAAACAACACAATTATCTAATTTAAAGTCCTTCACACTCATTTAAGAACGCTATTCCTCAACTCATCTGACGTTCTCCCCCTCACGTTTGTGGTTGCTCCTTTGTTCTGTCTCATTTCTACGCACAGTAGCCGCTTAAGCATCTTCATTTATCTGCGCAGGTCAAAAAAATGGCGGTACAGCTTTAATAAATTTAAACATAACCTCTCGCCTTATCAACAAAAGTCTGTTCACCTTTGAACAGCTATTTAACCTTAATAATAACTTGAATATTATCTTTTTTTTAGTATTTGGATTTCTCTGTAAACATCAACAAATCATAAATCACAGAGAATTTTAATTAAATACTGAAAAACAAGGTAACTATTTTTTCTTGCGCAAGTCATAGAAAACGGCGGTAAGTGTGAAAGAAATTTAAAGAAGAACTTTAATTTTATATTTATCTTTTTAATTATTCATATAAGTTAAGATAGAATAGTATACTTATTCTATATCCAAAATTTTAACATTTTTAATTGTAATTTAACAAATTTGCAAAGCTTCAATATGAAACTGATTGATAACGAGTTATGAAAACATAAGTATGGTCACCTAGTGGATGATTACCTAACGAAAGTGGTTATTTGATCATCCACTAGGAGGCTGAGCTTTAAATTCGATCAGTCGTACAGAGGTGTTGGTAAAGTATACATGTTGACAGCTGTCGTGTATTCTCTAAGTGAAGTTTTACAGATTGTAATAACGTCATGAGAGTTTGACAGTTTCCAAAATAAGTAATTAACATTTGCTGTCACACATTAGGCTTCAAAAATGATACAGCTGTAGACTTGTATTGACTTTGTTGAAGGAAATTTGTTTTAAAGCATCTTGAAGTGCTATTTAATATGGGAGAATGGTTGAACGGGGGATTATTCTACTGTTGCTGCTTGTATTGCCAGGTATGAGGACTAAAATGGAGCCAAGGATTGTCTGTGGAACGAGACTGTGGTCACCGATCGATTTACTCTACATTAAATGTCTTTCATTCATTTTATTTGGATTTGTTTGTCCCACTTATCACTTGCTATTGTTTCTTTCACTATTGTTATAAACTTCTTTATTTTTTTGTTATTCTTAACTTAATGTCATAAAATTTACTATGTTATTACCAATTAAATTAGATAAAATTATTATGTATTTGCAACTCTATAAATTTTTCTGCCAAAACTTTTTATTACAGAGGATTTAAAAATGATCATCTTTGATCACAAAACTAAGAAAAATTCATGACTTAATTTCTTTATTGATAATGTTTAATGAAAATTCAATCATTTAAAAATAAGAACAATTTCCTAGATCATATTCTAACGTATTTTTCGGCAATTTAAATTCTAGTTGAAACAAAATTGAGTATGAGTCATTCATAGAGTTGTTAAAATAATTTTCATCGTAGCTATATAACTTTAGTATAAAATCTGTTCAGGACGTTAGATAATATTAGATGGCTAGAGAATCAAACGCAATATGAAGAACGGACGTTGATAATTTATTCAACACAATAGACGCTGATTTATATCAAACGTATTTGACATTTTTCAGGATGGCAAGAGGCCTTGGGATCGGTATCAGTAAGGACTGTTGAAGTGGATATTGGACAGAACTTGACGGTGGCCTGCACAGACGAAAATGTATCTCGTCATCCAGGAAATTATTCTAACGTCATGTGGGTTAGGGAAGGAAGAAAGGATGGACAAGCTCAAAGAATGAAAATTGGACCAAACAAAGCTCTTGTGTTGGTAAATGTTAGTCTAGATGATGCAGGCAATTATTTCTGTACTCTAGATAACGATGCTAATGCTGTGAGAACTAGGATTAATATTCAAGTAAAGAGTAAGTTAGTTTATCTCGTTTTAAGATCAAAGTCTATTTTACAGTCACTTGATCGGCATTTGAATAACAAATTTTATGTTATTATACTTCCAGCACCTCCACCAGCACTTCAGAATGTCTGGGTTAAACCATCTACGATATTGGCTAATATTTTGTGGGAAGTAGCAGGAACTGGTGGTTATCCCATCATTGATTTCACTGCCGAGTATCGTCTCAAACCAGCACCGGGTGAGCAACCTGAAGACTGGAAGCCTATAATACCGACGCACATTCCGCCAAATTCTGTAAATATTCTTAATTTTACCTATTTATAAATTAAATATACCCATTAGTGACGCTGTTTCTGCTATATAGTAGACCTATAAAAAAAGCTGTATAGAAATACCATCTGTAGTGACGGTGTCCCTGATATTGACTACAGAATTAGAAATAGGTCGATAGCAGGTACATAATTACATCATTTTTCATTTATTGTTGGTTTGAATAGTCAAGTCTCGTGATAGTACAAGATGATTTTTTAATATTTTCAAAATTTATGAGAATTTCAATAAATTACTAATTAATAAACTTACGATCATTTGTGAATAAATCATTTATAATTGCTTCAAGATGAAGATTTCAATTGCTCAAGTTATTTATCATTCAGGTTGTTTTTATTGAATTTTAAATTGATGAACGTAATAATTTATTCACAATGTATTAGAGATTCAGACACCTGTTAAAATAGCTCTTATCATGATCAATAACTGGTATAGAAAATGAAATTTAATTAATTAGTATGAGCTTATTGTCATAAAATATTACAAATTGTTTCAAGGAAATTAACAGCTGTTGAAGGTGTGGTTTTCAAGATGCTTTTATTGATTTTTCCTATTAGAGTTTATTTTAAATCTCAGTAACAGACTGAAAAATTAAAACTCTGAATAGTAAATTTATCATTGTTTTATAGCAAGCATTGAAACAGAAACTAATATTTATCAACAATTATTTTGTTAACAGAGGCAAATAGATGTCTATCACTTGGAGCCTAACACGACCTATTTGTTTCGTGTCTGGGCAACAAATAAACTCGGTCGTGGTGAGATAGTTGAAGTAGAAGGTCATACTCATCACATCGTTGAAGAATTAGGTATCACTAAAACTACTTTTTATAATTAACAGTTTAGATAGTGTAGATTTTGTTCCAACTCGTATTAATCAAGTTGTCTTGCAACTGCAATACTTGCAAGCTATTTGAAAAAATACCAAGCATGTGTTCGATGATAATAATGAACAATTTCAGAACTGGCGAAACATCTTTTAGCGGGAGTGGAAAATTTTGATACCCGAATTTGGGTGGCAGCAGTAGGAATTGTTATGGGAACACTAATGGTCCTTGGTTTAGGTACATGTTACCTGCTCTATCGTGAGTGCAAGGCACCCTGTAAGCATTCTATTGGAACTTTAAATACGAGCTTCCGCTTCTACTCTATCTCTTTGATGCCCTTGCTTGAGTTGCGAACATAGAAAATAAGACAAACGACATCAAAGCTCGTTGATTGTCTATAGAAATGCATGAAAAAAGGATACTTAGGATTAGATGATTCTTTCTGAGATTTTATTTTTATTACTTAATAATTTAAAGAGTAAGAGAAAAAATTCAGCAGCGGAAGCAAGGGCATTACGTGCCATTTTTTGAACTTATCTATGGCCCTAATCTCTTTATAGCTTATTTAACAATTGATCACTTGTCTTACTAATTCAATCTTAAACTTAAATCTTCAATAAAATATTAATCCTATTTTTTCTCACTAATATTTCCCGGCTGCAAGCGCTTTTAACTTTCATTAGATTCTTGGTCAAAATTACTTCTAAAAATTTTCAAATTACTCTTCACTTTATCTTATTTACTCAATCTTGCACAAAATTTATCATCTAATCATCGATATATTAATTTCTTTACTATTCAATTATCTCTACTTTGGTCAATCATAATTAGATACATTTTAGATCGTTTTTTCTCATATATTATTAAAATTGCTAAAATAATTATATTTAAATGCATTGCAATCATCTTTATCATCTATTAATTATATTTTCACGAATAATAAGATTTATTATTAACCATATGTTTAGTAATTTCACATACTCTTTAGAGGATGTTTTACAGTAATTAGTTAATCTATATAATAAATATTCGGGGACATTACAATAATTTTGGATTCAATAATAAGTAGTTCGGTGAAAAAAAATCGTACCTCAATAAATAAATAAATAAATGAATAAATTATTCAAAAAATATATTCATTTATAATTAAAGTAATGAATATTGAATTAAACTAATGTAAAACAGTACGGTTATTTTTGACCAGTACTATTGATTTTACGTATGAATAGTGTATTATAGTATTCAAATTCCACTATAAAATTTATTTAATAAATATTTAAAGAGTATTTAGATATTGATTGTAATTAATTTCGGTGGTATTTTACATATTGTTATGCAGAATGAAATATAATAGTGCAAGAAAATAGAAGATTCCATAGAAATTAGAGAGCATTGAGGCCTAGATAATGTAAAAAAATATTTTAATAATGTGCTACTAGTTGAATCCCCTGGTCACTTAGTAGAAAATATATCAAAAGTAGCACATTACTTGTTGGGTGATGCAGAAGATCAACACATCAGTCAGAGCGTTTTCATCAAATCTAACAGGATTTTTTGTTGTTCACGCGAAATACTTTGATGCATACACCCAGCGATTTTTGACAAAAATGATGATGATGAAATAAAAAGGTTGGTAAAATAAAAGAGAAAGGGTAGAAGCTAGCTAAATAACTTCTTTTAATTGGACTAATAAAGATTAATTCGCTCCACTAAAAAATTGCAGCCCAGTTGGAGGAACAGGAGGTGATTGAACTTGTTCCAAATATTATTCTCAATCCAGGATTCTTTGACGAGAGGACTGAGCGCATGCATCAGGACGAGAACTTCAATAACCAAACGACCACACGACTGAATAACAACAGCGTCGTATTACCCAGACGACTATAGCGTTCATTTATTTAAAAATATTTTTTTATTTTTGCTACTGGTTTTATAGTTGACTGTTCACCCATTTTTTAAATTTGTCTCTCTGTTGTTGTTTATAACAAAGACTTAACCCCTTCAGTCCACCTATTTTTATTACGTAATTGCAAAAATACTCCAGTTTTTTTGACATATTTTTTTTTAACAAGTAGCAGAAGAGTACAAGTATGATCCTTATTAACATAAAGTAAAAAGTGTGCATAAATAGCAATCATAATTTTAAAAATACTTTTGCACATTTTATAGTTGCCTCTGTCAAGGTAATTTAAAATTATTGTTATGTATAGAACGTAACAATTCATTCATATCAATTATGTTAAACCGTACTCCATTGATAGAAATAATAACTGAAATATTATACTACAAATATCTCGTAACTACGATTATCATCGAGATGAAAAAAAAGTTTGTTATTTCATCAGAGTAATATCACAGGTGTTTATTTTATTTATTAATCATTATATTCTATATTTTTTTAATAATTAGAAAATATCATATCATTCCAAGATATAAAGTGATAAATAATTATAAATTATTCAGTTTTATAGTTGATAGTATATTTTTTACAATAATTATAAACTGCACATGAGGATTGAAAGGGTTAAATGAATAAATAAAAGTAATTTAACAAAACCAGTAGCATTTGAAATGCAAAAACTCTTCTGTTACAATGCAAAAAAGTGTTCAAACAATGTGAGACTTTTAAATTATCGGAATATCGTCTTACATGCCAAGAGATTTTTTTAAAATTGATCTGAAGTGTTTTACGACCGTTTGTTATTGCTTGTCGACTGGATTTTTACTGTAAAAAACTTCCACGAGCAGAAGAGAGACTGGAGGTATGATTTTTAATAAAATTAGTACGGCATTTTTTAAAGACTGTTACGTATATTGATGGTTTCTAATAATTAAGAAAAAATATAAATTTTTAACATTCATTTTTTGGTAATTATTTAGAATTGGGGCTCCAGTCAAAAATCGCTCCAAAAAATTTTTCACCACCTGGAAACTATTTTGTTAGGTAGAATTAGATAATTAAAGGTGGGGGAGACATGTTTCATGAGGTTTCATCGAGAAAAACACGATTTTTAGGTGTAGGTATAGCTTAAGTTCGAATAATAAAGTGACGAAGAGGATGGAAGGTGCGGGGGGGGGGTGTTAAAAGGGCATAAATAATTTTGTGATTATTAAAAATATTTATGTTCTCTTAACACGCACCTCCCATCCTTTTCGTCATGCTATTAATAATCAAAAACAAGAATATATATTTTAGAATAAATACAGTTTAGAAAAAATGTCTGAAATAATGGAAATAATATGTCTCCCCCGCCTTAAATTTACTATTTGTACCCTCAGAAACAACCCCAAATGCATAAAAAATTTTTTGGAGCGATTTTTGACTGGAGCCCCAATTCTAAATAATTACCCATTTTTTTAAAAAGAAAACAATCTCATGAAATCATCATTTTTTGATCTAATAAAAATGATTCTCTCTACTGTTATTTAAATTTTCTTGTTGTAGTCTCAATTATACTTACAATTATCGGTGCTTTGTTACTATTTATGAGACTCACAAGCAAAATTTGAATTTTTACCGTACAGTTATGGTCAAGAAATCTAAAACATTAATAGTTATAGGTGCTGATGAAATTGAAAACTTTTAAAACAGCTATCATTAAATGTTATTAAATATTTATTCACAATTGATTTCAATAAGGATATTTAATAATTTCTTTTGTTAACTATTGTATTTTTATCTTTTGAATTTATTTTAACATAAAAACATCTAATCACAAAATTAGACAATTGTCGATGATACTGAATATTCAGAGAACTATAGTTACGATTGCTCAAAAGTTATTAACAACGTAAAAATCTAATATAGTAATCGAAAAACAAACACAATGAATTTAGTTAAATTCAATCATCAATTATAGTAATCAACATAATAATAACAAATATTCATTGAAACATATATTTTATGATATAATCCATCTAGATATTCTTGACCTGTACTGCAAAATTTTTTTAGTGCATAAAATAAAAGAAAAAAAATGAAGAAAATTAAATTAAGATTTGAGAGTTACTGCCTATTTAGATCATTCTGAAAATTAGTTTGTGGAAGTTGTAGAATTTTTTTATCGTTATAATTTTTTTATGCATTTTCTATAATTGTTGAACAAGTTTCTCGTCGAGATTGCGCTTTTGCTCTCGTCACAGGATAGGAAATAAACAAATAAGCATAATTAGCAGGCTAGACTCACACTTTAAAAATGCTTTTACGTAGTATTTTTTACACACTTCCGTAATTTAGTCCAGAAATAAATAATTCTAATTCAAAGTAATAATAATTAAAAACGCTTTCTATGCAGCCTTGAATATAAATAATAATATAAGTTAACTGAGGGTAAAAAAATGCTCTTTATTTAACTTTGGACAACAAAAGAGCGTTTTACATTTCGAAAAACATTTTTCAAATCATTCCGTACTTTTTTGCACAAGTTCACACGATAATTAATTAAGAAAAATACATTTACTCAGCGCCTAATTCATCATAAATATCAGTATTTAACATCAAAAAATTTCTAATCAAATGTTTACTTATAATTATGGATTGGATTAATGGAAAAAATATTTCAGCTAAATTCTTGATAATCAAATTATCATGATGCAAAGGAAATTTATTTTATTTACATTTTTACAATCATCATACATAGCATATATCACATTAATTCAATAATTAAATGACATCAACAAAAGTTTCAGAAAGATGAATGATTATTTTTGAAAATGGAAAATCTCTCGAGACCTCATTTTTATTGTCTCTAGGGATTATGAATAGAGGCATATCAGATGGATTCATTCAAAAAACACATCTCATACTTTTTAAATAATAATAATAAGAATAATATTCAAATAAAAGTGTGGCTGTTCATTAGACTTGATAAAACATTGGTTGATTAATTAAATAAATGTTGTACAAATTAATCAATCAATTCAGAGAAAGTGATTATAAAAGAATCAATGTGGCAATGTCATTAAAAAAAAAAAACACAATAATTGTGACGAGTTGACTGAGAGTGTGCAGGCCTCGAAGAAGATTAACACAGTATTTTTTGATTGTTATTAATTTTTTAAAACTTTGTTATTTTTTTCTGCTTATAAAGCTAGTAAAGACAAAATTATTATTAAAGAGAAAGTAATTTCATTATTATTCAAGAAATTAGCATTCGATAATTTTATGTTGTTTATTGAAAATATATGATTGTTGTTAATTTTTAAAGTAAAATTTTTAAAAAATGTTTGAAAGATTAATTTTTTATTTAATTATGGTAAAAAGTATTCTCTTTAGAAATAATTTAATTTATAATATATTAATAATGATGAAGATTATAAAATAAATTTTAAACTAAGCAGTAAACTCAAGCATTTTCATACACGCATGGTTGTATAAAAATTGGTTGTGCGTCATATTATGTAGAAGCTTTGCAGCAATCCGTTTATCCTGTCTTAGCTTATTGATTATTTATTATAATCAACTAAAGTTCTTAGATAAACAAAAAATAATACAATAAAATTGTAACGATAATTCCATATGACAGGAGTAAATAGATCTGATAAGCTTCGTACTGTGCACTCTGTGTTGTGAATGGTATTACACTTGCTATCATAAATAGTAAAACGATTAATTAATTATTTAATATTTAATAATTTATTATTTATATTCATACAGTAATATAAGAATAATAATAATGTAACAATATAAAATACATATATTTCTATAGCCGAGACATCATAATATTTTAGCAAATAAGTCAAAGCAATTTTTTATATACGAAAAATTAAGGACTAATTAATACGCTGAATCGTGCAATATTTAACTAATATTATAATCATACGTAATCATCAAGAATTTTATCGCACTCGTAGCACGCTTGAATGAGGACAATAATTGTTTGTCCATAATAAAGAAATAATAAACAAAAAAGATGAAAATAATTGAAATTTAACATATAACGTGATATTTTGCGGCTCTTTTCGTATGAAAATGACAAGTTATAATCTAATGTTGAATGATAGAAAATTAGAAAATAAAAGAAAAAACAGTTTGATTGTCGAATAAAAAATTATTCTTGTAATTGCCAAAGGGCGTAAATAATTTACACAAAATACAAATTTTTTTAGAAACCAATAGATATCATAGTTAAAGTATCTAAACAATTTCTAAATAACTTTGTAAAAAATAGTTGAATAATTTTTGTTGCTTCCATCATATTGTCATCACTCATAAAGCTTGTAGCGTTGTATTATTGCAATGGAAATGTAAAGTGGGAAAAAATGATTAATGGAGGAATTTGTAATACAAAATAAAAATGGAAAGCACACTAGTGATGCATTTCAAACATTTCAAAGCGTAGGTGCCTGTAAATTTGTGCTACAACTGTAAATTAGTATTATGTTAATTTTTAATTTACATTTAAGTCATTCTCGCTTATGAATTATATTACAATTAAAATCTGCAAATTTTTGTGCTAAAAAGACGATAATTCGATTTATTTTAATTATTCGAAAATATAAAAATTATTATCATTGACATCAGATTTTGGATTAAAATTGAAAGTGGTAAATATTTTTATAGAACTTTCTGTTCAAGAAATAGTTTTTATAAATATTTTTAGCACAAAGATAAGCTGATTTCATGAGATACCGTTCAAGCCAGTCATAAAGACATTTTTTAGTAAAGTTAGAATTCCGTAGATACTGAATTAATTGTAACTTATTTGTTCATATAAAAAGTAAGATAAATAATTCTAATGTGTACCTGGAAATAGTTTTCCATGCTCAATTTATCAGAGAACCAGAATTTTTTAACAAGCATCTGTTCATCCTCCAAGTTCATACTTAATTGTCAATCAATTGTTCATCAAGTAATCATAATATTCAGTTGTTATATTAATTTATTGTTTAAAAAATTAAATATTTTTTGTTGTATTTAATTCAAATATCATTTAAATTTATTATGAATTATTTTAAAAAAATATTTACCTTATATTTTTAACTATAAAAGTATGACTAAAAACAAAAAATAAAAATCGTGGGCACATATCAGAATAATACGCTACAAATTCGCCTAAATCACCTGGACTTTAGATTGTAAAATGATTCAATAAAAAACGAACTAATTTTATAGTTAATCATTTAGGATAGGTAGTGCAAAATATGCCCATTATCAATGATCGGCTTATTATAATAACGATTATTATTGATAATTATCAATACTTCAACAATAATAAACAAAATAATAGGTTGTGAAACACAACACTATGTATTTCAATATGTATACTTGACATATAAAATAACATGAATAATTAATTGATGAAAAAAAAACCATAAAGACCGCAAAAAAATTATTATTTTAAAAATGAAGTCGATTGATCAATGCTACATGATAATGTTTCTCCGATAATATGGGTGTGATAATTTTAAGGCTACTATTTACACTGTATTAATGTTAACTCGTATACATTCAGTGTATTTTGAATAAAATTACACTCAATACTCATATACTTGTTGTTATCATTTATTTTATTAATTAAAATTATTCATTTAACCTGAATAAAAAATATGCTATTTACATGAAATTGGTAATTACATATTATTTAGTATTTATGAGATATATTCAGTAATACTCGTAATGATTATTTAATATTAATTAATTATTCACAATTGAAATATTCATATATAATCATATTATCAGTTAAACTAATTTAATCATAAATGAACATAGTTTGAGCGATATCATCACATAAAGCTTGAATTTGATCAGTCGGTGTGAATTCAACTGCAAGTATAGCATTTGCTAAAGCAATCGTTTCTTTTACAGACCTTGCATTAATCCAAACTTTGCCATTCATTCCAATAGCAATTTCGTAAGGTTGTTCTTTTGCGAATAATTGAAAAAACGGATTATTAGGATTCAAAATTTTCCTAACTAAATTTAGAGAACAATTGAAAAGCATTCCATCTGGTCCAAGAACGCCTAATTTTCCCTTTTTGCCATGAGAATCAACACATACCAATTCTGGTTCCATGTCTTTACTAGCAATTAAAAGCTTTGCAAAAATGATATCACCCACTTGCACATCTGGACGATTCCTTTTACTTGCACCTTCAAATGCTAAGTAAGAAAGAGCTGCTGGATCACTAGCACCAATATCTACTTTGAAGATATCTCCAACTTTTTGAGTTACTACTCCAACTACATTTTCTCCACGATTAGGAACATATCTAAAGTATTGATCATAACTTTAATAAAATGGATATTAATGAAGAAAATTAATTTAAAAAATATCATGTATACCTTTTCTGATAACTATCTACATAATAAATTGCTGCTCTTTTTCTTAAGATACCCGCTTTACATGCATAAATGATTTCATCTTCTCTTCGAATACCTGGTCCAAGAATAACTTTTTCTTTGGGATTATTCATAGGTATCATTATTCTATCCCCAGGGATGACAATATTACCTACGTTTACTTCCATAATTATATAATAAAGCTATTCTGAATCAGTTAATACTTGTTCGCTAAAATTGGTAAATTTATTTAACAATTTGTTAAACCACGTGGACTGTTCATTATTTACAAATTTCAGACACCGCCATGTTGAACTTTAGCTACCGTTGCCTCTAACGGTCGCCGCTTCAACTAAACTTTCATCGCCATTTTTGTCAGTGTGCTTGGTTTCGTGAATTGAGTTTGTCAATTTTCTAATAAAAATGATTTTACCGTACTGAATATCAGAGGGTAGTCAACAGAAATTGATTTCAATTCATAAGTCTGTAACTACAATCAATATTGTAAGTACAATTTATAATATAATATTTTATAAATGTATGAATACATGGATCAATACAAAACCGTATCCATTCTAACCTATCCGGTAAAATGTTCAATTTAAATTGTTCGTTGCAATTTTGTAATTAGGTAATCATAAATAATTTAATAATAATTCTGAGTTTTATTTAGTAGCTCGAGGTATTGAATTTCATTTAAAATACCTTTCTAGTTACTGTTAATGTTAAATTTTACTATTTTTCATTTATCTTTTTTATGTAGGTGTAATTCCATTATGTACAATGGAATTGGTTTACAGACGCCCCGAGGATCGGGGACAAATGGACATGTACAACGGAATTGGGCAATTGTACGAAAAACTAAAGATAAAGTTGACTATAAAGCAGAAGAAAAAGCGGACCAGATTAATAAACAACCAAATCAAGAAATTTTGGATCATGTGAGAAAAAGAAAAATAGAAGTCAAATGTACTGAACTGAGCGATATTTTAGAAGAGCAAGGGTAATTTTATTTTATTCTAATAAAATTTTCAAAAAATAATCGAAAACCTAAAAAATTTAATTAATAACATAAAAAAATTTATATTAGATGTTCAACAGACGAAATAAAGGCAAAAGTGGCTTCATATCGAGAAATGTTAATGGGTAATGATCTAAAGCCTCCTATACCAACAGATGAATATGGCAGAGTAAAGTAAGTAAATAATTTACCACAATTATCATTTATTCTTTTTAAATGATTATTTTATGTATGTATTATTTTAAATTTAACTCTGGGCGGATTTAAAATTCGATCAAAATGAAATTTTGTATGAAAGGACAAATTGAAACTGGTAACAAAAACAAAAATGGAGCAATATATGTTACAAATTCTTCAAATTCTTAGGTGTTTTAAACTTCTCTCAGTATAATAATAAATCCGAGGAACTCAATATTATTGAAAGAACGGAGATGCTTGTATCCCTGGTATGTTCAGGTCATCCCTACCAATTCTGCACGCGCACATCCGTGTACATAAGCTTCAATATCGACTTCCCGTAGCGCCGGCGCTTCTGTTGAAACCTATGAAAGGGAAGCCAAAGCTAATGCAACCAGTACAAGAAATACAGATAGAAAGATTGTATGTGTATAATAAGAGCTTGCAAGGACTCAGCATCACTTTGCAATCAGTGCGGGAATGGACCGGCGTCGTAACGCCTCATCATGGTTGCGTCAAAGCTCTAAAAACGTGAAAAAGAAGAAAGTTCATTCACAAAAATGTAGTCCGTAATAATTAAAAGTGATATTTATAAAATCACAAAAGTCTTCCATTAGAATTAATTATTTATTAAGAATCAGAAGTAAAATAAAAATTAAATTAAAATAATTGAATTTAAAAGCTACGTAATAAATTAAGTCAAGTTAAATCTAATAAATTTAAAAAAACGAATAAGAGTTATTGTGAGCTAAGAAAATTTATTGATAAAATATGTGCAACGATAAATCTTTTCCAAGTTATAGTGATACTTGGTTTATTGAGTACTTAATTATCTATTGAGGTTAATAAAAAAAATTAGACCAAAGAATTTATGTTGGTGTGCCTAATCCAACGTCTTCCATACGAAAATTTATATAAAAAACTTTGAACTATATTTCTTAATTTTCTATGAAAATACTTTTTTAAAAGTAAAAAACGAATTTTTATGTCGATTAATTGTTTAAAAGAAAATAAATAATAGATAAATAAGTGTTTTATAAAGAAGAGAAGTGTTTTCCGGTTGATGAAAGGGTAAAAACAGCATATGCAAGGAAGTTATTAAATCGTTGACAATTCTAATTGAAGAAACAATTAACCGAGAACAAAAGAAAATCATTAAGTGAACAAAAAGAGGCAATATATTAAGAAGTTAATACATTTTCAAGCTTGTATTATCATTATTTTTATTGTTGATTATTTATCATCAATGACTATGACTACGATCGCGGCAAAAACTCCTCGAGGACGAGGTCCTGTTGATGGCCGTGCTTTTTTTGAACGACTCTGGAGAGGAAATTTTTTTTTGGATCGTCAAAAAGTTAAACGTACACGCAAAAGAAAATTAAACTCTGCTAATGGAAAAAAACGAATTCAACAGATTCAATCAAAGCATTGTTGTTGTTGTCAAAGAATTCAATTACATTTACTGGCTGGACAACAAAACAGCGTGAGATCTGTTGTTAGGTAAAATGAGATTTTTTTAATTAGAAAAAATTACTCAGACGAAGTTTCTTTTATAATATTAAAAAATCTAAGTAAATTTATGGTAAAAAAAGTATTATTAAATTTACATGGATTTGTACTTATTGGATTACAAACATTTTAAAATAGGTTTCCATAAGCTCGCGAAGAAATTTATCATGAACTATAAAAACATTCAATAAATCTTAAAAATCATATAATATAAATTAAATATTGTGTATCTCGTGCTGTATTCCGTTGATAAATTTAGCTGCATGACATTTCATAATTGGATAAAAGTCAATAGAGAATCTGGAGTGTGGTCTAAAAAATATGATAATATAGAAGAGAGCAGGAGAAATTGTATTGATCGGGCGTGGGACTGGAGCGCAACGAATAGGGGAAGCTCAGAGCCCCTGGCCTCTCGTAGCTTTTCATTTAAGGGTGAGGGATAGCTTACTTGGCGTCGGCTGCCAGTCTGTTATGTCATCCTCTTAGTTTTGCTGCTCTGAATGTGATTTTCTAGAATTTTTTCTATGCAATTACTTCCGTTGTTATTCTCAATCTTTAATTAATCTACCATTTGCTGAATAAGTCAATACTTCACAGTAAAATATTACATTCATTCGGTGATTATAGTGAGTGTAATTTAGTGAAATAATGACAGTAAAGTTAAATCGGTATGCTTGGAATATTATTTTTTTATAACTGAATATGAAAATATTAGTTTAATGATTTATTCAATAAATTACAGATAATTAATAAATGAATTATTGAATATTTACAGTGTAAGAGAGACACATCAAGTAGCTGAAGCACAACAGGAAAAGAATGCAAAGTTACGTGAAGCTTTTGGAATCTCCGAGTTCTTCGTAGAAGGCAGCAGTTTAGATCCAGAACGCCATGCTCGTGAAGCTGAGGCAAGAGCAGCTGCCAATAAAGTTTATGAGTTGGTGCACAGTCCGAGTCCTCCAGCAGAACCGGAACCAACGACTGAAAAAAAATTGAAACGGAAGAGATCCGGAAGTAGCAGCAAAAAGAAGAAGGGAAAGAAACACAAGAAGGACAGGTATACGATTGTATGAATGATCAAGTCTTTGGAGTCTGGAAACGCATTGGCTGCTATCTTTTTATAAATAATAACTATTATTCTCTACCATATTTCTATCATCTTTACCATAAAAAAATATTATCAATATTAATTCCAATACAAACAAGTATATAATCAAAATTTAAATTAAAAAAAAAATCAACAATAGTTGAGATTAATATTATTAATATTAATGATGGTAGTTGTTATGGTTGTTTATATTTAATCAGCATATAATTACATGTTGAGCGGCCGAGGTCTCGAATCGAGGCTCCAAGACCCCCCGGTGTGAAAAAAGATGCTATCTTTCCCCTTTAGATTTTAATCGTAGTTTCCTTCTCTTTCATTTATTTATTCGATTGCATTCATTTATTTTTTTCGAAAGTCTACTTCTCATATATACATATATGTATATATATGAATATATTAATAATTAGAATTATTATACATATATTTATATATACATAAACATATCTCATAAGTTTTTCTACACACGTCCGTTTGTCTCTATCATTGAATTCGCTTACTCTCTCATACCCCGTACACCTTTCTCTGTTTCAAACAGAACTGAGGAGGACTGAGTGCCTACCCAGTAGGTAAGTCGTCGCGAATTTATTTAACAAACAAATTAAAAGATACAATGAAAATTTTTTTATTTATCTACTTAGGTTTCCCTTTGTTTATTGTCATAATATTTGTAGGGTTATTATTGTTCAAACAAACATCAAATGAATTTATGTTAATTCAAACAAAAGTAAATGTTTGCCATTTATTATTATTTATTTTAAACATTTATAAATATCTTTTATAAAAAATACTCTTTGATATATAATTTTTTATACTATAGAGAGGTAAAAGGCAACCATTTACTTGAATCGGATGTTGAAAAAGTAGGGTAAATTGTATATTATTTGGAGAAAAAAAAATATTAAATTTCTATCTCTTGTTTAATAACGATAAAGTCTGTTGTTAATGCCATCTCTCTATTTTTTTCTGACAAGTCCGTCCCTATCGATGGTTATCAAGGTAATGCTAAACCCATATTATATCAATAAACCTCATAAATCTCGTGTTTATTGTGTTTGGTTAATTCTTAATTTTGTTTTGTTTGAAAGAATTGGTTTAGATGATTGTAAAAAATTACTTTTTTATTACGTAATTAATTTACTATTTGCTTTCAAGCTTATTTTTGTAATTAGATTAATTAGAACCAAATCTTTCAAAGTAATAAGTCGATTTTTAAATAACTATAAAAAAAATTCACTCAATTAACACACTTGTCGTTTGTCACTTTTTCTCAAAATTTTCATTTAATTTATAAGAAAACAGTATTAATGGAACAAGTTTTAATTTTTTTCTATGAAAAAAATTAACTTCCAATGATAAAATTTTTTTTAAGAAAAAATTTTATCCGAATCCCATTGTTTGTATTTAGTACACTCTATATCGATTATTGACAATTAATTGAGTATTATCAGCACACAAGATATGCACAGGAAGAAGTCCACTGCAAGATTATTCAAATAAATAATGCGATATCATTTATCATCTGTATTTTCATTAATTATTGTTGATAATTAAATATTGAGAAGATATTAAAAATAAGAGACAAAAATTAATTTTCATTAAAGAATAATATAAAATTTCTAATTATTTATTTGTATTCTCTAGATCCGAGTCTCCAAAAAGTAAGAAGAAGGAAAAATCTAAGAAAAAAAAGAAAGAAAAGAAACATAAAAAAGTCGAAAGTTCGTCTGATAGTGATTCTAGTGATGATTCTGACGATAGCAGGTGATTATTATCATTATTATTATTATTATTATGAATTAAATATAAAACCGAATCAGTATTTTTATTATAAACACTACTGTTTTTATTATTTATTCTGACGTATATGAGAAAATAATTTAAAAATTTCATTAAATAATATATTAATTAATTTTCCATTTGCGTGTTCCAATTCGTCTTCTTATTCACATTAATTTTTTTATAACAAAACCCCACTCTTGACCGGATTATTGACTTATATAGACTTAGTGTATAGCATTGATCGGTACAGATAATGCAGTGTTCTAATTAAAAATTTTATTGAAAAAATAAATCTATTATTCGATGTATCATACTTTTTATAGTAGTCAAAAATTTTTATAATTATTTGAATATTATTTTTATTTTACATACTAATAGAAATAATGATTATTAAATTACATAAAAATTCAGTCACTAAGAAATTAAAAGATTTAGCTATAAATCATATTGTATTCATTCTTCTAATATTAAATAATTACATCAATAGAATTTTTATTTGACGATAAGAAACAAAGTTTATGATGAAGATATTTACTTTAATATTCTGTTTATAATTTATTGATTTGAAATACCTGGAATATGAGTAGCTAACTAATGATGGATTATTCATTTCTCAATTAGTTCAACGGAAGCAGAGTCGAAAAAGAAGAAAAAGAAAAAGAAGAAAAAATCTAAGAATGATGGAAAAAACAAAAGCGAGGTAAGATCTGGAGTTGTATTCAACAGCATACATGAATTACCAAAGAGTTCATCTATCATATACATTTTAAAAATAATTAATGAATGTATGCGCATACATACAATCGGAAACTTTAGCACGAAAATTTAATGCATGCCATTTTTACTACACTCAGTCAATAGAATTTCGAAAATTTTCCATTTATTTATTTATTTGAGAAATAGTACATTTTGCATCTAGGGAAGAAAAGTAGTCTAGCTCAAACCACGTGTAAAATTACATGTGTTTTAAGCTAGTTAATTGTCCTCCTTAGAGTTGAATATGATTTTTGTCATACTTGCGTGGAAAGTTTAGCCCTTCTCTAATGGAAAAGTGAACTTTCCGCGCGGGTATGACGAAAAGATGATTTTTTAAATTTATGTACTAGTTAAGCATCGTTCTTTTTATTTAAAATTTTCTTCACCCAATTCTTATTTTTTATTTTTAAAAGAAAAATTTTTTTGTTTTATTCAAAATGAATCATTGAATAAATTATGTGAGCATGATTTCCGTGCTTGTTGTAATGAGTTTCAATTGATTTTGAAGTTAAACAATTTCATTATTTCAAAGTGTAAATCTCAGTATTGTTTGTAATTATCAGCGCCATTTGACAGGATATATTCCCTGAGTGAGTACCCGATATGCCGCTACTCAATGTAATAAATAATTCGTAATTTATTATTGTATTTACGTATACGTATATTTTTTCTATATGAAACAAGTTTGCGACTGTTGTATGTATCACTTGTTTTTTTGTGTTAAGCACCCCCGAATCTTGGAATTATAATAATTCATATATAAGCTTCTCGAGCAATATTAAATCAAAAATGAAAAATCGAATATTTTAAAATTATCAGTAACAATGCTACTTTAGATCGGTATCTGAATTTTAATTAATAATTTAATTAATCATCTGCATCTGATGAAAAATTTATAGTAATTAAATATTAATTACTTATTCAGATAAACAATAAACTAACGAGTTTTTGAAGTTTTTTAGAATGAACATAAGTAAAAAACTTTATATCTGAAATGCATGATGAGTGTTTTATTGTTGTTAAACAAAAATTTCAATAATTAATCAATTCTCTTGCATATTTTAGAAGAAGAAAGCGGCTTCGAAACGTAAACGACAATCTTCTGAAAGCTCTACCGACTCGTAAGTATTTTTATCTTATTATTTGATTATTATTTTGTTTATTATTATTATTATTAAATTATTTAATTGTTATAACAGCTCTCCTGAACGACCCAAGAAAACTTCAAAACATGAAAAAGTGCCAGAAAAAACTGTAGTTCCAGAAATTATTGTACGTGAATCACGGCAGCCACGATCTCCGAAACGACATGAAAAATCTCATGGTGAAACACCGCCATTAAAGCAAAAAGATTCACAAGTTAAACAATCAGTACAAGATAAAAGAGAAAGATCGCCAGTCAAGGATCGGACCCCTCAGTTAATTAGTGCACCTCCAAAGCGATATGAAAGACGATCAGTATCTAGAAATCGTGGTGAACGACTCAGATCACCAAGGAGGTATTCACGACCTCGTAGATCACCATCACCAAGAAAAAGGCGTTTTTCAAGATCTCCAAGAAGAAATAGTAGATACTCTAGATCACGAAGCAGAAGTAGATCAAGGTATGATCGATATAGAGGTGGATCACGACGAAGACCATCTCCATTCCGTCGAAGAAGATCTCGTTCACGAAGAAGATCACCTAGGAGACCAAGGCATCACCCAGAAAGATCCAGAGATCGACGGAGATCTCGTACTAAATCTCGAAGTCGTTCAAGACGATCAACTTTAAGTTATTCTCCAATTAGAAGAAATCCCGAGCGCTACAGAGATATATTAGACGAAAAAAGGAGAGAATTAAGGAAAACCAATGAAGAAAAAAGAAAAGCAAAGTCAAGATCCAGATCACGAGGTAAAAAACCTAAGATAGTTGTTCCGAGAGTAAGTTTGAGATCTTCAAGTGAAGATGAAACTGAAGTTGCTGATGATGAGCCAAAGCAAGAAGATGAAGAAAAGCAAAAAGAAATGAATACTTTAAAACGTCTTCAGAGTGGTTTAGCAGCGAAGGCTCGTGAGACTTTAGGTAAAAAAGTGATTAGCCCAATTAAAATTAAAATTGAAAACAAAGAGGAAAATATTTCTGATATTGCTTTACCTGAAGATCCTCCTAAAAGTTTTCAACCAATCATTCAACCAATTATCACACCTGAAAAATCCAAATCTGTATCACCAGTACAAATAAACGCTACACGATCAGTTGAATCTAGCCGATCTCCATCACCAGCATTACCTTTAACAAGAGAAGAGGCTGCTAATTCACCAATTAAAATTCAATTAAAACCATCAACTCCACCAACTCTCCTCGTTACTAAAGAAAATATCAAACTACGATCTCCTTCAGAGTCTCCACCACTTTCAAATAAAATTTTTCAACCATCTCGGTCTCCAAGCACTCCAAAACGTAGCCCTGTTGTTAAGAAAAAATCTTATTCACGATCACGTTCAAGATCTAGATCATATTCTCGATCTGTTTCAAAAGAAAAAGAAGCTTCAAGATCTCCTAGACATCGATCGTCTTCAAGAGAACACAGATCTTTATCACGTTCAAGAGATGAAAAATCAGTTTCACCTGTAAAAAGATCTAGATCAGTATCAAGAACCAAACAATCACCTTCGCCAGCTCGGTCTAAAAAATCACAGAGATCACGAGGATCAAGATCATCTTCCAGATCCAAATCACCATCTCGTTCACGATCACGATCTAAGAAAACACATTCAAGATCACCAAAGAAAGTAAGATCTAGAAGTAGATCAACCTCGCTGTCTAAACGATCAAGGAGTCGATCTTTGTCAAAAAAATCTCGTAGTAGATCAAGATCTGCTTCTAGGGCGTCCAGAGATAAATTGAAAAGGAGTCGAAGCCGTAGCAGCTCTCGTTCATCCAGAAGGTATTTTATTTATTTCGACTGAGTGTATTTTCAATTATTTAAACTATTTAAATAATAATTTTAATGATATAAATTAAAGTTCAAATTTATTGAAGTCTTGTGGAGATGATTTTATAAATCATTAATGAGTTTTAATATTTTTTAAACTCAGTTCAACAAGAGGTAGCAGAAGAAGTTTCTCTAGCTCATCTCGATCCTCCAGCAGTGCGTCTAGTCGATCTTCACGTTCTTCTTCGAGCAGTTCAGGTTCAAGTAGATCACGTTCACCATCAATACCACGACGTCATGGTTCTCCTAGTTTTTTAGATAGACGGAGAATAACCAGGTGAGTTTTATACATTTTTTTTCAACTGGCTCTTTCTAGTGCACTTATTCAGAGTTGTATTCACTCGCTAGTTTAGTACATTATTATTTGAAATTATAATTTTGGTTTTCATTATAATTCATATATCATTGATATTATTATTGCAGTAATATTTTTTTTATTACTTTAATTATTAATTTTATAATTTATATTTATATTCATTTTTATTTTATTCAAAATTTTAAATTCTTTTGAAGATAATTACGACAAAATATTCGATACAAGTAAACAATTTTTAACGTTTGTTAATGATTGAAGACCGTTATTTTAAAATTCAATTTAAAAATTCCTAATTTTCTTCTTTGTTTTTTGTTTGTTATATCTAGCAGAGACAGATCAAGGGGCAAGCATAGAAGATAGTGTATTGAGGAATCACACAGATACATAATTGTATAAAATTTATTTCTTTAATTTGTCTCTTCATAAATATTATATTTACTGAATTATCAGTAATGAATAAAATGCTAAATGCTAAAATAATAAACAATTTACTACACCACAATTATTTTAAAAATTAAAACAGATAGATAAAGCGATTTATAAAACTTCAAATTCTTACTATTAATTAATTTGTCAATTTAACACATAATTAATCTTATTATCAAACAACTTCAAAAATAGAAATAAAACAATATAAAAAGATAAATGTATCTTGAATTAGACATAAAACACAAAAATGAATTTTTTTTCTTTATTGACATTTTTTTTATTTCGTACTTTTTTTTTTATTTATATATTCATTCTATATAATTATTGCAGTACATTTTTGCCCGTATAATTATCACTTATTTATCGTTGCATTATCTTAAACGTAGCATGTGTGTACCTTTTTTCTCTAAGTTATTGTAAATGGAATACAATTGCAAGTAGTTAAAATTTTATTTCATTTTTATCACAAAATAAAGTATGTTATATAGCTAAATTTCTAGCATTTTTATGATTTATTTATATTTATTATTGTTAATATTATTCTTATTATGGATATTATTATCGTCACTTTTTTTATTATTCGTGAGCCTGTATTGCATCGATGTGTCACAATTTTGAAAATATCTGGTAAGTATAGCCACCGTTTTTATTTATTTTCATTACAGAAATTTTGTTTGCATGAATTTTTTTTTAATTGATTATCAATTGCATGTTATTTAATTTCTATTATTTTTTGTATTAGTTATGACAGTAAGAGCGCATAAATGGAATCATCAAATAATAACACAAAGTTAAGAATTTATTAAAATATAAATAAAATTCATTGATGAAATCATGTTGTAAAAATGATTATAAAAGTTTTCCAACTAACAAATGATGATTCTAGTGCTAGAAAACGACCAATTCCATATCATCGGCCAACACCATCACCACCATCATCACCAAGCAGCAGTGAGAGTAGTAGACAAAGTGACTGGTCAAGTCCAAGTAGACGATCAAGTCATTCACCAACTCGAAGTCCATCTTACACCCATTAGGTTGATGTGATGTGCAAAATTTTCATTCAAATAATGAGTTGAAATTTATTTTAACTCAATTGAATGTTAATAGCTCAAAAATGAGAATTTTTATTAGGTAGCTTTACAAACGTATCAATAAATATTTTTAGTTAAAAATTTGATTTATTCTTAAATCAAACTAGTCAAAGAATAAAAGAAATATTTGAAATTGATAAGTGAAAAATAAGAGAAATATCTTGTGAAAGAGACCAATTAAATTAAATTATTGTGATTGAAAATATTTTAGTGCAATGTTAATTCATTACCTGTTTACGTGTAAATAGATTATTTATATTAATTATTACTTGAGTATGATGTGGATTTAAATATCATCAAAAGTGTGCATTTATTTATAAAATTCATTTATTAATAAGTAGTAAAAAAACAATTAATTGAACATTTAGTAGCAAAGAACAATAAAAAAATTTTATGATGAATAAAGAAAATGTTAGATACAATTTAGAAGTATATTTTAATAATAAATTAACTATTTATTACTTTTAATAGTTCATTTATTTATTTGTTTGTGAAATGAATGATAAAGATGAGGAATAGTTTTTGAAGCTTCAAATGCTTTAATTTTATTCATTACGAATAACATTCCACAGCTTGTAAAAACTATTCATAAATAACTTGATTATAACTCACGTTAATATTAAAACTTGTAATTTTTTTGAATTATAATTTATTATTAATAATTCAATTAATTAATAAGACAAGTTGATGATCAGTTCAACTAGTCGCAGTCCAGAATATAAAATGAAAAAAAAAACCTGTAATATACTCTGTATTGTTGTTGTGTGATTTAAATTCAAATGCTTAATATATATATATATATAAAATTTATTATTAACTATATTTAATTATAGGCAACAATTATGTATACATACTTCTTTAAAAAAATAACATCAATAAGAATATTGATCAATTGTGGAATGTAAATTTCAATGTTCCTTTAATGGTATTTAAAGGAAAAATATATTCAGCAAATTCCATGAATTAAACTTGCCGTCTTTTATTATTTTTGCTTGCACGCTGTTTTGCTAAATAAATTACCCATATCAATCCTATCATATTAACCATCAAGGTTTTCAACTAGAATAAATATTTAACATTTATTTAAAACAACATAAAAAAGTTAATAAGCACTTGGTTTCCTTCAATAAATAACTTAAAAATATAATGTGTTGAACAAAGAAATTTTTTTAATAGTTAAATTTATAATTGAACTTACCATTGGAGGAACATAACGTATATTAATGAAATGCAAAATAGTTAAATACTTCCAATTTGCCATCAAAATAGGTAAATAAAGTAATTTAGTATGGCGTACACTTTCTTCGTGAAGTTTCCCCTGGTAAACAGTCAAATGCATTTTATTTACAACTATAAGTCAAAATAAGGTTAATAATAAAGAGAACTGAAAAAAATTAATTTACCTCAAATCTACTTATCATATATAACGAGAGAGCTTGGAAGAGAGGTGTATACAACAACCTTTCAATTGCCAAAACAGCAATAGGATTTTTAGTAAAACGATAAATGTATTTATAGAAAAAGTGCGGCACTGGTCCACCAAATAATAAACTAAAAAGTTGAAATTAGATTTTAAAAAATTTTTTACAATTGTTCAGTAATGGACATAAATATGTTTTATCCTTGTAATTAATTAATTCAATACATAAAATGATTATTTATATTCTACGATAATTGTAATCATAGTAATTACTATTCACATTAAATTAAAAATTTTTATGTCAATGAAAGTACGTTCTTTTTTAACATAATTGTTATGTAAGTAAATTAGAAATTTTTAAATAATTACCCAAATAAACCAAAAGCCACTAAACTATCACCATCCACTTCCTGTATTCCTTGAATTTTCTGTGAAATATAATTTCCAAAAACTGCCAGTGTGCAACTGTGGAAATTAAAATAATTTCGTCGTTGAATTTGAATTAAACATATTATTATACTTTAAGGAAATCCTTATTTATTAAAATACTTGTTAATTTTATTATAATAAAAACATATAATGACAAATTAATCATAACATGTTTGATTTCAGTCGAGTCAGTTACAGTAAAAAAAGTTACTGTACAAACCAATTAAAATAATTTTACAGTTATAAATACATTATTTATCGTTAATGTTTCAAATAATAATCAATAAATAATGACATAAAAGATTAACTATAATTCAAACAAGTATTTACATATCATTCAGCTCACCAACAATTGTTTATTTGCTTATTTTGTCGCTATTGATTATTGTCATGTTATTCATTAATAAATTTAAATAAAGGTTTTTAACGAATGTATTTAGTATCACAAAAATTTAATTACATACCTTGTAATTGCTTTTGTTTTCAAAGGACTTGTATACAAATTATTCATGTAAGAAACAACTAAATCAAAAAGAAACTCCGAAGGCTTTGACAGTGCCATTATTGTAAAACTTTAACGAACGAATGAAAAGTTAAAAAGATTTATAAAAGAAATAAGTTCAAATTATTTATAATAATATTAAAAAAAAAATATCCGCTAAGTCACGAAACTGAATAAAAAATCAACTATCAACAGATGACTTTTGGTCTCTTACGTGTTTTCTTCACAACTGAAGTTTTTCAAAGAATCAACTTGTTATGTTAGGGTTATGACAAAAGATGGCAGCTCATTATTTTGCTCCTTTTTTGGAGCAGTTGTGAAGCTTCTCGACTAGGTTAGCTGTCAAAAATTTGGAAAATGTTATAAAAAATATAAATAGCAAGTAAAAAATTAATACTGTAACTTTTGAATAGAAAGGATAAATAATTAGTGTATATATTCAATCATTTATTACAATGACATCGAAAGCTAATATAACATTGGATCATTTTTATATCTTTAACGGAACTTATGCCAAAAAAGAAGGAGAGGTGAGAAATCAAAAAAGAAGATAGCAACTAACAATAAGATTATTAAAATATGATAATACTGATAAAAAATAACAATTGAATGTATTTTAACATATGCAATTAAATAATATAGACTAAACATAAGAATAGTAGCAAGTAATAATAAAGATTTAATTTAAAAAATTAATTGAACAATTTTAAAAAATATAAAGTAAATTTGTTTATAGCTAAAATATTAAGCCTTAGTTTTTTTATTTTTCTAGGAAGAAAAAAAAATTCTATATTATCATCCTGAGAAAACTGACGCTGATACCAAAATCAGAAATGTGGGACTCAGTGAGGCAATTATTAAATTTACAGAGTAATATATTATATATTTATTATCTAAAATTTAGGAAGCATTTTATACATAATGTTTTATGTGACTCAATTTACTTTTTAGGTCTTTAAACCCCGATCATCCGTGTGATTATTGTCATACTCAAAAAACAAGACAAATATATTATCAACCTGAACCAGATTTTTGGATGGTGATGGTAATAAAAGCTATTAATTAACAATTAAAATCCATAATATACATTTAACAGTTTTCAGCAAGCAAATAATATTTTTTATAGATTGTTGGTGTACCTTATTTAGTAAAAATTAAAGATGGAAATGAATACACAGAATATCAACATGATGAAGTATCAAGTTCAGTTTGCCAAGCAATTTTAAAGCAAGCTTATATGAGATTTAGGTTGTTTATGGGATCTTTCGAAACAATTCTCAACGATCCGAATTATGGATCTGTAACATTACTCAAACATAAATTAGATTATTTTTATTCTGGGGTAAAAAATTTAAACATATTCAATTAAAATTAAGTAGTACTGACTCAATATTTAATTTGTAAAATTATTTCAGTATTTGCCATCGCTGAAATTAAATCATCGTGATATATTAGATATTTTTCAAGGATTACAATTTTTACCATTAGATAAAATTACATTTCTGAAAGTACAGTGCTTTATGAATTTAGTGGAAGCAACATTCCCTCAAGTTAAATATACTGCATTCCTTTATAATGATCAATTAGTGTGGTAAGTTATTTACAATATTAATGATACCAATCATAATAATTTTATAGTATACTTTCTCAAAATGATGAGATTTAAAAAAATTTATTTCAGGAGTGGTTTGGAACCTGAAGATATGCAAGTAGTCTATAATTATTTAGTAAGTACCCTTTTACCAGAGTATTTAGAAAAAGAATTTCATGGAGGGTCAATGCCACGAAATTCTGCATCACCTTTCACTACGTCTCATTACGGAAAGTAAATATTTCCATTATTGATTTATGAAAATTTTATTTAATGCATACACATATGTATTATTATATATATTTTTTAGATTTGTAACTGGAACTTCTAGTATGAATGAATCAATCGGTATTACAAAATCACCTAAAGTTTTTATAAACTATGCTACGAAGCCTACCTCATTGTATCTAGTAGTTTACAGTGCTTTGAGTGCTACTATTTGTCTTTTTGTAGATAGTAAGTATTGTTTTTTTATATATTTGCATTTTTTAAACATTTTAATTAATTCCTATTTGTTGTTAAAGGTACAAGCCTCCTTATAGACTATTTGAAGACTCTTGACGCATTTCTTGGTCCTCAATTAACAACTTTAGTAAATTCTGTAGCTGATCAATGCTCAAAACATGTTCCAGACTTGTCTGAATCAACACCGAAATATTTATACTTCAATAGGCTTAATTTAGCTTATAAAAGTACAATACATTTGGATAATAGACGCTGTTCTAATGTCTTAACTACTCCAGAGGTGCTAAGAATAATTACTGATATTAATAGTGACACTAGTCGGCTCAAAGAAGCTGGAGAAATTGTGATTAAGACTATGAGTGACTATTGGGTTGTTGGAAAATTATCTAACCTTCGAGAATTTTATGTTGTGATACAACAAAAAAATGCCAATATTATCGAGATTGATGGTTAGTATCTTTAATTTATTAAAACTTAACGTATTTATCATTATAAAATAATAAAATCTATGAAAAAATTCATTTTTCAGATGAAGTTAAAAGACTATGTGACAAACAATTAAAGAGCATCTTTTTTCATTAACATAAAAAAACTTTCTGTATAAAACTTAAAATTATTAGTAAAAAATCATGGTTTATAAAAATGTATTTTTATTCTTACATTTTGTAGAGTTCTCTTGAAACTCTTATATTCTTACATATAGTTCTAACGTAAAAATGTGTTCAATAAGATGATAAAAAATATGTATGAATTGATTATTTTAACAGAATGTACATCTCATTGCAATACAGATATCGCATTTTTCCATTTAATTTCATAATGGAATAGCTTTAATGTTAAATCATTATCCAAGCCATCATTCATTTTTATTATTCTTCGATTTTTTCTTACTTTTTTTTTCTTCTACTTTCTCTTCTGCTTCATACTCTTCTTCTGCATCATCTTTACCATTTTGTGTAGGAATTAAATTGGAGAATTTCTTCAATTTTGCTACGAAAAATCCATCCATATTATGAACATGAGGATAATATCTGCGAGTAAGTTTTAAAGAAGGATGGAATCTATGATGCCTATAATTAACAAATCCTTCTTCTCCAAAATCTAGCCCAGTTGGCACGAGTTTAACGTCGCGTTTCTTCAAGGCGTAATCAATAATCCATTCATTTTCTTCAGGAAGAATAGAACATGTTGAATAGACAATAATTCCACCAGAATCAGACTTAGCATTCACGCAATCAATCGCAGCAAGAAGTAATTCTCTTTGCAAAGTACAACATCTTTGAATATCAGATTGATCCTTATTGGTTTTAACACTTGGATCTTTAGCAACAACTCCAGTACCAGTACAAGGAGCATCTAAAAGTACTCTATCAAATCCTTTAATGATTCCTGGAATTTTCCTACCATCATAATTACAAATAACTGAATTAACAATACCAAGACGATGAAAATTGCCTACTACAGCTTTTAGCCTCTCTTGATTCACATCATTAGCAAAAAGTACTCCAGTATTTTTCATTAAAGCAGCTATATGAGAAGCTTTTCCACCTGGAGCAGCCGCCATATCAAGAATTCTTTCATTTTCTCGAGGATCTAATGCCATTACAGGAAGTAAACTCGATGCTCCTTGAAGAACATAATGTCCTGCTAAATATTCAGGTGTTGCTCCCACAGGAACTTGAGATGAATAAATAACTAAGCCAACTTTAGTCCATTTTCCTATGGGATCTACATTTAATCCTCGATTTATTAAAGATTGAGCTAAGTCTCTTCTTCGAGTTTTTAAACTATTTGTACGAATAGTCATTGGTCGGGAAACTTCACTAGCTTCTAGATATTCAATAAGTTCACCTAATGGGAAAATTTGTAGTAATTTTTCCATAAGAAATGAGTTATAACTGTAGTAGGAACATAGATCTGATTGAAGTAATTCTAGATAATCAGATCTAGATCTGTAAAAAAGATTAAAAATATTTATAGTATAACTATTTTCATGTGATAAATAAGTATTATTTATGAAAATTTTACCTTTCCGGATCTCGTAGTCGTTTAAAATCATTCAAAACCATAACCACATCTCGAATCCGACTTTGAATGTCTTTTAGGCTTATGGGTTCCTTGAGTTCTTCTTCCGTAGGAAATTCGAAAACGCATTGCTTAATACTTTCGTCCATTTCAGCTTTATCTTGCATTCTATATGTAAAAGTTTATAATAAATTAATGATACTTTAAAGAAAATTAAAAATATATCTATGAATTGATTGTGACATACTCTTGTTGGATTTGTTTTCTTTTTAATTTTTTATTTTCTCTTTCAATTGGAAGTAAATCGTCGTCTTCATTATTATCATCATTATCGTCTTCTTCTTCTTCCTTTTCACTCATATCACTATGTTCATTTTTCTCCAATTCGTCGTCACTATCATCAGCTTCATTTTCTAAAACTGTTTCTTCTTCATCACTTTCTTTCTCAGAATCACTCGCTAGGATATCTGGTCTACGACGAACAAATGCTCCAGGTTCAGACCCAAATCCATTAACTTGATCATTATTTTCAGTCACTTCTTCCTGCGTAAAACAATTAATTCCATTAAAAATTTAACCGATAACTCTACTATTGACTATTGAAATTCTATATCTTCACTTACTTCTTCAGAATTATAATCTGATAAATCTTCTGACTCTGTTTTTTCTACAGTTTTACGTTTTTTAGACTTTGACCCTTTATTTTGGTACTCCGTTTTTTTAAATTTTCTTTTTTGCGAAAATTTTTGTTTTTTATCAGTTTTATCAGTTTTATCTGCAAATAAGAAAATGTTAAAAATTATTAGGTAAAAAATAGACATTCACCAAGAAATGAAGAAATACTTTAATTTTAAAGCAACTTTTTTGGAGTAACAAAAATGATTCTGTTAACATTAATCTTACAGCATTAAAAGTTTATTATTTATAATCCTTTCTATGTATTTATAAAAAAAAGAATTAAGTTTTTTAAATAATCCATATTTCAAGAATTTTTAATTCAAATTTAAAAGCTAGGTTATAAAATGATTGTTTAGCTACCTAATAAACCTCTTGGAAATACAGGATCACCCTGTTTTTTTGCTTTTTTGCCAGGTCCTTTCGGAACGACAGATTCACCGTATTTTGCCTTTCTACCCATTTTATACTATACAATAATTTATCTAAATAAATAATATTTCTTTCAATAAATCGACACGCACGAAAAAAACCACGTGTTTATAACATTTACGAATCTTCCACCCCCGCATTATTTTCGATTGTGTTGTAGAGGGCGATAGCTTCTTTAGACATTTAGCCGCGAAATACAAAATCACATCAAATATTTAGAGAATATATGAACAATTTCAATAAAATTTGAAAATAATTGTTTCATAAAATAAGTAGAATATATATTTGTGGTATAGCAATTTTGAAATTTCAAACCTTTATTATATATTAAAGTATATATTTATGGTATTACTGTTTATACGGAATGTAAAGATAGGTTAATTTCGATTCAACATGCACCGAACAACATAATCCACGTGTTATTGTTATCAATCTATTTTCACATTGAAATAATACAGCATATAAAAATACATTGTGATATAGATTAATTAAACACTGTTATTACTTATAATAATGTACCAAAAGTATTTATTATTTATGTCGTATATCGGCACACGTTACAGGTACTTCTCTAAAGATCAAAGAATAACTTCAAGTCATAAAATATAAAAGTATTCTTAACCCTATTACTATTTGTAATTTTTGCAGAGGTGCTGCAAAAACAATTAGATCTAATAAATTAGTAGATCTTGATTCGATAGAAGGAGCTATCGAAGCAGGTTTTATTACTGCTGCTTCACCCCAGAGTCTGTGTTTCCCAAAAGTTAGAATATCAAGCAGGTAATTTTTTTTTATCAATATATGATAGATATCAAATAAAATTCAATAATTATTATTTAGCATGATATCGTTTTTTGATGTATCACAGAACAGATGCAGGTGTTCATGCATTATTGAATGCGGCAGAAATAACATTAGAACATCCTAATAATGAATTTTATCAGCCTAAGTTATTACTCCCAAGGATTAATTTGTGGTTTGCAAGATGTGGTCATGAAATCAGGCTAACTGATATTTTTCCAATTGATAAAGAATTTTCTTACAGAAAAGCAAAATCACGAACTTATTTCTACAGATTTTTTATTGCTAAAGAGTATGGTCAACATCAAGTACCAATAGTTGAATATGGACGATCTTGGCATGTTAGGTAATGTATAGAATAATCATCACTTTAAATATTCAATTAATTATAGAAAATTATACCCGAAAGTTTTAATAATTTCAAACTAATATCCAATAATTACAGAGGGAAAAATATTGATTTAGAAGCATTAAATAATGCTTTAAGATTATTCAGAGGCAAAAAAAATTATGCGTCATTTTCTCCAAAGAATAGAACAAATAAAGAAATAAATTATGTTAAAGACTTGATGCACATATCGTTAGATCCAACTCATCCACTGATGCCAGAAGATCCACTGTCCAATAATTTTAACTTTTACAATATTACCATCCAATCTAGATCATTTGTTTATAATCAAGTACGAAGAATGATTGGTTGTTTAATTGCTCTTGCATCAGGAAGCATAACAGAAAGAGATATTAAAATATTGTTAAATTGTCCATCATACTTGAACTGGCCAAATGAATATTGTGTTGCTCCACCACAAGGATTATATCTTAAATCTGTGGAATATGATGAAAAATTATTAGAACAACATATTATAAAAGTAGAGCCTAAATGTGAAACAATTTCTGCAGAAAAAATATCAGCAATTAATTGATAATACGTGATTTTAAAAGTTTAATAAAAAAAAATTAATTTTAACCAATAAGTTTAATTATCTTTGAATTATGGATCTTCAAAACTTACTTCAAAACAAAAAAAATAATCTGAAACCAACTAAAACATTTTTGACAAATGTTGCTGGTGAAAAATTTGAAATTTCTGGTGGAGTTACAACAAAATTAGAAGTTAAAGTTTCTCCTTTTGTTATTGATACCAAACCTAATCTTCAAGTGGATTCAATATTACCTGGATTATTCTTGAGTTCACAAGATCCTATTTTTTGTTTCGACATATTGAAATCATATGCGATCAAACATATTCTTAGCTTGGGAATCGAACCGGATGTTAAATTTGATGGTATTCAATATCATTTTATTGAAATTTTAGATATTCCTGAGTTTAACTTGATCACTAGTTTAAAAGATTGCTTAAAAATAATTCATCAATTTCGAAAAGACAATATTTTAGTTCATTGTAATGCAGGAGTGTCTAGATCTCCAACTGTAGTAATAAGTTATATAATGGCTACAGAAAAGTTATCATATACAGAAGCCTTTCAAAAAGTTAAAAACATAAGAACATATATTCGTCCAAATACCGGGTTTATACAGCAGTTGAAAGCTTTGAAACCCGAAGATTTAAGTAGTAATCTTGTCGATAATTAACATTTTAAAAACGAAACAAAAAATATTTTCTACAAAAAACAAATGATTTTGTTGACAATATTTTATGTTACTGAGAATGTAGTAGTTTTTATTAAAATTATTAAAAATTACGAATAGAAAAAAATTGTAAATGAACTTAACATTCAATTGATAGAACTAAATAATTAGATACCACTAATAATAAATTAAAATATTACTGGATAATTGTAATTGATAGTTAAATAATAAATGTGTATTATACTAAGGATAATTAGGAATAAATAAAGATAAAGTCAAAAAATTGTATAACAGTTCATTTTATATGTTATTACTATTACGATATTTATGTTGCATGATACTGTCATCTTAACGTGTACGGCAAATAATATTTAATAATTACAATATCTTTGAATATTTTCTGAAACTCAATATAGAAAAAAATATTTCTTCTCCACAATATAAATGTTAATATTAACATCAACGTTAACATCAATATTAACATCAATATTGCTATTAATATTGATATCAATAATAATAATAATGATTATTTTTATGTGAAATTTAGAAGAGTGGATCGAATTCAAGCATATTTTACAAAATGCATTATTATAGCTCACTTATTGAGACAATTTCACACATTTAGATCACGATGTTGTGTTATTAACTAAAAATTTTTTTATTTATCATTAATATTATTATTAATATGTAACATTCATATTTATATTATATGCGGAGACAATGATATAACATGTAGGTCGATCGTACCAAGTAGGCTTATAAAAATGGCTGTAAATCTAAAAAATATAAGTGAATTTTATATACCCCCAATAGGTCTATTGTTATTTTATTATAATAATCATTATATTATATTATATATATTTAATCGCTCAGCAATCTATTCAATTTATTTCATGCATACAATTAACACATTTATTGAAAATTATTTTTTTCTCGCATTCTCATGATAATATACGTCAATTTTATACTATCAGATTATTACTGGTATTATAACTAATTATTATTATTATTATTAGTATTAGTACTTAATTTAATAATTAATTTAAACTATCCATTAACCTATTCAGCATACATTGGCGCTATTTATTTTATATGTAAATCTCGTATTCCACACATAGCTAATAGAACAAGAATAGCAATAATTAATAATTATTGATTGATTAATGAATTTGTTAATAATGATTAATTATTATTGTTGCTATTTTGTCTTGAATATCCATATACATAATTAATATTCACAATCCTCTAACAATTGAAATGAGCTGTCTCGAAGAAAATAGACAAGGCACTTTAACAGAATAGTATGTTTACAATTATTATTCATTTTTTTTTTTTTAATTAGTTTCTGAATTTATTAACTAGTTGGCCTCATAAATTGATAGGAAATAGTTTTTTGTTTGTACAGAAAAAGTAATTTAAAAAGAATTAGACTAATAAAGTTATCCATTGAAGTTTAAAAAACAATGACAATTTAAAAAGAGTATAGTAAAAAGCCGCCTTGATTTATGTGTTAGCCAATGTGTCTCATCAATCATTTTTGCACTTTCACCTTTTTACAAAATTATTATATTATTTTGCACTAAATTTTACACAGGCCTTTAAAATTACCAAGCGTTATCTTTACATGATTTTACAAAAGTTTTTTTTTTTTTAATTTAAGAGTCATAAAAATCCTGTTTCTTTGATAAAATCTTAAAATTAAGATATAAATGATTTATTAATAATAATTTTTCTTGTAAAACAATAGATACAATAAATTATTGTATGAATTGTTTATTCCACTTTTGACGTGATACTTAATCGAATTTTTATTAGTTTTAAGGATTACTTTATCCATTTTAATTATTATTCCATCTTATTTATCGTTAGAATTAAAAAATATTTAAAATAATTTATGAAAATATAATTGAATTTTTCTATAAAAGATTAAAGGAAAGAGACGAAAAAATAAATTTCCATAATCTTATATACAATTTGATAAATAACTAGATAATTATGATTGATTAATAAAACATTTTTTGTTCTATTAAAGAAAAAGTATGAAAAATAAAATCATTCTCAAGAGTAAGGAGGAAGGAATACACTATTAAAGGTGAAATGATTTCATTGTACAATCCACAAATATTTGGATATAAAATGAAATTCCTATAAAGCCACAGTCTTAAGTACAATATATCTGTAATTGGAAAGCATTTTAACAATTATTATTATCATCACTATTATTATTATTTTTTACTTATTATTATTATAATTATTATCATTACTCAATAATTCAACTACTTTTTTTCATCAATTATTCTTTCGTACATAATTCATTGTTGTCAACTCTTCATAGCAATAAAACATTGAAATTAAATGAAATTAAATGCATTCCACCCACAGATACATGTGACACTAAAAGTATTATGAAAATTGGATTAATTAGATGATTTAAGTTAATAAGTATTTATTAAAATCAGTGTCAAAATTTGATAAGAGAGTGGCCAAGGTCATGTTTTATGGTGCAACAGCATCAGCAATGGATTAGGGAAAGGACGTTAAAGATAATTTTTATAATTTTTCAATCTTTAACACTACACAATTCGTACTAGTCTTTTTTCTTTATCTTTTGTCAGAGGAAAATATTATTCTTATTCATAATTCTAAGTTTTTCACCTAGATTTCTTTTTTACGTCTTGAAATGTTTTACTTAAGAGACCCAGCAACTATATCACGACGTTTACCCCAAGGTCCTCCAGGAGTGGCAACGGATACTTGGTTTGAATCATGACCAACAAATGTTGGAAAATCTGCAACACTTGCTGTATCTGGCGCACTTTTCGGCTGGGCTTGTTGTTCCCATGGCCCACCTTTTACAATGAAACCTGAGTCGTTCTCACTGCTGCCAAGTGGTCGCTCTGATTCACGTTTGGTGCTTCTATTTGCCCTGTTTCGTTCTTCTAAATCTTGTAACTAAAAGAGAATTTTATAATTTATTTTAATAATTATCTCTGTTTATATTTATTTAATAATACTTAAAAATAATATTGAATTTAATTTCCAACATTTTACTAGAAATTTTTTTTATATTTCCATAATATTTATTCTTTTATCGTTTAAATAGTATTTTTTTCAATCTATTCTTATAAAAATTTACATTAAAGAATGATAAAAATGCAAATTATTTTTATAAAGCGTTTTTTTATAAATATTAAAAAAGTACCTACATATTCATACTCCAAATTCAATAGATGTTCTCTAGCATCCACAACATTTTCTTCAGTTCCATAGATCGTGACTAGATCCGGATCTGCATCAGTTTTACGAGGAAATTTAATATTAACTTTATATTCTTCCATTATCCTTCGGATATTTTTGCCACGAGCTCCAATAAGTCGCGAGTGAACAGATGAGTCAATTTTAATTTCTTCTTTAATTAAACCACTGACAATCTTTAGAATTTCTTCTTTTGCTTCATACGTATTTTTTTCAAATCCAGTAATAGTAATAATATTTTCTTCAGGATCACCTTTCTTTGGAAAGTCAACTTGAACATCATGATCTGTACGAATTCGCTTAATAGTAGCACCACCACGTCCAATAATCCTTGGATGAAATTCAGGATTAACTTCAACTTTCAATTCAAATGATTTAAGCGCTCGTTCCTGCATCATAGCTTCAATTTCTTTAACTCTCTCTATAATAGCAACCTTTGCTTCTTCAATTTTAGCAGCAACTCCGAAAATTTCTATGAAATCTTTCTTATCATCAGCAGAAGACATTTTTATATGAACATCATGTTTCGACATTAACGTACGAATATCACGACCGGATTTACCGATGATTAACCGACGCAAATCGAAAGGAACTTCAACTTGGACCGTAATTGGAACAAGGTCTAGTAAAGCCTTCTTTGCCTTTTCAACATTTTCCGGCTGCCCTGTAATACGGATTATATCACAAGGTAATGGATTTTGGCTTTCACTTTCAACATGTTCATCTCCATTCATTCGTTCTTGAGGTTGCTCTTCGTGGTTTGGTTGCTCGCGCTCTGGGAATTTAATTTGAACATCAAACTCAGAAGTAATTGTTTGAACATTGCATCCTCTTGATCCCATAACAATTCGATGATGTACCTGAGGAATAATACACTCAATAGTAACTTTAGATTCTAACTCATGAACAATTTCCTTCATCCGTTGTTTTGCAGCTTCAATACACTCTTTAGAGCCTTTTAATGTCACTCGATCACTATCACTACCTACTTTAGGAAAGAAAACTTGAACTCCACCACATTCATCAACGATTCGTGACAAAACTCCACTGCGACGAGTTAAAAAATGTTTATGATGTTTAGGATCTATCGTGATTTCATCTTCAACAATGTTCTCAATTTCTTTAAGCATAATTTCTAAATCAGCCTTGGCTTTCTCTACCGACTCTTTCTTTCCAATAATTGTTACTAATTCTTGATCATCATCTTTATCAGAAGGAAAGACAATTCTTACACCAGTTGCATCACGGATTTTTTTAATATTTGATCCTTGACGGCCAATTACAAATTTATGATACATTAATTTAATTTTCATTGTATCAGTATAAATCAATAAGTGTGGATCCTTGGTATATTCTAAGAGTTGTTGTTTTGCCTTCTCAACATCTTCCTTTGGACCGCAAATAGTAACTTTATCGCTTTTACTTTCCGCTGGTGGAAATGTAATAGTCACTCCTCCGCAATCGTCCGTAATGGAGGAAATTATTTTTTTGTTAAGGCCAAGGAGATTGAAATTTTTAGGGACAGTCACTTCTTCTTCAATAACATTGCTCATTTCATTTTGTATTTTCTTTATCATATCTCTAGCATTTCTAACGTTTTCTTTTTTTCCAAGTATTCTAATAATTTCTTGATCGTTACTTTCAGACCGTATCTCAATTTTTGTTTGAGTTTCTTCACGAATTTTACGAATAGTAGCACCACCACGTCCAATAATGTACTTGTGGAATTGTTTGAAAATTGGCACTTCAAGACAATCGCTGTTCTCATCAAGCTCTTTAGCCAACTTCATTAAATATTGATGGCACCTATCAACATCTAATTTAAGACCTCTTATTTTCACAACATCATCTTTTTCATCAGGCCCAGGAATGATAATCTTAACATTATTAAACTTTTCTCTAATCTCTCTAATATTAAAGCCATTCTTACCAATAACACTAGCATAGTGTCGATGATTAATAATAATATCTTTTTCTTTTTCATTTTCCAATTTATTGATCATCGTTGTTAATTTAGATTCTGCTTCAATAACTCCAGTTCGATTTCCTTCAAATCGAACAATTTTTTGTCCATCATTCCCATCAAGAATATTTATAATAACACTCGTTTGATCTTTTATTTTATCAAGTCTATTAGTGTTTTTACCAATAATTTGTTTGAAATATATAGGATCTACCTTAACCTCTACAAAAGATAATTTATTAACAAGATCTTTTACATGGGTTTCTAACTGCTGCTTTACTTTTTCAACTTCTTCAGGGGGTCCTTCAATTTTAATCTTATCAACATCATCAGTAAAATCAACATTAACTTTTGGCAAATCTTCAATTATTTTCTTAATGTTACTACCTTTACGTCCAATAATATATTTATGGATCCAAGATGGAGCTTCAACAGTAGCCGTACGTACACTGTTAGCTTTTTCATAAACTTTATCAAGAGCTTGGCCTAATTTCTCTTGTGGACCTCGAAGGGTTATCGTACCCGTTGGTGAATCACCACTTGGCATTTCTACACTGACTCCCGTCAGCTGTAAGATCTCAGCAATTGTGCTCCTTTGTGGACCAATCACATATTTATGCTGAGACCTTGGCACCTCGACAGATACTAGAGTGCATCGTTTCTCCATGTCTTTATGAATTGTTTCAATCATTTTTTTAGCAGCAGCAACGCCCTCCTTTTCACCTGCAATTGTTATTTCATCGTTCGGTGCTGATGGTGGTGGAACGTTTATTCGAGCTCCTGTCTCTGCCATCATAGCATTTAAATTTTCATCATAAGCACCTCGAATAAATGGATGATAGATCTTTGGAACTACTACGCGTTCAATAGCTTTTTTAGATGCTTCATCAGAAATGACTTTGATCTCATGTTCAGCCTTTTCTATACCTTCTTTTGTTCCGATGATAGTTATTAAGTCTGATTGGACTTCAGCGGCTGGCACATTAATTTTTGTTGCTGTTCTCTGCTCAAGTTCATTTAATTTCGTACGTTGTTTTCCCTTAATAAAACGATGATGTTCTTTGGGAACTGATATTGTTCTACTTGTCTGCGTTTGAAAGGCGGCAAGAATTCGTCGGCGTGCTTCGAGAACATCATTTTGTTTTCCACTTATAACAAATGACAATGTTTGATTTTTTGATGACGAAATTTCTATAAGAGTACCAGTTTCCTTTCTAATTTTTTGGCATTCATGGAGGGATTCGCTTTCACCAAATTTGTCACTATGATCAAATTTGCGTTCTTCTAATGGAACATGAAAAACCGTTGTAACTGAAGTACATCCAACTCTCATATTGTTATTGACAGGTAATGGATTCAAGCTGATAGCATGATTACTAGAGCCCGGAAGTTCCGGAAATGTTTCATCGTAAGTTGGAGGCTCATAAGCCGTTCCTTCTTCCATCACTGGCTGCTGCTGCATTTTAGGATTGTCCTGGATTGTGTCGAGTCCTTACAGTACCACTGTAAAAAAGAGCAATAGCATTAGTTAATCACCTTTTTAACGAGTTTTTTACCTTCAATTAAACATCATATTTGTTTTATACTCGTCATTTTTTACAGATACTTTGGGAAAGATACACAAAATGATCATTATGTTATCTAAAAGGTCATACTTTGTAACATGTTCAGCAAAATTCCTATGATAAATTCGAAATTTGTAAATGGTCCAAAGTCATTCAGATAAATTTAGTTAAACTTCAATATTGAAGATATTAATTTATAAAGATAAATAAAAAATAAATGTTTTTTCCAAATTTAGTGTAATATCGCAAATCTTGAAGTTAATATTTATCAATTGACGTACAGTCTACGTAAACATTTAAGCAGTTGATAAAATATATATCAGACTTACCCGAAGTATTATAATTATTAACAATGTGATAGTAATTAAATATTACTTCATTGAATAAAACTCGTGGAAATAATGATGTATCAATTCTATAATACTTTATTATAACGATCAATATGAATCTTGATTATTTTAAGGTTAGAATTTTTTTTTAATTTTATGACACACCCAAATTTGATAAATTTTGGACCAAAGTTCTCATGCTGATAAGAAAAATTGTCACGAAAGGAAATAAATGAAATAAAGTTGAAGAAAAAATAGAAATGATTTGATAAAATAAAAGTATAAACGATAAACAAAATGATTATCAGTTAAATCACTTTCTTCAATTTTATTGAAACGTGTGAAATGTAGTTGAGTTAAATGCCAGCATGTCAATGACCAGCGGAAGCCGACCACCATATGGAATGGAGTACATGTCTTGCTTGCGCTTGACACGTCACGAGAATGGTAACCTCTTCCACAGCGTGACCTTCTTGATGTGGTGTTAAGTCAATAGCAAGTCTTTATTTAAATAATTTATTTATTAAATATCAATTGATGAATGAATTTTTTATCAAGAACTTTTAATTAATTCTAAGATGTCTTGGGAACATTTCAAGTCAATGAGACAGATCGTGTGACGGGTCAGAAATGACGAGTAAAAAAATGAGAAAAAAAAAATGAAAATATACTCACTCTACCGTATTTGAAGAATCCGGTCAAGTAATAATTGTTTATTATGCCACCAGTTTATTAGTAATTCACCTAAAACATTGTAACAATCACGTATTTTATTTAAATCTATCTTACGTTAACCTTTAATTGAATTATCTTTATAATTTATTATTTTTAAAGACTGCCGTGCAAAGATCAGTCACAAACCGCACTACTTTCCTTACCGGTTACGCAGAGTGAAATGAGACAAGCGCTTGTCCCCGCTGCCTTTTTCGCTTATCTTTCGATTCCAACTAACTCCGAAAAAATATCACTAGATGAAGCAAGTAACTCGCCTTTCATTGGTTCAATTAGCGCGCTCAATTCAAATTTTACTTCAGATTTTCTCTTTATTACATATATATTTATACTAATATAATATTTATTATAAAAACTCAATTCATCTATCAACGATAAAATAATATATAAAATAAATTTAAATTAACCAGACAACAATAATAAATATTAAAAATATAAATTACCGACATTAAAATAAAAATAGGGATATTTATTTTGGTCATTTTACCTAAATTTGGCGGTAAAATTTGAATGAGCTCATGAATATTGTAATAGTTAGGTTCAATTGTTTATAAAAAATTAATTATTTATTGAGATTACTTTTAAAAAAAAATAATCATGAATGTACTTATAATTATGTTATTTTTTATATTTCATGAAAGTTTTACAGCTTTATTAAAAAAAAAGGTTAGAATTTCGGGTATTCGAAATGTCCCTAACAAAAAAAGTTGTTCAAGGCTTACGACCTTGTCAGCAGCATCAATATCCACGATATGTACAATTTTTTATCGAATTTGAGTAGTATGAACGCAGTTTTAAATAATAATAATCATTGATTTTCATACTGTTCAGTTCTAATAATTTCATTATTCACTATTACGATTCCGTGTACAAACTTGATCCTAATACCGTAATTCATTCATTCTATTTATTGATAATCTGTAATTCATTGTTTCTATATGTATATTAGTGAAAATATGAGTCATAAAAACGACGTACTTCTTATGTAATGTTTAAAAAAAATTGAGATCAAATAATTTTATCAATTGATCAATGACAAGTGATAATATTAACATAGAACATTAACTTTTCACTTTTCTTATTGATTTTTTCAAACGTTTCATCATGCCGGAAAATGTTAAGAAACCGTTTTATATTGGATCTATTGATGAAGGAACCAGTAGTGCGCGATTTTTGGTATAAATTAAAATTTGATCAACCAGTTGGTTTAAAAAAAATTTTGAATATAAAATGAGTATTTAAATTATTTTTTAGGTGTTTGATGTGATCAAAAGGAAGGTGATAACTTCTCATCAGATTGAAATAAAACAAAAATATCCTCAAGAAGGATGGGTCGAACAAGATCCAAAAGAAATCCTAAAAGCTGTCACTGATTGTATTGCCAAGGTTATAGAGAACTTGGAGGACCTTGGAATTTCCAAATCTGATATTAAAGCTGTTGGTATTACTAATCAAAGAGAAACTACTGTTGTGTGGGATAAAGTAACTGGAGAACCACTTCACAATGCAATTGGTAATTACGAACCGGAATTGGCTATACACTTAAAGAATAAATAAGTAATTTCTCCAATTTTTTATTTCCAGTTTGGCTTGATATGAGAACAACAACTACCTTAGAAGATGTATTAGACAATATTCCAAATAAATCACGTAATAAAAATTATCTCAAACCACTGTGTGGACTTCCTTTATCACCGTATTTCAGTGCATTGAAAATTCGATGGCTTATAGATAATGTTCCCAAGGTTAAACAAGCAATTGAAGCTGGAACGTGTGCTTTTGGGACAATAGACACTTGGCTTATTTATGTAAGTACCGCTACAATTAGATTCATCACTGTCACAAATAATTTGTCTTACGGGTCATTTGATGAATAAAAATTTCAGAACCTTACAAAAGGTCAACTGCATGTAACAGACGTTTCGAACGCATCAAGAACACTACTGATGAATATTGAAACTCTCAAATGGGATCCATTACTTCTTCGTTTCTTCAATATTCCTCAATCAATTCTGCCAGAAATAAAATCAAGTGCTGAAGTCTATGGGACTATAGCTGATCCCGAATCACTTGCTGGAGTTCCAATATCAGGAGTAAATTTAATTTTATAATTATCAAATTTATTCTTGTTTATAATACTTTTAGAAACTAATCTTATAAGTATTATTGAATTTTAGTGTGTCGGAGATCAACAAGGTGCTCTTCTCGGTCAGCTATGTCTAAAACCGGGCCAAGCAAAAGCAACGTATGGAACTGGATGTTTTCTTCTATACAATACAGGCAGTGTTGTAAGCCTATCATTCATAAGTTTTTACTATTCTTAATTGATAAATGATCCTATTTAAGATGATTTTCATAACAGCTAAAATTTATTTTCATTAGAAAGTAGATTCCACTCAAGGATTGATTACAACAGTGGCATATAAACTGGGCCGTTCTCCGGCAATATATGCTTTGGAAGGTTCAGTGGCAGTTGCAGGAGCAGCTCTTTCATGGCTCAGAGATAATTTACAACTTTTAAATAATATAACACAAACTCAAGATCTTGCAGAACGTGTTCGCTCTTCCGGGGATGTTTATTTTGTTCCAGCATTTTCTGGACTGTACGCTCCACATTGGCAACAAGATGCTCGAGGGTTTGTTGTAATTTTAAATGATAATTAATTTCGAAACTTTATTTTCAGTTTGTATCTAAATATTATTCGAAATGGATAATCCATACGGATTTGCATAAATAAATTTATTTTTTAGAGTCATTTGTGGTATTACGGAAGAAACACAACAATATCATATTATTAGAGCTGCACTGGAAGCTGTGTGTTTTCAAACTCGTGATATTTTAGAAGCTATGGTCAAAGATTCTGGAACAAAGTTGAATACACTCCTTGTCGATGGTGGAATGACTGTAAATGATCTTCTTATGCAGTTGCAAGCTGATTTAACTGGTATTAATGTTGGTGAGTGATAAAAATTTTTGTTAATGATTTGTAATTATAATTTAATCATTAAAAATTTATTATGAAGTAATAATTATGATTTATTCATTTTTAAGTGAGACCACATATGGTTGAATCTACTGCACTTGGAGCTGCAATTTTAGCTGGTGTTGGTGCGGGTTTAATTGATATCAGTGAAGTCAATCCGTCACAGATGACAAAGTTTAGTCCTCAAATTAGCGAGGATGGTAAGTAAATCAATGAACTCTGATACAATTATTTACTCAAGTCTTTTAAACAATTATTCTTATGATTGAATATTTATAATTGTGTTTTCAGAAAGAGATTTGCGATATTCTAAATGGAAAATGGCTGTGGAACGATCAATGCGATGGGATTTATCATCAAGTTTAGACTAAGACTGAGTTTAGCATCTTGAATTTTTAGTATTATTTATGAAAATATGAATAATTCTTATTGTAATCATGTTATCTGTAAAAGACATTAGTTGATACTTGATAATTCATTGTTAATGATGACAGTGCATTCTTTTACATACTTGGTTAATGAACCAACTGTACATCAACCCAATTATTGATTGTTATACGCACTTGCTTCGTGAAAGGCCTTCTTTAAGCTGATAAATAATGGTAGAGATAATTTTAGTAAATGAGAGAATATAAAAAATAATATTAAATAAATAATTGTACATAAAATGACAATATTAATTATAAATGAATTTGAAATTCAATATTTTAATGTGATATATTAATTCTATACACTTTCTCCATAATTAAAGTTAAAACAATCTTATTGTAAACAATTACTTCAATTTATGATAAACAAATGAATAAACTTCAGTACTTAACTATAATAATTTTTTATTAATCATTATTATATGTAATTTATCAGATCGATTTACACAAAACTTTGAGTCGGAAATGACAGTTCTAATAATAATTATTACTTCACTGAAATGATCGATATGCTGTACATCGATCACTATAACTCGATTATGAATCCATGAATAGACATTTAAAAGTATGTAACATGATTCGTTTGTTTTTCATGATGGCTGGAAACGCTAAAAAACCTATTTACATTGGAGCTATTGATGAAGGAACTAGTAGTGCTAGATTTGTGGTAAAAATTATATCTACATCAATAATTATTATTTATTAAAGGGGTTAAGTGGTTTATTCAATTAAAAATTGTGTTACTTATCAGATATTCGATGTTATTAAGAAGAAAGTAATTACTTTTCATCAAATAGAAATTAAACAGAAATATCCTCGAGAAGGATGGGTTGAACAAGATCCAAAAGAAATTTTAAATGCTGTTTTGGAGTGTATTGCAAAAGTCGTAGAAAAACTTGAAAAACTTGAAATTTCTGTGTCTGATATTAAAGCTGTTGGTATTACAAATCAAAGGGAAACCACAGTTATATGGGATAGAAAAACTGGAGAACCACTTCATAATGCAATAGGTATCTTTAAAAAAAGTTTTCATTACTTACAAGTTAGGGAATTAAATTAAATTAAAATTCGTATTTCCAGTTTGGCTTGATATGAGAACAACAACAACTTTAGATGATATTTTGGATACTATTCCAAATAAATCACGAAATAAAAATTATCTTAAACCACTTTGTGGTCTCCCTTTATCACCATATTTTAGTGCTTTAAAAATACGATGGCTTATGGATAATGTTCCTCGGATTGATCGTGCGGTAGAAGCTGGAACATGTGCTTTCGGAACAATAGATACTTGGCTTCTTTTTGTAAGCGCTTTTAAAGCATGAAAACAAATATATTTTTTTTGTTGAATAAAATTTCATAATGACATTTCAGAACCTTACAAAAGGTCAATTGCATATAACAGATGTTTCAAATGCATCAAGGACAATGCTAATGAATATCGAAACTCTTAGATGGGACAGACCATTACTCCGTTTCTTCCAAATTCCTGATTCAATTCTACCTGAAATAAAATCTAGTGCTGAAATTTATGGATATATATCCAATCCTCCTTCACTTGCAGGCATTCCTATATCAGGGGTATCTCAAAATTAATGAAATGAGTTAAAATAAGTTAGGCTTATATCTTGAATATAATTGTAGTGTGTTGGTGATCAACAAGGCGCTCTTCTTGGTCAATTATGTTTAAAACCAGGTCAAGCGAAGGCAACTTATGGAACTGGATGTTTTCTTCTTTGTAATACAGGCAATGTAGTAAGACATTTATGTACCAATTAATAAATATGTTTTTCGATTAATTAATTAATTAAGGATATATCAAAAATATCACTAAAAATATGTATGTATTTTTCATAGAAAGTAGACTCCACACAAGGATTAATAACGACAGTAGCATATAAACTAGGCCGTTCTGCACCAATTTATGCTCTTGAAGGATCTGTAGCTATTGCAGGAGCTGCTCTCACTTGGCTTAGAGATAATTTACAGATTTTGAGTTCCATTTCTCAAACTCAAGAGATCGCTGGAAATGTTTCTGACACGTCCGACGTTTATTTTGTTCCTGCATTTTCTGGACTTTATGCTCCATATTGGCACCAAGATGCTCGAGGGTGAGTAATGATTAATTATCTATTAATCATGTGAACTATCTGTTCCAGTTTTCGATTAATGATTTTTATGATTTAGAGTCATTTGTGGTATTAATGAAGACACTGATTACCGTCATATCATCAGAGCATCATTAGAAGCAGTTTGTTTCCAAGTTCGTGATATTTTAGAAGCTATGGTTATGGATTCAAAGACAAAACTCAATACATTGCTCGTTGATGGTGGAATGACTAAGAACAATCTTCTCTTGCAACTTCAGGCTGACTTAACTGGTGTTAGAGTTGGTGAGTAATAGGATGAAATAAATTGGATCGTAGTAGTTTGAGAATTTATTAATTGATATTCATTGTAGTCAGACCATACATGGTTGAATCTACTGCACTTGGAGCTGCAATTTTAGCTGGAGTTGGAGCGGGATTACTTGATATAGCAGATATCGAAGCTCCACAAACCGCAAATTTTACTCCACAAATTAGTGATGATGGTAACTAATTATAATCAAATTCTATAACTACTATTTTTAAGTTTTACCAAATTCTATAAATAGTTAAATTTAAAATATTAATATTTTAGAACGAGACTTGAGATACTCAAAATGGAAATTAGCTGTAGAAAAATCGATGAAATGGGATCTTAAATCTAGTAGTATTGATTAATTTCGTACTATTGTAGAAAAAAAGTCATTTTTTGCTATTGTTCATAATTCGTTAACTTTATAAAGTATTTTAATTTAACATTAATACATTTAATTAAATAAATTTGAGAATTATTCTTAACTGTAACATTAGAAAAAATTATAATAAAGTAAAAAATTATTTTTTTTGAGGAGTTTTTGATTTAAAAAATTTTCTTGGTGTTGATGACGGAGTCTAAAAAAAAATGTATAAAATTAATTTTATTAATATAGTTCTGTAATATGTATTCATAAATCATTTTTATTCACCAATTGTATTGCAGTATTATTCGGTGACGGAGTTGCTGGTTGTGATGATCGCAATAACGACAGATTTACATTATCTTGATTATTCATTACCTGAAAATAAAAAAATTCCAATCAATAATATATTTTTTTTGCTTCATAATGTAAACTGCATTGTATAATTACTGGTTGAGATCTAGGAATATTGTCGAATCCATGTTGATCATGAAGATTAACAAAGTAGATTTTTTTTCCAGGTGATTTCGGAGTTTTAAAATTTCTTTCAGCTGATGGTGACTTAAGTATCGATTTCATGGTTCGAGTAGTTGTGATCTATTAAAAAAAGATATAAAGTTATGAAAGTAATTTTTATTTATGAAAACCTATGCATTTATATAATTACCTCATCTTTTTGGATACGAACGTTCTTGTTTACCTATCAGTAATTCAAAAAAAATTTAATTTATAAGTAACACGTTTTCATAAAATGCAAATACTGAAAAATATTTTTACCATTTCTTGAGAAGGAGTTAAAGTTTTGACCATAGCATCAAGACATGAAATTTTTCTTTCTAATCGATATTGATGTTCACTTTCTTTTTCTTGACCTTTTTCTAATTTTTTGTTTCTCATTTCTAAATTTTTTAAAGTAGTTTTCAACTTTTCCAAATCTCCTTCAAGCTTATCTATATGTGTTGTTTTTTTCACTAATTCTCCATTCAACTCTTCTATTTTTTTATTATAAACTTCTTTTTGTAATTTCAAATCATTTGTTACATTTGTTAAATTTGTTTTGGACTCTAAGTTTTCTTTAAGAGCATTATTTTTAGCGTTAGACGCTTTATAATAATCGGCTAAATATTTTTCACATTTTGTTCTTAATTCATCCATTTCTTTTTCGTAACTTGTTTCAAGCTTTTTAAGATTTTTTTTTGCTTCTTGACGTTCTGAAGTACGTTCTTCAGTGATTTTGTCTAATTCTTTTTCCATTTTTTTCATATCTCGCTTCAATATATTTATCATATTATCTTTGGATTCATCATTATTCTGATAGCTTTTTTCAATTTCTTGATTTTTACGTAATACCTCTTGAAGTTCAACATTTTTTTGTTTCAAATCATCAGCAAGTTTAATCCGTTCCTTCTCTTCGTTGATAAGTTTATCATTCAAATTCTCTAGTTGATCATTTAATAATTGCTTATCTAGAGTTAATGAATTGATATTTTTAGTCAACCGTAATAATTCAATACTTTTCTCTTCTAATTGTTGTTTGACATTTTCTTTATCACGTGTACATTGCTGAAAACTCGCTTCTGTTTCTGACACTTGTTCTAATAATGTCTTAATTTTTTTTCTGCAAATAAACGAAGTCATATATTAAAGGATCTATTCATATACTTCTAAAAAAGAGCTTCTAAAAATGTTTAAAAAAACCTACTCATGTTCTTCAACTTTCTTTTCAAAAAATTCTATCGATTTGGCTTTATTTTCTAAAATCTTCACCATGTTATCTTTCTCTTCACGTAATATTCTTACTTCTGTTTCTACCTTTTCTGAATTTTTATGAGTTTCAAATAATTCTTTTTCGTACATATTTTTAATCTGAAATCAAATAGCCAAAATGTTAAGTCTAAAATAGATTTCGTTTTTAAGTTTATCAGCTACTTTTAATTCTTTTTTTCTATATATCAATAAATATTATTTATTCTTAACCTCTTGAATTTTTTCACTTGTGTTTGAATTCAGACAATCTATTTTTCTTTTTTCTTCAGAAAGCCGTTTTTCGAGGTCTGCAATAGTATTCATTAATTTATCTTCATTTAATTTTATAGTCAAAATTTCTTTTTGCTTCTCTTCTAATTTATTATTAATTTTATCTTTCTGTTCTTTTTCTTCTTTCATTCTTGACTCAATTTCATGTAATTTAGACTTGATTTCTATCAATTCTGTTCCCTTCGCATTCAACGCATCTTGATATTTTTTCGCTAGTGATAATTGTAAACATTATTTAAACAATCAATTATTTATAATGAATGAATAATATTTTTTCTAACGTTTAATTACCATTTATGTTCAACTTTTCATTTAATTTATTTATTTCATTGTTCAAATTTTTTTTTTCTTCTTCCAATTTTTCATTGAGAACTTTAATAAACTGTAAATCTTTGAATTGCTCTTTGTTCCGATCTAGCGTATCACTAATATACTCAACAATATTAGAAAATTCATTAGTTAGAGTTTCAGCCTTGGATAGTCTGAAGAGATAATTGGATACGATCATTAAGAAAATAATGAATTAGTAGGTAAATAACCACGTAAAAAATAAATGAAAATAAAAAATATAAGAAAAATTATTAAAGAATAATGAAAAAATTTATTACATACTTATCTCGCAGGGCTTCATTCTCAGCTGTTATTTCTTTCATAGAAATCGATAATTCACGAGAGTTTTCTTGTGAAGCACTTAATTTTTTCTTCAAAAATTCAATCATTTTTACTGCTTCTTTATATTTTCCATCAATTTCCTGTACGTTAAAACTGTTGTCTCGACCCTAAAAAGTTTCCGGAGATCAATGTCAAGTAAATATTAGAAAAATGCATTAAATAATTAAATAACGTAACTGCTTTTTTCTAAAATAGTACGGTAGTTAATAGAAGTTTAAATATAAATCAAAATCGTATAATAAAAGTAATCAAACTTTTTATACGTTGATTTGATAATAATAAAACATTCATAATTGTACCTTTTGCGTTGTTCCAGAAAGTCCTTTCTGCCATAATTCTACAATTTGAGCAGTTGCAGTACTTTTATTAATCATTCCAGCATAAGAAGCTGATTCTATTGAATTCGTTTTCCGAATTTTGTGATCGGGAGCCTCTTTGCTTGCATCGTGCAAATTTTTCCTTTTTATATTTTCTTGATTCATACTTTTAATCAATTTAACAATTAAATTCAACAATCTTTTCAATCTTTCTAAAATGAATGTAGAAAGAAGAATTAAATTGAATCTTCTCTCTGTTAAAAATAATACCTAGAGAAGTTAGCTGCTTTAATTTGATTGGTTTAATGCAAATCACATGCTATATCTCATTTTATTCGCAATTTGATTGCTAATAAATAGTTACCGCGTAATTTTAAATTTTTATAATTAGCAAGAATAGAAATTAACGAAGAAAAGAATGTGTTAAGCAGTGTACACACAGACTTACTAGCACAATAAATTTTATAAGTACTATATTAGATATGAATTAATGGATGGTAATAAATTCTACATTATTACGTACATACCTAATAATGATATCAAGTATTATTGATTATTAATGAATTGCTGTAAATCACGAAAAACCAGATAGCATTATATTTATCATTGATCATTTAGCATGGAGCTTAGTTTGATGACTAATGAAAACAAATTTACCAATTTTCGTTCAACTAAATGTTCACAATTATAAAAATAAACTGCTCGTTAAAAGAATAATTAAAGAAAATGCTACTACATTTAGAAACAAAAATTTAAACTCATTAAACAACTTTATCGCAAATGACACCATGAAACAATCGTTGGAATTTTTCTGTTCAAATTAAGAAAATGGAACCACAAACAAAATAATCACATGACATAATTTGAATCCGAAAATTACAATTATTGACTCTTATTATTTTTAAATGTAAATTTATAATTATAAATACTTAATTTCATTCTCGTAAATTTATAATTATATAATTACAAATAATATATTAATTAATTTTTAATAAAAAAAAAAAGAAAAACTTGGTCAATAATATCTTATTGCAAAAACATAAATTATGAATAGGTCAAACTATTCATAGCTCAGAAATCCATGTTTCCGGTATTTTTTTTTCTTTTGTTTACCTTTATCGATGTACTAATGATTGTGTTCCATCGTAACATTACTTCCTTTCTGGCTTTATGTATCAAAAAAATTGCTGTACAAAACTATGTTCTGTACCATAGCTAGCAGCTATCCACTGCTTGTTTTATCTGTTTTTCTTTTATTTACTTTTTTCAACTATACACAAAATAAAAGTGTTTCTTAGAATGAAAACATCATAGTCCTTTCGTCAGTTTCATTAATTATTGAACATCAATTTTATTTACTATACAATATACTGTGTAAAGTCATACTCAATAAAATTAGTTATATTATAAATAGCTTGGGATTCGGTAAATAATAAAGTACGTATAACAATTGTATTTTATCATCGTTTATAAATGATGAGATCAAGGGCACTAGTTCTAAAATGAACAAAAATAAAAGTAGCCGTAATATTTCTTGAGTGATAGTCGATTCTTTATAAATGATATGATTGAAGTATAATAGCAGTAATGCATTAAAATGCTATTAACTTTTGATATTTCATTTTTCCGTTTATCATGACCAATTTAAATGATAAATTCTCCTAAAAATAACGAATGGTCAATCAATTCGTAGAAATAAATCAGTCCTGACTTTTTGAGGTTATAATAAACAATAATTTAACAATTATTTCTACAACATATATCGTACCAATTACAATCATTAAGAAATTATTAATTAACTAGATTCCTAAAAGCTTAATTAAATTGGTAATAAAACATATTTTTTATTTATCTCCCAACTGTCAATGACAGCTCAAATGAAAATTGAGCTCTTTAATAAATAGTTTAATTAACATTTAAAATTTTATATTCATAGTCATAAATATGCAAAATATGTAGTATCATAAAAATAAAGGTTAACCTTTAATTTTATTTTGGTATGAATAACAATGATTCAAAAAATAGAAGTGCTACCGCAGAATTTACATTTTATACTCTCAACGATTTTATGCATGGAAACATCAAATAAAAAATAAAAAAAAAAAATTTTTAAACTATATAATTTAATAAATAGATAATAATATGCCCATAGGTATAAATGTTATTTCTTCAAAATTTTTATGGGGTTGCTCTTAATGAGATTCCAGTTTAACAATTCATGACTTAACTGTTGAATTATCGCAATTTTTTCCAGCAGGTAAATCAATGGTGATGCTGAGGCGCATGTGAGATTCTCGCCCGGGATAATGTCCTCTTTCCTCTCACACTCTTCCTCATCTTCAGCAATCACCACCACCCGCTTGAAATTCTCCAGGGAACGAAAGGATGGTAGGGTGATAGACTGATGCTGTTGATACTAGTAGTGGTGGTGGAAGTAGGTACACCATTCGTGTTGATTGACGAAGACTCGACTGGTTTCAGTCAGACGCAGAGCTCCTTAGTCGCGGCAAGATCTTTGCCGTGAGAGTTTCACTGTCAGTCTACAGAAAAACAATGAAAGACCAACAGGAAGCTACTCCATGCCAGAAAAAACCAACAAAGCTCAGAAATTTAATTTACAAAACTGAAGCTTTTGATTCTCTTCATCCAAAAGGCATAGAGGTCAGTTGCACTTGATATTGATCTTGTTTTATAATGACATTTCACCTGAGAAAAAGTCAATTAATCATTTTTTCATATTTTTGTTATTTTCTATCAAATTTATTTAATTTTTATAGCTTTATCGTTTGTTTTAATTGTAGAAAACATTATGCTCAAATCAAGTATGCCTAGGAAGTATTATGAGCCTTCCATTTCATGGGACAGAACCTAGAAAAAAAGAAGATATCCTGGTGCATGCTAAAGACTTTTTGGAGCAATACTTTACATCCATTCGAAGGTATTTTACTAAATAAGTTGATAATATAAATTTATATAATTATTATACAAAATTATTCAAGTTTTTTCATTGAGAATTGATTCGATATATTTGAAAAACTTTGAAACTTCCATTTGTGATAAATGCCTTTTTTTCTCCAAGTTTCAAGTAGACTCAGATTGATTTTCTTTATTAATTGTTGATTGAAAATTTTTTTTTATTGAATCAAAATAGATTAAATAGTGAAGCTCATCGTTCTCGATGGGAAAGTGTCCAAAAAGAAGTTCTTTCAACAGGAACTTACCAACTAAGTGAAACAGAATTAGTTTTTGGTGCTAAACTAGCTTGGAGGAATGCTGCTCGTTGTATTGGTCGTATCCAATGGTCTAAACTTCAAGTATTTGACTGTCGATATGTTACAACAACAAGTGGAATGTTTGAGGCTCTTTGCAATCATATAAAATACGGCACTAACAAAGGAAACATCAGGTAATATCGATAATTTAATAATTACACTCATGTATTTATGTTACCTTGAAAATTATTTAATAATTTCTATAAACATTTCTTAGATCTGCTATCACTATTTTTCCACAAAGAACAGATGGAAAACATGACTTTAGAGTGTGGAATGCTCAATTAATTTCTTATGCCGGTTACAAAAATAAAGATGGAACCATTCTGGGTGATCCAGCCAACGTAGAATTTACTGAAGTAATTTATAAACTATAAAAAATTATCATGATTTGATTGTTAAAATAACTTATCAAAAACTTTTTAGTAATAAAATTGATGTCTTTAGTTGTGTTTCAAGTTAGGATGGAGAGGGCCACGATCTGGAATTCGTACAAAATTTGATGTACTGCCTTTAGTTCTTTCAGCGAATGGACATGATCCTGACTATTTCGATATTCCACCTGAACTTATTCTTGAATTACCTATTATTCATCCGACGTAAGTATAATTACAGAAAAATTTAATTTCCACATTATTGGAGAAATAAGTCAAATATAAAAGAATAGATTAGTGAATAATTAATTGAATAGTGACTTGTTAAAGAACTTTAGAAATTTAATGACTTAATGCTCTTTTATCTCAATGATTTTTTTTTCATTTACTGAAGTTTGTGGTATGAATTCTATTAGGTATAAATGGTTTGAAGAATTGCAATTAAAGTGGTATGCTCTACCGGCGGTATCTTCAATGGTTTTCGATTGCGGCGGACTAGAGTTCACAGCTGCTCCTTTCAATGGCTGGTATATGAGTACCGAAATTGGAGCACGGAATTTTTGTGACGTCAATCGCTATAATCTTTTAGAAGTACTTATTTTCTTTATAATTGAAAAAAGTTATTGTTTCGAACATTGTAACAATAGACATGATAAATCTTTTCTTCTCCTTGAACATTTCCTCTCTCTACTTATCTTTTGTCTGACAATAACAATGTTCAATCACTTATTTGTAGATTAATTACTCATAATATTTTTTATTAAAATAACTATGTTGAAAATTCTTCAGACGATTGCTGTACATATGGGATTAGACACGAGAACATCAATATCTTTGTGGAAAGATAAGGCAATGATTGAAGCGAATGTGGCAGTTTTGTATAGTTTCCAGGTAAATTCCAACACGTTTATTTTACAAACATAAACTTAGTTATCTTTTAGTAATTGAAAAATTGAAAGAATTTTTTTTTGTGTCAAGATGAAAAATGTGACAATTGTAGACCATCATACTGCATCGGAATCTTTCATGAAACATTACGAGAATGAAATGAGATTACGAAAAGGATGTCCAGCAGATTGGCTATGGATAGTTCCACCCGTATCTGGATCGGCAACTCCAGTATTTCATCAGGAAATGGCACTTTACCATCTTAAGCCTTCTTATGATGCTCAGGATCCAGCTTGGAAAGTTCATATTTGGAAAAAAGGTCGAGACAAAAAGTGTACATCGAAAAAGCCAAGAAGAAAATTCCATTTTAAACAGATAGCAAGGTATTTAGTATTACCTTATCGAATTCAATATCTTCTTCGTAAAATATATCTACAATATTTGTGTTTGAATATGACATATATTTATCTGAAAAAGAAAAATATGTGAAGAAAGTTTTTAATAATATTTGAATGTATCTGACATCTGAGACATATTTTGTCTTGAAAATTTAACGAAATTTACTTTCTTTGTAGAGCTGTGAAATTTACATCGAAATTGTTTGGCCGAGCACTCTCTCGACGAATCAAAGCAACAGTTCTCTTTGCAACGGAGACAGGAACATCACAGATGTATGCAGAAAAGCTTGGAGAACTTCTAGGTCATGCTTTTCACTCACAAGTCCTTAGAATGGATGAATATGACATCAGTAATATTGAACATGAAGCATTATTACTCGTTATTACTTCAACTTTTGGTAATGGAGATCCTCCAGAAAATGGAGAAGCATTTGCACAAAATCTTTATGCTATGAAAATGAATGAGACTTATAACAATAGCGAATCAAAGATTAAGTAATTATCTAAAAAGACATTTACAATTATCCATTGCAAACTTTTTCAAATGTAAAAATAATTAATAATTTTTTTTATAGTTTAGCTTCTTCAAAATCATTTATAAAAGCTAATAGCCAGACAGAAGTAGGAAATGCTAAAAAATTAGACAGACTAGATTCGTTAAGAGGATCCACCACTGACTCCCAAAATGAAGATACTTTTGGACCACTGAGCAATGTTAGGTAATTATTTTAAGTGAGAAATATTTTTTTTTAGAGAGCTGAACGAAACTTAATTTTCAGGTTTGCAGTTTTTGCATTGGGTTCATCGGCATATCCAAATTTCTGTGCATTTGGTCGTTACGTAGATAATTTACTCGGAGAATTAGGTGGAGAACGACTTCTCAAGCTTTCACAAGGTGATGAAATGTGCGGACAAGAGCAAGCTTTTCGAAAATGGGCCGCCGATACTTTTGCTGTTGCATGTGAAACATTCTGTCTTGATGATGATGATACGTTACTAGAAGTTGCTTTATCATTAGGATCAGAAGCGTTATCAAAGTCTACCGTAAGATTTGTTGAAGCTGACCCTCAACCAATTGCCAAAGGTATTGCAGGATCTGATTGCCTGCGAACAAAAAATCTTTTAAATTGATTATATTATTTTGAAAATTATCATTATTTTTTTCTTTTATTCCAGCTTTGATGAAATGCCACAATAGAAATGTCACAACTTGTAACATGTTAAGGAAAACTAATTTAAATAGAAATGATACTGGGTAAGAAAATTAATAAATCATAATTTATGTTATAATTAATTAATCAATTTCTATTCATAAATCAATCAATCCACTTATGTAGGGCAACGACGTTACTGCTTGAGCTAGATGATTTAGCAAGTATGGAAATTGCCTATAAACCAGGAGATCACTTAGGAGTATTTGCATGTAACAAAAGCGAATTAGTAGAAGGAATTCTAGCAAGAATAGAACCAACGATGGATTTCGATACTCCTGTGGAACTCCAAACGCAAAAACAATCACATACTCCGAATGGTTAATTTTTTTTTCTTTTGATAATCATAGAAATAATAAGTTTAATTTTACTATGATATTTAAATTATTATAGGAATTATTAAATCATGGATTCCTCATGAAAGATTTTCGCCAAATTCTCTGAGGATGTTATTAACAAGATTTCTAGATATAACAACTCCACCTACGCCGAATTTATTAAGATACTTTGCATCTATAGCTGAAAATCCCAAAGAAAAGACTCAACTCAATCTTTTAGCAACTGTATGTTATTATTTTAAATATCAGTGAATCTCTTTTATTTTATAAAATAATTTTACAATATTCTTTAAGGATTCAGCTGCTTACGAGGATTGGAAACATTGGAAATATCCAAATTTATTGGAGGTATTGGAAGAATTTCCTTCTGTCAAACCTTATGCGCCATTATTCGTTCTTCACCTAACACCACTTCAACCAAGGTTCTATAGCATATCTTCTTCTCCACTTGTCCATCAGGGTCAAATTCATCTGACCGTTGCTGTGGTTCAATATCAATCTCAAGGTAAGTGATAGAGGAAATATTCAAATAGAATAAAATGAAGATGCTAAAAAGTGAATTTGTTTTTAATTCAGGTGGAACTGGGCCAATTCATTATGGCGTTTGTTCGAATTATCTGAACGAAATACATGATGGTGAACCATTATACGTATTTGTACGCAGGTAATTAATTGATCATTTTAATGTTTCATCATCAATTAATTCATTGCAAATTTACATTTATAATTATTGTTATTTGACAATGATAGTGCACCGAATTTCTACATGCCACTTGAAGTCAAAGCACCCATGATCTTAGTAGGACCTGGTACAGGAATTGCTCCATTCCGAGGATTTTGGCATCATCGACGTGCAGAAATGCAAATAAAATGTGGTAAGTTTATATTTTATAAATCTTCTATTTATTGTTTAAAAAATTCAATTCAATTTTATATTTAAAGGAGAAGATTTCGGAAAGATATGGTTATTCTTTGGGTGCCGTCAAAACGGCTTGGATTTGTATCGACAAGAAAAACAAGAAATGCTAGAGTTAGGAGTATTAGATAAAGTTTTTATTGCTCTATCACGTGAAAAAGGATTAAAAAAGACTTATGTACAAGACTTAATTTTATCAGAAGCTCAACAGATTTATAATATGTTAATTTATGAGAATGGACATTTTTACGTTTGTGGCGATTGTACGATGGCTGAAGATGTCTATCAAACATTAAAACTGATCATTCAAACACATGGACAAATGTCTGATAAAGAAGTGGAAGCTTATATGCTTTCGATGAGAGTAATTATAAAATAATGAATATAATACAATATAAAATAAATAATACTAGCTATAATTAATATTTTTTTATTTTAGGATCAAAATAGATACCATGAAGACATCTTTGGAATTACTTTCCGTACTGCAGAAGTACATAATCGTTCACGTGAGACAGCTAGATCACGTCTCTCAACTAATGAACCTTTATCAACTTGAATTCGTTGACCATTACAATTATTATTTGATACGAAGCATATCGTGAGTCTGTGAAGATAAATAAATTATACGAAAGAAACCAAAAAATTAATATCAATATCAAAATAAAATATTCAGCTATGAATGACTTTTCAAATTAAATGCATGAAATAATTGATTCTTCCATATTTTAATTCAATCCAATAATAAATGATTAATAAAATATTGTACTATATTTTTGATGATATATCGTTATTGAAAACATAAATCTATAAAAATATAATAGATTAATTAAATACAAATACTATAAAATCTAAAAATAATTCATTTGAATTGCACAACTCGCACAGATAACGTAGTTAAATTGTGATAATTCTATAAAAATCAAATATTTAAACTTAATACAATGAATTTAAAAATTTTAGAAATCAAAATAGTTATAATAATTGATGATTGTAAAATTCGTGGATAAATTTTAATTCAAGCTTATCAATAAACTTACTTAAGTATAAAATAAATTATTACGAATCAAAATTACACAATGATAATGTAATTGAAGATAAACAAATGTTTATTTATTATTTACATGAGAAATGACCACAAAACCTCTTTTAAATAATTATTCATAATCATACATCTGTAATCAATCGAATGATTAAACAATTCAATCCTCATTTCATTTTGTCGTTATTCTCGACTACACTTCCATCCGACTATTTAATACTTAATCATCGTTGTACTTTAAAATTATTAATTATGTAGAGCTGTAGTGTTCAATCCAGGCTTGCCCTTTTGAATTATACCGCCGAGCAACTTCTTAATTTCTGCAATAGCTTTACCGGGATTTAAACCTTTTGGACAAGTACGAGTACAGTTCATAATTGTATGACAACGATAAACTGAGAAAGGATCACGTAGTTTATTCAAACGTTCGTCAGTCTTTGTATCACGTGAATCAATGATCCATCGATAAGCCTTTGAATAGAAAGTTGTTATTAGAAATAATATTCAATAAATAATATTGTATAATTGTATAAATAAATTAGAAGCGTTTAAATTTAAGTGAACACAGAATTATAATTGAGTAGAAAAATTATTAATTACCTGCATCAATACTGCTGGTCCTAAGTATTTATCGCCGTTCCACCAGTATGATGGGCAAGAAGTACTGCAGCATGCACATAAGATACATTCATAGAGACCATCCTGTAAATAAATTAAGATATTTAATTACACAAATTATTCACTGAAAAATTTTAGATGTTATTAGTTTACAAGCATACCAATTTTTTTCGGTCTTCAACGCTTTGCAAATACTGCTGTGTTCCAACTTTTTTGTTGTCAGTTCTCTGTAACCAAGGCTGGATACTTTTATATTGAGCATAAAAATTATTCATATCTGGTACAAGATCCTTAACGATATACATATGAGGAAGTGGATAAATTTTCACGTCAGCATTTAAATTATCTTTGTCAATTTTACTAATACATGCTAGAGTATTCGTTCCACCAATGTTCATTGCACAAGATCCGCAAATACCTTCCCTGCATGATCTTCGGAAGGTGAGAGATGGATCTATTTCATTTTTGATTTTAATAAGCGCATCCAATACCATTGGACCACAAGTATTCAAATCTACTTTATATTCTTGTAAATAAGGCTTTTCATCTGGTTTATCTGGATTCCATCGATAAACGGAGAAAGTTTTGAGCTTTGCTTCAGCATTTTGCGTAGCAGATGCATGAAAACATCTAACCTGAAATACAAATGAATAAATTATTACTCAAAAATGAGTTTTTTATTAATATTGTTTAAAATAATATTTAAAAGTATCTATAAATGTGTTGTCTTTATAAATTATCGACTTTTAAGAGTTATACGTAAATGATTGCAACCAATTGTGCAAAGAAACAAAATGATAAAACAAATTTTTAAAAATGTCAATGAAATGAATTTAATTATTAAAATGTATCAAATAGTTTAAAAGTCAAACAACGACAGCTATTTATTAAAATGATTTTTTTTCAATTATCAATAAATTATTGGAATTCTGATCTTTTCCCATCTGTCAGTTGATCGTAGATAAAATTGTCATACGTCATACATTTATGTGGGTGTGTTATGATTTAAGTTACACAAAACATCTGTGAAAAAAAATTAATTCTTCATTTGTAAAAAAGTATAAAAATAAATACTTACTTGTCTCAGTGCATTTCTACAGGCTGGAACGATATTTGCCATTTTTATGTTGAATTTTTTTAATCCCAAGAACCGAAACTAAATAACAGGGTTATGTAATGAAACTATTCAGTTACTAACAAAGATGCCAACTTAACAAACTCCACACTAATGTGGATCAAAACATTGTTTTTGGATAAGTGAACTTGTTATATTTTTAATTTGAAATTAGAAATTATTGCAAAACTATTTTGTGAATTCCGCAAAACCAATGACGTAAATAAAATATTATTTTCGGAATTTTTAATACAAAGAAAATGGTTTTAGTGATCCGAAGCAAGGTTCAAAGTGACCTTTGGTATCTTCGATTAAGATAACATTAACTACTCCTATTGTGTTTTTCCGCAGTAGTTAATTAGTAATATAGACAGGTAATTGAATATATTTTTTATTTATAATTTCATATAACAGCAGTTCGAATGTGATTATAAATAGACAATTTAGGTTAAGTTAATTTTCTTCATGTTGGTGTTTACATATTCGATTCACCATTTTTATTTGAATGTTTGGCGCAAAAATTTTAATTACCTAAAAAGTAACATTTTAGTTAGATGAATTCAACTAGAAAAAAAAACTTTTTTATCTCTGTATAATGTTTTTGTCTAGTCAAACGAAAAAAAAAAGAAAATCAATGCTATATACATATATAATGGGCAATTTAATTAAATTTATTCTATCTCTATAAAAAATAATGAATGAATTTACCATGATCATTTCCATTTTAGGATGTACGTAGCAAAAAACTTGATTCTCCATGTGCCAGAAGCTAAAAGAAGATTATTCAGAAACTTTTTTACCACTTCAATTAGGAATAATAGAACCAAAGAATACGAAGGTCGAAAGTTAGTTGGGTAAGCATCATTGATTCCAATTCAATAAAATTGTAAATTTTCTTATTTAGTTGTAAAATAGTTTTTCCATTTTTTTCTTACAAAAAAATTATCTAAACGAAGCTTTTTTATACAATTAATATATTTTAATTAAAATTAAATGAATGAATTATATTAAAAATAATTCAAATATATTACAGATTTTCAATGGATAAAATCTTCGAAGTTGTTGCTGACGTAGAAAATTATCGAAATTTTCTTCCGTTTTGTAAAAAATCAACAATTATATCAAAAGATAGGGATTGCTTAAGGGCGAGCTTGGTCATAGGATTTCCACCCTTAACAGAAAGTTACACATCACGTGTAACGATGAATCGTCCTCATTTTGTTAAAGCCGAATGTACAGACGGAAAATTATTTAATCACTTAAACACATTATGGATTTTTACACCAGGACTAAAGAATGATCCACAAACATGTATCATAGACTTTTCATTATCATTTGAATTTAAATCGATCATTCATTCTCAATTGTCTAATTTAGTTTTCAATGAAATTGTAAGACAAATGGAAAATGCTTTTATTAACGAAGCTGAACGCAGATTTGGCAGACCAAGTATTAAAACAGTTCGATTAGAACGTTAATGGACTTTTAAAATTGTAAACAAATTAAAGATAGATTTTAGAAATTTTTGTAAATAAATAAATTAAGTTAATGAAATAAACACAAATAATTTTTTTTTATCGATTGTTATTTTAAAAAACTAATAACATTCGATTATAACACTTACATACATCAGTTATTGTATTGTTATCATTGCACACCATCTACCAATTAAATATTCAAATTATTTATCACTTATTTTGCACTCTCTCAATCAAGTATGAGCGATTTTTCTTTATTTAAATTACTCTCTCCATATATATTCAGTAGCGAAAATAATTAGACAAGTTTTTAGATGTTTACAGTATACACTTTACGATAAATATAGGTATCTAAGTTGGCATTTTACTACACCACAAAGCAGCATTTGCTAAGCGTATGATTTACAAGGTTCAATAAATAGTTCAATATAACTATTTATAAGCCTTCCAGAATTTACAGCATTGGTCGAAATAAATCATCGACTGATAATCTTCTACGATACGTTGTAGTATCAGTAAAAACAAACCAAGCCACAATTCATTTACTTTGAATGCTCGCACATGATTTATTATCACAGAATTTTTTTTTAATACCAATAAAACTGTCCGAAAGTTAATTATTTAAGTACACCATTTTTTTTAACTACAATATATTGTATTGAAGTTAATGTTTATATTCAAGCAGGCCATTTTATGAATTAAAATAAAAATAAGAAATATTGAATGATGTTACAATGAATTAATAGTGAATCACAAGCATTCAAAGCATTTAACATAATCTGTTGACCATGACTGCAGGTATATAATGATAGCACTAGTTTTATCTTGACAACTAATTGTAAAGTAGTTAAATATAGCTCGTCTTCTACAGGAATTTATCTAAATATGTGTTGTCTTTCATGAAAAAGTATTGGTAATAGTACAGATGAATCCTCACACCTTTAATGATTTTAAAATTGAAATATGAAAATGAATATTGTGTGTGAATTTATCGACACAATTACCAAAGTATGTTATTCTTTACAAAAATTATAAATTAGAAATAGAATTTTCTTAACTAATGAATCATGTAAACTTCATTCACAATCGTTCCTTTTTCTTATTTTTCACTAATTGTCATTCTTTCATTCTCTTACATCAGATAATTGAGGCAAAATACTAATTTTTATAAATTTATACTAGCAAGCGCAAAAGTCCTAATTAATAATAATTATATTAATTACGAAATTCATAATTGATGATTTAATCATAAATTAGGACAAAAGAATTTGTCTTGCTTTAGTCCTTGACACCTTATGAAAATTTGTCTTCATTCAATATTGTCATAATTATATAAGTATTTAAAACTATCTACATATTTATATTAATATTTTTAACTCATTAATGAGTTCAAAATGTAAAATCCTGAGACAAACTGACAAAAATCTAATGATTTTCATTAAATTCTTTTTATTATTGACACTATTTTCAATCGATATAGTCTCGACTTTTTTTAATTATGCCATCAGATATCGTTATTATCATTATTGTTTTTCGTTCTATAATAAATATTGAATATTCGTTATTAATGCTGTAAAATTATTTATAATTTATAAATTATATTAATAAGTTATATCTTTCAATATAAATAAATTTCATTAAGCCACATACATGGCTATAAATATAACGGAATGTACTTAAATTCACAATTCGTCGAGCTCACAATCAATAAAAAACTTGTAGTTTTAACAAATGTTATTTCATCATTATTTTTCTTTATAAGGTTATCATTTATGAGCTTTTTAGGTATTTTCCAACTCTAAAAAAATATTATAGTTAATATTGTTTACTATTATCACCATTACAATATGCGCTACCCTGTTCCACTAAGCTTCTTTTCTCGGATAGAAATACTCTAGTTTCTAACAAGCATTTTGTTTTTTTTTTCTATTAGAAATAAAAGCATTTGTTAAAAAATCTATTTAGATTTATAAATAAGTTTAGTATTTATATTCTCAGCTTAGATCTTAAATGAAGTGATGCAAAAAAAATTTTCTCACATGAGGAAATGGTCCTCTTCAATTCAATAAATTTGTTTTGAAGCGAAAAAAGAAGAATAAATTAATAAAAATCAACAACTCTACGATAACACTAAATATTCATAAGTGCTGACGTAATATATAATCCTCTTTAAAATTCATGTTTAAAAAGTTAGCTTTAAATAATAACATGGAAGAAAAATTTTAATAAAGATAGTTTTTAAACTCAAATGCGAATTGAACTCAATAAAAATATCTACTAAAATAAATAATAAATATCGTTATCACTGGGAAACTTTTCATAGAGTTACTTTGTAGTAAATAAATATAACACAATAATGAAACAATTTTTAAACTCTCTAACTAAACTTTACCATACAACTTATTCCCCTTTTCTGCTTCAGAATTGTATTGATTTGACAAATAAATATTTTCGTTTCGTTCTTTGCCGCAGTAGTAGTTTTAGAAAAATTCTGGCACTGAACGGACGAGCCGTACTTTTTTTTTTTTATTTTTCATTTTCTCTTTTTTTTTAGGTACTAAAAATTTATCGTCAATGTCCAATATAATACGCATTTGCGTCATAATAAATCAATAGTAGATTATTCATATTCTTCTATCAAAGATATCCCGATTCTCCGGAGAATAAAAAGAGTGGAGATAGAGTACGGGCTTGATAAATTGGCATTAGATATACCACAATTTTAAAAATAGAAAATGGTAAAAATCGAAGCTCTAAAACTCATTTTCACAATAGTAAAATGGAGTGAATAGAAATAATAATTTTGTTATCATCCACTTTCACAATTATCCTAAACATTTACAAATTATTCAGTTCATGATCCAAAAATTTAATAACCCGAAAATATAATCCATGCGATTATTGTTGCTATTCACTTCGTTTCACAATATTATCAATTATGTGCGGCTTTTTTACCATTCATGTAACCAATCCATCTTTCAGCAGTATTCATAAAAATTTCATCATTATCAATAGTATTAAGAAGGAGTAATTGATTAATGTGCGTAGAATGATAATCCCATCGCGCTAAATTTGGCGCACTCTTTAAAGTAAAATGACGTAAGTCATAAGTAGTGCCAGAGCCAGTATCAAAAAGTGTCAACATATTTTTTAAAGATATCATTCCTTTATCAAAAAGTTCTTTAGCTTCATCTGCATCTTTGCTGCTTGCAATACACTTAAGATCATAGAGTCCGATGAGAGAGTAAATAAACCCATTGAGAATGAATGAAGAAGGTGTCGTTGGATATTCCTCATACCATACAAATTTATCCAGGAAGTAAGCAGCAACTCCGCCTTTCTCAGATGGAATTCTGAAGGGTTTTAGACCTCTCACAGCTGCCTGTAAGTACTTCTCATCACCCGAGTGATAATAGGCTCGTGCTAACACAGATATAGCGTGTCCTTGACCCATTGCTGAGTACCATCCAGGCTCTAAGATCTCCATATTACTGGCAACTTTTCGCCTCACGGGATTAGGCCATCCGCCCGATGTCACGTTTTGGTTCACTACAAACCATTTTGCAGCATCATAAAATTGTTCCATATGTTCACTGGTAGATAAAGTCACATTATCAATCCTCCCAGAGCCATAAAGGAGAATTTTTATTACTTTTAATTTACTTCTAGACATTTTTTTCTTCCCTTTCTCATTTATACTTAAACCCTTTTGTAAATCTACCACTAAATCTCGAGTTAATCGTCTCCACTGATTATTAGTTTGCCCTATTCCGTAATAAATGTGATTGTTGTTCGTGTGAAGGATAATACTACTTGTCGTGTAATGAAGAAAATAAGAGTCTTTCCTCTCTCGATGCTGCATTACAACTGTAATACTTCCATTGTCTTTTATGCTAAGATCCAACTTCAATACAAATGATAAAACATGATCCAAAGGTAAAGATATTCCTGATGAACTAGTTTCTGGTGTTGCAAACCTTAACACATGAGAATTTGTCTGTGTATCATAACTTCTCTTCATTACTGATCCTTGTGGCACAGTCCACTCTTGCTTCACTTTATCAGCATCTTCAATTATTTTCCTATGTGGTTCTGGTTCAGTTAGATTTTTACTATAATGCGATAAGGCAAATTGAGCTATTTGTGTTGGATAATAATACCCCTGACTTTCCCATTGTGTTGACATAGGAACTCCATCACTTCCACTTACACACTTGACTCGTTCACGTACTTCTACATTGTAATTCTCAAAGGTCATGAATACACCACGAGGATCATATTTAGATTTGGGTCTTACTATTTTAGAGTAACTGTGTAACCATTCGAATCTCTCCAATCCATCGTAAGTAGCAAGCTTGCCATAAACCTATTAACATTATATAAAGTATTCAATTATTATGTCATACTTAATTTTAACCATGATTAAATTATTATTGTTGAATATTTAATTCAGGTCATGCTTTTTGAAAGGTTATAATTCCTCACTGACTTTAATTACTCATATTATGATTATGATGAGGTCATTTGAAAGCTATTCATAGATGTTTTTATGGCACAGATGTATGAATAAAAAACTAAGAGTAATCAGTTAAACGATAAGTTAACTCTTAAGTGTTTTCGAATAATTGAAACATTCATGTAACTTGAAGAAAGAAACAAATTCTAGACATAATAGATTTAGGGTTATAAATAGTATCTTTTCCAATAGCTTTAGGATATTTATTCATTTTTTTATGAGTGTCCAAAGTCGTGAAAGTATTTTTAATGCAGATAGAAAATTTTACCTCGAAGTACTTATGAATAAATGAAAATGGGATGTAAACTTCATCCCCTTCTCTCCTACAACCTATTAAGTACTCTCCATTAATATTACAATCAATTTCCTGATACCCAGATTCACTAATAAGACGATCCTGCAAAAGAAAAATATACAAAGTTAATTACCAAGTTTATATATCGAAAGTTTAAATAGGTCGAGAGAATGAGATATGAACTTATAGGTAAAGGGAATAAATAGACTCACCCTACGAACCTTCGTTCTGTTGAGAATATTGCTCCCGCAGTTGTTCCATGATGTAAATATATAATTAATTACAGTGATAGTCAACACAAGAAGGATCGTCTTGTAATTCATCCTCATCATCATATAAAACCTGTAAAGTAACATGAATAGACATGTTTGTAAATGATTAAGGCCAATAGACGGATGCAAAAAAAAATTTTTTAAATCTATAAACACACATGATAGATAATTTCCGATCCTTCTTGTAGTCGTTCAACCTCGCCTGGATGTTTCATTCTTAGAAATTTCTCACATTTTTATTGATTTAGCACAAAAAAATCCAACTCTTTGCGAAAACCAGACACACTCGTGTCTAGTTTTCACCATCAACTCTCGCTCACAGCTGACGCACGTCAATGAACACTTGTGTTCGCCTTGCTCTCATCCTTGGTTCTCGGCAGTTATCGGAAGTCGTCGGTTCTCCTAAATCTTTGTGTCGTCATCTACGTTCAATATATTCCACATTATCAGCAGCAGATAATCCCAATGATAATTGGAATAATAAAATAAAAAAATTATATTATACATTTATTATTTATTTTTTATAAAATAAAATAATAAATCATTTTAAAAAAAAATTTCCATTTGTAGAAAAGTCTTATATCGCCATCTTCCACAGAGCTAAAAATCAAAATGTCCACATGTTGCTGAAGCTGTAGCATTCCTGAACTGTAGCGCCACTGCTCTAGATGATTGATTTTAAAATGCACGTAAAATTATTTTTGTAGATCATTATTTAAATACCTTTAACAAAATTGAATGTTTATTTCCACTTTTTATTCTAATAATAATAGTCGTAAAAAATTGATTGTATAAATAAACAGATATTAAAATTCACTAATAATCTAGGAATCAATTTTCAAATATTTCAGTGGTTTCTGTCGGTAAAAAATGAATTTGGATCTTTTCTCAGTAAATTATTATTATGATTATGACTGGTAAGAGCTCGATCAGTCTTTTCTTCTCGCCGGATCGCGCGAGAGAAAGGAGAACTCTCGCTTACTAGCGTGGGCGTGGAGAGTTAAATGGAGTCTGTGGACTGGTAACGAAGTTCTTGTGGCATCTTGAAGCTAACCGTCTTCGTGGCTTCTAACTCAGCTCAGTTGACGCCGGATCGTGAGCGGTGCGTGGGTGTTTTTCTCCCAATCTTCCGGGGGCAACGCATTCGCGGTGTCACCTGAGGACAAAGCAAGAATATAAAAAATATTTTCATTGTTTTTGTTCAACCGTACCCAAAACTAAGTGTGTTTGATCTATTAACCCACTAATATAAGTGATAAATTCATGTGTGATACGTGAGAAGTAGAAGAGTAAATATGAAGTGTAGCGTTTACGTAATTTTTTTCTTGGTTTATGGGACCTTTTGCTTCAATCTTGAATGGAGGATACCTGTCATTAAACGAGGAATGACGGGATCCTACTTTGGATATTCCGTTGCTGAGCATCAAGAATTACTTGAAGAAGACAATAAGTCTATTAGCTGGTAAAAATTATTCAATTATCTATTTTTCCAATCTAATCTTTTTTCATTTGCATTTCTAAAAGATATTTTTCTATTAATTAATTAGTAACAATAATTATTAACTGTAATTGTTGTTTATTAAGCCGCTTTGACGATCTTTTGATCTAATAGTTAAAACTGTTTAATTTAAGAACAAAAACTGGTTTTTTCATTATTAAAAAAAATTCCATTTAACTTAATTTATTTTATTTTTTAATCATAACATAAATTTAAATGAATGAAACTACATTAAAAATTTAAATGTAAAAAAAAAACAATGATCCATACTATTGAATGTAAACTTACAGATAAGTAGGACTGGTTTTTTGATAATGCAAGACATGTGCCGGTTTTCACTAGTGTTAATTATGGCCTTATGGTATCCCATAATGAGCAAGAGTAAGAAAGCTACATAGCTCAAATGAAACACATGTTTATAATGTACTCATAAACTCCGTTTATTTTAATTTACATATAATAATGGAGACACACCAGTGAACAAAAGACTTTAAGTTTCTCATAAATTTTCTTATTTGTATTTATGTCTTCAAAATATTTATTTATATTCTGTTATAATGACGTGAGCTCTATTTTATTCTATTGAACTTTCTTTTCATAATATTGTTATTCAAAATATATCGTATTATTTAATATCTGTTCTGTTACGTTTAAAGAGATTCATCATGTTTCTTGAGATAAGGGCTATTTTTAATGATGAAATTGTGAAATGTTTAATAATTAGATCTATTAAACTTAATAAAAGAGTGGGAAAAGGAAGTGCTACATTATAATGTGTGATAATAATTACAATTTTATTAATGTTTACAGTAAATAAAATTATAAATTTAATTACAATTATACTGGTATTATGAAAATCATTTTTAAACATAATTCAATAATACTTTTTAATTGTAATTCAATAAAATTAATTGTTTATAAACTGTTAATTAAATTTGAAAGTTACTATCATTAAAAAAAATTTCATCATTTATTAATTTAAAAATGAATTTGTTAATTTTGTAATTTTAAATAATTTATTCCTAGTCAGTAAAAAAATTTCTTACATTCATTAACGTAAAAAATAATGAGGAGAATGGAGTGAAAACATGATTTGATAATCCATGATAAAGCACGTTTCATTCATTAAGTTCCTGTAGTTTAGAATTTTTTTTGCAATTTAAAATAAAAATGAATGAAAAAATAGACTGGAATGAGATCACAATGATCAGAATGACGACCTGAGTGACCAAAAATATTTTCTGTTGTAGGATTCTTGTTGGAGCACCTCTGGATCAAAATAGACAACCTGGTACCAATAGATCTGGGGCTTTATGGCAGTGTCCACTGACAACATTTACAAGAGATTGTTCCCAAGTTATAACTGATGGAAGACAAAGTAAATATTTAAGATAGTTCGATAACTATTATATATGATTAAACTCTTACTTTCAGTAGAAATCAATTAATAGTTGACTAGATAATTAATGACATCTGTGACGAATCAATTGGGTGAACCCCAATCTGATATGATCAACTATATGTTTAGTTAGAAATCAGCCTAACAATGGGAATGATTGGTGTACAAGAGTATTATGTAATATTTTAATAATTCTGTAATAGTTAGGGGTAATAAAAACGTTACTCGTAGTTAGATTATCTATAACTGATTAATATTAGTCGTTCAACAACTTAAACTGTATTAACTACAATTATTATTATTAATTATTGATAATTATTAACTAAAAAATGAAACAAATAATAATACTTAATGTTTAAAACGATATTTTTATGATTATCTCCTAACAGCTGAAGATGGTCAAATTGATCCAAGTAAGTGAATCAATGGGAGGAATCTTTGAGAATGGAAATGAATTTTTTTTTTCGTTTATTCATTTTTTAAAATTGCTGAGCTGATTTTTATGATATAAAATGTTAAGCATGAGATGATACATATATGCATCCGCTTCAGAGCACGCGAATTAAACTAATAAAAATTTTGTATTGAAGTGACAAAAAAAAATACTCTGACGAAAATATTTGACTGAAGATAAAAACTTATTTAACTCCTTTATTAGATCTAAAATATTCAAAAACAAAAGATAAAAAACAATATCTGCAATGATGTAATAATAAATTGTTTATATTAATTCTTATAAAAAAAATTAAAAAGAAATAATTATTGCTTACCGCTGTTAAGTTTATGTAATGTATGAAATATTTTTTTACAAATATTACCTGTCAGAATCAAACGATACACTTCACTACAAAATAATTAAAATAGATATAAAAATACTAATCGAATTAAATAATTGAATAATTTCGTCGCTTAATGTTGCTTTAATAATTCATATCTAACCATAAACTAATATTCACGTTAATTCAAGTATTCTCCATTATCATCAATAATTAAATGCAGACCGCTGGAAAAATTGCAAGTGAATGCAATCCAAACAAAAAGCTAATTGAGTTTCACCTTTTGCAAATATGATTTGGCATAATAATCCAGCTTAAGATTTATGAACATTATTATAAAGAATTTCTTTTACAGAAATTGACTCGGACGAGTTGAATCCACCTGGCGATGACGAGATAAAAGATGGTCAATGGTTAGGAGTGACAGTGAGGAGTCAAGGAGTGGGTGGCAAGGTGATGGTTTGTGCTCATAGACATATTGTCAAGACTGCAGATTCTCAATGGGGTCAAGGCCAATGCTATATCCTGACTCAAGATTTAAAATATGAGGATCTCAAAAAACCATGCTCAGGAAAACCAATAAATAAAGCTCATGAACAGTTTGGCTATTGTCAAGCAGGAACAAGTGGCGTTTTAACTCCAGAAGATCGTGTGGTTATTGGAACACCAGGCCCACATACTTGGAGAGGCACCTTGTATGTTTTTACAGTCTCAGATGATTTTCTTTCGCGGGACAGCACAGTTTACAATGCTCCTATGCAGGATGCATCACCAGTAAATAAATACAGTTACCTGGGAATGTCAGTAACAGTAGGGAACTTTTTCGGAAAAGATCTCGCCTACGCATCAGGTGCTCCCAGGTCAAATGGGACAGGGCAGGTAGTAATTTTAACGCGCCAACCCGGCCATCCAGATATGGATGTAGCTTTAGTGCTCAATGGTGAGCAGTTTGCTAGTAGTTTTGGCTATGAAATTACATCAGCAGATGTTAATGGAGACAAATTGAGTGATTTAATTGTGTCAGCACCATTTTACTTTAATAAAGCTGAGGGAGGTGCAGTTTATATTTATACTTCATTATGTAGAAACAATAAAGAAAATGAAAAATGTCAACCAACAAAGCTTGTGGGGAAAGAAGAATCGAGATTTGGATTTGCTTTAGCTAATCTAGGAGATCTAAACAAAGATGGGTATGAAGATTTAGGTATCGGTGCTCCTTACGAAGGTAAAGGAACTGTTTACATTTATTTGGGTTCCAAAAATGGTATCATTACTACTCCGGCACAAATTATTCATTCTGAAGATACTCCAATGCCTTTAATAACTTTCGGATATTCTTTGAGTGGTGGAATTGATATGGATAAAAATGGATATCCGGATTTATTAATTGGTGCTTATGATAATGATGCTGTTGCTTTATTGAGAGCTAGAAAAATCATTGATATTACAACGTCTATTAGGTACGAAAGAAAAGACGGAACTTATCAAGATAAAATTGAAGCTATTGATCCTAATAAAGTTGGATGTTTAGCAGACCCTTCTTCTAATCATACGTGTTTTGCCTTTGAAGCTTGCTGTAAAACTGAATCATTAACAAGTAACGAAGGGATGCAAAATCTTAAATTAAATTACTTTATCGAAGCTGAAACTTACTCAGGCGTAAAGAAATTCTCTCGAGTATGGTTTGGCTTTGGTAAAAATAAACCTCATTATATTAATCGTACTGTTACATTAGATTCGAATAAGTTGATGCATTGCCAACGTGAGATTATTTATCTTAAAGAAAACACACGAGACATTCAGTCGCCAATTAAATTCCGTTTGAATTACACACTTGTCCAAGAAGAACCAGTGATGCCTGGAGAAGGAGATCCATTGCCAGATATCAACAATTACCCTATTCTAAATCAACAAGAAGCAGCAAGAATTTTCGAAGCAACCTTCCAGAAAGATTGCGGTGATAACGAAATTTGTGAGAGCGATTTACAGCTAGATGCTAAATTAAATCTCTCAGCTTCTACTGTCAAGTCAGATTTCTACGAATTATTATTAGGAGAAGTTAAAGAAGTTGTTGTAGATGTTAGTACCGTTAATGTTGGAGAATCTGCCTACGAAGCACAATTATTTATCAGTCATTCTCCCAGCTTAAATTACATTGCAAGTAAAAGTAATGAATCCGTCATTTGTAATCTTCATAATTCAACTCTAGTTATTTGTTCTATTGGAAATCCATTTAGAAAAAATAATGCAGTTAATATTCAAGTGAGATTTGATCCAAAAGGAGTAGAAGATAATGAACCTGAATTAAGTTTTATTATTTTTGCAAATTCTACATCAAAAGAAGTTACAGAAAAAGAACCAAGACGTTTATACGCAATCGTACTAAAGAGAGCAGAATTATCAGTGAAGGGAACTGCAAAAACTGAACGAGTTTCTTATGGAGGACCTATTATTGGTGAATCTGCAATAAAACATTTGAATGAAGTAGGACCAAAAGTGTCTCATGTGTATGAAATTTACAACGATGGCCCTTGGAAAGTTAGAACAGTTGAAGTAGTTATTTCTTGGCCTTATGAAGTGGCTAATGATAAACCGCATGGTAAATGGCTATTATATCTTGAAGAAATACCAACTATTGACTATCCAGGACCTGGCGAGTGCATATTACCTTCAGGTCATTCGGCTAATCCACTTAAATTACTTGGTAGTGTCAATTATGAAGACTTGGATCCCTTTTCCCCGACCCCTAGTGCTCCTGTTAATTATTACAGAAACCGCACTCATAATCATATTAGAGAGAGACGGTATATTGAAAAGATTGTTCCAAGCACACAAACTGGCCCTGAAGGGGACGGACTACGGCGGGTTGTTTACATGGTATTTATTTTCTTTTTATGTTAATAATATAATAAAGTAATAATTATTCATTCGTAGTACAATAATATAGTTATATATTACAATAGGGCTAGGCAAACTCTTAATTTTGCAATATAACCAGCAGAGGTTCAAAAAGGTCTTATAGGGGATTTAGTATGGTTTATACCTGAGGAGCATACTGTAGTCTAAATAAAAATCACAGTTACCTAACACTTCTTTAGCTAAATAATTTATATTTATTTTATTTAATACAATGACAGATTGTTACAATTTAAAGGAAAGATTTTGTTTATGCGAAAAATGTTGGCTAATAACGTTAGATTAGATGTGAGATTGGAAAAAAAATAATTATTGATGATCAATATAGGCAGGAAATAACAAGAACGCTATTTTTATTTACAGAATTGTGAATCCAGAACAGCTAAATGTTTTGATATCCGATGTATCATTTACAATTTGCAGCGTAAGCAAGGAGCAACAATTACTGTGAAGGCTAGGTACTTGTTAATGCATTTTTTGAAAGTATAAATAAAAAAGCAAAAGAAAGATACATACATTGATAAGCTTTAGAGCTGTATGAGATGAAAGATGAGTCATTGAAACATTTTTACTGTGACATTTCACTTTGTGCTTTGCAGGCTGTGGAATTCTACGCTCGTCGAGGATTATCCCAAGGTCAACCAGGTTAACATTAGTTCGAACGCGAGGATTGTTATACCTCCTAAGATTGAAGTTCAGCAAGAAATACTGAAAGATGACCAAGCTACCGTAAGTATTATTCAATTCACAATGCTTTTCTAAAAAGAATAGAAAAAGTTTTGTCGATGCTACATCTATGCACTCTATTTCATTCATAAATATTTGATTTATTGGATTTCATTCATGGTTAAATTTTTTAAATAAACTTGTACAAAAAATTAACAACAATATTGTTTCTATTGAATAGGCTTCGACAATTGTATATCCAGATCTTGGAGATCAACCAGACGGAGAACCAGTACAAATCTGGGTGATAATAGTCGCAATCGTAGCAGGATTATTACTTCTCATATTGTTAACATTAATTCTATGGAAACTAGGATTTTTCAAGAGACGTAGACCAGATCCTACTCTTTCGGGAAATCTCGAAAAACACAGGGATGATAATCCTGAACATGAAGCTTTATTTAAAAAATAAAGAAGAGAATTGAAGAAGAGAAAGAATTACATTAAAAAAAATTATTTCAAAATAAATCCCATGTAAAAAGTTCGAGTGCACAAGCTATAAAAAAAAAGATTTTATATTTATATTTCTGAGAATTATATACAATGAAGTGTTCTTCGGAAGACTGCATTATATTCCCGTGTTACTTACATGGCCGAATGTATTTATGATCACAATTAATTTTAATTAATTGATAACGATAATGCCTTGCATTTAAGTGATAGTTTATAAATGATAAAAAGAAGTACTTTTATTTATACTATAATATTATTTTATTATAAAACTTGATAAATTAAAAAAAGGAAAAAAAATATAATACGCGATATTGACGAAGTAAATCGATGAAATTTATATTTTAAAAATTGTCTATTTGGTGAATTGAAACTCTTTGGTTAATTTTATTTAAGTGCTATCAATATAACACTGGGTGCTGGACGGGTCAGTGTTTTTTTCCTTATTGTAAGAAATGAGTGGAAAAATCTTATTTAATCATGGTGCTAAGTGATTACTCATTTTTAAAATTCTTGTAATATGTTTGATGAAGTCTATCATCGAGGAAGTAAGCTATGGCATATTTTAAACACTCAAGACTGATTCAAACTAATCTGCCGATATACATTAATCATCATTATATATTTATAGTATATGTACTGAGAAGTGATAGACATGAAGCTATATCAATAAGGTAGCAAGTTTTTATTAGAATTCTTTACATTTTAGGGAATACTCCAAAAGTAAAAATAATAAAAAAAATTTTTTGTGGTGACAAAGTGAAAGTTTAAAAATTTGTAAATATTGGTTTATCAACAATATTTTATTGTTCAAGCTTTTCGATACTCATCAAAGCTTAAGTACTAAATAATTGAACGTATTTATATTGAAGTCAATAAACATACTGCATTTCAACAATATTAACAAATCTCAGTATATATATATGAGAAAAATTCTCAAACATCACAAATCAATGATCTTCTTCAATATCGTTTTTTACCATAGTTGATGAATGAAATTTATTATTACATAAATTCATACAACCGTACCATACATGAAATTATGATTACTACTACTGTTCATATTTTCAACAATTTAATAATCAATTGGCACTAAGTTGATAGTCTTAATATTTTGGGTTATATAGAAAACAATTATTTAAAATTGTTTAGTAATGTTTGATTGCGAATCATTAATGCTTAAACAATATTTTTGTACGAAATGTTTGAAAAATTTATATTTAAACATAATTATTGATAAATAGTTATCCAAAACGGCAGCGTATGTAGAATTATATTTGGTAAATATTAAGAATGATGAAGATATTTAAATGAATTTAAATAGATATTATGATGTTTCAATCAAACTTTACTAAGATATACTTAGAAATGTTATAAAAAATTTTATAGTACTCGAAGACTTTATTAAATAAAAATGTATGATTGTATATTAGCGATTGACAATTGATTAAAAATTCAATTTTTCATATTTGAATCGCAACTGTTAGAATTATTAATATAAATCTTCAGTAAATCAATGAATAATCTTCAATTAATTGTTGCCATTTAGTTTTTTAAATTTCATAGCATTATTACTTAATTTTAACTGATCAACTGCATTTTGGTACTTAATAAGATTGAACAACAATTGAAAATTTAATATTACTGAATTGAATAATATAATTTTTGCTGTTAATAATATTAAAAAGTAAACATTCCTCTGGCACTTTATCGAAACTACTTCGCAAGTACTATTTGTTATTTATAATTAATTAGTAACTAATTAACTACAAAATTTGTAATATTTTTTATGATTGATTTATGATATCTTTGTCTTCCTTCGGACTAGAAAAGTCTTTCATAAAATACGAAATAAAATGCAGTTAATTCAATAACAAATATTAATTTAATGTTCATTTCATGTAACCAATAGTGCAAAAATCTGTACCACGTTCGAGTATGCATGAACGTATATTTTATACTATATTTTGAACAATTGTTAATATTTAGATCTATTACTTAAATTAAATCAGTATCATTTTCTGGTTCTTGCCAAAAAATTCATCTTTCATAGTAGCCGAAAAGTTCATTAAACCGCAGCACGTTCATTATTTATGCGATCACCTAATGATTACAATTGATTCATGTTGGATTGGTGCAAAACTTATTTGCTACTGATAAAAATAATATATAAAATTTTTTGGTAAATGTCTAGTACATGTATATGCCTATGATTGAATCTATTATTGCAAATGCTGGCTTCGAATATTTTAAAGGATTAGATGATTATCATCTCTTGTTAATAGTATAGATAACAATTTTTTTTATAATAATACACCTTCTGATGTAACGTACTAGACAATTACCACCTTTTTTACTAAAAATTTATTGATAGTTTTAATTTATATCTAAAAAGCGACTTACGATCTCGACAATCATTCTTATAAGTAAAATTAAAATAATTTTATTCTAAATATAAAATTATATTTTTGCATCTACCCAATATGATTGACTACATATAGCAAAATCAATTTTGTATTTTCTACTAGAAAAATTTTAAAAACTGTTACTTGAAATTATACGTAAATAAACAATAAATAAATACCATTTTAGAAATAAAATATAAGTTTTTATTTATTTTCATTGCATCTCTTTATCAAAAAATTGTACTATAAATTTCTACTCTATATGATTGTCTAATATTACCTGGTAACTGTATTGTTTTCTTAAGTAATGACAATCAAGAATCATAAATCTGAAATAGCAATGATTTTATTCGAAGATTTTAAATAAAAATCGCATTATTATGGAGTTTTATTCACCTGTATAATAAATAAACTAGTGGAACGGTGGAAGCATGCCAAAGAGCATGGGCATCAAGAGTCCAAAAGATCGGTGGAAAATCAGCAACTTCAAAAAGTGTAACTATCACAGTGAAGATATTAAACCAACCGATTAGATAAGCATGCGGAACTTTGTTTGAATTACGATACCACCAGATCATTGTGACAACAAAGGTAAGAAATCCTGAAAGCCATTGATAATTATTATTTCTTATCTATGCATTAACTTTACGTTCAAAAATGTAAATTTTTATAAAATTAATGTGATTATAATCTCTAATACAGCTGATTACTATTACTACTAACATAATATAATCTATATTTATATTCATACTAATTTTTACCGAATAAAATATTCATCTTCATATTGTACCCATAATTTATCTGTCCAGACCACAAATGAGACAAATGCGTGACAAGAATACTAACGTACCCAAACGCTATCACAGCAAATACCTTATTATTTCGATAAAATATTCGTAATAACATACAGAATAATAATGTAATAACCATTGTAAATGCACAAGAGTAGTCCATTACTTCTGTAAACGGTTTATCTCTTGCATGAAATATTGCAGACCAGAGCCAGCCATTCAAACAAACCTGTAATAACAAGCCAATAATAACTTAAAACTATTTTCCAATATTTTGAATAGGATTTCCATAAGATTTCAATTTCCAAAATCCTTACGATTGTAAAATAAGTCCATATTAAAGACATTGGCATGGAAGATTTTACTTCTTGTCTGAATTTGTTATACATGACAAAATGAGCGTAAAAGTTCATCAGAGAAAATATCATGGATGCTGGTTCTTGAAGGCCAAACATTCGAATAAATGGCCACTAAAATAAATATAAATTTATGATCATTTTATCTAATAAAATTCATTTATAAATAATTTACTAATTTCAATTACTTTGCCATGAAATTGTGGAACATGAAGTCCATGATTTATAAAATGATCAACAGTTTCCCACATACATTCATATCGACAATTCTCTTCACAAGACCACGATAAAAATCCATCATCGTTGAAGGATATAACTTCAAAATCAACGTCTACAAAGAACAAAAAACGATAATTAGCTGATACAATTAAGCAAGGATGGTATGATAATTCAAGATCATTACCATGTACGTCATAAATGTATTTGATAACAATGAAGCAAAAAAAACAATAGCATTACTCACTGTGTTTGCAATTGTGAGAATAACAGACAAGAAGACATTGTCTATAAAATTGGGATCTGTCTCCAGTTGATGCAGAAACCTTTGCTATGTTAATTAAAAAAATTAACAATAAAACTGTGAATAAAATCGAAACATTTTTTTTCCTTGTCATGCTGAGGTAAATAGTTAAATGTTTCTTTATAAATGAATTATTTTTTTTTTAAATTGAATATGAAAATATTTCAATTCTTACAAATGAATAATCAACACCAATGAATACATTTATGAATTTATAGAAGCAAATAATAGCTTAGTAAATTTTAAAACACTTTTCGGTTTTTGTTTACATTTTAAATAGAATATTGTTTTTGTAATCAAAATTATAACCTTCTATAAAACGATGAAAACCGAAATAAGATTAATTCTTAGATAATTTTAATGAATTATTTGAGAAATATGAGGCAATAAAAGCTGATAATCTCTCATGTTTTCATTTTGGATAAAATTCATTATCTAATATCCACTCAGATACGGAGTAAAACTTTTTGGAGCATTGTTTTAGCATTAATTTCAAATGAAAACCGACACTAAAAATTTCAAACGACAAATTATTTAATTATTATTCATCAGTTTATATAATTAAACTGCATCAAACATTTCATCATATATAAAATACGATATTCTAAATTATCAAAAATATATTTATTTTCATTATATAAGAAAAGAATAATATAATTATATGGAGTTTAAGTTTTTAATTTAATAACGACTTGAAACTCGTTTCTCAGTGCAAACAAACATTACACGTGTACATCAATTCTGTAAAAATAACCCTTAAACTTCAAATATAAAAAAGATATAAAATTTATAAATAACTCCTTATTGTAATTATTAAATAATATTAATTTTTTTTACAAACTGAATAATTCACGATATGTAAACAATTTAAAATAAAAAATGATTTCTACATAGAAGTCAGCCCTAATGTTATTATCGTTAACCACAAAGAATAGAAATGGAGCTTCAAATTTAAAAGCCAGTGAGTGTGGCGACATCATGAAAAGCAAGACAACGCATTCATTCGTAACATCGCGAGTCAGTGACAAGTAGACAATTGGTTTTGGAGTAACGAAAAAATTTTATTCAATTCCTGACGAAGTTGGCCAATTATTTTTCAGTTTTTTAATGAATAGTTCGCGTAAGTAAGTTCCATTCGTAATATTGAAAGTATTTTTGTCAGAAAATAGTGTTTGTGCCAGTTAAGGAAGAAATAAAAATATTACAAGGAAGTGACTGAGGAAGGAAGAAAGAAATTATATATTATTGAAAAATTAAATTATAATGGTTCAACAATACCAATCACCCGTACGGGTTTACAAGCATCCGTTCGCACTTGTCATGCTGGTGAGTTTATTTGTACAGACGGCCTCCAAAGAGAATTTCTTTGTCATCAAACATTCATCTCTCGTTTTATCCAGTAGCTACCTACTTTTCTTCTATCTATATATAGTAATCCATTCTATAGTTGTATCTATGAAAAGCACGTGATCGCAAGTGTAAAGCCAAATACACGTTGACATCGATAAATAAAGTTTAACAAGAAGTATATTTTTCCGATTTATTCCTTTTTCTTTAATGTCAAGGGTCAGCCTTTGAACGTGAAACCTGTTCACAATATCCGATTATCCCGAATGCTTTATTTATCTTCTATCATTCTGTAGATTATATTTTTCCTCATTGTCTACGTTTTTAAGAATCATTGATAAATGACATGAATTATTTGATCATTTACAATGATAAAATCAAATAATGGATGTTTAATTAACACCATGACATTTATTTTAATGAATATTGCTTTCTGTTTTACTGACTTGTGAAAAAAACATTTCAATATTAATCATTTTTATTTAATAACAATAATACGTTAAATCAAATCAACATAGCTTTACACACCTTTTTCTTATTACCTGTAATTTTGTTCTATTTATCAATGATGCAATATTAGTATAAAAAATTATATAATGATTCTTGAAATATTTTATTTACAATTTTTTATTCCAATATACAAAAAAACGTATGAAGATAATCAGATGCTAATTAAATCAATAATATGTATGTTTTTATTTTTTATTTGGTGTTTTGGGTGTTTTTTTTATCTATAAATAACTCTTTCAGGCGTATTCTTTGTTATTTATTTTTTTATGTTTATATAATCAATTCGCTTAATCTTTATCTATATAACTTTGCTGTGTCATTAAGTTAAAATGACAAATGTTGTTAATTTCATTTCATGGTTATTCTTTACTAAGTTTTTACTTTCTAATATAAATTCAATCACAAACTTAGCAAAAGACTTGGTTAATATAGACTGCATATTCATAATATGTTTTTTAGTTGATTTCTTTTTTATCTATTAATTAAAATATTGAAATCACTTGACAATTTCCTCTTTGATTTTTCCAACAAGTAATCATTTTTGCTTATCTTGCAAGTGAAAATTGATCATAATAAAGCTGACCATTCATGCGAGTAATTGAGAAACAAGAAACGATTGCACGATTACACCTATGGTCAATCATTAAATCTATAGAAAGAGAATATATATTATTCAATACATGTACAAAAATTGCATTTATACATATGAATTTACATCTTATATTTTTCTTTTCAAAAAGGCTTATGAAAGAAGATTTCCCACGTGTCCACAAATACCAGTCTTTGTGGGCTGTGAGGTGTTAAAAGATGAAGAGAGCCAAGGAGGTGCAATAAGAACTACTGAAAGAAGATGTAAACTTAATGTTGAAGCTCCATATATATTAAAGAAGGTAATTTAATAAGTTTCAGTAAAATTAATGTTACAGAAATATAGAAACTTAACCGGAAAGTTACATCAATATAAATATTAATGAAAAATAAATTTAATTTCCTTATTTTATTGTTATATAATAAAAAATATTTCACTTATATGATAAATGATGTAAAAAATACAGAAATAAGTAATTACTATTTCTTTTTTCAGATCATTGGAGTTGATTATGTGTACTTTGTACAAAAAAATGTCTTGGATAGACGTAGTAGTGTACTGGAGATTGAAGCATGGAATGAAAGCTTTTCCAACAAAGTTACTGTTATAGAAAAATGTAGATATTTTGTAAGTATGACATTTTATTGAACATTTTACGAGTAAAACTAATTCAATTCAAGAGTCACTTCTGGTCAAATTAATTTGGGAATTAAAATCAATCATTTGAATCAATTTTTCAGATTCATCCAGAAAATTCAGAATGGACTTGTTTCGAACAGACAGCCAGTTTAGATATAAAAAATTTCTTTGGCTTTGAGAACTCGATGGAAAAGTTAGCTATGAAACAATATGCTCAAAATATAGCCAAGGTCATTATAACTTATTAACTAGAATCGATTAAACATTATAATAAAGTCTAATTTTTGAATAATTCATTAACATTTTCCCTGGTTTTATTGATTTTAGGGTAAAGAAATTATTGAATATTTTATTAATGAATTAAAAGAACAAGGAATCACTTATGTGGCACCTTGGGTAGAACCACAACAGCCAGTTCCAAATGAAGAAAAAACGTAAGTGTATACTTGAATCTTTTCTTTTACACAAATTCAATGACAACAAGTAATTTATTGGCATAATTAAATTTTTTTCAGTAATGAGACTGAAGAAAACAACGATGACAATGCGGAAGCAACAGCCGAGACAAAATTGCCAAGTAGTAAAGAGATAAAATTGTCATCTGATTATATAGAAAGATATCTTGGTAAACTAGATTTAATGCAAGAGAGTAAATTATTGCAATTACGTCAAAGCATTCAAGAATTACGTGGTGCATCCGTACCCAATGACGCAACGCTTTTACGATTTCTTCGCGCCCGAGAATTTATGGTTGATAAGGCTAAAGAAATGTTAACGCAATCACTTCATTGGCGTAAAAAGTATCAAATTGATAAATTATTAGATGAATATGAAGCACCACAGGTTGTTAAGGATTATTTTCCTGGTGGATGGCATCATTCTGACAAAGGTAATAGAGCAACAAAATCTATTAAAATAATATGACGTTTATTAAATCGATTGAATAGCAAAGCTTAAGGTGTTATGTTTATTATAGATGGTCGACCACTTTATATTTTACGGCTGGGGCAAATGGATGTCAAAGGTTTACTTAAATCGATCGGTGAAGATGAATTATTACTACTAGTAAGTTGCTTTGTCAACTAGAATTGAAGTCAAGTGTAAACATGTGTTTACTTATTAATTATTCGTAGGCTCTACATATATGCGAAGAAGGACTGTCTTTAATGGAAGAAGCTACAACTATTGTAGGGCACCCAGTGTCTCAATGGTGTCTGTTAATTGATCTTGAAGGACTAAATATGCGTCATTTGTGGAGACCTGGAATTAAGGTTTGTGTTAATATTTTTTAATATTTTTTGTGAATTATATTTTTTTCAATTTTTTTTTCTTTTTTTTAGGCTTTATTGAGAATAATAGAAATTGTCGAGGCTAATTATCCTGAAACGATGGGAAGAGTTTTAATTATTCGTGCTCCAAGATGTTTCCCTATATTATGGACACTTATTAGCACTTTCATACGTAAGTTATTTTGATGGATGATCATCATAGAAAAATAGTTTGCATAACTTTGTTAGAATTCTTAATTATATAACTTTCAGCTGATAATTTGATAAAACACAATCTAAACTTTTAGAGTTCGAATTGATAAGAGTATATTAACTTTAAAGTTTTAATAAACTAGATATCCACCGTGGATAGAAATTGTGTTTTTTTAACTTACCATCTACGTCATTAATAACTAACTTCGAACCACATTGTTAATTTTAAATGAATTCTGTCACGCAGTGTAATTAATTATCAACTGTATCATTTATTTCAGATGAAAATACTCGAAACAAATTTATATTCTACTGCGGAACTGATTATCAAGAGCAAAATGAAGGCGGATTAACTGACTACATTGACGCAGAATACATTCCAGATTTTCTTGGTGGACCATCAGAGGTAATAAATACATTCCTTTATGAATATTTAATTAAATAATTAGTTTCGATTTATATAAAAAATATGAATTTTTTATAATTGAAATTGAAAGATAAGATTAAAAAATAAATAATGAGTTAATAAAAATTAATAAAAAATAAACTGTTAGGAAAATTCGACGGTCGATGTGTTAACAGTACCTCAACAATTTTACAAAACCATCTTGTCAAGTGGGAATGTAAGAAAAATAGGAATATGATAGATGTGACGCAATATATCACGTTTTTATCATTTACTTTATTATCACGTGCAAAATTACATGTATTTTTTGTTTGTTGGACATTTAACACGCGTGCAACGTGATGTAATTCAATATCACATTCATAGATAAAACAATGCACACGTGGGAGTTTAGAATATTTATTGTAATAATCATAATTGATGTTTTGAACTTTTCCAATTTCAAAACTTTGGAAATTATATCAAGAATTAAAAGTATTTTATACATTTATAGTACCACATGAATCCATTTACGCTTCATTAATGTGCGTCACAAAATTAGAAAGCAATATATGAGCTTTTATTTAATCATCAATGTTAAGAGTCGATTTTTTCGATAAAAAATTGATATAATTAATAACTGTGATAAATCATTTTAGACTTGCGTCATGGAAGGTGGAGTAGTACCGAAAAGTTTATACAGGCTGGACCTCGAGGGTGCATCTAACGATCATGAACATAGTCTCTATCATTCCATAAGTCTAGGTCATGGACAAACTCATCACGTTGCTATCAATACTAATGATACTGGTGCTGTTTTGACCTGGGACTTTGATGTAATGCGTCATAACGTCATTTTTACCGTTTTGAGAGAAACTAATGAAAGTCCACTCATCAATCGTAAGAGAATAAAATAATTTTCAGTTTTTTAATATAAAAGTATTTGCATTATTTGTTTTTATTACAACATAAGCTAATTAACTAACTTACGGATTAACAATGTTTTAGAACCACTAGAGATTACTGATACTGATGAATCTAAAGAATGGAAAGAGGGTATTAATTGTATTAAAGTTGAGTCTAGTGTCGTTTGTCATGATGGAGAAAGTATCCAGGGAACACATATCATTCAAGAACCAGGAACTTATGTTCTACAGTGGAAAAATCCAGATGAAGGTGAATTCTTACCATCAATTAGTGCACATAAAGCTCAGCTGATGTATTTCTACGAAGTATTACCTTCTGCGCATTATCGGTAAGACATCTAAGCAGACTGAAATAGTCTCAGAAATAAATAGCCCACAATAATTCTTTTTAATTAAACAATAAACATTACAGGGGATCAGTGATGAGTTTACAATCAGCTGTGAGCGGCCGTTCAGTAGCAAGTTCGTCACTGTCCAGATGAGAGACAGATAATACTGGACAAGGAAGCAGTATTGATCCGAACTTTACTACGTAAGAGAAATATTAAAGGAAAGAAATGATGGATAAATTTTAATGAAAGGTAAATTTGTCAATTGTTAAAGCCAATTCTCTTGCATATAAACAAATGACTGCTTATTAACAAATTAATTATGTGTCAAACGATTCCATAATTGCCAAGATTTAATCGATTTTATGATTTAAACAAAAAGAGATAACAGATAGAAGAAAAATAATGAGATATTACGATTGTTAATTAATAATTAATTGATGGAGTGAAAAACAATGTTAGAAATTGATAAAATATTTTCATACAAAATGACATAACATATATACAATATAACAAAGAAAATTTTTAAATGATCCACGGTTCTTGCTCCATAGATTAACGATATCATAAGAAAAGATATATATAAATATATATTGTTTTTAATATACAATACCGATTTTTTTCATTCCGGTAAAGTAATGTATATACAGTGAAAGTCGATATAAAGATATAAATTCAAACAGGATCAAACAGATCTGACGAAGCGGACTACTGAAATAAAAAAAATTTATAAAAATATTCACAATTAATTCAAGTCATTTACATAATCAGAAAATGAAAAAAGACTAAAATATTTTTCAATACCGTCCGTCGGATCATTTATGGATAAAACGATGCCAATAGATTCGAAAAACCATTAGATGCAATATAATAGTATTATTAGAGAATTGACAATATTTAATGTAAAGTAATTTTGAGCATATTGCTTACATACATTTAAATTTTATATTTTTAAAACATATAACTTCGATTGGATAATCATTGTTTTCAATATATTTATACTCAAATTATCCGAGTATAACAGTAGACATTTAAAATGAGTTAATCCATTAATAGTCAATTACATAAATAAATAATAAATTAGTCAATGTCACTGGCATGGTATTTGACCAAAAAAAACAAAATTTTTACTAAATAGTCCAGTAGATGATTCTTCCAATACATAGTGTAAAAGAAAAATCTATCAGATGGGTTAGTGATTGATTTATGAACAAAACTATGTGGTGTAAAATTCAAATTTAGCTTTAATAGTAGAAAATAGAACAATCACACAAACTATAATCAATCATTTGAATTTAAAATGGAAAAAAAACAAAAGAATCATATCCATTCGATTACTAAGTGAAATAGTTTATTGCAAAAATGATAAAATTAATCAATCAAGTAGAAATAGAACTATAAAATTATTTAATCCTTTTACAGAGTATATTTTACTATTATTACATTATATTAATTCCAATAATAATCCATGACTCTTTAAGCTAAAATATCACTTATTATACACGCATTTAATTATTATACACTTAAGTTACTTTTATTTAAAGGTGTTTTAGCAAATCAAGGGACTACAATTTTATATTATTGTTCCCATTAAATGATATTAATACGTTTAAATAATTTTTATCGATTCTGTAATTTACATTTTATGATTATTTTATTATCTATTAAAATTGTAAGTAACAAGAAAATTATCATGTGAATTCATCGAATATTAAATTGTCAAAAAATTTACGTCCATGTTGAAATAAATATATATCATGTTAAATGAATTGACTTATTTTTATTCATCACGTCAACAGTATATTTTCCTTATTTTATATATCCTTTTTTTCTTTTTGGACTGATTATTAAAATAGATTTTATAATTTACAACATTTCAAAACTTACTAGATGAATTTCATTTTTTTATAATTGAAGTGATGTTCAGGATATTTGATTTATGTAGTATGTGTCTAAGGTTTAATTATATTGTAACTATCTTATCTTCTTTTGAATCCATATTTCTTTCTTTCATAGAACAAATCTGTCTTCGAACTACCTAGATTGACAATCTTTGGACATCCATCTCTCTAGATTAAACAGAAGAAAATGAAAAACGTAAATCGTTATGATTTATAGTTATATTTCAAGATTCCATTAAATTTCTTTATTCAAAAATTGATAAATTATGAATGAATAAGAAAAATTATCTATATGAGGGTTGCTATTCATAAAGATTGATTAAACACAAAGCATGACTTACATCTTTTTCTTGAATTGTGCATTCTTTACAATAGTAAGCATCAGATACACCAGGTCCTCCACAAATTACACATCGTCCTTGGTATGATCCATAATTACATTCATCACAAATTCGTACTAACGTGCAAGGTCGAACATAAGAATCACAGATAACGCATTTTCCATCGCATTTTTCACACAACCGGCCAATAGCTAAAATAATGAAAAATACAATATTGTGATTTGAGTAAAAATTTATTTATAATAGTTATAAATAAAAGTTTTTTTGCTACAAATAATATATAATATTATTCTATTTTATTAATACATTTACACAAATACTGAACATTAAAATGTATTCAGAGGTTATAATTGATTACCCACCGACGCCGGGTTGTTTTCTACAGAAAATTAAGTCAGGATGATGCTTTGCCATTATTTATTAATTATTAAAATTATAAAAAATAGTATAATTATTGATGCTTGCTAATTAAATAGAACTTGAGAATTGTTTACTGTAAGTAAACAAATACACAAATCTACTGTTCAACGAAGTTTGATAAATAATAATAATATTATTTTAATAAGCTTCGGAGCGATGGCTTACAGGATACAGTCGTTGGGCTTCGGTTAAGTTTGATAAGTGTCGATAGAAAAAGAATCAATTTTACCACGAATTACAAATAAAAGAAGTCTACTTTATCATCACCCCTCCACATGGTTAGTTTCTTTTTTTATCTCCAATCAGCCTAAACTGTCGAAAATCAGCGTAAATTCAAAACGCAAAAAATTATTTACATAATTAGAATTAAAAAAACTTTAGTCATTCCTTATGGCATCAATAATTAAGCTTAATTTAGGTATTATAAACAATGGAAAAATATGTAAATTGAATTGATAATTGAATTCTGTCACAATTATCAAGGGAAATGACAGTTATGCAACGTTTCTACGTATGTATTGAATTCTTTTATTATTCCCTCATTGTTTCATGATAAATGGAGCGAGGCAGTAACGAAGAATCGACAAGTATTACGTCCAATGTACAGTATATGTAGTATAAAGAGAGCACTTGAGTGATTTTATCTTCACGATAAGCCACAGGTTCCAAGCCCTTCTTGGTTCCCAAAGCAATGAAGAGTTAGTCTATTCTGAGTCTGTTTAAGAGAAGTAACTACATTTCAAGTTAAGCGGTATAACTACTACTGTATTTCCTCCGTTACTTCCAATAATAGTTACGTAGATTTGTAGACTGTGAATCTGACAATGACCAAAACTCAAACATTCCTTCAGTACTTGTCAGACATTCCACGTGAACTGGTTGTTCATTCACGACATCAACATTGATGGAATAATAGAGTCATTATCCGATTAACGACTTTGTTCTATTGCACATCAACATTAATGCATAATTCAAGTGTATTTTGTACAGAATAAGTATTTTTATATCAGTTAGAAATTGAAAAAAAATTTCAATCAAGCTAGAATTTGTTATAAAAACATGTCTTTCCAAGGAAAATATGTGCTAGGAATAGATTTAGGAACGACCTCCGTTAAAATCGTTATTTTATCAGTAGATAGTAAACAAATCGTCGCTAAACAATCAAAGGAAACACAAGCTAATGTGCCAAGTGATTTAGGAATTGAAGGAAATAAACAAGATGTGCCAAAAATTTTATCTGCTGTTCATAATTGCGTTTCTAGACTTCCCAAGGATCTATTGAAGCAGGTGACTACAATACAATTAATTTAAATTTATAAATAACAATTTCATGAATAGAGATAAATATAATGATTATTGCAATATCTATTTAAATTTGTTCGCTTACAGGTCAAAAGTATTGGAATATGTGGACAAATGCATGGAGTAGCTTTATGGAAAACTTTTAATAGATTAGAACGTGAAAGCAGTCCTTTTAAGTTGGATATAGATAAGGATAATGTATCGCATCTCTATACTTGGCAAGATGGTAGATGTGATAAGGATTTTTTAAATACTTTGCCAAAATCTAAAAGCCATTTACCAGTTCATACGGGTTATGGGTGTGCCACTTTATTCTGGTTTGCACGAAACAAGTATGTAGTTTTTATTTCTTTCAAGATGAAAGTGATATTGAGTTCAGACATTATGAAAGAATTTTATACCAAAAATAATTTTTTGTATTCATAAAAGTATTTCCTTTCATTTTTTTGTTCTGCTCCAATTTTATATTCTGTCAATCTACATCAAATAACTGTCTATTAAAAATTATTTTAGGCCTGAAAAACTTGAAAAATATAATAAATGTGGAACTGTACAAGATCTCGTAGTGAGTTTGCTTACAGGAAGTAATGAAGTAGCTATAAGTACTCAGAATGCCGCTAGCTGGGGATATTTTATGACGGAAGAAGGTCAGTGGGAGACTGAAGAGATGATGAAAGCTGGATTTCCAGTTCAATTATTGCCAAAAATAATTTTAAAACCCGGAGAAGTCGCTGGAAAACTTGCTCAAACATGGTTTGGAGTACCAGCAGGTGTGCCTATCGGCGTAGCTCTTGGAGATCTTCAATGCTCTGTTTTGCCTTTGTTGAAAGAACCTGATGAAGCGGTTCTTAATATTTCAACATCAGCTCAACTTACTTATGTTCATTCGACATTCAATCCACAATCTTTTACAAAACTGGGAAATATAGAGCATTTTCCCTATTTTGATGGAAAATATCTTTCTGTTGCTGCTTCATTAAACGGGGGAAATACTCTGGCAACATTTGTAAAAACTTTACAACAATGGACAATGGATTTAGGTTTTTCAGTTCCACAATGTAAAGATTGTTTTGATTTATTTATTTGTCTTATTCATAAAATTATCGGATAAGATTGTAATAAAAATTGATTTAAAAAATTAGGACGAATGAACCTACTATATTTTAATTTTCAATTCTTTTCAGCCAAAGTGTGGGAGAAATTGATTAGTCTAGGTCAAGAAGACTCAGCAGTTAGTACAATGGAAATAGAACCTCTTCTCCTGGGTGAAAGATATGCCCCAGATAAGACCGCCAGTATTACGGGAGTGACATTAGATACGTTGCAACTCGGAAGTGTCTTTCGAGCTCTTTGTTCTGGAGTAATACGAAATTTGCACAAGTAAGTCCAATTTATAATTAATCAGTAGTATTATAAATAAGACGGTATGATGAACATTATATTTTTATTTCAATTTTTGAAGTTACTATCTAATTATATTGGCCAATGTCAACATACATATGACATTCTATGATTTCATACTTACATCATTTCGTGTAATATATTATTGATTAATTATTTTAGTTTCAATCTCTTTTAAATGTTTCCACAAACATGTTGAAATAGTATAAAATTTGTTTATTATGGAAAAAGTTAAAAGTTTCATAAATTAATTGAATATATTTTTTTTACTCCTTAGCATGATGTCACTGGATTTACTAAAAGAAAAAGGAATTAAACGCATTGTTGGAAATGGATCAGGGCTTGTACGCAATTCTGTGCTCCAAAAAGAAGTTATTCGTTGGTATAAATTGCCATTAGAATTAGGTAACTCTGGAGACGCAGCTTTAGGTGCAGCTTTGGCAGCTATCGCCGCTGAATAAAATAGGATAATATAACACATTATAACATTGATACTATGAATTGGCCAAGCATGATAAGTACTGATTAGTTTACTAGTTTCAGGGATAAATTTATATCTATATAAAAATTACTCAAAGTTAAGAAAAAAATACAAATTTTTAATATTGAAATTTATTCAAAAAAGTATCAAAATTTGTAGAATATTTTTACCCTTTAAGGTAATTAAACTAAGTAAAAATTAGAAAGTTTGAAGCTTGCCAAAAAATTTGTATAAACTTAGTTAACTTAATCAAGACTGTATAAGAATCAATTTGTACATTTTCAGTATTCAAATTGTGTGTTATAAATAAACACTATAATAACTATAGTGCAAAAGTTAAAAAGAATGCAAATTTAATTATCAAATATAAAAATTAATGATCACGATTCCATCTCCATACTGAAGCATCATCGCAAACACAAAGTAACACCGATCCATCACGACTTAAACTTGTTTGTCTAATAGGTGCAGAGCATCGTGGGTGTTGAAGAGAATAACATCTAGCTTGTCCGGGTTCATCAACTTCAAGATCCCACACATAAGTCCGTCCAACTTGATTGCCTAATGCAAGTGTACGTTGCCAGAAGTCCATCGAAAATCTAATAAACCAAATGTCACACTCTTTAAACTCAAATCGATGAATAACGGTTGCACTAGTTTCATTATTGCGCAACTGAGAATCTTCCAAGCGACCTGGTTTCCAACATACAATGCTATTTTCGCAAGATTTACTCAGAATAAAATCACCATACCATTTGACACAATCCACGTAATTTCTATGAACGTCACGAGTAGTAAAGTCAGGAAAATGTTGGAGAATTGTATCAAAAGGACGACCATTTCTTGATGGATTACAAAAATAAGACTGTTTTATTGCCTCTTTCATATCAGGTTTTTCCAGTGACCAAAGTTTTAATGCATGATCCATGCCACAGGAAATAATTCTTTGTCCTTTCATGTCAAAATCAGCACTGAGAACTTCATCTCTGTGTCCTTCAACTCCGCCAAAAATTGCCACACATACATCGGATTTGATATTCCATAATCTGAGGGCATGGTCTTTAGATGCTGACAACAAGATATTTGGATCTTTTGGGTGAATTTTAAGTTCATTGATTGCATGACCATGCCCAATATAATGTTTAATACAAGTCATTGTAACAGGACTGATTACTCTAATAACTCCACGGGATCCTGCTACTGCTAGTAAAGGTTTTCCAGAGTCGTCATAAGTCCAAGCACATGTATAGAAATTTTCTTCGGAATCTGGATCAGCATAGCACTGAAGAAAACGCATAACATGACCTTCACGACACTCATAAATGCTGACACGATTGCTACCAACTGTAGCAAAAATCATTGGTTCACCTTCTTTGAGATGATGATTGAATTGAACTCCAAATAAAGGTTGACCATGATCTTCTCTGATACTATAAGCATATTTATAAAGAGGTCTATCAGCAGCAGGCTTACTTTTCGCTGTTTTACTTCTTCGACGACCTTTTCTTCTCAGCCGAGCACTCCGCGTCGGAGTATCACTCCTATGAGTTCCTGCAGTTGAATTGCTGCCAATACTGCACTCAGTTTCATCACTATCATTTTCACTTTCTTCTTGGCTAGAAGCATAAGCTTGAGATTTTGATAATTTCTTCATGTTTGATAAAATATTAACTTTCAATCGAAATTAATTTCGTAATCGATCATAGGAAGACCAGTTTTTAAACCCAGAACGCCTTCTGCGAGGTTCAGAAGTCGATTTCCTAATAGACGACAATTATCGGGATCCTAAAATAATGATTTACATTTATGAATAAAACCTTAATTTATTATAATGTGTATAATTATTATATATATTAATAAAAACTTACAAAAATATCGGCTGATAAAAAACGTCGAAGTAAAAATTTTTCTGCTAACTGTTTAGCATTAAAATGTGTTACATTTGGTTTTGTTGTTGCTTCATTGCAGTAAACTAACCAAACACAACCAGTAACAATAAACTGTTCATCAATAAGACTTATATTAGTTTCAACCTATAAACAAAATTAAAACATATGATAAACAACTCGTCTTATTAATCTATATATGTAATTAAACTACTTATATATTAAGCTCTAATTTTCGAAAGTTTTTATTATCTTTTCAGTTCTTATATCTAACCTTCTATACAATACTTTTTAGGTTATGTTGTTGATATAGCAAAAAAAAAAAAAATAATAATTGTAAAAATAACGAAAATAATCAAATTTACTTCTGTAACTGATTGTCTGACTTGTCCATCTATTGCAAAAATGATAATATCAACACTTAAATTGGGTTTTTGTCTTAAGACTTCAGTGATATTTTCGCACTGATGCACTGCAATACGGCATCTCCGTTCCCGCGCCGCTTGATGCAGTGAAGTTGAAACTTTTTCACACAATTCACTTGACGAAATAACCTAAAAGTAGGTATAAATCAATTAAGTTTATTAATGTAATAAACTATAATTAGTTTATTTAAAATTTAATATAGTCTTATTACTAAGAATGATAGCAACGGATCATTCACACGGATACGACTGCAACTTTTTAACGCCACAGCCATCTTTAATTTGCACTGTCCTATGCAAACACAGCTGCCGTGAGTCAACCACGAGTTTCGTTAATTACTGTCATAAAATAAGTCGCACGACGTAGTACTTAAGTCTTTAATATTATTTAATTTAAATCAATTTTCTTTTATAATTCGACATAATATATACATATTTTAAAATAGTGAAAATAGAAATAAATGCTGAAACTGATGTAATAATTTTGTTTATGAGACAATTTTGTTCGGGGAATTTTAAAAAATAAATTAATTATCCACTCAGCTGATAATTGAAGTTTATTATTAATTTTTTTGTAGATTAATGATTTGGATTAAATTAAAAATTTTTAAAAAACGTTTGGATTATCCATATTTTGCCAGAAAAATAAAAATTATCGTCAATGGACACTGATGAAAAACCTGCAGAAGATGAAGATAATTCTGCAAAGGTGGTAAAAAATTGCATTTATTATATTTTAGTATTATTTAAAGACAATAATAACTAATCATTATTTTATTTTTATTTTTAGACATCGTTGTATTCGAACAAAGAGTATGGAGAGTTATCTAACAATGAACTAGAAGTAACAAAACAAAATAGTCAGTTTTCAACATTGAATGATAATGATATTATCGATGATCAAGTACATGAATTAAAAGAGGTAAAATAATATTTCAGAAAGTTAGTTATTCTTAAAATTTAATGTATTACATTTTTTTAGATTGTTAACATTCGTTCAGAAGCCAGTATTCATCAAGAACTTTCCCTCCAAGTTAAAACACTATCAGCAAAAAAGAATACAAATTCAAAAGCATGTAAAGGAACTCTCGAAGAGCCAACGTTAACAGAAACACAAGAAATAGTACTCAATAATCACCAAGAAAATCCAAAAATATTAGAGATAGAAAAACAAGTACAAACAGGTGAAATCACTCCATTTGAAGCAGATTTAAAGAAAAAATCGGCTGGAACATCTGCAAATGTATTTAATGCAACGACAGGTTTATTAGATTTAGAAAAATATCTTCGAAGGCAAGCTGAGGTAGCAGCAAAAAAGAAAAAACAAAAGCCAGTCGTAGAACAAAAACTTTCAAAAGAAAAAAAAAGTCAAAATTCAATAAAAAAATGTACAAAGAGTCATAAGAGAGAAAGAAAAAAAAGTACTGATTCTTTTTCTGAAAAAAAATCTTCAGTTGATCTTCCTACTTCATCATCAGTTGTTGTGAATCCATCAAAACTTCCAAAGAATACTACAGAAGATGGAAGTGATACTGGAAGTGAATATATTCCAAGTGATGAAGAATTGTCAGATGAAGATAATAAAAAACGACCTACAAAACGAAAAAAGTCACTGTCAGAATCAGTTCATAAAAAGCGCATTTTAGATGATGGAGATGAATCTTTGTACAGAAAAAGAATAGAACACAGAAAGTTTAAGTCAAGTAGTCTTCGAACAGTTGATAATTTATTCAAAGTTCCAAAATCTCTTTGGAAAAAACTTTATGAGTATCAAAAAGTGTCGGTCCGTTGGCTTTGGGAGTTACATGGACGCAATCTAGGTGGATTATTAGGCGATGAAATGGGTTTAGGAAAGACCGTCCAAGTTATTGCATTTTTTGCTGGTTTAGACTGCAGTGAGCTTTTATCTGACGGTGGGAGATTTCGAGGTCTTGGGCCTACATTGATTGTATGTCCAGCAACATTATTAGAACAATGGGTTCAACACTTCCATGATTGGTGGCCTTCATTACGGGTAGTTACTTTACATCAATCAGGAACCCACCGAGGAGAACCTGAAGAATTGTTGGAAAGTTTAAAAACTGGTGGTATTTTATTAACTTCATACTCCGGAGTATTGAGACATGTAGATATTTTAGTACCTTTTCAATGGCATTATGTAGTTCTTGATGAAGGACATAAAATTAGAAATCCTCAGGCAAAAGTTACTAAAGTAGTAAAGAAATTTTCTACCCCTCATCGTCTTTTATTAACGGGAAGCCCTATGCAAAATTCTCTGAAAGAACTCTGGTCGCTATTCGATTTCATTTTACCAGGGAAACTCGGCACCCTTGATGCATTTATAGAACATTGTGCTACACCAATAACACGAGGAGGATATGCAAATGCTTCATCGTTGCAAGAAGCTACAGCTTTTCAAGTAGCAACAATGCTGAAAGACGCTATCAGTCCTTACATGTTGAGAAGAACTAAAAATGATGTTAAGCATCATATTAGCTTGCCAGAAAAAAATGAACAGGTTTTATTTTGTAGTTTAACTGAAGAGCAAACTAATTTATACAAAGAATTTTTGCGATCGGAACATGTTAGTACAATTTTACATGATAAAAGTTCGGTTCAAGGGGATGGTAAACATAGAGCAAGGCTTTTAGTGGCTTTAACAACACTGAGAAAAATTTGTAATCATCCAGATCTGTATATTTATGATACTTACACTGAAGATTCTGATCAAGAAATGAAATTAGATGAAGACATTGATCTAGAAAAATTTGGATACTGGAAAAAATCTGGAAAAATGACCGTAGTAAGGTCTTTATTAAAGATTTGGAAATCTCAAGGACACAGAGTTTTACTTTTTACTCAGGGGAGACAAATGCTACACATTTTAGAAGCTTTAATCCAACAAGAAAAATATTCATATTTAAGATTAGATGGCTCTACGCCGATGGTAGAACGTCAGAGAACAATAAGAAAATTTAATGAAGATACTTCGTACCTGGTTTTTATTTCTACTACGAGAGTTGGTGGGTTGGGGATTAATTTAACTGGTGCTGATCGTGTAGTTATATATGATCCAGATTGGAACCCTGCTACTGATACTCAAGCTAGAGAACGAGCTTGGAGAATCGGACAGAATAAAAAAGTCACCATTTATAGACTGATTACTGTAGGAACAATAGAGGAAAAAATTTATCATAGACAGATTTATAAATTATTATTATCTAATAAAATACTTGATGATCCTCGTCAGAGAAGGCTTTTTCAAACTTCTGATTTAACAGAATTATTCCATTTAAATGAACCAATTGATGGTGCTGCTTCAGAATCTGATAGACTTTTTGGAAGTTCGAATGTTAAACGGAATCATTTACAAAATGATGGGAAAAATTCTGATTCTCATGAAAAAAATCACGAAAAAAAACGAAGTCATAAGAATAAAAAAATATCTGCACTGTTTGAAGGTGAAGAAATATCTTGTTTGGCTGGTCGAAGACTTGCACATTCAGAGGAAGAAGATAAATCAGTTGTTGATGATGATAATTATGTTTTAAAGAAATTATTTTCAAAAACAAGTAAGTTTATATATTTATTGATAATTTATATTTTCAAGTAGAAAACTTTAATGTACGGAAAAAATTATTTTTAGCTGTTAGTTCAGCGTTGGAACATGAAACAATCTTATCTAGTGTGAAGTTAGATTCTGATACGGCAACTCCAATGCAAAAATTAGCCCGAGAAACTGCTCAAGAAAGTATGGAATTTGTTCGTCAATCAAGAAAATGGTGTTGGAGACCATCATGGGATTAAACTAAGTTTAATATCAACAAAACCTTCTTATAAAATGCATTTTTTGTTTCATTTTTTTTTTTTTTGAAAAATTTTTCAAGCTAGAAAAAGAAAAATTTTTATAACAGTTTTTGAAAAATTCTATATACACAAATACTTGTGTAAATTTGAAATTAATTGCTATAAATTTCGATTTGAATACTTTTCTAATGCAAGATTCATATCAAAATTGTAGCAATTTAATTTCGAATTTACAATTCGACTGCTTAGAACACTTTTGTAAGTAACTTTACTTAACATTTTGTATTAATAGCATTAAAAAATAAATGTAATAATTTTTGGTAACAAATCAAGACCTTTTTATATTAATTAATGTAACTTCAAAACAGATTAATGCCTTAAGAACTCATCAAGTCTTGGTCCCGATCTTCCTAAAGGATCTTCAGGAAACATAACGTAATCTCCTACAAATGTTGGAGGTAATAATCTGAATTCAATTGTTTCTCTCCATTCAGGTTTTTCTTTCCATAAATCTCTATATTGATCAGAAGAAACTACTATTCCTTTACACTTAGTGGCATAATCCAAAATAAACCTGTATTTTAATTAAAATATCAATAAAAAATTAAACGATGTAGATGTACAATAACACATATTTTTATCAAAATAAAGTAACTAATGAAAATGAATATTTTACTGCTGAAAATAAAATTTTGTAATTCTAAAATTTTACTCAACATATTTTTTATTTACCTGTCGTCATGAGATATAATCTTTTTACCAGCAATTCGTCTACTTGGAGTGAAAATAACATATCCTTTAAGATACCAATCTTCAAGAAACTGTCTCTCTCTACTTCGCTCAAATTGTGGTATGAAAATTTTAACATCATGTCCCCGACTTCGAAAATAATCCAAAACCAATTGTAATCCTTTCTTTGAAAATACTTTTTTACGTGTATATCTATAATTTAAATTAATTGTTACAATTTTTGATAAAAATTTTAATAATAAAGTAATTTAAAATTTAAAATCAAACCCATAAGTGACGTTGAGCCCATCAACAACTATTTCTCTTAATTTTCTAGATGAGAGTTCATTTTCGGACGTTGTTGGACTTGGTGAAGATATATTAACAGTATTATCATTATTATTATTATTATTACTACACTCTTTTTCATCTCTTTTTGAACCTGTGAATATGGTTTTATTTACTGGAAATAAACTGAGTTTGAAGAAATTCGATTTATCTCCAACAGTATCAAAAAAATATTTCTCTCCGTTATGATCACTAGCTTGTTCTAACTTAATTTCATCCTCATTAGGCATTGTACATGTTGAAGACCATATAACACAAACCTCATCTCCATCTTTTGAATCGTCGTCGTTAGCTAAAAAAATTTATTATAAACAAGATTCTCTTAACTCTTAAATTAACTATATATAAATAATTTTACCAGAGTTTGCAGTATCCTGGTTACTATTTGAGATCGATCTCCTTTTTTTTATGGATTTATTTCTATTTCTTTTCGATCTACGTGCATTCTTTGGTGACGGAGATGATAGAATAATGTCAGAATTTTCATGACTACGAGACAATTCCGTTCTTTCAGTACTACCGTAACATATTCCACCATTATTATTAATATTATCATGATGATTATCATCATCATCATCATCGTCATCGTCACTTAGAACAATAGTTTCACATAAATCAATTGTTTTCCGTCTCTTACTTGGAGGAAATTCTTTTGATTTATTGCTACGTTTACGCGAATTCGACATTGATAAATTATAGCATCTAAATAAAAAAAACACCAAAATTATTTCCAAATAAAACTAATAATGATAGTAACAGTAAAGTATTTACCCATTTTTGTCACCATTTTTAGCGATAGAGCCTGTATAAACGGTTCTCAAAGGAGTTCTTGATTGAGCATTTTTTTTATTACAAACTGTATCAATGATAATATTGTTACTATTTCTCTTATTAACTTTACGTAATGGATTTTTTCGTATAACTCTACTTCTTCTTTTACCAGATACTTTTACAGACATTTTTGGAGATTTCATGGTTATAATTTTTAGATATTTTTGTTTCCGTTTTAATGTTTTATAAAACATTCAATCGATAGAATATTTTTGAATTTTTCTCGAAATTATATTGATATTTAATTTGCACACAACTTAAATTTTGTCTGATCGATTGTTACATATCAATTCATTGAATAATAAGAAAATGAAATATTTCATCACTCCATTCGTTATCTTTAACCTTACCAAAGATGAATTTTAAACTCCAATTTGGTTTCTTGTTAAAAATAACCATTTAATTAATCAAACTGTTTATCACCTTTTCCAAAAAGAATTTTGTCACACGTTTCTTGTTTTACTCCGAATATTCGATTGTTAATATGTTTCGTTTTAACTATTGATGACATACGTACAAGTCAGTTGAACAAATCAACAATACGTCTTAACGTTTCGAAAGGAAATAATATACCTTTTTCAATTTTTTGTTGCCTCTATTTAAGGAAACACTTCCCTTGATATAGAAGAATTCGTTGATTGTAAAATTTCTCGGAATTTTTATACTAATTCCAAATAATTTAACAAAGCAAATGAAATAACATGGTTTTATATGTAGTTGAGTATCATCGAAATAATTATTACGAGATATTTTGACACATGAATATCAAAAAAAGTGGAGAAAGTCTGCTCAAGAGGTTTTCCCAACCAAATTTGGTCAATTACAAATTTAGAACATAGATGGCGATAAAGTCTTTTTCTAGACCGTAATCTCTTTATTCAAAATTTAAATCAGGAATGGAGAAAACAGACGTGGATAGGACTTCAATGCTGTGTTCTGTTTAAGGATCACCCTAACTGTGTTAAATTTCTACCTGACTACATAAGAATATATACTAAATTTTTTTACCAAATCAGTCTATTATATGTATAAACTTTTATTAACATCTTTCTGCTCTGATCAGAAAAGGTTGTGCAGTAGGAAATAATAAAACAGAATATTTTAAAATTGCATTTTATATTTATTGATTAAATAAAATTTTAATATTTCAATATCAAACATTTTCGATATTTATACAACAATAAAAATACTCGATTACTGTATTAGTTATAAATTATTATTTTATGTGAATATCAGTCTTCCTGATTCCGGACCCTTTGATGTGAGAACGAAAAATCGAAATTATGCAAGTAATTTATAGCAATATTCTACAATATAAAAAAAAATACCGATGGATTTATGTAGTCAATTTCCGAAATTCAACATTGATGCCGTGAACGGCTGCTGTAAAAGTTGAACGTGGATCTAATTCATTTTTGTCTTCCAGTTTCTGGTAAATTTCATATTGTGATAAAATTGTAGCAATTACGACTTTGGCATGTAGCTGTCCAACTTTCATTCCAACACACATTCTTGGTCCAGCTCCAAAAGGTATGTATGCATCAGGAATACTGCTTTCATCACTAAAACGTTCAGGGTTGAATACTTCAGGGTCTTGGAAATGCTTTGGATCTTCTTGGAGACCATAGAGCGAGATGTAAATAGCAGTGCCTTTTTCTATGACGATGTCAGTATTGGGAATCTACAAATCAATTATGTGTTAATTGGAAAAACTCATATACTTTCTTCATATTACAACAATTCAATTATAATGAAAAATTCTTACAGTATAATCATCTCGAGTTTTCCTGTCAATTGTAGAAACAGGTGGGTGAAGTCTGATACCTTCAGCAATACACTGATCCAAAAATTTCGTTTCATTAAATGCTTCATAGGTCCAACCATTTTTTTCAATTGTCTTTTTAATTTCATCTCTGACACGATCTTGATATTCTTTGTGTCTTGCTAGTTCCATGAGAGTGAATGCAGTTGTGGTTGAGCTTGATTCGAAACCAGAAAAGAATGTACCTGATTGGAAAAGCAAATTTTCACCTTCAAATTCTGAAAATTAAAATAATTGAATAATTAGAACATAATTCATGCTTTATATTTAAACATCTATAAATTCTCATTCTAATACTCACTGTAAAGAGGATTTTGTTCACCATTTTTCAATTGAATTATAGAATCAATATAATCGCCTCTCTTTTTGCCAGTTCTTTCACGTGATTCTACAGCATTCCAAAAAACTTCTTTAACAAATTTTGAGTTAAAAAGCATTGGAGAACCAATTACGTCAACAAGTTCAGGCATGAAAAATACTGTCACCAAAGCTATCATTCTTTTGAATCCATGGAAAAATTCCATAACTATAATTAAATTTTGAAAAGTATATTTATTAACATAATCATTTATAATTTAAGAAAAAAAAATTTGTAAAAATGCGAGAATATTAACTTACCAGCCTTATTAAATTCAGCGTTAGGATTATTGAAAGAATCCATTTTTGTACCAAGAGCAACACTAGCAATAAGATCAGAAGTGTATTTATAATTAAGTTCTTGAGCATCAAGTTTTTTCACCCCTTTTTCATCAGCTTTTTGTTGTTCAATATAATTCATCATTGGTTCTCCTGTTTCTCTCATTAATGGAAACATTTGCTTCAACTTTCCACGAGTTAAAGTTGGAGTAATTTTAGTTCTTAAATATTTCCAAGCTGGATTTTTGAGTCCAAATAAATTTCTCATACCAATGCTATCCTTTTGTTGAGAACCAGCGAAATGACGATCAGAAAAGTTTTCAAAATCTCTGATAAGGATCTGCTTGATAATCTCTGGATCTCGGAGAAGAAGACATGGCTTATGGAAGATATAAAAGCCAACATAAGGTGAGTCTGTTGTGGCTTGACGATAAAGTTCTCCTAGATGCCATCCTGGAGCAGTACGAAATAAAATAGCGTTTTTAAAATTACCAAAAAGCCAGTGTCTTGTAGGTAACTGTTCCACTCCACGACGTTTCCAATAGTTTAATTTATAACGTGAGTAAAAGTAGATAGTTGTAAAAATAAAGACAATCACTGCCGTAATAACTGCTAGTAGGCTTTCGCTGTAATTGAGAGCCATGATTAGAGAATAATGAAACTTTAGCTACCTGTTGCAACTTATATACTAGCCAAGAAAATTGTCATGGACGCCTTTATTTACTCATTTTCCTTCGGGGAAGTTTCCTTATATCTCCATTACCACTAGATTATTTCACTTTTTCGGTGTATTCTGAAGTCGATAAAATTATCATGAATTTTAAAGAAGGATATTCCTTTTTTTTATGTATTTAGTTAATTCCGCTTCTACGAATAGTACAAGTGATCGTGATGATGCTGTTTTACATGAATGATACATATATAAATTTACACATCAGTTTATTATTTTATCAATGAAATAGTTTAATACTAATTACTATCTGGTTGTACTAAACATTTCTAACGATTTGTTTCTTGAATAAAGCGAGAATATTTTATCAGATATAATCTTTCGTTTCTAAAATATTTTTAACGTGTACTGACTAATATTACATAATTTGGAATCATTTGTAGTACATTTATAAATAAATTAGATCATATTCACAGCTCTGCTCATGCAATAATAAAAATTTATTTCAATGACCTAATTATATATGATTGTTTAAGGAAACTAATGTAGCTCATTTCCGATTCTATTTCATACTTTCAGTATTAAATGAATATAAGTTATTTTATCTCTAATTATTTATTTACATAGAAATAAACAATTATAAATTATTATTATATTATTATATTTTTTAAACTTATGTTTTAATACTTGTTGTATTTTCTTTAATTGAATGAACTTTAGTTTATTTATTAAATTGAATTTTCTTATAAACACATTAGAAAATTTAAAAATATCTAAATTATTTGTGAAATAAAATTGTATTTTATTTTATTTTTAAATTTAAAATATACAAAGAATACTGAGGCTGAATAGTAATATTATAAATTCTAATAATTAAAAATTTATTGCATTTTTTAAGTACTATTTATTATTCAATTCTAACAAAACAGATTTTTCTGCATATGAAATAATAATTCTAATTTATAATGACTGGTAAAATTATATCATTGCGATAACTATAGAAGTAAACGAGTTTTATCTTACATCTTATATCACTTTTAATGCACATAGTGATCATATCGATAAATTTGGTTTTTATTTGAAAACCTCAATACGCATATCTTAATCACGGATATAATTACATGCCATTCAACAGCAAAAAAGATTATTGCATAAAATTGAATAAAATTGTTTATTTTGTAATTTTAATTAATCATTGCGGTAAGGTCTATGACGTAGCTTACTCTTCATTAATGATTTGCAGGAATTATACCAAGATAAAAATATTTCCTTCTCATATAAACAGCTTGAATTTTATGAATGGGAATTATCGCTATTTCATACGATTCCAATGAATTGCAATTATAGGTTCATTGGTTTTCCTATTTCTACGTTCAATTACTTATAGGGAAAATTCATTGTCTCATTTAGAAGTTGATGTAATTTTTTTCTAATTTATTTTCTTCATCTGCAAATTATATTTTTTTTATTAAATAACGAAGTTAAAAAAACGTCTAAGGAAAATACATATTTAATCATAACAGTTAATCAATTCATTTATTAAAAAAAAAGGTATCATTGAATTGAAGGATTTATTTGTCTATTATACAAGGATATAATACATAGATATCGTTTACAATATTAAACATGTTGACAGTGACATGACTGTACCGAAATAAATCTCGAGCCATAGTCTATGGTACTTTAGTCTATCGATATACAGAACTTTATCATTTTTTCCGCTTCTCTTCTCTTAGTTTGTTATTTAACTTAAATCGTAGTAACTTATTAATCCCGTATACTTTTGTACGTGTTGCTCTCTCGCTTGATTTTTAATGAAATAGTAATCATTCGAAAGCAAACGTACGTCGATTAATACATTTTAACACATACAAAAATTATTTCAAGCGTAATCTTGTTATAAAGCCTAATAAAATTATTCTATAGCCTCGAATAATACGAGATCACAACTCATTCTTTTCAAATAAAACTTCCATTCGTGTTAAAGCGTTTTTTAGGAAAAAAAGGTGTAAAAATTTTTGTAGAACTGTCTCTCTTAAATGATGACATAATACATACAAGTCTACACTCTTAAAGTATTATTATATGTCAAATGTTTGTAAACTAATGATTGTTTTTTGTAATTTGTTGGTATTAAAAAATACAGAAATTGAAATTAAATAAAAAAATTAATAATCACATTCTTTCGTTACAATGTTTTTATGCGCATTAAATCTACGATATTGCATTTTTTCACGTTAAGTTGAGATAAATAAACGTGATTGTGGAATGTTAAAATTTTTCATCAACCAATCAGACAATTCTGATTTCTTTATAATAATTATTATATTGACAGTTTAAGAATCTCAGGTAAATAAAACATCACAAATTATTTTTGCATCGTATCTTGCGGTTGGTTAGGTGGTTGCTGTTGCATAGATTGTTGATGCATTTGATGAGCGACAGTTTGAAGTCTCACTTGACTTGGTCCAGGGCTTGCTCTTGCTGTGGTGACGATTGGTTTACCCTGGGGTGGTGTTGCTTGTCTCAATTGCGCACTACTAGCAGTTACTACTTGAATAGTTTGTTTTAAACCTGCTGATGCTACTGGTACAGGTATCATTCGTGTTTGTAGCGGTGATTTTGCTAGAACTACTTGACCAGATGGTGTTACACCAGCTCCTGAAGATACCTGCTCAATTAAAAAAAATAGATTTTTAATAATTGAAAATATTTACTCATTTAATTATCCTTTTTATATTTAGTAAAAAGAAGAATTCTATAACTAACTGATCTTTATTTTATGCTATTATATATTGATATATCATTTATGATTAATAAACTTTTAGCAATAATAATTTTTTCGATCAAATAATTAAAAATAGTCCTAAAAGTATAATCTTTTTTTATATTATCTCTTTATTTTAATGAATTAATACTTACATGAGTAAATTGTTGCATTGTTGATGGCTGAACATGTTTCATAACTTGTTGAATTTGTTGAACCGTCATTGTAGTAGGAAGAGACTTTTGTTGAACAATCAACTGCGTCTGTACTCCTCCTTTACCCGCCATTTGAGCCAGCTGTGTCACCTTCTGGCCGGGTAATTTCCGTTGCGTCAGTATCTGAGGATGTAACGCAAGCTGTCTGATTTGTTGTGATGTAGCAGCTCGTACTCCAACCATTGCTCCAGTTTTTACAAGCGTAGCAACAGGAGTTCCACTAGCTGAAGTACCAGCTTGCTGAACTTGTAAACCAGCTTGAGCAAAAATTTGAGCTGGAGTTAATCCAGTCTGAGCTGGAACCTGAACTTGAGCCACAGTTTTTGCTTGTTGTTGAAGAGCTGCTTGTCTCTTAATCATTGCGGCCATCTCCGATTCAGATACAACTCGAGAAATTGATTTTCCCGCTACATTTCCCTGAGCAACAGCACTAGCAACAACTCCTTGCTTCATTAAAGTCGCTCTTTGCTGTCCTGAACCAGAAACAGCAACAGATACTTTTTGTCCGCTGGCAGCTTGCGCTTGAAGAGCTTTAATTTGTTGTTGACGTAATAAAGCTTGTTGTTGGCGATAATACTGAAGTTGAGCTGGTGTCAAAGTTTTTGTTCCAGATGCTGTAGCCATTGTTACATTAACAACACCTTTTTGAGTTGAAACTGTAGGACTTTGAACACCAGCGACAAGACCACTTGTAGCTATTCGTTGAGTAGCTTGGAGATTGCTAACACTGACAACCGTAGAATTAGGCCTGACGTCTTGCATTGCCAACGTAGCTTGACGGGCTTTTAAAGTAGTTGCCACAGCCGCTGCACTAGTAGCCATTGTATTTGTTGCTGTTGTTTTTACAGCAGAACTAGTTGCTGTAGTTACTAATCCAACTATTTGGCTTGATTGAGCCGTTGTTGTATTAATTACAGCTTGCTGAGTGATTTGTTGTTGTTGGGAAGACTGATTGATTTGAATTGGTTGAGCTTGAACTTGTTGAGATTGCGGTTGTTGGACTTGCTGTTGAGTTTGTTGCTGCTGTTGTTGCTGTTGTTGTAACTGAGCTACTTGCTGCTGAGCTTGTTGTTGCTGTTGTATAAGTCTTGCTGCTGCCGCTTGTTGCTCCTGTGTCAATACCTAATAAAAAAGATTAATTTTTATATGAATTAGTTTTGATTTTTGTTTTTACCAAATAACATAAATTTCCAATTAAACTTACAGTATTGGCCACATTTTTTTGTTTCTCTTTTGCAATTCTTTCTGCTCGACGCGTCGCCACATCAATCGGTGATAAAGGACTATCATACTGGATTCCACATTCTGCTAGTACTGCGGCGTGTTTCGGATTTTTCATCAATGGATTGACTAATAACGGTTTTACAGTTGGTGTACGCTTATTTGAAACCGATTTTATGGTGTCGAACCGTTGACAGCACATTATTGTAAAAGAGTTGTTTTTATCCTGGTTGTAAAGTTGACATGTACGCATCGGTCGATTCGATTTACTGTGTTGCTATTTTTATTTAAAAGAATAATAATAAAATAAAATAACCAAATAATAATAAATTATTAAAACATATAAATTGCAATTTATATAATTTAAAAAAAACGTATAACAGAATAAAATCATAGAAAGAAAGAATGATTTAAAAAAAATAAAAATTTATTTAAAAAAGTTCTTACCTCAGCAACTTGCGGCAATTTATAAACTCCCTTCTGTTTTTTTTGCTTCTTTGGAGTAGAATCATATAAAAGTTTACCCTCTTCTCTTGGAATAATTACAGTTTCATAACGAGCTCGACATTGCTTCGGTGATCTGTAGATTCTGGATGTATTGTTAACAATGTCAGCAACTAAATCCCAATTTGGCGTGTGGCCAGGAGATAAAATCATGAGATTCAATGGTAATCCTTGATAAACTTGAATTGCTTGTAACAAAGCCCAATCTTCATGAACCATCCAATCAAGAACATGATCCTGTTCAACAGAAACCTTTGTCATAGTTGGTTTGACTCCTGGCATTGGAACTGGTGGCCGTATAATTCCACGATGTTTATGTAACTTCATGTCACGACGCATTTTCAATAACGCTGGTGTTGGTCGGTCGAATAAAGATCGCGGTGCAAAAACAGACTCTTCTTTGTGACGAATCTTTGCGGGACGTCGACCATCTCGGTCAGTTGAGGGAGTGTCAGTTCGATTTCGCTTCAATTCTTTCTTCACATAAGGAGGAGGCAATTGGTTTTCAGTCATCAAAGTATTTTCATATAGAAAACCGAGAGAATAATCAACATAAACATCATTATCTGATGTTGGAGGAGTTGGAGGACACCACATCTGTAAATTAAATTATTATTAATTTATTTATTTATTAATATACTTATTTAATTAGAGGGTTTTTATAAATAAATAATACTGACCGGCATTTCTTCCATTGTATTTTCTGACAACCACACCTAGAATTGAGTGAAACAAAAAGAATTGGTGTAAGAATATTTGAACAAAAAAAATTTTCTGACAATCCAAATGCCGTTACGAAGTGGTTGATCGATATTGATTGCAGCGAAGTCACCAGAACTTGAAGAAAACTCACCTTAATACAGTCTCCAGTTATTAAACTAATAATTTTCAAAAAAAAAAAAAATTCCCATTGTTTTTTTTTTTTTTTTTAGACAATTGGTTAGGAATGATTATTCAGTCAAAGTTTCAAATCGTTCTGGTACTCGCTACATTCAGGTAATCGAAGAAAAATTCTTCACGCTCATTAATGTGCCTGCTTATTATCCTGGCAGTCTCCAAGTTTGGAATGGCAAAGGCAGTGTTTTGGTGCCATTTTAATTGACAGGGAAAATTTTTTTATTACGATAAATAAATTGAATTTTGCTTGATTATTATTATTTAAAAACAAAAAATCAAAGTGATTTTTCGGTTGATAATAATTGTGCGGTCTAGACGGCCTTGCCACACCAAACTGACATGAGATATCATCGTGTCAATGACCTCCAAACATAAACAAGCACACTGAGCCATAAATCTTTCGAATTTTTTTCAAAATAATTTTTTGACTTTTTGACACCAAAACGGAACTGAACCTTTGATTGAACGTACTTGGAAACACACCAAGAAATAAGAAAACACATTTTTTGTAGCAAGGAATATTTCGTTTATTTCCTTCGTCGACACATTCGATCATACAAAATACAGGCACACAGCATAATTCATTGTAATACATTATAACATTCAATATGCATTAATCTCTCATCATACTATCCTTAAATTATTTTAATTTATATACTAAGACAAAAAAAAAGTACGTCACTTTAATAATTCGTTTCTATATGAAATGTAAGTTGAGTCGTGAAAGAACGAAGAAATAATTAAATATTTAAGCTAATGTATTGCATGTTATAAAAAATGAAAATTTAAAATTTAACATCCTCCTTACAATCACTATTTTTCATTTAATGAATTAAAAAAAAAAAGAAAAAAAAATCAAATGTGGTCATACCTCTTTTAAAAAAACCTAATGTTAATATAATATAGATACGACTGCTTACGTATTCTTAGTTATTTCCGTTCAAAAATTTAATCTAATATAATACAGTCATGAGTCTCGCTTATATCACGAAATATAAATTATATTTATGCATATCTGCTTGATATTTTTCACCTTGTTTTCGTCACATTATTTGCTCCATTTGTTAACTTTTAATTATTTTTATACAACATTGCGTCGAAGCAAAAAAAGACGCTATTATTCTAAGTCTAAAAACAAAGCCAGTACAATGCTGTACTGAGTACGGAATTGATTTATCATTACTTTTAAAGACTATTTACAAGATTCACATTATAGATTAGATTGATATAATTTTGAATAATATAATTAAAGGATTAAAATTATAAAAGAAAACGAAATATGAAAATAATTGTATTTTTAATAAGATAACAATAACGTTATTAAATTTAATTAATTTAAAATTTAAAAATGAAAACTCTTAACTCAAGATACTTGTCGATTGTTATATTTTTCCGAGGAATTAAACTTTGACTTTTTAGGCCCTAATTGTATATCATCATCTTCATCTACAGAGTGTTCTAACTGTACTTCACTGGTTTTATGTCTTAAATGAGACTTTAATAATCTTTGTGAACGTTTAGAGCCTTTTCTTAATTTCTTTTGTGATGAATCAACATCATTCTCTGACTCACTATCTAAATCAACTGTTATAATCGAATCAGTAGGGGATGAAATTCTACCCGAAGTTGTGGACTTTGAATTACTTCGTGATCTTGTTTTTCCTTGAGACTCTTCATAAGTTTGTTCGAAAGTTCCATCTTTTTTTGGAAGTTCATCAATTTTCTTTGTATTAATAGTTGTACTTGCCGATTTATTATGATTAATTCGCGAATGAGTATCTAGAGTAAGAATAGCAACAACTTTAGCAGTTCTTTGAGGCTTTTCACTACTTATTTCTACATTTGATGGTGATACTGTTTCTTTATCATTTCTATGTGAATAATTTTCCGATCCAACAGCATTCCCATTGGAATCAGTATCAGAAATATCTCTTTTCGTTGAATTTTCAATTGGAACTGGTGAAGAAGATCTACTTCGACTGTTAACATCATTTTCTAGAGTTATTGATGATCTACTTTTATGCTTTTGAATACTTGAATTTAAATTAGATTCTATTCCAGATCTAGTAACTCGTAATTTCTTAGGCATTGGAGTGTCTGGTCGTCTTTTTTGACTACTAGGAAAAGTATTTACAATATTATCAGTAGATTTTTTAATATCTGGTGATTTGGGAGAAGAACAGGATTTAATTTTACGATTTATCTGAGTTGGTAAAAGAAATCCATTATCTAAAGTACCTTTTGACCGAGTCGAAGGTCTTTCAGTTGATGATGATGATGATGATTTTGAAAGAATAATTGTAGGTTCATAATTTATTCCAGCTGATGATCTTGTCACTCGTGATGACGATGCTTCATTTAATTGATTAATTTTTATTGTAGATTTTGTTACATTCACACTTCCGACAGCCGATGGACTTGTAGAACGTATTGTTTTTTTTACTTTTGATGTCTCTTCAGTGTTTTTTGTACTTTGCATTTCTGTTTCACTTTCTTGAGACTCACAATTATCTTCAGATTGAAATCCACTTGTTTTTCTTAGTCTTTTACCGTCTACACTCATTCTACGAGCTTGCTTTCTTGATTCAATGTCTGTACACACTGGAATTAATTCCATGAATGGTGAATTCGCTTTAGCCAAGCGAGTTAAAATTCTCGGAGATGAAACATCAGTTGAAGACAACTTTTTAAGATCTAAATGTAATTTTATAGGTTGATTTGTAACAGAACTTGATGAATTTTCATTCTCTTCATGATCTTTTATTGAAGAATATTTACTTTGTTTAACATCTGAATTTTCTTTTGAATTTAAATCTTGATTGTTTATCATCTCATCGCCTACTCGAGATTTTTCTAGTAAAACAATGCACTTGCATTCTTCTTTCATTAATTCTCTTTCTTCTTTTTTTACTCCTTGATCAACTTTTTCTTCATCATTTTTTATTACTTCTTCTTGAGTCTTTTCTTTTTCTTCACTTGAATTAGCCGTGTTGGTTTCTTCTTCCTCTTGAGATTTATAAACTAGTTTGGAAGTACGATTTCGAGTTGATATTGTTATTTTCGGGTATGATCGAGTTCTTGTTGTCCTTAAAATAATTGGTTCAACTTTACGTTCTACATTGGTCTCCGCTGAATCATCGGCAGAATTATTTCCGGATTTCTCTCTACCCTCAGACTTACTTCCCACAATACAATATTCAACATCAAATACAGATTCATTAACATTCGTGGGTGATATTGAAATTAATTTATTATTTGGGGACCCAACGTTAACATCAAGATTCTCTGTATCTTCGCTATGATTATTCGTTGATTTATTATATTTGTGCATAGAACGGGTGATATGAATTGGAGCCTCATTTTCATACTTTTCTTGTTCATCCAAAGACATTATTTTCTTTGTATGATGTCCACGACGACCTCTAGTACGTTTAGGAATCGATTCTATTTGATTTTCATTCTTATTTTCAGATTTTTCTATTCTAAGAGCTTTCGAAGCATCAAACGTAGGAGAATCACAAGGATGTAATTTAATTTGTGGTGAATAAGTGACGTATCTTTCTGGCTCGTCACTTTCATCACTCAAAGAAACTGCGTCAACAGAATTAATTTCTGACATATTTTCAGCTAAATTATCGGAATTTGTTACTTCAGTATTACCATCATCTTCAGCCATTTTATTAGCCTCTTCATTATCAGATGGAGAATTATCGTCATCAATTAATTTTTCTTGACACTTTTCTTCATCATGCATTTCTGATTTCTTTTTTTCTGTTTTAAAATGATTCGATTCTACTAACTGACTTTCCCGTTTTCGTTTTCTCCAATGTAAATGTTTAAAATTACGTTTTACAACAGGAAGTATTGGACTAACATCAAGAGTCCAAAGATTTATTTTCACATCCCCTCTAGACCTCGTTCTTGGACTGTTTAAATCAAGATGATTTTTCCTAAGTTTAGTTTTCGGTACACGAACTTGTCGACCCGGCCGACCTGGACGACGTTTAACGAATTTTCTTTGTCTTATTGATGATTCATTGTGACTATCAGCTACCTCTTCTTCTTCATCTTCCCCTTGACTTTGACTTTCTGTATGACTCGATTGTTCATCATTACTAACATCTAAATCTTCTTGTGATTCTGATTCCGACTCAGTCGAAGTTTCAGTTTCACTATCAGAAGATTCCCTAGCACTTCTACTACTGCGTCTACGCGAACTCCGTCTACTTGGAGCAACCTGTCTTTTCTTATTACCTACTCGTTTAGAATTACTAGTATTGTTAACCTGATTCTGAGCGTCCTCACGGCTAAACGTCAACGGCTTCTCATCATCATCGGCCATCCGCATTCGTCGCTCTTCTTCCTCTCGTAATGCACGAAGTCGATCCAACTCCCATTCTTTTTTCTGCTGTTCTAATTCACGCTCTGCTGCAGCCAATTGAGCAGCAGAAAATGCTCCTTCAGATTCTTCGACGAACTTCATTGCATACCGTTCTACAGGAGTTAACTAAACCAATGCAAAAAAGTAATGATTAACAAAATGAAAATAAATTCCAACAATTAAAAATTTTGAAATTTGTAATATATATTTTTTTCTATTTTTACTGTTTTATATTTTACTAAAAGTCAAAAAGGAATAATAGAAGGTGATAAAAAATTGATATTTTACCTGTGAAACTAAATTTTGAACTTCCTGCTCAGCTTTGCTAATCTGTGAATCTTCACGATCAGCATCATCCAAGGGAATATTTTCATCAAACTCAGCAAGATCAGCAACAGCTTCTGCTTTAGCAGTTTTTGCAGCCTGAACATCAAGATCTTCTTCAGCTGCAGCTAATGCACTTTCCAGAGCACCTATTGCAGCCTTGTCTTCAGATATTGGCACTGGTAAATTGGATAATTCTTTTTGTAATGATTTTTCGCGCTCTTTGTTTTGTTCTATAACTTCAGCCATTCGTGCTGATGCATCATTCTCAGTCTGATCAATATTAAACAGATCTTGAATTGTTGAACTCTTGAAATATGCAGTCGTGAAATTTCCACCTTCAATTGCAAGATCGCCCAGCAATCGCTTTTGATTAGCTTTTTTAAGAATATTTTCTTCGACAGTCTTTTCACTAACGAGTCGGTAAATATGAACGTCTCGTGTCTGTCCTATCCTGTGGCAACGATCTTGCGCTTGAGCGTCCATTGTTGGATTCCAATCACTGTCATAAAAGATGACAGTATCAGCACCAGTAAGATTAACACCTACACCACCAGATCTCGTAGACAAAATAAAACAGAAAATTCTTTTATCATTGTTGAACCTTTCCATAAGAATTTGTCGTTGATCAACTCGCGTTGTACCATCTAATCTTAAATAAATATGTCCATGGTAATTTAGGAATGCTTCGAGAACATCTAACATTCTCGTCATTTGGGTGAAAATAAGTACACGATGATTTCCACTCTTCAATTTTCTTAATAACCGATCAAGGGATTGAAGTTTTCCACAATCATATTGAATAAGACGTGGATCAGGAAACTGTGTCAACATTGCACTGCTAACAGGATGGAAGATTGCATACTTTGGTGCTAGTTTACATTGAAGAACCATTTGAAGTCTCTGATGGCTCCATAATTTATGAGGAGGTGGATGAGATACATGGAAACGTGGGACTGGCGCTCGAACTGGCGGTACGAAAACAACAAAACGATCAAATATTTCTTTAAGTTCCTCAACAATCTGTTCCGTAGACTTAATTGCTTGGGCAAGAGCTTCTGTTCGAGAAAAATATTGTTTACGAGTTCGTGCAGTTTGCTTCGAATTTGAACAATGAAGCCAACCGCCATGCCACTGACATCCTGAAGCTGGCTTTTCAATCCTTAATGCGGTAAAAAGATCCTCTCCATAAAGCGGACAAGCAGCGCATCTTCTTTCATTAATATTTACTAATGTTTGCAGCTTTGCTTGTCTTCTTTGTCGACGATCCTCTTCTAATTGTGCTAAATAACTGTCTACCTTCGGACTTTCTTTCCGCGTACGTTTTACAATTTCTGATTTTTGATGAGTACCACCTCTGGTAACTATACCACAACGCAATGGCTGTTGCGGTGAAATGATTCCAGGAGTTGTTACGGTGCTGACACTAAGTGGAGGCACTCTCATTACAGGTCTTCCACTAACAGTAGTAGCTGCTGTTGTCACTACATTTCCAACGACTTTATTTACTGGGGTGAATTTTGGAGAAAGTACTGTCAGTCTTTGACCACTCGGAGTCATCATAGGAAAAGAAACTATACAAATGGAGAAATATCATTTAGAATAATGTTTTTCAAATTTTGAAAAGATTTACATTTAACAGAAATATTCTAAGCTAGTCTTACCGGCATTGGTAGTCTGTTGATTAGACGTAAGGAGAATATGTCTACCAGTCGATGTCTGAACCAACTGAGCAAATCCGGGAACAGAAATTCTCTGAACCGAATCACCTTGCTTCACTGTGACTGTTTGTGTGGTTATTCGTTGAAGACCATCTCTGATACTGGCTGCATTACTAACGGTTATCTTTTGTGGAGTTACGGTAGTCGTTGTAGGTGTTATTGCAGTTGTTGTCTGAGAATTGTGCGTGATTGTGCCTACTGGAATGGCTGTAACAGTATAAATTAATGCAATTTATGAAAAAATATTATTAAATAAATAAATCTTTTTAATAAATAATTATTTTAATTAGCTTTTTATTCTGATAAATTATAGTTTTAGTTTCTTTATACATAAAAATATGAAATAGAACCAAAGGTATTGTTCACTCGATTCTGGAATGTACGTGATATACGATCATGTACAAGCTGGTTCGAGAAAAAATTGCTCTAGCACCACTGCAAAGGCAGTTGTATACGAAACACAACCACGGATCGATGATGCACAGGAAAAAAAATATATAAAACATACCTTTAACGTTTCCCTGGTGTTGTACAAGTTGAACTGAAAGTCCTTGAAGTTGTTGTCCTCCTGCTACCCTTAGTGTTACACCCGTTCCAGTAGCTTGATTATTTAATGGCTTTACAAAGGATGATGTACTACTTCTAGGTGGAGGCATCATTCCGGTAAGATTTTTAAGTTTTGATGATTGAGCTGGAGAAACAACTGGCGGTGCTTTAGCTTGGTTTGATAATCTGACATTAATTTTTATTTTTCCAGACGGACAACGAGGAGGTGAAGGTGGTCGACTATCAATTTCTTCAATTAATTTTCGTGGAGTTTTTAAACGTCGAACCCTATGAGCGGTAAATGCTGTCAAACTTCCTTCTAAATCTGCTAGATTCAGGTTTAAAAATGATAGATCAACGTGTTTGAAAGGATCGTAATCAAGAGCACTCCAGACTAATGACGCAGTAATAAACTCAATGCCTTCCATTTGAAATGGTGATACAGTAGGTCTGACTTCAAATAGATTTGGATGATTACAGACCTTTCTTAACTGCATCAATACATTGATGACGCTTAATAAATTACCACTAGCTAAAGTCTCTTTTGTTTTTGCTCGTGACATGAAATCATCATATAAAAATCTTTGTCGTTTTGACAATCGGCACATATGTACATGCTCATATTTCTTTGGTAATTGTTTTTCTACTTCTGTTTTTAACCTTCGTAGAAGAAATGGACGCAAAACCTATACAAAAAAATTTTAATTAATATTATTAAAAAATAAATTAATTTTAAACAAAATAAATAACACATTTTAATAAAAAAAAATATGTATCTCCAGACAGGATTCGCATAGGAAATAGAATATTTATTCACTACACGAGTTTTAATAGAGATTTTACTCTCTCGCTGTTTTAAAAAAAAACCGACAAGACTATCATAATCTTGTAAGCTGTCGGCAGCGAGAATAATCAGTGTTATTAATACTTTGGAAGTTATACAAAAACAAACCTTATGTAAACGGCGAATAATATTTTCGTTGTATTCGCTATTTCCTTCAATCATTCCAGTAACAGGATTACTAAACCATTCTTTGAACTCACGATGAGATTGAAAAACATTTGGCATTAAAAAATGCATCAATGACCAGAGTTCCATTAAGTTATTTTGAAGGGGAGTTCCAGTTAATAATAAACGCCTATAAGCCAAAAAAAAAACAATGAATGAATAATTTGAATAACAAATGAATTATAACTAATCGTTTAAAATATTACCGTTGCGTTTGAAAGTTTAACAGTAATTGCCACCGTTGAGATTTAAAATTTTTTATATTCTGCGCTTCATCAAGAATCAAATACTTCCACTTCTTCCGACGAAAACTCTGGTGATCTTGAATTACAAGTTTATATGACGTGATACAAATGTGAAATGCGTTAGGCTTCGTCCAACCGGTTCTCTTTTGTTTTCTTTCTTTCTGAGTTCCGTAATAAGTAAGAATCTTGAAACCTGGGCACCATTTTTTACATTCCATCTCCCAATTGAGCATTACAGATGTAGGAACGATGATTAAGTGAGGTCCCCAATTTCCTTTTTCACAAGCAAGATGAGCTAAGAGCGCAATTGTTTGTATTGTTTTACCGAGACCCATCTCATCAGCTAAAATCCCATTTAATTTTCTATCGTACATCGTTACCAGCCAATCAAGACCAATATGCTGGTATTCACGGAGATTATGTTTAAGAAGAAAGGGAATTTTTGTGACAACCTATGAATTAGAATTAACATATGTTATAAATGGAATTAAATGAAATAAAAAAATTGTTTGAATATATGGCGCAATATATTTTATGAAGAAAATGTATTGCATGGGGTTATATCAATTTAATCTACCTTCCGGAAATGGTGATAAGCAAAAATAAATGCTAATCACTTTGGATAGAAGGTGAAATATAATTTGAATAAAACATTTCGATCAACTTACACTTGTAGTTAAAAGCGTATTTCCTTTTGGTTGAATGCTTTCAGCTAATGCAGCAACATCGTCCATCTCATTATGTGCCTCCACATGTGACTCATTGACATTTTTATTCGGAGATTTATCGCCCAAATCTTCTAAAAGAGATTTTAAACCTACACTCGTTTCACCATCACTCGCGGATTGTGATTCTTCTTCATCATCTTTCGTTTCATCTTCACTTTCACTTTCACTTTCAGATTTTTCTTCTACTTCTTCCTCATCTTCTTTCTCGGATTCTTTTCCAGACTCTAAAGTAAAAATAATAAATTATTGCAACAAAAATAATATTAAACATTCTATAAGAAAGTAATCATTGAATTTAATTATATATTTAATCGATAAACCCTCAGACAAATGCCTCATTTATTTCATATGATAAGGTTGAGTTGAATGAATCTCTTCCTTTCAATAATGGTATTTTTTCTTCATAGGAAAGTGATTAATTATCAATGATATTCAATTGAAATTTATGATTTATAAAATATTTTGCATACCTCTATCACTCTCCTCATCTACATCCATTGATGCCTCCGGCATGTTTCCATATTTAGCCATCAGTTCATCAATAGACATTTCATTTTCAGCCTTGAGATCATCCAGTTCTTTTTGATGGTCTGCATTTTTTTCTTTCTCTTCTTGTTCTCGAATCGTATCTTCATCATCTGTGGATTCATCTGAAGCCACAGTAAATTCAGCGTCACCTTCAATATTATTTTCTTCTTCTTCCTCTTCTTCTTCATCTCCATCATTGTCTTCCGGACATGGAGACAAACTTTTATCTCTCTCTTCAAGATAATTTGGTGGCAGTTCTTTTAAAAGATCTTCCAATGGAATTTCTGACTCTTTTTTTAGTAACTCAACCTCTTCTTTGTGATTTGTTGTGGATTTCATTTCTTCTTCAGCTTTCGCTATTGTTTCTTCATCATCTTCTGAACTTTGATTTGGTTCGAATTCATCTGAAATTAGAATATTTGGGAATTAGAATAATTTTTAATATTAATATTGTTATTATGATTATATTGTTTTTTTTTTATTTCTTTACCATCTGAATGCTGTTTTTGAGTTGGTACAGGTGATGAAAGACGAGAACTATTTATGGAGGCAGGAACACTTTGAGAACCATCAGTTTTATTAAGTCCTTCTGTTAGCCACGTGGAGTATTTTTCAGTCTGTCCAACAATAAAGTTTAAGTGTTGATCTAATGCCTTTTTTCTCTTCTCTTCCAGTCTTGTTTGTTGTTTAAACTCTACAAGCTGAATAAAAAAAAAGATCATTATAATTACAATTGTTGAACTTTTAGTAATGTATCTAAAATCTTATTTAGCTGTTTTATAACAAAAAACAGATAATGATTTCGTTTAGATGTTAATGTTCCCACAATGAGCACACAAATTTAATAATTGAATATTAAAATTGCCGGCTTAAGTATGTGGGGTAAATGTAATTAATTATGAATATAACAAAAATATTTACTTTTTCAACATTAGCCCAAAATGTTTTAATCTCTTTAGCAATAAATCCAGCAATTTTTTTCAACCGAAGTTCTTGAAGTTTTTCTGCTTTTTGGGCTTGGATAGCCTTCTCTTGGAAATGTTTTTGCACCATTCTTGCACACTTTTTTGCAGCGGCCTTTTTCCACTTTCGTTCTTGAGCAAAATCAGCTGCTAGCCATACCATTTCTTCAAGTAAATAGTCCCAATGTGCTTTAGTTCTTCCAGGTTCTTGTACCTTAGGTAATCGTTTTTCAGACCAAAGTCCATCACGTTGCAATTCACTAATTCTTTGCATGACGTAAGCTTCCTGTTTTCAAACAAATCCAAACCAAAATGTGTTATAAATAACATCAATAAAAATATAAAATGAAAAAAAAAGAAATAAATAAATAAATGAATATATAAAGCACCTGTTTCGCTTTTTCTACGATTTGCTCCTGATTATTTTGAGTATCACATGACGACGGAGAATTCGTAGGCGGCAGTTTAACGAGTTTAACCACGGGTTGAGAGGAAGATGCAGATTGCGTGGACGTAGAAGTTAATGATGTTTTTAAAGAAGTCGAAGCCAAGGCTTGTTTATTCGACGCTGATGAAGTTGTTGATACAGTCACCAATGGTTTCGGGGACTCTGGAACTATAGGCGTTCCACCTATGATTATCATGAAAATGAAAGGATAAATAAAACAAAATTAAAAAAAAAATGCCAATTTTAAAAAATTAACTTAATAAAATTATTATAACCTAAAAAAGAAAATTAAGTTTTATAATTGTAACGAGATTATCCCTTAGATCCTGTGGGCGGAATTCCCTCAAGACCTTACACATGCTCGGTATCACTATACCCACCAAATTTTGACCAAATCAGTTTAAATTGAACTGAATTAGTGGTTTTATCGTGGGTTTAAAACAATTTTTCAATAAGAATGAAATAAAATTCTACATCATGGCTTCATCATAAAAAATAATATGAAATAATTAACGGAATAACGATCATGCCAGGACAAACATCAAATCAGTGAAGAAAATCAGATAGAAACATCGAATGGTTGTCCTACTAGTAATCACCTATAATGAACGTGGGTGCTATAGTAGAAGTGGGTGAAGGGTGAACAGTCACTGTTGGAGATTGAATAGCTGCTCGGATGGCAAATACCATGCCATGTCGGCCGCCTTGAGGCCTACCTGGGACCTGTCCTACTGCGCAAATCAATTCAGTTGGTGCACAATATTTTTTTTAATATTTATCGCCAATATTTGATTAAACAACAGTACGTAAGGATTAGTGCTTGTTTAGTTGAATAAAAATTTGGATACTGGTTATTAGAGGATTTAATTATAATCGTACGTTAATTCTTAAAAATAATATACCTTGTTGACTAAGTTGAGCAACAGCTGCAGGCAAAGTGGTAGAAACGGCAACAGGAGTAACACCTACCCCTGCAATTTTCACTTCAATATTTTGTGTTGATTGAGTTGTACTAGAAGTTGTAGAGGCAGAAAGCGTTGTAGGAATTTCAGTAATTGTTGGCAATGGTGAGGTTAAATCTTCATTCTCATCATCTGGATCTAATCGATGTTGGTTTAGAAATTGAAGGTAAGGCCCAGTCGGTGGCCTCTTTTTCCAAGCTTGATAATCCATCATATTGCCACCAGCATTGAGAAAAAAAAGTTCAGATACATTTTCGATATACTTTTCTCTAATTGCTCGCATTCTCTTAATCTTGTGTTCCATAATTCGCCGTCGATATCCTGAATTATCATCAAGTATCGTTGACTTTTCTACAGCTTCCGAAAGCTTGAGTTTCTTGACAGGAGGCGATGAACCTGATTGAGAAGTTGGCGCAAGAAACATGTTTCCTAGATTTGTTCTCACAAGCTTCGGAGATGTTGCTAGCACAACTTTTGTCGTAGTTGGACGACTAGGCGAAGTTAAGGATGAACCACTTGCTGTTGATATATTTCCGATGTTAACAATCCTTGTGACTTGTTGGAGGCCAGCATTAGTTGTCGTACCACTCGGTATGACCTAGAATATGATGATTCAGTCACTTAATAATTGATCTTTGATCATCAATTATTTACTGATTAATCACAATGATAACAGCACATGTAACTATCGAAGATTGTTAAGAATAAATGATCAAAAATAATAACCTGTGTAAGACCAGAAACCTGAGAAGTAATGACAAACTGCTGGCCACCTCCTGTAGTAAGAACATTAAGTCCTTGGCTTGCCAAAACTTGCTGCAAGTTGACTGTTTGCTGAGTTCCAGCATTAGTGCTACTTCCCCCATTGTTATTTCCACCCCCGGAAAGGGGCGGCAAAGTTGGCACGCCCTGCTTATCACTCATTACACATGACACTGAAATCAAATTGTCTTAGAATTAACAAGTGATATAAAACCGACGTATAATAACACTTAATTGCCACCAATATCCAATATCAAGTATTGTATCATGAATATTCAACATCAATTAATATATATTAATTGTCCACTTATTTGAGAATATATTTAATAATAATAATGTGTTTAATATCAATATGCTTCAACGTTTATGAGTTTGTCTAGTTTTCGCAAATGTAAACACAACTTTAATTAAAAACTGTAATATTAGTAGATTGACATTGATGTGCAATTTTTTAATCTGTATTTTATTATATAATAAATATATAATGTAATTAAAATAAAATAAAATAAGTAAATAAACACTTTATTGTATTTTTATAACCTAATAGCTAGTAAGACAGTGTACATAATGCGTCCGGGAGGTCTCGGAATACTTCGTTCAATTGATTAATCGAAATAGCGCCGAAATCAAAATTCTGAGTAAAGACAATCGTTAAAGATTAAAATAGAAATTATAGGATATAAATAAAAAAGATAATCATGTTTGATATCATGAAAAATTGTACAAAATTCAAAGATTAATTCAAACTACTTAAATTATAATGTCATTCTAGATAGCAAGAGAACATAACGAATGAGACACAACCAAGTGTGGAATCTGAGAGCGTCTGATAGCGAAGTTGCTAGTATATTTATTATAAAAAAAAATACCTGAAGAATTTAATGATTGATTAATTTGATATTTTTTTCTTGATAATTGCTTAAAACCACTGGTTAAAATAGTTGTTGTTTGTTAATAATATATTATTTGTTATAAAGTATCTCCGGGCAAGCCTTGCCTCGCCTCACAATACAAAGGAAATTTAGAAGCAGCCATATTGGCGTTGACTCGATTTTCAGTCAGACTTACCATAATGTAATCACAAAATTCTGGGATGTAGACACGGCATCCACGTAAATAAACTGCACAACTGCTATCAGCAAATGTAAATAAATAAATAGGTACCTCACGTAATGTTCAGTGCATGAGATATATCTAATATTTTACGGAACATTTTATTCGGACTTGCTCAAGGACGTGCGGCACACTTCTAAACATGGCGACGGTTCCCGACAAAATTTCACGAGCCACCGCAACCAGGCGGCTGCTTGCCTACCTCCATTATTTCCGGAAGCCATTGAAAGATGGCTCTTCAGTCAACCTGCGAATTATTTGATTGGCTGATGCTCGATAAAAATTTGGCAACGCAGCTACGAATCAAGCTCCTTATTGGTAGACTTTTAATGCTGACGTAAAACTGTATATCCGCTACTTGCAATCAAATCAGCAATTTTATTTTCATTAATTGCAACCCGGGGAAATTCTATTAACAGTGAAAAGGATCAATGTGGCATTTATTTGCCGATATGTAAATAAAAATCATATTTACATAGATGATCATTGAATATCAATAAACTATGACTAAAAATAATACTTGAAATTAGAGATTATTTTGACTTGCACTTTTTTTCTTCGAGAATTTTATTATGCATTTGTTTATTTATTGATTTTCTTCTCAATAACAAGAAAGAATTAAGTATTCATCATTATTTTATTGAAATACGATGAATTAAATGTATCTGAAAATCAAAATCACTAACATAAATTATTAAAAATTCTTGCTAATTTTGTAGTTAAAAAGTTTTTAACTGACACTTTTTTCATGAACAATTTTTTCACATTTTTAAGACTAAATTATTTAGAAAAAAATTATTAAAAAATAACATGTTGAAAATTTATAAAGTTTAATTTAGTATATAAATAACAATATTCTTATTCTATTAATGATTAACAATGAATACAAAATTTTTCAAAAGAAATTTTCATTATGTAATCCACGTTTCTTTCAACAATCAACAAATATTCTAAATGGTTTTATGAAAAATAATGATATTAAACTTAATAGCATTTCGATAATATATATATTAAGTATTTAACATTAGTTTATACTTTTATCTAAATAAAAAAGTATTCACAAAAATATGTAACCTAAAAAGTTAGTTAAAAAAATCAACATGGCGACCACGTGGTGATCATGCGTTTCGCATATTAATCATGACCTTCCTACGAGTATAAAAAATATAAAATATCTACTCACACCCTCGCTACAACGAGCGTTTTGGAGTTCTTCAATTGCACCTTATCATCGCGCATTGAAGTTCTTGCTTCGTGTTGATTCAGTGTTCAAAAGAATTTTTTTTTCAACTATCGAACGCCAATACGTAAATTTTCTATTAGTGAAATTGATGTTTCGATTATTTTCGTGTTAAATATGAACACATGTACCAAAATTTTATTAATCACTTCCATATTTGTCGTTAAAATTAGTGAAGAATTATAACTTAAAATCGGGATTACTAAAAATGAACGTCTGCGCGCTACGAATATATTTTTGTGAATGATTAATTCAACATAATTATGATAAATAACTATCGTTATCCTCGTGTGGTTACGAACGTATGTACACAAATGACGCCGGAATCATTTAGATACTCGTGCATCACCTTTTGAAATACTTTACATTTCAACTGATTAACGTAGTCAATGTTGACAAGGTTGATTTTTCAAATTATTTTTCTAAATACCATTAGAATATTTATGTATATTATGTGTTACCGGTTTCATGAATATTTCATTTGTACTATTTTATTTCTTTGAATAATTTATATTGGTTTTAAATGTCACGATTAAATCCATCGATCTCTTCAAAATTCAATAATATAATAATCAACAAGTTGCAGAGTGTAAAAATATTTACTGTGTTTGACTTTGTCAGTGAAGATACTGATAAATTGGTCAAAATTACGGAATTGACATTTAAGGTATATACACTTTTTTTATTTCTCTATTTTTAAAAACCATTAAATATTAAATTTTATTTGATAGGATATTGAAAAAATAAAGAAAGAAATAGTCGAAAAATTTGGCGGTAAAATAAAAGATCCATTTCAGTTATTCATAGATCAAAAAAGTGTTACTATAACTGGAATATCAGCCTTGGATAGTTTACTAGGAGGTGGTTTATATCCTGGTCGAATTTATGAAATCTGTGGAAAATCATCCTCTGGGAAATCACAATTATGTTATACTCTCGCTGTGAATATTGCTGTAAAATCTTCAGGAACAATCATTCATTATATTTATACAAAAAAAGATTTTTCTGCGTCAAGAATCCAAATGATTTTGGAGAATAAAAAATTGGATGATGAGGTACTTAGTATTATTTAAAAATTTTATGTCGTACGAATTTTTTTTAAATTAGATTATGAATAATTATTATAGGTAGCAGGCCGAGTTATGAATCAAATAAATACAACTCATGCCAAGAATGTTCAACAACTATTTAATGTTCTTTATGATTTTACACAATCATTGAAACAAAATTCAAAAAATGAAAAAACAAAATTAATAATAATTGATTCATTACCAGGAGTATTCGTTATGTCAGAGGAAAAAACTGAAGATAATTTTTCTTCATTAAATCATTTAACGAATGTTTGCCATTTTTTAGCAAATGAATATGCTTTATCTATTATAACAGTTAATTCAGTAACACAACCTTGGCGAGAAATTGATGGTTTTGAAGGAAAAACAACAACTGCTATGAAACCTACTCTTGGAAAATATTGGTTGTATATTCCTAACACTCGATTATTGATAGAAAAAGGTGAAAATGAAAGCCGTACGATAAAAGTATGGATGTGCGAAGATGAAAAAATTAATTCTAGTGTTACTGTAACTATAAATAATGCCGGGGTGTACTAATAAATTATATAATTGTTTACAAACATCAAAAATTTCTTTGTACAACTTGAGTTTTCAATAAATATTTATCTTTCTTTGAAGAAATGTTACATCTTGCTGCTATACGAATAAGTGTAAGTATGTATTCTTTACCGTATGATGTTAAAATGAGGTTATAAATCCTATATAATGTCACTCACGTGTTCAGCATTGGTACAAATGTTTTTTTATCAGGTGTTTGGCGCCTTTTCTGATATACTGCTGGTAGTATTTTTCGAAAAAGTAATTGATTAACATGGCAGAGGATAATATTTCTATGGAAGTTGAAGAAACTCCATCGAAAAGTAATCATAATGGTTCTATTAATAATCATAAACAAAACAAAGCTTCTAATTTACCATGGTATGTATGTGTTTTATATTAAGGCTTTTTTTTAGTTATCAAAAGAAGGTTATATTAACTTTCTATATCACGTAAAAAGAAAATATAACATTGATAAAAATGTATTTTTTCTATCCACATTATTACTTCTAATTTATATCTATTGATTTTTCAATTATAGGATAGAGAAATATCGGCCTCAAGTTTTTTCAGACATTATAGGTAATGAAGATACAGTAGCAAGATTAGCAGTATTTGCTAAGCATGGAAATGCTCCAAACATAATAATTGCTGGACCACCTGGAGTAGGTAAAACTACAACAATTCTTTGTCTTGCTCGAACTCTTTTGGGTGCAACAATGAAAGATACTGTTCTTGAATTAAATGCTTCTAATGATCGAGGTATTGATGTAGTTCGAAATAAGATAAAAATATTTGCTCAAAAAAAGGTGAGGTCTGCACTCATATATTTTAAGTACTAGTATAAATTATTCTCAATCATTGATGGTATCATGTTTGAATTACAGGTTAACTTACCACCTGGAAGACATAAAATAATTATTCTTGATGAAGCTGATAGCATGACTGAAGGCGCACAACAAGCTTTGAGGCGTACTATGGAAATCTTTAGTCACACAACACGTTTTGCTCTAGCATGTAATACCAGTGAAAAAATAATTGAGCCTATCCAGTCACGTTGTGCGATGCTTCGATATGGAAAATTAACTGATGCTCAAGTTTTAGCTAAAATGATTGAAGTTTGTGAAAAAGAAAATGTAAGTTATTTGAAGTATTTGAAATATTTCTATCACAATTTTATGTATTAAAAATTTATAAAATGAAAATAAAAAACTTGTAGATCTCTTATACCGATGATGGTCTTGAAGCAATAGTTTTTACAGCTCAAGGTGACATGCGACAAGGTTTGAATAATTTACAATCAACTGTCAACGGTTTTGGGCATGTCAATAGTGAGAATGTATTCAAAGTTTGTGACGAACCTCATCCGCTTCTTGTGAAAGAAATGTTGGAACTATGTATTCAAGGAAAAATTTCTAAAGCATATGAAGTAAGTACTTTTATATTTTTTTTAATTGATTTATGATATAGAAGATATTATTAACTCATTCAACTCGTGAAAAAAATTTGCTTTTACTACAATTATAAATAATTTATATAGTGTAACTATAAAACTTGTACAGTGTTATGAAAAGTAATAAAATAAATTTTAAAGACACTAAAGTTCAGTTACACACTTGAAGTCTAGTATACAAAGTCGTTAATTATCATTATCACGATTTTAAATATAAATAATAATTGCAATAAAATTTAGAATCTAAACGTTAGATCAACAAAAATACAAAATTCAGCAAAATATACATGCGTATTAAAACGACGTTCAATATGCAGTAGTATGATATTAAATACAGGTCAATTTTGTTATTCTGGTACTTGAATGAATTTTCCTTGCATTGTAGATACTCGAAAATTTATGGAAGCTCGGTTATTCTTCAGAAGATTTAATTGGCAACATATTTCGAGTTTGCAAGAATTTACCTATTGATGAGAAATTAAAACTGGATTTTATAAAGGTAGATCATAATATACAATTTATTATAAAAATGATATTAAAGATATTTAAATAATGATTTTTTGTTATCAGGAAATTGGTATAACTCATCTGAATGTATTGGATGGAATCGGTAGTTTATTACAATTGAACAGTCTTCTTGCACGACTTTGTCAACGTGCGTTAAAAAAGTAAGCCAGTATAATAAATCTTACATTTAGAAAAAACTTATTTTATATCTTACGAATAGTATTTTCAACATATTAAAATTATTTATACATTTTGTAAATTAATTTTATACATCAATATTGAATTTTGTACTGTGGAAATGTAAGTACGGTTTTTTTCTCCGCTTAATTAATTCCTTATGACAAATTTAATATCTAAATTTGATCGGTGATGCTCTGCAATGAAGTGCACTTTGACATGATTCTGCTCTAGAAGGGGTTCTAGGTATTGGTGGAGGTGGTGGCGATTGTTTACGTCTTCGGCGGCGTCGTGGAGATAATGATTGATCGTTAAGCTGTTGATTACCATTTTTTTCATTACTACTATCTGATTTCTCATTTTTTTCTTGAGATATACGATCATTATGACTTTGCTTCATTGAATTGCTCATCACTTCTATCGTCATGGTTGAAGGAGGTGCGCTCTCAACCGATTGTAAACTTGTAGCTCTATGTAGAGAAAGTCGTAAAGGTTTTTTCGGCGGTGGAACTGGCCGTTTGTTCGTCTCATGTAGTGTGTAAATCTCTTCTGCATACTCAGACAATCGACGTCGCGAATCTTTCATGCTATGATAATAAGTAGGTTCGGAATCAAATTCAAGAGATTGTTGACGGTCATTTATATTGATGCCATTATGTGGATGTTTTATAGTTAATTCATCCAACTTTGATGATCTTCTACGTTGCGATTGGAACCTGTAAGCTACTTTAGATTTTCCGCAATCTAAACTAGCTGTTGATCGAGTTAACTGAAGAAAATTCAAAGCCTTTGATTTCTCTCGACCACGTAATTTTGATGAAAGTTCAAAGTCTTTAAAACTCTTTGATGGTGGATCTACTACAGTTGATAAACGTTGAGTGTAATCACTGTGTCTGCTTTTTACCACAACTGGTAAACTTTGACACGATTCTCTAGAGCTTTTGACATTTAAATTTGGAATATTAGTGACCAGTGTGGTGACTTGTGGACCTTTTTGAAAGACCTATATAATAAATTATGGACATTAGAAAACCATAGGTTTTTTTACATTATTTATTCTTACTTGAACGTGGTCCTGATATGTTGCAGATGGTGGTAAAGGTGGTGTAGGATCTAGCTGAATTTTAGTTCGTACAGGAGATAATAAATCTCTTACTTGCTCTTCTAGGTAACTAATTCTGTGGGTAAGCCGGAGGTTTTCCGATCTAAGGGCTCTAAGTGCCATTAATGATTCGCTTTTCCTGAGAACTACGATGTGGGCTGCTTCAGGAGTAACAGCAAGAAGCCTTGACAGGTCGCTTTTTCCTGCACCTACGACAAGTTTCCCGTTCACCTCTAAGATTCTAAAACAATAGAAATAACGTCGTAGGATGAGTAAGTAGGTAATATTATTCAATAATACATTCTTGATTGCATTGTGGTCACTTCCGTACAACTGTGATTATTATTCATGAAAAAAATTATCATTCCATTCAGTTAACTCACAGTTTTTATTATTAAAAAAAGAACTGTGAGTTATTAAATAAAGTTGTAAAAAATAATTGAAAACTAATTCATCACTTATTTACATATTTTGTGTTTAATTAAGTATAATGAAAAACTCTTGTATTAAATTTTTTTAAAAATCTTTCTTCAAAAATAAAACAAATGAACAATTTTTCAATAACGATCATTGTTAAAGTTAAGAGTTTGCACAATTAGTGGAGGCACCCAGCGAACTTCCTGTCTTGCATATAATATATTTTCACACACAACGATGTCTGAGAACAAAATAAGATTGTCCATTGTTCTTATTTTCGTTTAGAGTTCATGACTTATACGTATTACTACATATCACGGTCGTTGAGCATACTTTTTCTTTCCTCTTCCCCACGCACCTTATTTGCTATTTTAAAGTTCACAGTTATACATGAGCTTATTCTTTATGAGATATTTTCTAAAGATCTTGAATACTCCGTTTTTCTCACCTATCTTCTTTACAAAGACCAGAATCTTCCACAGCCCAATCAACATACAATCCAGGTGCATTGTCTCGAGGTCCTGCGCCAAATCTTGGACTCTTGGGATCTGCACTCACAGTTACCGCATGAATTGTCATGTGTGTCCCACCAGTAATGCAGCTGAAATAAAACAAATGTAAAGAAAAAAGAGATTAGCGGAAAAAAACTTCAATATTTTAAATATTATAAAATAGATATTTTAAAATATTGGGTATGATTACCTAAATATGGTATCATTCTTCTGCTTCTCTTGAGTTTCAGCCAACTCTAAAGCCGCATCGAGTGCACGAATTTCTTCTATCAACGTCAGCAACTCCAATTCCTCTCGACCTAGTCTGTATTCTAATTCTGCTTGCTGAATACGAATATCGATATTACTAGAATTAAAATAAAAGGAAAAAAAAATTCATCAGTATTAAATTTTTTTTCTTCATCTAGAAAATTAAAATACATTTCTCCAGCTTACTCTGTGATATCCAGTCGCTCTAAAGCCAGCTTAAGGTTTTTAATAGCTAGCCTTTTATTATCAGCATCACGACCAAGTTTTTGTAGCCTTTCTTCAGTAGCTTTTTTATCAGCTTCTGTCAGAGGCGGTGTTTTAGTGTTTCTCAATGCTAGTCGGTTGCTCAGGGTATTGCACAGTTGACCTTTAAGTCTACACAAAATAATTTTGGTCAGATAAGATAGACATTGAGAGTGCAAAAGACAAAAAGGTTTAAATGAAAAACTAAAAAAGAAAAAACTGAATAATAAATTAGGATGACTTCAAACATACGTCTGGATGATGTTTTCCTTGTCCCGAAGGGCAACCCGAAGAGCGTCGACCTCTTTATAGTAATCTCTATTCTTGTGACCAGCAGGCGAGGTCATTGCACCGGAAAGACTTCCTCCTTTTTTCCTTTTCGGTGTTGTTGATAACGAAACTTCGATACTTGCCATCTGCATTATACAATAACTATGATGATGAATTAAGATAAAAGCTGAAGAGAAATTGAAAATAAAATAAACGATCATTTTTAAATGCTTGAGGCAGTAGTTAATATGGATAATATTACATATATGAAGGATGAAAGGATGAAGCGTGAAAGTAAAATTGAAGGTGGAAATATCGTTAGTAGGAGGCAGTGACCGCAACATCTCTTGTCTAACATCAACAGCAAACGAAGGCCCTGGCACACTCGTTTCTTCGAAACTCTTTGCTTGCAAAGTTGATAGTCACACAACTTCTCTCACGCGTGAGAGGACGTTTACTCTTACACTTTCTTTAGTCTGTTGTATTTTACCTTGAAGAATCCCTTCGCACCGTAGGAATTATCGCCACAGTATGAGATTTATGGCGATCAGACTAACACAACAACAAGAGGGGTATTCAGAAGAATCGCCATCCGCGCTTTCCAAACATGTTTTTGCATTCAATTTATTCTCTCGTTCAATTATTTCTTCAATGCATCTTCTTTTATTTGTCTAATTGTTTATCTCTACTTTTATGAGAAAAAAAATGAATAAGTTAAATGTATAACAATACAATATATGAATGTACACATAACTGTGAGAAGTAAAAATATGAAAACCGGAAAGTAAGTATATATTACTTTATTCTTTCAATTGTGAATAAAAGCAAGCCCGGAACACGCAACCCCAATGCACAAAGCAAATACAAGTTGTAATTTCAGAGTTGGACAAAAAAACGAAGTGATACGATGAGTATCTATTGTATCATATCATCCGAGTTTTTTTTATCTTTAATGATATGCCTATTTTAAGAAGTTAATGCTTTAAAAACGCTCGTAATAGTAAAACATACATTTGCACAACTAATGCTCATAAAAAGACTAGCTATAGACATAAATAATCTTCTGAGAGCTTTTTAACATGGAGCCAAAAATTCAGGAGCAACAAGAGATGGGTCAATGACTTTTGGATTCGCAATCTTGTCGGAGATCTTGGTGTCTGATGGGTCCCTGGAGTAGCAAGGGCGCATACAATAACCATTTTATGCTACACCAGAATCTTGATAAAAATTCTTGTTTTCAACAAGGGAGCAAGAAGGAGTCAAAAAGTCATTTTCCTACGCCACTGCAAGTCAGAAAGTAAGTATAAAGGACGTGGGGCAATTTTAATGGTACTCTGCACAAGCAAAACCGGGTCCCTTTTCTCTTTATATCCATACAAAACGATGTTTAGCTGATGTATGTCTGAATATAAATCAGCGTCTGTATAGAAACCTTGAGGAACCACGCTAGCGGGTAAAAGATGATACCCTAAAAAAATCAAATATTAAAAGACTATAAAGTTACCTTTGCTTCTAATGTTTCGAGCTGAGCCATCCTTGGCTCCAGGAGTTGCTGTGGAGGAAATCCTGTACTTGGAGAGTGTAAAGCAGTCTATAATAAAAATGTAAGAAACTATTTAATGAATTATAAAAATATAAATACAGAAAATAATGATTCAACCTACAAGTGAAACGGATCTTTGCTGAAGGGATCCAATATCGTTATCTTTATCGTCTTCAGTTCCACCACAGTCAGTCGTATAAAACAAAATACTCTTTTTAGATCCTCTGGAACAGGCGCCTGACCAAGAAATGATATTGAGAAAGTAATAAACATGAATTTGAATAAATTTCTCTTTTTTAATAACTGTAAATGATGAAATTAAACTACCTGAGCGTCTTCCCATTCCGATTGAGTGCCTGATAGTAATCAGCTGACAAGGTAAAGTCTTGGTAATGATCCTTGACCATCGCACTAGATCGGCATCATGATCACAACAAACATCCTGTTGATGTATAAAGAAAAAAACGAATAAACCATGGACATCAGCTGAAATTTTTCTACGTTAATTGGCCCAATGTCAAAAAACGGCAGAAATAGAGAAAAAAACCGGAACAATTGTTGGAAACACGCGAACGAGGAATGATACAACTATATCAGCACGAGAATCATTTATGGCCCCTCATAATGTCACGCATGATAGCACGATTCGTTTGTAAAAGCAATTAAATAAATTTACGAAAATATAAATAGCTGTTGTTCGATGGCGCTAGCCACATAGTAGCTGATAAAATATTATTGAAAAAAGTATTTAGGGTAGATAGCTTGATGATAATGATCACATTTATGATATACTGAATTATTAACTAAATAGCTATAAATATTTTTATTATGTTATACTGCTTAACTTTATTGTCGTTTGATTGGATTATTAATCTATCAAATCTTCCGGCATTTATCCAATAACTGCTTAACTATTTCCACTTCTTCGTTAGTAAAAATGCTTTCTTTTAAATAACCAACAATATTTTTAGCATGTTGCTCAATCAATCTTCTTCTTCCTTCTTTTATTTGGTTTCTACGAGTCTCTTCAACTTCTTGGTAATCGTTAACTTCTTGGCGCATCCTCTTCAAGGCATCTTCACGTATTTTTTTTCTCTCCAAAATGAGCTTTTCTAAGTCTTCTTTATACTGAACTTGTTTTCGCTTTCGTGCTTCTAAAGTAAGAATTGCCATACTTTTGTCTTCCATTACTTTACCCATCACTTTCTCAAAGAAAATTCTATCTTGCTCTCGAGCACGTGCTTCACATTCTACAGATAAACGTATTTGGTCCATAAGATCATTTGCAAGCTGTCTTTCTTTATCTTTTTTTTCTTTAATCCATTCTTTATCTTGCTTTTGAATAATCAAGATTTCTTGGTTTATTTCTTCAGCTAATAAATTCGCAATAACTGCTTCACGCTTACATTTTTCAATTGTCATATCCATAAATAATTTTGCTACTTTATCTATCAAAGCTTGACGAGATTTGACAAGGTTTTCATGATACTCTTTAGCTTTTTCTATACTTTGTACTTTTTGCTCCAAAAATATCATCTCACGTTCAGCTTCTAATATTTCTTTTTCTTCTGCAATAACTTTTTTTATTTCTCGAATCTCATCAAATATCAGCTTTTCACGTCTCAATTTAGCTTGGAGTAATTCCCGTTGCTTCTGTTTGGAAAAGTCATGTATTTTATCCATGAGTTCATCAACTTCTTCCAATATTTTTCTATTTCTTTTAGCAACTTCTTTTTCCTGCTCGAGTTTCTCTTTCTTCATTTCCATTTGTTTTTGTAAATATTTTTTATACATTTCATGACTTTGCTTTCGTGACTCTAGGTATTCGTATTTTTCTTTCTCCATTATTTTTTTCTGCTTTAAAGCCATTAATTGCAGGCATAATCGTTCTTGTGCTTCATGAGCAACTCTATTTGCTTCTTTCTCAGCTAATTGCGCTTCCAGAGACTTAAGGATATATGCATTACGAAATGCTCTTTCTAATTCAACTATTTCATCATCAAATGTCTCTTGCAAACAATTTCTACGATGAATTTGTCTCATCTTATTATCACTTGCCATTTTCAGTTAATTTTTCTTTTTTACTTAATTCCTATTGTGTCTTATTCTAAAGTTAAGTACTAGTATTTCTTCAATAAAAACAACGTACCCTATAAAGTCAAAACCACTCTCACTCTTATCTTCTTGCCATTATCTAAAATTAATCCAAATTTTGATAAAAAATAGGAGAAAATCACTTTTACAAAAAATATTCAAACTTTCTTTCGATTCAATGATTATAATTTTCACTACAAACCGGTATACTCTTGAACTCTATGACGGATTAAAACTGACTAACCGGCTTTCTGCGCCACAGCACACAGACAGTTGGAGAAGGGATTCATTGGGGCCCCCATCCCTTTCCTCTTCAGCTGCCCCTGTGGCGGTATCCCTCCATCAACCGGCTAATATTTATGTGACCATAAGGCCCTTTTCCACATTTTTTTCTATTTCAATACAATCGTTGAAAATTTCGGTAAAATAAAACCCTGATTCCCCTCCATAAAATTCCATCATTTTTACACACTTTTCTGTTGCATCTGTTCATCGTTATAATTGACACGTGGCTGACATCTCCAATTAAAGGTTTTATCTCATTTTATTAATTCGCGACTGCGTGTTAAATATTTAGTTCATTTCAATTGTATTTTATTGGATTAATAAATATCTATTATCTGCGAATAACTATGACATTAATTAATGAAAAATTCACCATTTCAGAAATGTAAGATGATAAATAAATGTGAATTAATTAAGGTAATTAATACAAAAAGTAACATTGAATTTTAACTTTAAATATTTTTCGTCGAACTTTAAACAACTAAAGTTTGTATAATTTTGTATCCATGCAATTAATTATTTTACTTGATGAAAATGAATTTAATTAGCAATAAACTTGTACCTTCAAACTTTGATATAACGTAAATGAGTTTTTCTGATTGAGTTTTTCGTATAAAAAAATTTATGACTTAAGATCTACTTTGGTTTTTGTGTTTAGTACCATACTTATTAAATGTTTCTCATTACAATTCATTTTTTTTAATTTTTATAATTAGTAAAAATCAACCTTCTATGCTGCTCTATATTATTTTCTGATTTGTATACAGTCGTAATTAGTTACTAGAAATACAGTTATAATTATTATACGGCATAAAAATGTATGCAATTATCAACTAAACTTGCAGTTTAAAAACTTTTGTATAGCTAAGTATAACATTCATTATAATAATAAACGAATTTTTTTACATAACGTGTTTAAATAATACTTATAACAGTAGTAAATCATTAATAACGCAAATAAAACAATCCAATTCTAATGTTTGAATACAATTATTATGATTTAAAATAATAATTATTTTAATGATGGTATTTAATTAAAACAAAATCAATAAATAAAATATAATGTTTTTTTTCACAATCATTTCTTTTCGCTAATTACAAAAAAAGATGAAAGACATTTCAATCCTGTTATTTACCACTAAACTCTTTTTCATCTTCAAAGTTATTTTTACATTACAGAGTCTTACAATTAAATATGTTCATTTTTTTTTTACTCCATTATAAATTGCCTTTAGAGGGAAATTTTTCGTATAATCTTTGTAATAAACTGCAATTATGCACAAATAATTTCACTATAAATTTTATCGGGTGAATCACAATTTATGATATTTTAGTACACCGTCATTGTTATGCATGAAGAATCATGACTTCGTTATATTACAAGCATACTTTAGTTTTATTTTTCTTAGCTCTTATAACGTCAGACATTGCATAAACTTTACATATTAACGTAATTATAAGTTGTTATCAATTTGATCTAAGGTAAATTTAATGGTAGCATTGTAGGAGTTGAACCATAAAGTGGCTCCTCGCGACGGCCAGTTTAGATACTTTCATCCAGCCCCCGTGACCTCACCACCCTCTATTCTGGTATGTGACATGCTGAAAAACTGAACATCCCGAGCTGATTCTGTTCAGTACTAGCGCTTCTGCTGTTCTGTACGTTACGTTCTGTTCTAACAAGTTTTCGCTTGATCATATCGTAATTTATATACAAGCTTTTTCTTGAATTTTAATCATTTATTGGCGGTAATTTTTTAAAAACTTGATTTAATAAATATTGTCAGATAAAAATTGTTAAATGACAAATGAAATTTATTCAAAAGTTATTGTGACAGTATTTTAAAGTGTAAGTGAATGTGCTTATTTTTTTTTTTATTTAAAAAAGAGTTGATGATAAAAATCAGAAAATTAAACAATTATTCTAATCTATTATTATTTGGTTAAAACGGTTTTTTTTTTCACTTGGAAATTAAAAAATGAATATTCGTGACAATGATATGTTATTAAACAAATGTCAATGGTGAATGTACAAGTTATATTTTACAAACAAGTGTATAACTTTAATTTGATTATAATATTATAAAGTGTAAGGCTCAATCTGTTGCACGCAAAAAATAAATTGGTGTTGTCAACAACGATTTATAGAGAATCAGATGGGATTCTTTGGTTCACACAGTACATACTGTATGGCAGAGTGACTGATGTCACTGAGGGTTGAAGACAATAAAAGTTAGAAGAAAATAAAAAGACTGTGGTAAGAAGATTTATCGCGAAAAAAAGTATATCAAAATATCGGAAATTACTGATTTAATTCGAAAAGTTCCGGCATTATTTATCTACTTAATATCGAACCCTAATCATAAATACTACTTAGAAAATAATTCCTCATATCATTTCCATCATTTTCACATTTAATGTTTTTAGTTTCTTTATTCATTCCTTCAGGTCCTATACTAGAATCTAGGGAAATGTTTACATGTTTCAGGATTAATATTTTTGAAGGTTCTACTCCCTGTAATCGTGCTCCAAGAAATAAAAATAATTTAATGAAGATTTTAATGAAATATTTCGGTAATTAAATTGAAAGCTCATTAAGATGGCTATGAATTATACATGTAGCTAATCATTATTTTTTTTCACGGTAGATTGAATATAACGATCATTATACCGAATTAATGTCAATTTTTTCTCTTTATTTATGTTTATGAGTCTTCTTAGAATATGTCGCAGTTGGGAACTTAAATTAATAAGTAAAATTATGAGGTTTTGTTTTTTATATTAAAGGATGAGACTGAAGTCTTTTTATACAAATGGAATATACAGTTCTATGAAAGCTCAGTATATTTGTTTCAATATTGTTGAGCAAATTTTTTTCGAGTTAATTTTTAGAAAATAAATTGAGGTTATTGAAACTATCAATTTATCAAACTGTCGATCAAACAAATAGTTTTCCGAGATATTGGATAGATAAACATAAACAAAAAAATATCTGTATTGTTTTTGCTAAACTTTGAAGTTTTATCAACCATTATGGTGTAGATAAAAAAATATTTTTACGATATAAAAGACTGAAAAAATGTCTTATATTTTCTATTTAGAATAGTTTATTTTTTTAAAAGTACTTTTAATCATATATTGAAGTAAGAATAGAATTGCTATTCAATTATTTCAGATCATTTGTAAAAATTTTTGTATTATCTTTTTAGGTAGTGTTTTTATCATGAAAATCAATTAAGTTTCAAGCTAAATTAAATTAGCCGTCGCAAAAAATATCTTTCATGCTTACAAGCTTTTCTCGAGATATCACAATATTTTATTCCAACTTCTTATAGATTTTTCATCAAATAAATTAACTAACCATTCATTAACCCACAATTATTCTTTAACGTGAAAAACCTATCCCACTTTTATAGCAAAAAATTTCTCTTATCAGTCATTTTTCATACGGTTCTCTAAGGACTCTCTTGAATGAAAAAAATATCATTTATATTCAGAATCCATCGTTTTTTTATGACAGGACATTTTTTGTTTCTAAAGGATTTATAGTCATTTTAAAATAAAAATCATATCATTGTTCCATCCAGGAAAACAACAGTTGAATAGTCAAAATGTTTTATCTTCACCTGTCTAGACCTAAAGGTCTTTCTTGTGATTTAGAACAAATGAGAGTCGATATTTTCAAGTATTGGCAGGTGAATAAAAAGATATTATCGTAATAAAAGAATAAGAAGAAGTGAAAAGAAATTTACAACTCGATAAAATATTTTCGTTTGCCAAAACTGGTGTGAGTGTTCACCTTTCTAAAATGCTTACGTTGTGGTTCTTGAAAAATAATACAATGTGCTTGCATTATAATAGCAACGACGGCATTTCAAGTATTTTGTATCACAATTGAGGTTTGTGGCCCAGTTGTACAGTAGCTGTGTCTGCGGTGATCCTCGAGGTCGAATAGAAGTTTCAGCTGTATTGCACGCGACAAAGTAGCTACGTACTGGATCAATGAAATCGATCTGTGATAGTAAAATGCTGCAATGCCACGCAAATCGTGTCACATCGCGACAAAATTAAAGACTTCTAGAAACATCATTTACCATGTAAAATGAACCAAGGACACAGGATTATTTAATTGTAATCTGATCGTTAGTTAATTAGAGGATTAAATAGGTCCAGATGCTTCATTTGGATTTCTATTATCTTTAATAATAAGCTAAACCCTTTCGATGCCAGTTTCTTATTATATTATGTCGCCAATTACTTAACTCTATTTATTTCAGTATCGAAAAAGGTAAAAGAGCTATACATGAACGAAAAAAAATCAATGAGAAATTATTTTGATGATTAACTATTATATTTAATTATTTTCAGTTGAAGTAATAGAGAAGAAAAAAAAATTATTAATAATTGAGAAGGAATAATGATAACACTTAAAGTTTCATAAAATAATTAATTTCTGTGAAAATACAATTTGTTAAATGAATTTTTACAAATGATATTTTGAATATTTAATACATCCTTTCAGTTATTTTAATGTTCATATTTATGCACAAATTGGAATATTGTAAAACTAATTAATTTTTTAATGATTTAGACGAAAGTAAAAAAATTAAAGTCTTGCTTTTAAAAACTATTGTTGATTTTTCAAGATAAAAAATGAATAAAAATAATTTTGCTTATTTTTTAAAAAAAAAAATATAGTGATCATTTATCTAAAGTAATAAATATTCAAAGAGTGCAAGTGTAAAGGGTTGCTAGATTGTAAAATCAGACTGATATTCATTTCGCGTGATATATTATTAGATCTAATAATGATAAACACTTTGAAATTAAATTTATCGGTAAATGTTAAAGACATTTTGACGATTGCATTAATGCTTAATAAAGCTTTTAAAACGTAAAATTAAATTGCAATAAATAAACGTCTGGATACGCAACTATATGAAATAATAGACCCTCATTTGAGACTGAATAATACCCTTCTTGGAATGAGCTAAAATAGACATTAATTGAGCTACGAAATTGTGAAGTGATTTAATTATACATAATAAAATACATAATATTAACTATGACATAACTTGTGAATAAGAAGTAAATATGCTTTCATATAAACATCGAAATGCTAATAATTTCACTTTTTGAAACAATTTAATATACAAAAAATTTTCTTAAAACAAAAATAAGGATCATTCTTTCAATGATGTTCTTTAATACTTTTGTCTTAAAATATTGCACTATTATGCTCCATTCTTTTCTGTCCTCCATTGTTAACTTGAAAAATGTTAATAATTATTCCCTAAAAAAAAAAAATTCACTTCTTCAACAAGTTGAGATAAATTTAATTGAATAACGCGCTTTTCATTGGCCCTGAAGGGTAATTATTAAATAAGTAGCCTTAACTGTTTTCAGTAATCTGATAGTATTATCCAAACAATTCCAGGCGATGAATTTAATGATTTTATCTTGATATAAGATTTTTATGTGAAATTTTCCCCATTAAATCGATTGGTATCTTGCTATTTAAATTGGCGATACGATCGAGAAGTACTGTAGCAACGTGCTATCTCCTTGGAGACGGAATATCTTGAGCTAATGAGGGTCTATTCATCTTTAGTACCAACGAATTCGTGCTCTGAAACAAGATACTTTACTTATTATGACCCTCAAGATAACAATAAAACAACATACAATTATTATCTAACTTCTTACCCCATTTTTATGACCTTTTTATTTTTTTTTGTATTGCGTAAAATGTGCTATAAGACGTGACACGTTAAGGCAGAATGCAAAATTAATTATGAAGTTATAACATACATAGAAAATGTTTAATTAGCCTTTCGGCAATTCAAATGACTGTAATTAACCTTTTTAACAACTTTATATAGTTCACTAAAAGAGTTGTATACAACATTTGGATAAAGACATTACTTCTTTTGTCTTCTGATTAAGCATTTAGCTCATAAAATAACAAATAAAAATGTTGAGAAATTAAATTTAATTATGAAGTAATCAATTTCAAGTATAGCAGATTAAGAAGTAAAGGAATAAATGGATTAAAGTGTACTTAATTTAATTGCTTGCCATTAGTAAATTTATTTTTATTTATAGTCTGATTTTGATTAGATGACATTAATTTCAGGAATGATTATTTAATTGTAAAGTCCTACAGTATTATTTTTTATGTAATTAAATGCACCAATGTGAAGGAAAAAAATTATTACTCAACATATTCACAAATTTCATCAAGAATTTTTCAAATATACATGTATTCATATGAATAAAATGTGTTCATTTTAATTGCTTGGGGACTTCAACAGGTTTAATTTTATTATTCCGTTTGTATCAAACTGACAAGGATTTTTAATTAGTTTTCATTTTATCACTAGAAAAAATTCAAAGCAATATTGCTCACTGAGAGTTTTAACGATCTATAAAAACATGATTGCAAAATTTTACTGAAAATTATTTTGAAATAAACAATATTTCATCCCTAATGTTTATTGCCAATAATAAAATTTAATGAATCATAATATATCATTGGATACAATAATCATATTATTTATATCTCTAATGTTTATTTATTATAACTATAAGCTGCTATTTTAATTTTCATTCTTTAAATGAAAATGGAACACATTGAACACTTCTTTCACTTATTTTGACCTTTAAAAAAGAATTTTTATCAATAAGTGGTTTTTCGAAATTATTATTTAATTATTTCAATAATAAAATAAATGATGTGTTCAGTTCAGACAGAGTTATCCGATTAAAATGACCAAATAATCCAATATAGTTGGCTGGTAATTTAAATAGATGAAAGAAGAAAAGTCTAAAAATAATCTATACAACCTGAAATCGATTAATCACCTAATAAAAGCAATAAGCAGATGCCTCTGAGTAGATAGAGCATAAGCAAAACTTTTATTATTACGAAAGCATTTGGGATCCCTACTGAAAGGGTTAACGAAGATAAAATAACAATTGGAGCGCAACATCGCATGTATCCCAACTCTATTCAGCAACACAATGGCTACGATCAATCCCTCGTAATCTGAGTCCTTTTCATTAACTGAATCCTACTGCTATTATAACCAGCAAATTGAGAATGTTCATTATCATTCATTCTGGACCTTCCATTATAAGTTATCTTTTTTCATCTTTCCTTTTGCTTCATTTTCTTTCCTTGGAGCTCAACCTTATTTAATAATTGACTTGAATTTTTGCTGTTGAATATTTTTACTGTGATCCTTTGCACTTTATGTGCATAATAATTGCAGAGTAAAAAATACTCCAGGACATGAACCACATGTTTATGAATACATATACATAGACAACAACACTTGGTGAGATATTTATATTCATATTTCGTGTCCAGGAGTAACAATCGATTCTTCTTTTGACTAATTTTAACATAAACATGATGCAAATTGACTTCTGAGGTTTTTTATTTGTAAATTTGTCTTATTCGTTTTATTGCAATAACAAAAACCCATTCCGTACATCATAATATAAGACTTGACGTGAAATTTCGAATCGTTTTATACTTTTTTATAGCACGAAAAGAAAACGAAAACAAACATTCACCAAACTGATATATGCAATTATTTATAGCATTAAATATAACCTTTAAGATGAATGTATACATATTCAGAATGAAAATAATAACCTATTTTTACATTATTTGGTTGGATTTAGTACAAAATAAGGTTAAAAAAATATTAATTCGACTTCAAAGAATTTGACTTTTGCATTAACTTTATTGGAGATTTTTGAATTTTCTATACCTCACAACTTAGTGGAATTTGAACTTTCTCCAATATTTTTCGTCCCTGAAAGTTCTGACAAAAAGTTTTCTATTTACTTGAAGAATAATAACTTTTAAACCTCAAGAATTATTTAGATATAATTATATGAACTGGAAAACCATAAAAAAGTACATTTATTATTTGTTTGATGTAATAAACTAGTTGGATTATTGATTTTAAATATAAACCCTTCATTTAACTAATTGGATTATCTAATCGAATTTATATCTATTTTTCAACAAACTCTAGTCTTTAAAATATTCATTTAATTTTTTAAATTATTATTTCAAGTATTACATATATTTTAAATGATGGTAATAATAATTGGAATGATTTAAAAATTTAATTCATTTATCGATTTTGTTCTTTCTGAATACTAAAAGCATATTTTAGTCATCATTCATCAAATACCTTTACTAGGGTTTCAAGCTTATCTAATGTTATTCCAAAAAATAAGTTGACCCCCAACGACTAAATGCTTTTCGATAGTATAAAAAATTCAAATTGTCTTTTAGATATGCTTATCATTAAAATATTTCAAAAATAGTCTTATATTCAACCATTTATGATAAAAAAAACCTATCCAAAGACTTTTTATTTATAACCGTTAAATCAATAATTAAATAAAAATAATTATCACTTTAAAAAAAAAACCTGAGATATAACGAGAAAAAAAAACAAAAAAGCAATTCTTCTGTTTAACAGAAAAAAAGTTTCACTTATCTATTGATTTTATTATATTAAATAATAAGAACAGTAGTAAGGGTTTGCAGCTTATTTAATGTCATTTCAAAGAAATAGACAGCATTTGATGACCACATAATTTTTAATGGCCTTGGGCAGAAAAAAATGTTTAATTTATTTTCTATCTGGATCCAATATTTATCAAGTGATCAGACTAAAACTGATCAATCATTCATTATTTGATAACAGTCTAAAGCTTTTAAGAAATTCGATGAAATCTTTGTCAACACAACTACATGCTAAACTAATTGCGTCGCTGAAAAATAAATGAATGTTGGCACTGCTGGTAGTGCAAATTTACCCTCGTGTCGTCGACCCAACAACAATTTACTGCTGTAAATTTTGGCTTACATCCAGTAGTTAGAATGACTCGAGTTACAGGCGTGTTTCAGTTTCTCATAAAACATTCTCTTACTATACTATCTGCATAAGTTTTCTTAGTTTAATATAAATTTAATATTATGACTAGAAGGTAGTTAACAAACATCAATTGATAGCAGATGGTGTATTATATGTATAAAAGGGTAGGAGTAGTTGAGTCCCAGTTGCTCAATAATTATTTATAGTTGATTGCATTTTCACTCCAAACTTCCTCTTGGTTGTTTACTTTAAAACTTCTAAACTCATCAATTTGCTCTTTGAAATATTCAATAATGTTTTCTCTATTCGCAAAAAAAAATCACCAACAAGAAAGCGTTCAGCATTATAAGCTTATTCAATAATCTCTTTATAAAATACTTCAATAATAGGACCTGTCTAAAGCAATTTTATTTGGTATTTTTCAGCTGATGGATAGAAGGGAAAGCTATTCCTCATCTTGGCAGGTGATTACTGAAGAAAAATGACACAGTTGTTACTGAGATATTTTACATGATGTTCATGATCAATGTGGTTGGATTTAAAATTAATCAACAACGAAAATAGTTTAGTGGATGTGGAAACCGAGAGTTTGTTGCAGACGAAAGTGGTTGAAAATTGTGCGAAAGTACAAAGGATCCACATCTGATCCACCACCCTGGCGGAATGATCCTTTGGGCTGCTGTATTAATTCTTCACGGCGTAGGCTTCGTTGGTGAGTATCATCAAAAAAAATTTTATTCCCTAGATTAAATAATAAATTATTCATTCAAACTAACCAGCAGGATTATTTCATTCAGGTTCTATGACAGGCGTACCTGGGGTACCAGAAAATATAACAGTCGTGTTTCTCAGCCCTACATCCGTCCGCGTGTCATGGAGCACGAGCCAAGTGGATCAGGTGGAAAAATACGATGTAACATACAAGCCAACAGATGCAAGGTGCGTTTACAAAAACAATCATCACCTGGTTAAACCCAAAATCGCTGAGTGGATTGCACACATTTATTCATTTAGTGAAGCATTATATGAATATATAAAATTAATGCCTTAAGTGATGTCAATAACATGCACACTTCTTCTGGATATGGTATTATTTTAATCTTACATTTCGGTTGTTTTGCGGCGAAGGAATTTCACGACTGACAGCAGCAGGTACCTATACACACGTACAGAGAAATTAGAAAAGTGTGATTTAGATAGAAATTAATGTTTAATGAAAAATAATCTTGTTAGAATAGTGGACCCCTGCTTTTAGGATAGGAATAAAATTCATTTAGATGATTTATAAGGGACAATTTTTGTGACAGATATTTGTTGTAAGAGAGATATTGTTAAAAAAAAAATGTTTTAGCATAGTCATTGTTAAGTGTTACACTATTAACTGTTTATTAGCAACACAGTAAGTAAAATAATGAGTAAAAACATGAAATAGTAATTAGACATTTTTTTCCTCGACGGATACAGGAATGAAACCGACGAAGCTTATGATGCATATCTCAATCGAACAATGCTCAATCAAACATTCTCTCTAAGTTACTACGAACCATACAACATGACGTTCGATGAAGAAAGGTATATTTTTTTGTCAAAAGCCGTGTGTTTCATCTACTATTCTAGGAATCATTTTTGCATCATAATATGATTATTAAATAACGCTATCATTTAGTGATTAATTTAATCAAAAATTAGATTTACAAAAAAAATGATTTATCTGCTACTTCCTTTCTGCATTTTTGTGATTAATATTTAATTTTTTTTCACTGCAGAAGGAATGACACTGACAGGTACTTGAGTAACGTATTTGTTGAAAAGCCATTTAGATGAACACTTTAACGAGTAATATTCTCATATGTTTATATTAATAGAATAGATATAAAAAAATTAATCTGTCACCATTCATTAAATTGTCTCCAAATATGTTCATACTATGTCAATCAATAAATTTAACTGTGGCACTTGTAGGCATTAGACTGTCACTGCAGCAGTAATTCACTCAACACCTTAAAAAAAACATAGCTACAAAAAAGTATATGGAATTTAATTCAATTACAACAATGAAATAAACTTTGAATAACCGAGTAAAAGCATCCAAGTAATTGTGGTAAATGTGCGTGTTTGCTTCGCTGTGAACAATCCAATTAATATCATGTACCGTATACTTAAAGGGAAAGTAAATGCATGTGTTGGCCATTGAATCGAGGAATATAATGACAATAGCGCGATGCTTAGTTACAGGATGGTGCGGTTAGTCGCAGGAAACAGCGATGCAGTTACCTTGAGCGACCTTCAAGCTGACACGCAATATCAGCTGGTCATCACTGCGGTGAGGGCTGGAAAAAAGTACAGAAGTCGACCGATCGTCTTTCGTACACTAGGTAAATCAATAGTTGCAGTAAATTGACTTGAAGTCTAGTCACTTGGTGATAGATTGAGCGTGTGTTATTTACTGTCGAAAAACGTAATCAATCAATTCTTTTTTTCTCTTACCAACTAAACTCATCACCTTCATCTGAAGACATAATGCAACGAAGGAATTTTTTGATTAATTTTTTTTAATTTATACAACGGTATTGTTTATATTCACGAGCACTTTTTGGATTAAACTGATTCATCAAAATTACGTAAAACATTTCTAGAACCACCACGAACATCACCTCAACAAGATTCTACTGTCACAGGTGGACCCATACCACCACCACCGCCATCATCATCTCAACATCCCCAAGCTTACATTCAAGTGAGTTGATGAATAATTCATGTAATTTTTGTCATTCAAACTTATCGAGTAAAGTAATTGATATTGATGGCTTTGATGGCTTTGATGACAGGTTCGTGGAGTCGAAGTGGGAATAGTAGTAATGGTGTTAATAGTGTGGGCAGGAGCTATAGCTTTATTCTTTAATCGTTGGGGTAAAATTCGAATGTTACTTCCCTACCAACCAGACTACAAAGAACAACTCAAAGTACCAGGAACTGGAGTATGCACAGTACCAAATGCCCCATGTACTCAACATTCATCGCAACATGCATGTTCACAGGTAAATATTATACTTTTTCTTTCACGGTGATTTCAGGTTGTAGATGAAATCACAGAATCATGTATACAAGAAAAAACTATGTCATTGAATAGATTATTTTATCTTAATCGTTAAATAGTAATTGTAAAACTCAGTTCTCTCGTGACTTCTTTGCGTGCCGATTATTTTCTATTAATAGCTATACGTATTATTTATTATTTATTCTATTTATTAATAACAATGACATTTGTATATTCTTTTGAGTCTAAGCATTTAAAGCTTCTTTTGCAAACAAAAAAACCACGATTTTAGTTTCTTTCAAGTGCATTTGCATTAACTTTAGTAGGCTTACGTCGATTCGAAGATGAGTACATAGAAAGTAGATAACTTGTAGAAATGAAAACTCAATAAGATTATTCAAAAAAATAATGAAGATATTGGTAAATAATAGAATTATGTAATTGTTTATTTTCGATTGAATCATCGTCATCATTGTCTGAATGACGACATTGAAAAAATGATGTAATGGTGAAAAATTTGGACTAAAAAAGGTAATGACATCATTGTCGGATATGGTGATGCAGTGCGGGGGCGGGGGATGCGGCGTTTTGGAGCAATGCTTTCACTATCAAAGAAGAACTCGTGAACCACGAGAATGCGGCTGCCAATTTGCTCTACTTCACAGGGCGGACATCGCGTGACCAGCGGTATTTTCTTATAATTCAACCGTTAAATTGAAACTTCACTACTTGACATTTTGTCTAACGTATTCTGAAGTTTTATATAACGCGTTTTGGTGTTCACCAATACAACTTGGAAGTCATTCACAATTCACCACTACTTCTACTGTTATTTTTTTTATTATCAAATATTTATTGATAAAAATTCTTACTCCGATTTTGATAGCACTAAAACAAATATTTGGAACTTCACAAATCACATTAATTAGATAATTACTTTAATTTATTATGTAATTATGTAATTATAATCATAATGAATTCATTAGATATTTATTTAATTCACGCTTGCAATTACCACGTTGAAAATAATCACGTGTTTCAAATAATGAAATATTCAATATACATCACGCTAAATTGTAGAAAAAAATATCACGTAATACGTTCGTAGATATGTTTACAGCTTCTAAGACTTCACAATTGAAATATACAAGTTTCATTAATATGAAGCAATGTAATTATAAAAAAAGTAATAGGCTTTAGTTATTTTGCTTTTATTTGTCGATTTTTATGTTTTAATTATTTTTAGTGTAACTAGTTCTTCAATAGTGACAATAAGATAAATGTACATATTTTCTACTGAGTTCATAGACCCATTTTGGCACATCAGAGTTGTTTTCATATCAAGTCCTATATAGAAAAAAATACATATTTTTTAAAATATATTTTATTTCAAAAATATATTAAGGCGCCTTGAGCGGAAAAATATAGGTATATAAAAGTATATGGACCTTTGCGCACTAGTTTTAGGCAAATAAGTAGATAAAATAATGAAATATCTACCGGATAAGATTCGCGCAACCACAATCTATGGAATGAAACGAGATGAGGACGATTGGTTGGAGAATAAGCAAAATATCCGAAATTAAAAGTTTAAAGCGATTTGACAGATTGTTTTTCATATTTCTAACTCCTACTTGTTTACATATAGCCGACCAAAATCTCTCAAATCGCTTTAAACTTTTAATTTCGGATATTTTGCTTATTCTCCAACCAATCGTCCTCATCTCGTTTCATTCCATAGATTGTTGTTGCGCGAATCTTTTCCTGTAAGTATTTCATTATTTTATCTACTTATTTGCCTCAAACTAGTTCGCAAAGGTCCATATACTTTTATATACATATATTTTTCCGCTCGAGGCGCCTTAAAATATAATTTGTCGGCTGAATCTTGTATAATCAAATCTAAAAAAAATATAATTATCTTTAATTATACAAGGTTTGGCCGGAAAATTATGTTTTGATATATTTTTGAAATAAAATACATTTGAACAAATATATTTTTTTTCTTATGGGATAATAGAATTATATATAACTTCCTGTTATTAAAAACTAAACTAATATTTTTGAAAAAATAATGCATTGTTTTGATTACAAAGAATTGTCCAATTGTAAATATCCAAAATAATTAATATATATATTTTTCAACAATATTTAAAAAATGTTTATTAAAAATATTGACAAAAAGAAATCTGTGAAAAAGGTTGTAAAACTTTACATAGTAGCAAATAAATGTCAGTACCAAGTAGGAACACAATGAAACTTAAATGAAGATTTTTGTTCTTTTGTTCTCTCAGGAGGAAAGTTGTGTGGTGACAATTTGCCCTCAAGAAACATTTTGTATGAAAATAAAAAGTGAACATTAGTAGAAATTTTAATGTAGATTTTAAAAATAAGAAAATATATTTATTTTTCATTTGTATTACATAGCTGTTTTTAGATTTTAGTACTATAGAGTTTTCTCATTTTTTAAAAAAATGTGCTTTTAGAGTATTGAAAAAAAAATCGCAATTGACATTTTTATGAATTTTGAATTCTTCTTTTTATGGGTTGTATTAAAGCAGTGAATACTTTAAAAGATAGTGCCTTTCCTAAAAAAGTTGAACGAGCATTTATGGGAATCATAAAATAAAGATGATACTAAATACAGGAATGAAATGAAAAAAATTCATTTCTTATAAAAATTTTATGTTTCCATGTGAATTATTATATATAAAGAAAGAAACATTTATTTGTATGTTTTTAGGGAAATGCTACATTTAAAGTTATAATCGTAAAATATTTTTTTACATCTCTTGAGACCACTGTATTATTGATAACATGTCAAAAATTCAATGTTTCAGGTTATCAGTTAGATATAAAATTTCCAAAATGTTTCTCATAAATGAGGAAATTTTGTAAGATTTTACATCATACAGATACAAGAAATGAAAACTCTATTAATAATACTTTTTTTATTTTTAAATCCCTTGAATATTTCCACTACATTCAACTCAATGTTCTTCCTATATCTTAAGTTTCTAGTTTATTTATTAAAAAAACTTCAACATCCAAAAATCCAATACTCTAGAAATTCATATGATTTACACTACAGCATGAAAGAACCAAATATCTTCTATAAAAATACATATACACAGACATTTGTACCTTAACAATAAAAAATAAATATAAAGGTTGATTGAATAACGATTAATTTGGGGTAACCTTGGTAGTTTTGATTATATACACATGATAAAAATAACTTCAGTAGCTTGTTATGAAGAGCTCCATAATATTAAATAGATATTGAAAGGGAATCATGATCATATTAAATCAAAATTTGCGTAAGAGGAAAATATGTTACCTCAATAAAGCATTATATTCTGAATTTAAATTTTTCCATTATCGTTTAAGCCATATCTTCTTTATATAGCAATTTATTTTTAATCAGATAACCAGAATATATATTAAAAACAGTCGTCTCTATTTGTGTCTCGATTGTTCAATAAAATAAGTTGTCTCTTGCTGTCACCTATATACATACGACGTAATAAATGAATCAACAAAATCGATTATGGCATGTACCGAAACATTTTATTAATGTTTGGTACAATTAAAGACCTCTTGCATCATAGACAAGCTCTATGCTGTAACATTTTTATCACTCAATAAATATCTAATGGTCCATCATGTCTTTACAGCTTTTCAGGTTATTAATAAAGTAACAAACGTTCACTATTAAATTTATTTAGACATTAAGCCCCTTAAAGTTTGAAGTGAAGTTTGTTAAGAAAAATCTTGAAGGGTTAGCAAAATGTACATTTATCTTGTTAATAAAAATGTTGATGCTAAGATGTATGGATGGAATGTGAGAAATATATTTTATTTGGTGAACAATTTACAGCATCTACACTGGTCTAGTCATCGAGTTGATTCCCTGGACAGTGCTGTTGGAGGTGGGGGTGGCCTGGGTTGGCCCAGATCCTCGAGGCCTCGAGTTAACAGCGCAATCGACGTCGCCGGCTTCCTATCCCAGGTGAGACATGCAATCTGATCGATAAATTACTGATAAAATATATTGATAGTTATATATCCTGAATTCTAATGACTTGTAATTTTAAAAATGTCTGTCAAAGTCACCTGCCTTCTTTCTAGGAATTTTTACGACGACATGGATCAACATCACGTCTATGCCGCAAAGTCCGGAGTGCAGATAATTTAACGTTGACAGCATTGAATCGTCAAGATGAACGTAAAAATTCATCAGAAGATCCTGAAGCAGACACTGATCGAGAGGCATTTTTATTGCCAAGCCATGAAGAGGAGGGTAAAGGTGAAGAGACTGAATTGAAGAAACAGAATAGTTCAGAGAGTGAATCGACCAAGAATAACACTCATGCTTCCCTATCTGAATTGTCTGATGCTCAACAACCTACTTTCAGTACAATCGCTTCTAGTATTACTCCCTCTTTAATAACGAGACGATTCAGTGGATGGAAACTTGGTGGAAGTCATGAGTATGTCAGATGTCCTGTTAGACAACCGGCTTCTGTTGATGAGAGGTAAGTCTTTTAAAATGAACATGGAGAGGAAATATGATTTTGTTAAAAAGACGGATTAAATTATTTCCCAAAGTCTTCAATTAAATAGTCATGTTTTTATCCAAAGAATAGATTAACCTCAAGGGAACAAACTTTAAGTTAAAATTTTGTTTAAGTTTACTTCGAGGATATTTTTTTACTCCAAAAATGGTCTATGTATGCATTAAAAATACTCTGCTATCTACTTGAATTGCTAAAAAGTTTTGTGAAAGTTTGTTGAGAAATTTCTCAAAAAATTAAAACTTTTGTATTTCTATTTAAGAATTCTCTTTCGTCAAGTTTTTTGCCAGTCATTCTATCTAAAGTAGAGTAGAAATGAAATAATAAATAGCAGTGACAAACTGGGTATAATGCATCCGCTGTCAGTATAATAACTGTAAGAGAGATATATGAAGTAAAACGACATCCATAAGCAAAAAAAGTTCACTTTTCTCATGGTTCTTTAAATTTCATTTTTTATTCAGAGATAATCTGATTCATGTTTAGAACTGCCAGAGAACTTTGGAAAATTAATAATAAGAGAAAGTACTTGAAAAATTAGACATCAGAATATGAAAATCCAATTAAAGTCGGACTTTTGTAAAATATGATTTTATTTAATTTTCTTTCTACCAAGAGTTTAAGTTCTAATCCTCATTATAATTATTCAGTCTATTTACAATTATTTGATAACGTTTAATAATTGTTGTGCAATTCGAGAACAAACAATTTCTGAAATTCTGTCATTCAATATAGATTCAATTTGTTTTAATATCCTGTTATCAATATTGGTTAAATTAATTACAATAGTTTAAGGTTTTAAATAAATATTTATTATTTATATTCAATTATAATACTATCACATTTTTGTTGAATAATTGATTGTTTTAATCATATTTAAAAAAAAAAAAATTTCTAAGTAAACATAGTTTATAAATACTTGAAAGCTTTTTTATGGTTGAAATAATGTTGTTATATCAGCGCTTGGTTTTTTAAAAAATTTCCTTGTTTTTATTTTGTAGGGACATTTTTCTTAAGGGCAAATAACATTTTTTCAACTTTTTCTAAACCATTTTATCCATGAGAATAAATAACAATGGAAGAAATACACTAGAGTTATTTTTTAATGAAGAAAAAAAAATTATAATAGAACAGGATTTATATATTTC